>NC_056005.1:25919183-26565850 GCF_018446385.1 Zingiber officinale | reverse complement strand
AGGAATATGAAAATGCATAGATAAAGCATGTGTAAAATATAGTAATATGCATCAAAACATACTAAACAAGTGTATAAAATCTACGCACATCACGCCCCCAGACTTAGATTTTTGCTTGTCCTCAAGCAAAATGTCGCAATCTAGATTCATATATTCTATAATGCATCATAATCTCTAATGCACTTTCCTATCTCTATCCAAAACTTTCATCGATAAGCATGATCATGGAAATAACTCAAGTATGGCTTAAGCATAAGTCTTTTTGTGCACAGTGCAAATAAGTGCCCCAAACCCTTCAAGTTTCAATCTTCATCCTAGTCAAGTCGTCATCCAATTGAGTTTCTAATGTTTCCGGTGATAGGAACTTAACTACCACACACTTTGTTCATATTTCTCAATCAACCCAAGGTCTCAGAGGCATGCTCGATATCAAGAGAATCATAGCAGTTATTTCTCCAGTAACCTAACTCAGTCTCAAAGGGGTAACTTGCTAGTTTCCACTCACGATAACTATTTTTTATATCCCTTATTCAACATTTTTTTTTCTTTTCACTTTTTTTTTCAAGTGATTGCAAGGTGCAACACTTAACACATATGTACATAAGTACAAATGTTGGGATATTTTGATTTTTCCAAATGAGCTAACATGATTCAAGCCTCATCAAGTAATCAAAATGAAGTTTGAAAAATCACCATAGAAACTAAGTACTAAACAAATAGGATGAATCATGACTATTTCAACGATATCAACTATTCAAGCTCAAGTAAAGTGAAAGTAAAATCCTTAAGGTTAAGACAAATCTCAAACTTATCTCCATATGATACTTAGCTCATATCATATTACTTAAGATAGAGAAAAGAGGTACACTAAATATACTAGTATCATTTACAACATCATGAATTAAGATAAAAAAACGTGCTAACCATTTTACTTTTAGACAAGTAAGCATATAAGTGAGGATTGATGTTCGCAAAATGTATACACAATGTTTCAAAAGATAATAAAATGAAAGTCAAAAACAAACCAAACAAGCATAACAAATGCAGACAAAAATAAACAAAATGCAGAAAACTGAAAATGCAAAAAAAATTCAGGTTGCAAACCACCCCCACAAACTTAAAATTTTCATCATCCCAATGAAATCAATATGGTGGTGGAGGTGGTAGTTCGGGGAACTCAGGAAGAGGAAAAGGAAAAGCATTAATGAACCATCTTACTTCATCTCTTAAAAACTTATGATATTCAAATAATTTATCTAAATCATCTTGTAAATACCTTATAAAACCTCAAAAATCTTCATTAAACTCCATTCAAGCTCTATAAGAATTCATAAATCTAGAAATTTTATCACACAACTCTCTCTCACTCTTGAAACACTCTTGCAATTTCCTAAATTGTTCCTCTCCCATGCAAGCTTTATTTGTAAGTAGTTCGTTAGTCGAATCTAAATCACTATGAATTTTATCCAAAATAGAATGGAGTTCATGAAAATCAAATTTATGAATGTTACGACTAACCGAAGGAACATCTCTTGAAACTGAGGTTGATAATAATCTAGATTGTTGACTTACTAAAATTAAACGTCAATTATCCTTGACACGAATAGTAGTAAGGTCATGATTGGGTAATATTAAAGGGAAATTATTTTTAATAAGAAGACTATACCCATGTTCCTCACGCCTTATTATTTTCATTTCTAAATATGAATTTAGATATAATCTACAAGATTCATCAATCACCTCTAATTTATCAAGATCACACCCTAATACTAATGTTATTTGAGTTAACAACCCTCCTAAAACAATGGGTGTGGTAGAATCTTGTTTCCCCAATTTTACTAAATGCTTAAGAAAGAAATAACCGGAATTAATTGAAACATTTTCGACCATTGCCCATAAACAATACAAATCCATAAGTCTTACTATCCCTTCTTTATCCTCTCGTCCAAATATAGTGTTCTTCATGACTAAATGAATATATCTAAAAATGAGATTAATGATATAAAGAGCTCTAGAAGTGTGAGGGTTAAAATGGGATTGTCCAGAGATTTGTTGCCAAAAGTGTGAATTCTCGAATTCAGGTAAAATTGTACACACATTATTTTTAGGTAGATCATAACAAGTATTAAAATCACTCAATGTCCATTCATAATCTTCATTCAATAGATGGAATTTTAATTTCCCCCTTCCTTGTACATTATCTACCGTTATAGAACCTAAGATTTCAAAAACGATTCTAGCATAAGTTGGATATTTCATATTCATTAATCCACTCCAGCCTATTCTTTAAAATAATCAACCAATATCATCTCTAAACCCTAAGGTGTCTAAAGTTGCATCATCCAAAAATTTAGTACTTAAGAGAGGATGTTTACATAAAGAGAAATATCGAAGTTGTTGTTCTTTGCTAGAAAAGACAATGCCAAAATTATTGGAAATACCTTTGAAACAAGAGTTCCTTCCTTTTGTGGCAAGCATCTTTTCTTTCCCTCTTCTTGTTGATGATGTTGGTTGCTACTCAGAAAACCTAATGGTTCCACTGTACAAAAATTTTGTACAAAGGTCTGAACCTTTTCCTAGCTACCATGTGTTCTTTTAAATTAAACTTGGATCGTCTGCGAAACTTAACACATTTGATCCAAAGTTTAATCTATTTGTTCTTTTAGGCTTAGACTCGGATCTCCTGCGGAACCTAACACGTTCGATCCAAATCACCTAGGTTATTAATTTCATTAAATATTAGTTTTCAAAATTGGCTCCCAGTACTGACGTGGCGAGGCACATGGCCTTCTTGGATATGGGAACAACCACCACCGACTAGACAAAGCCTTTTAAGGAAAGTTAATATTTAATTTCCTTAAATAACTTTAGGTCAACCGAAAATAACAATAAAATCACAAGGAAAAAAAAACAAAAGAACACAACATCGAAAACAAATTCGAAATACTAGAATCGTATGCCTCTTGTATTTGGTATTATTTCCAAAAATAACTAGTATGATGCGGAAAGGAAAAATACTAGTTATACCTTTTAGAAAAACCTCTTGATCTTCTACCGTATTCCTTTTCTAACCTCGGACGTTGTGTGGGCAACGATCTTCCGAGATGAGAAACCACCAAAGCACCTTCTTCTCCTTTCTTCAAGTTTCGGCCAAGCACAAAGCTTCCAAAAGATGAAGATCTTTTTCCACCAACCAAGCTCCAAGGGATGCAAGAAACAAAACACCTTTCTCTCCTTTTCTCCAAGCTAGATCCGGCCACTTCTATGCCTCCAAGAGATGATGAAGTCTCGGCCACAAGAAGGAGAAGAGAGAAGGAGAAGGGGAACCTCTAGGGGCCGGCCACACCAAGGAAGAAAAGAGAGGAAGAAAAAGAATAGAGTTATTCACCATGAAGCCTCCTCTACCCCCTCTTTTATAATTCTTGGTTTTGGCAAATAAGGAAATTTAAATAAAAAATTCCTTAATTCTTTTGCCATGAAAAGGAAAATTTATTTAATTAAAAATAATTTTCTCTTCTCTAATTTATTTGGCCGGCCACCTATTTCCCCAAAACAAGGAGAGTTTTAATTAAAACAAAAATTAAAACTTCCTAATTTGTTTCTAGAAATTTATAAAAATTTCTCCAATAATTTTAATCCCTTCATGATTGGTTAATAAAAAGAAATTTTATAAATTAAAATCTTTCTTTTAAACATGTGGATAATTTCCAAAAAGGAAAGTTATCTCTAAAAATTAAAATCTCCTTTCAATCTACAAATAAGGAAAGATATTAAATCTTTTCTTAATCTTTTGTAGAAACTAATAAAAGAGAATTTTTAATTTTTAAACTTTCTTTTAAATCATGAACATATTTAAAAGGAAAGTTTTTACCAAAATTAAAATCAACCTTTTAATCTACAAAGAAAGAGATTTTAACTCTTCTCTTAATCTTTTGTAGAATCTTATAAATGGAAAGATTTAAATTTTTAAACTCTCTTTTAAATCATGTTATCCACATAAGAAAAATTTTAAAAATAAAAATCCTTTTATTTTAATTTGGGCCGGCCACACCAAGCTTGAACCCAAGGTAGGGTCGGCCACCTTGAAGCACCCATGAACCAAACTTTGGCTGGCCCTAGCTTGGTCTCCAAGCTAGCTTGGCCGGCCCCTATGGGATGGGTAAGAAGGTGGGTATAGGTGGGTATAGTACTCTATAATTAAGAGGCTACGATAGGGACCGAGAGGAGGAATTGATTTTGGTCTCCCGATAAAATTAAGCATCCCGTGTTCGCCCCGAATACACAACTTAATTTTTTCAATAATAATTCATTCCACTAGAGAACTATTATTGAACTACCGCACCAATCCCAAATTACATTTTCGGCTCCTTCTTATTATGAGTGTGTTAGTCTCCCTGTGTTTAAGATGTCGAATGCCCACTAATTAAGTGAGTTACTGACAACTCATTTAATTAATATCTGTAACGACTCAATTTTTCCCATTTCAAGTTCTAAAGGGCCATAAAAATATTTGGAAATGCCTTTAAAATATTCTAGAGATTTTTAGGAATTTTTAGAGTATTTTTACGTAATTTTTGGAGGTCGTTTAGTATTTTTACAAAACCAAAGAAGTTTAAGCAAAAAGTGTTGGAGAAGAGGTTCGAACCCGCGACCTCGGGTCGGACCAAACCAAGCCAAACCGGCTTGACCAGCTGGGATAAGAGATTTATGTTAATCTCAAAGAGAGTTAAATAAGGTTATAGTATAGTTGAGTTATATCCGATTACTTATAAAAGGAAATAAGTTTTTGGATTTTAGAAAAACCTAACTTCTTCTCTCTAAATTCTCCTCCGCCTTCTCTCGCGCGACAGCGGCGGCTCGGGCGAAAAACACATCGAGGCGACGGCGCTAGGGTTCCTCTTCGGCGCCGACGAAGGCTTCTTCCGGTCGGCCTTCACCCGTGCATGATCACCGCGACGAAGGGAACTTGGGAACACCAAGAAGCTGCCGAGATTGAAACTTCACCGAAACCCTAGACCTCCTCCTTTCTCCGGTTGTAAGTCCAAGAACGTTCGGTAAGTACTACTCACCTGCGGTAGGAGTTGCTCCGAGCTTCGATTTGTTTTCCTTGCTTCGGTTTTTTTTGCCGTGCCGAGTAGTTCCGAGCTTCGATTGGTTTTCCTTGCTGCCATTGCAATTCGGATTTGGTTTTGAGGTTGTTGCCGTGAGCCTCAAATGGGAACAAAGGAAGGAAAGATGGTATAGGTTAGGGATTTTAGTTCCTTGCTTTGGAACCTGCTGTGACCGGATATGGTTGCTAGAAATATAGGTTTTTTTTTAGTTCAATTGCCACTGTAAAGAATGTTTAAGGAATGTTTAATTCCAAAGTTTTCTCCTTTGGAGTTTGCTGGAATTTTTGGTTTTCTTCCATAGCAGATGGAGAGCATGAAGATATGTTGTTATTACCTCTTTAGTTTCTAGTAGCAAATTTAATGATTTAGCGTGAAGAATTTATATACAAACATGTACAGAACTGAGCATGTGATTTTAGATTCAATTTCATTGCTATATGAGGAATAAGAACAATTTTATTAGATTGTTTTGTTTATAGCTTTAGTTACTGCCGTGACACTACAGATAGTTGCAACAAGTTTTGATTTCTGTTGCCTTGTGAGAGTATGAGTTTTCTTTACAACAAGTTTATACAGATTTTAAGCTTCAGTAAGTTTTAGTGATGATAAGCATGTGTACAGATTTAGCGTATTTTTGTGCATGAAGAATTTATATGCATGCTATCTTAAAGTATGTAGCTTGAGATTTATGTGCCATTTAATTTAAGCATGCAGAATTAGACTTTTCCATGCTACTACCATGTTTAGAAAGTCCAAGTTAGCTTTCTTTTGCTCTATTTACAGCATGTTAGAAAGCTTAAAGTCGCATTCTTTTGCTACCCTATCCAGCATGTTTAGGAAGCCCAAAGTTAGCTTCCTTTTTCTTTATTTATAGCATGATTAGAATCATTCCATACTTGATTTTTCAGCATGTTTAGAAGCACTAAAATAGCATCCTTTACCATGTTTTCACCGTGTGATTCAAAGGCTTTAAATTTGTTTTCTTTAGTTTAGCTTATAGCATGATCAGTAAGCTTTAAGTTACTTGTTTTATTCTGTTATATAGCATGGTTAGTTGATTATACACCCATACTTGTTAAGTATATTTAAAGGACTCCCACAATCTTTAATAAAAGATAATAAGGAAGATAAAAGAATAAGAAAGATAACAAGTAAGTCAAGCAAGAGGCTAGTACCCGACATCCAAGAGCTTGTCGTTAAACAAATCCAGGTGACCATTTCCGAGGTCTTGGCCCTGGTAGACCGAGGTCTGCTCTTTTAGGATTGGTGGCTCGCAACCCCAACCTATTAGGGAACGCGCATGAGATGGTACTAAGCCTGGGCCCAAAGTAAAGAAAAGTAAAGAAAGAAAGAAAAGTAAGAAGGAAGAAAGAAAGAAAGAAGAAGAAAGTAAAGGATAGAAATTAAAAGATTAATTTCTAACACAAGGATACAAGAAATGAAATAAGTTCCAAGCTTAGAATAAATAAGAATGGTTAGTTTCTTTGATTCTAAGTTTACATTGTTAGTTTCTTGTTATCCTGCTTGATACTGAGTATGATTTGTATTCTGTTCATTTTCTGTATACCATGAGCACATGCAGATAGCTTTATTATTATTTCAGTTTCAGCACTTATGCATTTCATTTATGCATTTCGAGTTTTGTGAGATAGATTAGTACTTACTAAGCGTTTTCGCTTATAGATACTTTTCTTTTTCCTCCTACTGCAGATAAAGGAAAAGCTAAGATATGAAGGGAGGCGATAGGGTGGTGGTGATGATGGATGTGTGTGGTGGCTGGACTATGGAGAGATCCAGAATGAGCTGGCAAATTGCCAAGACTTTTCTGTTTAGTTCTTTTAGTTCTCTTTTAAGTGTTATTATGGGTTGAGACTGTAAATAAGTTTATTCCGCATTTGTAATTAGTTTTCTTTTATTATGAGTTGGAGTAGTATAGTTGTTGCTATTGCTAGAGTAGTTTCTTTCTTCCTGTTGATTTATTACTGCGTGGTTGTGAATAAAATGTGTTCCAGCCGCCTGTGGCTGCGTATATATCTTATGTATTATGGATTTGGTCACCGGTACAGGGGAGACTCTGCCGAAATTTTTCGGTAGGAATTTCTCTGAACCGTGATAAATCTAAGTGTCGCTAAGAATAGCATAAGTGAAACTAGTAAGTAGAGTAGGAGTTAGGTAACGGTCGCCCTTAGAGAGTAGTAGTAAGAAGGGTGGTCGTTACACATTCTTCCTCACACACACATCAGCATCATCCTTGCCGTCTCCAAGTAAGAAAGTATTTAAATTCCTTTCTTATTTCTGCTTTCCTTATTTTTACTGCAGTATAGAGTACTTTCCTTTTTAGTACTAAAGTAAGATAGAAGATTTAGTTTCCCTTTTCCTTTATTCATATTTATGTATGTTTAGAAAGGATAGAGAAATGTTTAGAAGTACCTACTCATAGGTGTTGAAAGTCAAGAATCATGTATAAGTAAGATATATCTAGAAAGTATAGTGATAATTGTAAGTTTTCTTTTCCTCTGCCTGACTTGATGTCAAGAAGAGGACGTCCTCGTACCGCTGGTACTGAGAACCAAGATCAGGAGAACGAAGAGCTTAGATCAACCGAGCCCAATCTCTCTGAAGTGGTTGCCTAACTCCTGAGACAAGTAGCAGAACAACAGCAAGTGATTGCCAATCTAATGGCCAATCAGAAGCCAGCTACTCCCACTCCCCCAACCATTAATGTGGAAACCCCAGTGGTGACTGAAGTCTTATTGGTTGCCCTGGCAGTCGCCACAACACCTAGAAGACAAGAAGCATACCTTATCCAGTGGCTGAAGCTGAAACCAGAAAGATTCTCAGGCACGACTGAGCCTTGGGATGCCCAGGCTTGGTTCAAGACACTTGAGAGCACAATGGAGCTTCTTGACTGGCCAGAAGTCGAGAAGGTCAAGTGCACCTCTTTCTGCCTGTCTGGAGATGCTCGTATGTGGTGGGAGAGGATAAAGACCAAGAGATGTTCAACCATATCGTAAGCGACCATTAACTCGTGTTGCTTCTGAAGCTCAGAGTTCATGGTCGCGAGCATTAGACATGACACATCTAATGCGTCATCTTGATGCTTCTTGTAAGCATCTTTGTCAGCTCGCGGGGCATTAGCAGGAGGAGCCTCTGGAATGGGCTGCTCCAGAACGTACAGTTTACGTTCCTGAGTGAGAACTATTCTCAAGTTCCTGTACCAGTCCAGGAAGTTTGCTCCGTTGAGCTTGTCCTTCTCAAGGACAGATCGCAGAGAGAAGTTGTTCGTGTTTGACGTCATGGAAATTCTATAATAAAAATAAATGCAGAAATAAATATCATATACTTAATCATTTAATTAGGCCTTTAACTAAATGATGCTCCCACTGAATTCTATAATTCATGTGGGACAAGATCCACATCATACTAACCCTTGAGTTAGCTTTGGCTAATACGCCCAAGACTTAGTATGATCGGTAGGTAACGATTACCAATTACATCTCTATGCAACTCTTGTTTATAGGATCAAAATCCGCATTTATATTAAAACTCGAGTTAGCTTTGGCTAATACGCCCGAGAGTTAATATATATGTGATTTTGACCTATCTTTCCAACCGTTGGAAGAATGTCTATAGTTATACTCGATCCAACCGAGTTAACTAGGAATACTCAATCTATTTGAGTTGTACTCATCCATGCGTTGATAGGCGGGACCAAGATTGTCCCTCCGTACCCTACCAAGATAGTATGTGTTGCTCTGCTTTGGCAGATTCAACAACAACATGCGATCGAGGTAGTGGTAGGTATCACGGCATGGTAGGCATTACGAGTTGACGTAATTTAGATCTAATCTAAACGATGATGCGTATCATATACTCGATAGATCTAATCTAATCGAAGGGTGCATCATGTGCACGACTTAGATCTAATCTAATCGTAAGGCACTAATTAATTACTTAACTAACTAACATGCATCACATACACACAAAACAATTAATTAAATAATTAATCAAATAATTTTGTGATTATGTCATGGCCCTACTACGATCTTCTCAAGCCAATGAGAAGATCAGATGGTCAACCTAAGGTCAACATCTTCTCAAGCTCCTTCCTTTGACCACCTCATGTTGCTCGCGCCCTCCTCGTAACTCCGTCTCGAGTGGACCTTCCACTGCTTCAAAATTTACATTACATTTTGAAACTCGAGTTACATTCGAGTCTAAATCTAATTTACAACAAGAATAAAAGAGAAAGGCACGACGCGCAGGTCGCGGAAAAATAAAAACATACAACACGCACATCACATCACGGCACGCAGGCCGTATTATGAATTACAACATAAATTATCCAATCAAATTGGGTCTTGGGGCCATGACTATCACAAAATAATATATAATTCAAAATTATATATTTCTATAATTTTCTGTAATTTTTCTATAATTTTTTACAATTTTTACGAGTACAATTTTCCGGCGGTTCCGTTTAGCGATTTTCGGGCGCAATCGCGGAACGAATCCCCTTGCGAGGCCAGGGGCAGCGCCCCTACCCGTGATCTAACCATCGTGAGGGTTACACTGCGATCTAATAGCACCTTAGCCCACTGTCCCAAAAGGTTTTGGGGCGAAACTTGGCCGTTTTGGAAAAATCTTCCAGGTAGCGGAAGCCTACAAGCGCCGAAACACTTGTGCTTCTCTTCTACGAGAAAATTACTCATAAAAACTATAAAAAAAACCTAAATTTACAGAATATTACAAAACTGAAAAGTTTTCATAAAACACAAAATAAACTCGTATTCGTCTTTGCACGTGGCTCTGATACCACTGTTGGGTTTTTCGGGCCGCGAAAACCATTTTTTCGCGTCGCGGAAACCCCGAATCTCCCATGCCACTGGATCTCGTGCGAAGAAAACTTTTCAAAAACGATACGAGTACGAGTTTACAACTTAGATCTAACCTAGATCTACATGAAATGATTTATACCTTTGAAGCGAAGCCCTTCGCGTTCCCGCTCGTCCAAACGGTGTCGGATCTCAAGAGTATCAAGATAGATACTCCTCTAGAAGTATCCACACGGACTCGTAGGTGGAGAAAAACACACAAAGAGGTGTGCTAGCACCTATGTGTGGTTTGGCCAAGTTGAGGAGGAGAGGGAGAGGAAGAGAGCTCCAAGAGGAAGAAGGAAGAAAATGCACACTTCAATGAAAAATTGAATTCTCATTCAAACAAAAGTGGCCGGCCACTCTCCATTGTGTAACTCCCAAAATTGCATTAAGTGCAATTAATGTGAAGCTATTAAAGAAAATGGCTTTGTAACTTCCAAGAGGTGGCACCTATGTTGATGTGGAGTAACATCATTGGTCCATATCATTGCCAACTCATCAATGAGGTGGCATAAAGTCAAGTCAAACTTGACTTTTAATCTTCCTCTCAAGTCAAGTCAAACTTGACCAAATCTCTTCTATGGTTGATCGAATCCAACCATTTGATTCAAGCCAACTTAATATAATGAATCTAATTCATTTAATTAAATTGATTCAATGAGTCAAAATCTAAATTAGACTCATTGAACACATGAATCAACTTGAGTCGAACTCAAGTTAGCCCAATTAGAATTACTCTTAATCCAATTTGATTCATCAAATGAATCTAATCCTCTTGGTTCATCATATGAACCTAATCTCCATCCACTTGTTCTTTGTGTGTGACCCAATAGGTTCTTATAACGTTGGCAATGCCCCTAAACTCATTTAGAAACATAAGTAATGAGCGGTATCTAGCAATACATCATTACTACCCAAGTTACAAAAATGTTGAGATCCAACATCACCTTGTGACTACTAATTGTGACTCCTCATAATATATGACAAGTGTCCTTCTATCCTAGACATCTAGATTGATCAATGTGAGGCATAGACCGTGTCATCCTCTAATCAATCTAAATCTTGAACTCCAAGTAGACTCACTCAATCAAATGAGCTCAATATCTCATATTGACTCATTTGGGCATGGCCATGCACTTCGTGGTCTCACTCTATCAAGAATACCGATGTCTCTCCCGTCATATAGGAGGGATAGATCCCATCTACATCACTCACATCCCTCCGCATAATTTGTTACATACCCAGTAATCGCCTTTATAGTCCACCCAGTTACGGGTGACGTTTGACGAAACCAAAGTACATAACTCCTTATGTATGGAACCATAGTGACTTCAGGTCTAAGGACTAATAGTCATACTAATAGACACATGAGAAAGTATATGACACTCATATAACGAACCATGATACTTTCTCATGGCGGGTCATTCAGTATACATTCTCTAATGCATACCCATGTGTCAACTTGATATCTCTATATCCATGACTTGTGAGATCAAGTCATCGAGTTGACCTACATGCTAGTCTTATTGCATTAACATTGTCCCTGAATGTTAATACTCGACTAGGAATGATTTAGAGTTGTGTTCCCTATATCATCTCACTATCGACTCATCCAATCGATTGATATAGGTAAGAACCTTCTACTCTAGGACGTTATTATACTTAGTTTATTTGGCACCAATCAAGTAAATATAATAACCAAAAACCAAATGCCTTTATTTATATAGAATATGATACAACAAGTCCAAAATACAATCATCAAATGATTGGCTCTAGGGCTCTAGCTAACATAAAATTACCTCAAACACCGTGTATTTTGTATGCCACGATAGTGTGGACGTATACAAAATCAAACATTTGTAAGAGGGGTTTTTAATTTTATTATCTTGTCAACTTATTTATTTGACAAATTAATAGTTGGTTTTCTTCAGTCGCACAAATAATAGTAGTGACTCCGATGGGGAGGATACTATTAGACGTGTCTAAGTGTATACCATTACTTGACACTAAGTCCATTAATAAGATTGTGCCCCTTCCGATGGGGAAGATCACACGCTCTTAATTAACTTCCTATAGTCATCCAAAATGGAATTTTAATCTAATGATCCGCAAACAAGCTCATCCGATATGGAGGAAGGCACTCAGAGCCAACGCGCAAATTTGTTGCATCACTTATAAACCAGTAATGGAGACCGTGGAATTTATTTAAAAATAAATCCCTCTCCCACTTAGTTATTTAAAGTGAGGAATTTTGACTATGATAGTCTACTTAACATGCATACTAACAAGCACACACAGTCACAGCATAAAAAGCAATAAACAGAAAAACTAATTTTCAACTATTATGGCTTTTATCTATTGCTGTCCTTCGTGTGTCGTCAACCCTAGCTGCTGCCATCTTTGGCCACTGCCACCGGGTCTAGTTGTCGCATCCATCTTGCTCCTTGTTCTGCTGTGCCTCTGGTCCTCAAAAGGTTCCACGCCTTGCAAGATCCGATCCGCGATATAAATAGAATTTTATATTTTTCGATCCTATATTCCTCGAAGGAATGTACATGTAAACTAGATCGAACATAAAATAAAATTTACATCCATCGATCCTATATTCCATAAAAGGAATGTACATGTAACTAGATCAAAAAATAAAATCCTAATAAAACTAAATACAGCTCCTGCTATATTTTATAATACAATCATGCACACACAACAAAATGCCCTTGACATGTCCAAGGGTCCAATCACACACATAATAACAATAAGCCATAATAGTTGGATCCTGCATCCACAAAGTTAGCACATCCTACTATTAACCTGCCTAAATTATGTATGACATGTGCATAATTAAACTAATACCAAATACACAGAGGCAAAACCCTAGCTCTGATACCAAATGTTGGTTGCTACTCGGAAAACCTAATGGTTCCACTGTACAAAAATTTTGTACAAAGGTCTGAACCTTTTCCTAGCTACCATGTGTTCTTTTAAATTAAACTTGGATCGCCTGCGGAACTTAACACATTTGATCCAAAGTTTAATCTATTTGTTTTTTTAGGTTTAGACTCGGATCTCCTGCGGAACCTAGCACGTTCGATCCAAATCACCTAGGTTATTAATTTCATTAAATATTAGTTTCTAAAATTGGCTCCCAGTACTGACGTGGCGAGACACATGGCCTTCTTGGATATGGGAACAACCACCACCGACTAGACAAAGCCTTTTAAGGAAAGTTAATATTTAATTTCCTTAAATAACTTTAGGTCAACCGAAAAGAACAATCAAATCACAAGGAAAAAAAAAAACAAAAGAACACAACATCGAAAATAAATTCAAAATACTAGAATCGTATGTCTCTTGTATTTGGTATTATTTCCAAAAATAACTAGTATGATGCGGAAAGAAAAAATACTAGTTATACCTTTTAGAAAAACCTCTTGATCTTCTACCGTATTCCTCTTCTAACCTCGGACGTTGTGTGAGCAACGATCTTCCGAGATGAGAAACCACCAAAGCACCTTCTTCCCCTTTCTTCAAGTTTCGGCCAAGCACAAAGCTTCCAAAAGATGAAGATCTTTTTCCACCAACCAAGCTCCAAGGGATGCAAGAAACAAAACTCCTTTCTCTCCTTTTCTCCAAGCTAGATCCGGCCACTTCTATGCCTCCAAGAGATGATGAAGTCTCGGCCACAAGAAGGAGAAGAGAGAAGGAGAAGGGGAACCTCTAGGGGCCGGCCACACCAAGGAAGAAAAGAGAGGAAGAAAAAGAATAGAGTTATTCACCATGAAGCCTCCTCTACCCCCTCTTTTATAATTCTTTGTTTTGGAAAATAAGGAAATTTAAATAAAAACTTCCTTAATTCTTTTGCCATGAAAAGGAAAATTTATTTAATTAAAAATAATTTTCTCTTCTCCAATTTGTTTGGCTGGCCACCTCTTTCCCCAAAACAAGGAGAGTTTTAATTAAAACAAAAATTAAAACTTCCTAATTTGTTTCTAGAAATTTATAAAAATTTCTCCAATAATTTTAATCCCTTCATGATTGGTTAATAAAAAGAAATTTTATAAATTAAAATCTTTCTTTTAAACATGTGGATAATTTCCAAATAGGAAAGTTATCTCTAAAAATTAAAATCTCCTTTCAATCTACAAATAAGGAAAGATATTAAATCTTTTCTTAATCTTTTGTAGAAACTAATAAAAGAGAATTTTTAATTTTTAAACTTTATTTTAAATCATGAACATATTTAAAAGGAAAGTTTTTACCAAAATTAAAATCAACCTTTTAATCTACAAATAAGGAAAGAGATTTTAACTTTCTCTTAATCTTTTGTAGAATCTTATAAAAGGAAAGATTTAAATTTTTAAACTCTCTTTTAAATCATGTTATCCACATAAGAAAAAATTTTTAAAATTAAAATTCCTTTTTATTTTAATAGGGCCGGCCACACCAAGCTTGAACCCAAGCTAGGGCCGGCCACCTTGAAGCACCCATGAACCAAACTTTGGCCGGCCCTTGCTTGGTCTCTAAGCTAGCTTGGCCGGCCCCTATGGGATGGGTAAGAAGGTGGGTATAGGTGGGTATAGTACTCTATAATTAAGAGGCTACGATAGGGACTGAGAGGAGGAATTGGTTTTGGTCTCCCGATAAAATTAAGCATCCCGTGTTCGCCCCGAATACACAACTTAATTTTATCAATAATAATTCATTCCACTAGAGAACTATTATTGAACTACTGCACCAATCCCAAATTACATTTTGGGCTCCTTCTTATTATGAGTGTGTTAGTCTCCCTGTGTTTAAGATGTCGAATATCCACTAATTATGTGAGTTATTGACAACTCATTTAATTAATATCTTAGTCCAAGAGTAGTACCACTCACCTTCATCGTCATGTCGGACTAAGTCCACCTGCAGGGTTTAACATGACAATCCTTATGAGCTCCTCTTGGGGACATTCTCAACCTAGATCACTAGGACACCGTTTCCTTCTATAATCAACAACACACACTATAAGTGATATCATTTCCCAACTTATCGGGCTTATTGATTTATCGAACTAAATCTCACCCATTGATAAATTAAAGAAATAAATATCAAATATATGTGCTTGTTATTATATTAGGATTAAGAGCACACACTTCCATAATAACTGAGGTCTTTGTTCCTTTATAAAGTCAGTCTAAAAGAAACGACCTCTAATGGTCCTACTAAATACACTCTAAGTATACTAGTGTAATTATATAGTTAAGATAAACTAATACCTAATTACACTACAACCTTCCAATGGTTTGTTCCTTTCAATCATGGTCGTGAGCTACTGTTTATAATTTATAAGGTACTGATAACATGATCCTCTGTGTGTGACACCACACACCATGTTATCTACAATATAAATTAATTGAACAACTACATTTATCATAAATGTAGACATTTGACCAATGTGATTCTTATTTCTAGATAAATTTTTATACCAAAAGCTAGGCTTTTAGTATACATCCTAACAGATGAAGTATCCTTGATTACATTTGACATAGTAGAAGCTAAAAAGGTTGAAATTTTAAGGAAGATGAGAGAAGGGATTGAGTGGAAGTAATTTAGAACGCTTGAAGAGAAGAAAATAAGAGAGAAAAGGGGAGTGTGCGGTGGGCACGTCCGTGTAGCACATACACGCCCATGCCCTAACCCTTAAAGGCTGAGTTGGGCCGTGCTTTTCTTTTCACACGGCCGTGTATGGAATTTTAGCATGACCATGTGAAATTACACGGGCCTTGCATTCTCCTTCTTGGGAGTGTCCACATGGCCGTGCCAAATGGCACAGGCAGTGCAATCCCCTTCATGGCTTGATTACGGTCATGTATGGTACACGGCCGGTTCCTTCTCCTCCTCGAGAATTTCTACACGGTCGTGTCAGTTGACACGGGCAATGTAGTTTTCCTCCCTAGTAAATTCACACGGTCGTGTGTGGCACACGACCGAGCTACTTTTCTTCTCTGGAAACTTCACACGGTCGTGTGTGGTACACGGTCGAGCACATCTCCTCCTCGGGTAAGTTCACACGGCCAGTTTGAGTCACATGGACGTGTACTTCTCCTCTTCTGTAGACTTAACACAATCGTGGCTGGTATACAGCCAAGCTCTGTTTAGCTCAACATAGATGATTTTCTCCCTTTCCAACTTCTCCAATGCTTCCATACCCATGAATAATCACGACCAGCTTATGGAATCAAAATACAACCTGAAAACAAGTAGCAACAATGAAATAAAAACACTAACTAATGAAAAGAAAACTTGAATTGAAACTAACTAAAGAAACCCTTGGGTTGCCTCCCAAGAAGCGCTTGTTTAAGGTCTTTAGCTTGACCGGTCTTCTAAATCTGGGGGATGAGGTTCAGAGAAGTATAATTTTTTTTTCTCTTCCAAATTCATACCATGTATATATCTTTTTAAACGCTGACCTTTCACCTTAACAATTCCCAGCTCTTCATTCCAAATATCTACTGCTCCGAAAGGATAAACCTTTTTAACCTTGAATGGACCCATCCATCGCGACTTAAGTTTTCTTGGAAAAAGTTTTAACCTTGAGTTAAATAATAAAACTAAGTCTCATTCTTTAAAATCTCTGCATAAAATATGTTGATCATGCAATTTCTTTGTCCTTTCCTTATAAGATCAGGCATGTTCATAAGCATCCATCCTTAATTCCTCAAGTTCATTTAACTGAAGTTTTCTTTTTTCTCCTACTATCTTAAGATCCATGTTAAGTTTTGTAATTGCCCAATAAGCTTTATATTCCAATTCAACTGGAAGATGACATGGCTTTTCATAGACTAATTGAAATGGAGTCATACCAACGAGAGTTTTGTAGGTAGTACGATATGCCCATAAAACATCATCTAACTTCAATGACCAATCCTTGCGTGAAGATGAGACTATTTTCTCTAGTATAGCTTTGATTTTACAATTAGAGATCTCAACTTGCCCATTAATTTGTAGATGGTATGGTGTCACCACTTTGTGATTCACTCCATATTTCTTGAGTAAGTTTTCGAACTATTTTTCTATAAAATGCGACCCCCCATCACTGATGACTGCCTTAGGTATGCCAAATCATGGAAAGATTATCTTTTTAAATAATTTGATGACTATTTTTGCATCACTTGTAGGAGAAGCTATTGCCTCCACTCATTTCGACACATAGTCCACCGCCACCAAAATAAACCTATTTCCATATGAAAAAGGTAATGGTCCCATAAAATCTATCCCCCATACATCAAATAATTCAACTTCAAGAATGTAGTTTAGTGGCATTTCATTTCTCTTAGTTATATTTCCAGTCCTTTGACATTGATCACAGGATTGCACAAATTCTCGTGTATCTTTGAATAGAGTAGGTCAGTAAAACCCTGCCTGTAGAATTTTTGCAGATGTCTTTGAATATCCCAAATGCCCCCATATGATGAAGAATGACAATGGAACAATATATCCTTAACTTCTTCCTCTGGTACACATCTTCGATAGATCATATCACTACATTTTTTGTAAAGAAGTGGTTCATCCCAAATATAATTTTTAACATCCGAAAGAAATCTTTTCTTTTGTTATCTAGAGAAATTTGGGGGAAAACTCCACTTGTTAGATAATTTACAAAGTCTGTATACCAAGGTATCTTTACACATGCCAATGCCAATAGATGTTCATCAGGAAAAATATCATCAATAGGTGCATCACACTCTACATCCTTTTCTCCATTTTACCATACTTGAGATAAATGATCCACCACTATATTCTCTGCCCCTTTCTTATCTCTAATCTCTAAATTAAATTCCTGAAAAAGTAAGATCCATCTGATAAACCGTGGTTTAGCATCCTTCTTATCTAATAAGTACTGAATGGCCGCATGTGTTGGGATTTTCGGGCCGAAAAAACCACTTTTTCACATTGCGGAAACCCCGAATCTCCCATGCCACCGGATCCGTGCGAAGTTTATAAAACAAAATTTCATGTACGACTTTACTAAAGCCTAGATCTACACTAGGAGAAGGAATTTTACCCTTGATGCAAAGCCCTTCGCAATCCCGCTAATCCTCGGTTCGCTGGATCTCGAAAGTGTCAAAGTGGACACTTCTCTATATGTATCCACACAAGCAAGAGATGGAGAGGCCAAACAAAAGGTGTGCTAGCACCTATGAAGTGTTCGGCCAAGAGAGGAGAGGGAGAAGAAAATTGAGAGCAAGAGGAAGATGATGGAATGAATGCCTTGAATGAAAAAATCAATCTAATTCAACACTAAAAGTGGCCGGCGACTTCAAGTCTTGTAACCCCCATGGAATATCAAGAGTCAAGTCTCTTGATCTCCTCCATGAGGTGGCATTTGGTCAAGTCAAACTTGACCAAATGAAGAAGCCTTGATGATGTGGCATTGGTCAAGTCAAAGTCAAGTCAAAACTTGACTCTTCATCTTCATACTTGACCACTTCTCTCCCTTGGTTGATCTAATCTAACGATTGGTTTAAGTCAATTTTAATTTAATGAATCTTTAGTCATTGAATTAAATTAATTAAATGAGTCTAAGTCCAAATTAGACTCACTTAACACATGAACCAAATTGAGTCCAACTCAATTAGCTTAATTTGGATTACTCTTAATCCAATTTGGTTCATCATATGAACCTAATCATTTAGGTTCATCAAATGAACCTAATCTCCATTTAATTGCCCTTTGTGTGTGACCCTATAGGTTCTTGTAACGTTGGCAATGCTCCTAAATCCATTTAGAAGCATAAGTAATGAGTGGTATCTAGCAACACATCATTACTACCTAAGTTACAAGAATATTGAGATCCAACATCACCTTGTGACTACTAATTGTGACTTCTCACAATATATGACAAGTGTCCTTCTATCCTAGACATCTAGATTGATCAATGTGAGGCATAGACTGTGTCATCCTCTAATCAATCTAAATCTTGAACTCCAAGTAGACTCACTCGATCAAATGAGCTCAATATCTCATATTGACTCATTTGGGCATGGCCATGCACTTCGTGGTCTCACTCTATCAAGAATATCGATGTCGCTCCCGTTATATAGGAGGGATAGATCCCATCTACATCACTCACATCCCTCTGCATAATTCGTTACATACCCAGTAATCGCCTTTATAGTCCACCCAGTTACGGGTGACGTTTGACGAAGCCAAAGTACGTAACTCCTTATATAGGGATCCATGGTGACTTCAGGTCCAAGGACTAGTAGTAATACTAATAGCCACATGAGAAAGTATATGACACTCATATAATGATCCATGATACTTTCTCATGGCGAGTCATTCAGTATACATTCTCCAATGCATACCCATGTGTCAACTTGATATCTCTATATCCAGGACTTGTGAGATTAGGTCATCGAGTTGACCTACATGCTAGTCTCGTCGCATTAACATTGTCCCTGAATGTTAATACTCGACTAGGAATGATTAAGAGTAGTGTTCCCTATATCATCTCACTATCGGTTCAACTAACCGATTGATATAGGTAAGAACCCTCTACTCAAGGACACTATTATACTTAGTTTATTTGGCACCAATACAAGTAAGCATAATAACCAAAAATCCAAATGCCTTTATATATAAGAATATGATACAATGAGTCCATACTACAATCATCAAATGATTGGCTCTAGGGCTCTAATTAACAATCTTCCACTAGCACTAGTGCCAATCAATGTAGGCTCTAAGCCTCAATGACCTAGTGTGACCATCATGCTTCCTCTGTGCCAAAACCTTGGTCAAGGGATCTGCGATGTTAGCCTCTGTAGGTACTCTGCAAATCTTCACATCTCCTCTCTCGATAATCTCTCGAATGAGATGGAAGCGACGTAGTATGTGTTTGGTCCGCTGGTGTGAGTGAGGTTCCTTAGCTTGTGCTATAGCTCCATTGTTGTCACAATAGAGCTCAATAGGGTCAGCGATACTAGGAACCATCCCAAGTTCAGTGATGAACTTGCGGATCCAAACTGCCTCCTTTGCTGCCTCTGATGCAGCAATGTACTCGGCTTCTGTCGTAGAATCAGCTACTGTGTCCTGCTTCGAACTCTTCCAGCTCACAGCACCACCATTTATGCAAAACGCGAACCCTGACTGCGATCGATAATCATCCTGGTCGGTCTGGAAGCTGGCATCACTGTAACCCTTTACAGCTAGCTCATCATCGTCTCCATATATCAAGAAATATTCTTTAGTCCTTCTTAAGTACTTAAGAATATTCTTGACTGCTATCCAGTGACTTTCACCTGGATCTAACTGGTATCTACTCGTCATCCTCAAAGCATACGAGACATCAGGTCGAGTACATAACATGGCATACATGATAGATCCTATAGCTGAGGCATAAGGGATCTGATCCATGCGGTCTCTCTCCTCTCTAGAAGAGGGACCTTGAGTCTTCGAAAGACTCACACCATGTGACATCGGCAGAAATCCCTTCTTGGAGTTCTGCATGGCAAACCGAAGGAGTACCTTGTCAATATATATACTCTGACTTAGGCCAAGCAACCTCTTAGATCTATCTCTATATATCTGTATGCCTAGAATGCGGGATGCTTCACCTAAGTCCTTCATTGAGAAACATATCCCTAGCCAAGTCTTGACAGACTGTAGTAAAGGGATGTCTTTCCCAATTAGTAGTATGTCATCCACATATAATATGAGGAAGACAACTATGTCCCCTACAACCTTCTTGTAGACACAAGGTTCATCTTCATTCTTGATTAAACCAAACTGTTTGATTACATCATCGAATCGAAGATTCCAGCTCCGAGAAGCTTGCTTTAGTCCATAAATGTACCTATGCAGCTTGCATACTCTGCCAGTAAGTTGTGGATCTACAAAACCCTCAGTTTGTGTCATGTACACATCCTCGAGTAGGTTTCCATTTAGAAACGTGGTTTTGACATCCATCTGTCATATCACATAGTCATGGTATGCTGCAATAGCAAGCATGATCCGTATGGACTTAAACATCGCTACTGGAGAAAAAGTTTCATCATAGTCAATACCATGAATTTGTTTGAAACCTTTAGCTACCAAGCGACCCTTATAGATAAGTCCATCCATGTCAGTCTTTCTCTTAAAGACCCACTTACACCCAATGGGTTTTACCCCTTTAGGTGGATCAACCAAATTCCATACTTGGTTAGTGTACATGGATTCCATCTCGGATCTCATGGCTTCTAGCCATTTCTCGGAATCTGGTCTCATCACAGCTTCCTGATAGGAGGTGGGCTCATCCTCTATGAGCACAACGTCATCATGGTCAGACAAGAGAAATGAGTATCTCTCAGGCTAACGATGTACCTTATCAGACCTGCGAAGAGGTATGTCTACTTGAACTCACTACAAGAAAAACGTCATTCAACAACACTCAAACGACAACGGTTTTATACCAAACCATTGTCTTTTTGCCTTTTAACAACGGTTTTAACCAAAACCGTTGTCTTTTAGCAATTTTTTTGGCCTACGACAATGGTTTTTAAAAATCGTTGTCTATTTATGTTTTTTTAAGACTACGACAACGGTTTTTAAATGCTACAACAACAGTTTTTGAAAACTGTTGTCTATGTGCGCTTTTTTTTGGGATTACGACAACAGTTTTTAAAAGCCGTTGTCTTAAGTGATGTTGAATACTGGTGTTTTTTTTCCTTCGCCGTTTTTTCCCCTTCGCTAATTTTTGCCCCGCTTTTTTTCTTTCCCTCTCCCCGAAAGTTTTTTGCCGCAGCATTCCACCCTTTTATCTTCTCAATCCGTCCCTCTTTTCTCTTTTCCCACAATCTCTCGCTCACCGGAGCCACGTAGGAGCAGCAGCAGTCCACGAGTCCATTAAGGACGCCCTCACCGGCAAGACCTCCAACATGAAATCCACTAACAGTAAGTGTCCTCTACTTCTTCCTCCTGCATCTTCTCGGTGAAAACCCTAGATACTCCTGCATCTTCTCACCGTCTGTGGTACTCTGGGCTCGCCCTCTTCACATTCCTCTATATAAAGCCCCTTCTATCGTCTTCTTGCTCCACACTCTTCTTCTTCGCCTCCGCGAAGGCTCCCCGTGCCACAAATCCTGGTCGTCGAACCCTAATCCTCCTCTTATCCCGTTTCTTTCCTGATTCTGCCAGACTCTTGGAGGAGCGAGACGTGATAATGGGAAAGAGAGCGGAGGAGCTCGATATCGATAATCTATTGGATGAGATTCCCCATCTTCGTCATCGTGGTGTCCTCGATAGACCCAACGGTGCCGGTTTCCGCATCGCCGATGAGTTGCCGACGTCGGTCCTCCATGGGGATGGCGGTGGGTGTATCTGGTCTGAGGGGGTTCCGAGCTCGTTAGCGGAGCGTTCGCTTCTGTTGGAGGAGACCCTCCTGCTCCAAAACCTTCGCAATGTCCGTCTCGGGGCCGACTGAAATGGACCGATCGATCGTTCCCTGCCCCATACCAACCATCACCGAGTGGGTTGTTTGTTTGGGTCTTCGCTCGACTCTTTTGGACGGGATTCTTTGGTAAATGGGAATGGGAACGCGTCTCTGCCTCAAATCTGGCAGCGTTATCCTGGAGTTGTAAACTTGTTTGGGAATCCCTCTTTTGAAACAAGAGAGTTGAAAATTGGTCAAGTTTTGCGACCAAATACCCCTTTCCAGGGAAACGATTCTGGCAATTTTAGTCAATCTGGTAATGGGTCTTATCCAATATCTGATATGTTATTTCACTCACAGATGATTAGAGGAGAACCTTTCTTAGTTTCTAGCAATCAGCTAGTGACAATGGCACGGAAGATCTCTAAGGGAGACTCAATTCCTCGGCAATTGGGGGGGCTTCATTCCCCAAGGAACCAAAGGATTGTTCAGGGAACCATTACAAAGTGTCTCAGCTTTATGAGTAAAGAACAAATATATTGCCTTGCTAAAGACCAGCACGGATGCCGGTTATTACAGCAGCAGCTTGATGAAGGAAAGGATCAGGTTGATACAATTTTCAACGCCATCATTGAACGTGCAGTCGATCTCATGGTCGAACCCTCCGCATCATTGAATATAGCCTCCTGCTCTATTCCAGCTTTCGGTATATCAAGTTTAAAGATTTTTAAGAGCTCGATTTCAACCTCTAGTGTGAAATTGCAGATGGGTTTCGTGAGGTATACAGGCTGCCAAAATGAGAATTTTACCTACTTCGATTTAAATCTATTCACTGCAATGTTTTAGCTTATGATCATAGTAAACTTAAAGGATTAATCCAGAGCCTATGGGAACTTTCTGAATTCATTTTATTTAAGGTATTCTTTCCTTTAATAGTCATCCCTTTAGTTTTATTTGTATCAGTATATTGTTATGTTACATATCTTTTTTTTGTGGGAATACTGAAGCTAGTTACATGATTATCTGTCATAATTGCAAATAAAACTAAATTTTTATGTTTGGGGTGTTTTCTGTTGTCAGTCTTATTATTGGGGTACTTTCTGAATTATTTTTAGAGTTCAACCATGTGGAAGGAAAATGCATTTGGTAAATATATATACAACACGACAGAATATGTTGCAATTATGCTTGTCTACAGAGATTTTCAGTTTATTTGTATTTCTTATATTCTCTGTATTATTATTCCTATATTCTCTGTATCACTTATTTATTTTTTATTTTTCTGCCAAGTTACTTTATAATATTTTACTGTTACTTTTTGTGCAGGGACTTTCCGTTCCCAGATGCAATCAACAGACGAAACCAATGAAGACAAGAAAATATTTTATACTCTATTTCTTACAAAATAGACAAATATTTCTTCACCAATCGGTACAAAGACAACAATTGAAAGTTGTAACTATTTGATTGATAAGTCCTAGGCTATTTGGTTGAGTTCAAGTGATCATTGAAGCATTTTCAATGTTTCATTATATTAATGTTCAAGCTACATAGTAATTTGCATGCCTAGATGTTAAGCCTACCTAGGGCTAGACTGATCTTTGATCTTTAGTTTTTTTATATTTCATTCCTGTATTTTGTAATACCTTTTATGCATAGATCTTGATCTATACAACTTTTTATTGGTATGTTAAAAACATTTTGCTCAATTCATTTTTTTCCAATTAGCGTAAATTAAATTCCTTGATGTTTGCAACTGTTGCACCCATTTCATAATTGATGAAATTAATTGTTTTGTTTAAAGCAAATTTTTATTAGATATTGTCATTTTTCCCTGGTTATTATTCAATTCTTTTTTTTAATGCATCTATTGTAGTGATGTGGAGATGGACATTATGTTGGAGAGCTCCTTGAATGCAAAGGAGAAAATAATCTCTGAGTTGAATATGGAGCTTCATAACATGGAATCCACATTATTAAAGGGGAGGGAGCAGCATTTGAATGACATAAAGAAGTTGAATGCACTAATCAATGAAAAGGTTTCAGTTCTTTGTTTATACCTAATTTTTTATACGATAACTGATATGAAGTATAAGTTGCAACATTTTGGCATTTGAGATGACCAACAATTATAGTTCAATTAAAATTTTATCACAATTTCTCGACACAACAATATGATCTTGGACATGTTTAAAGCTATCACATCCTTTATTAACACAATTAGATTTGATAAAATAGCAATGCTTACAGTTCCTAATCTCTATATCTCTATTTTCTTGCAGGATAGTGCTCTTTTGGAGGTAAGAAGAGAACTTCAAGAAAGACCAACCACAAGATTAGTTGATGATCTGCGTAAAAAAGTTAAAATTCTTCAGGTCCATAAAATGCAATTGACCATTGGATTCACCTTCCTAACATTTGTGCACATGCATTCTTCTTTTGGATTCCTTTATACTGTTTGATATTGCATACTCAAGAGCCACGCTTAAACAATTTTGCAATATAACTATACTTTTGAAGATCCACTTAGGTATTTAGCCAGTAGTTGTTTCAGTTCATCTACATTCTTCCTTTCTTTATTCTTAGTAGTTTGTTCCTAATTGATGATGTATTTAGCCATGCTTTGCTCCCAGTGTAATTATTTAGAGAGATAGTTTAACATACTTGTAGTTTGTCCATTGGAGGATTTTTGACGGTACAGTTCAATGCTACAAATTTCACTTATTAAGTGTACATATGGTGTTATTCCATACCAATGCAACAGTGAAATCAAAGGTCCATTTTCAATGCTTTGCTCTCAAGTTGTTTCGGTTAGTAATGATCCTAAAGATAACCTTTTATTCTTACAAGATTGTTCCAGATAGCCTCTGTCACAATATTATTTACAATTTTCCTTTATCATGACTATTTCAGATATATAATTTAACATAATTTCAATTTATTAAGTTAAGTCACAATCTTACTTGAGTGTACTAACAGGCACAATGCATTCAGCAATACAATTTAGTTGCTCAGGAAATAGTTGAAACAAATGCATTAGCTTGTTCATTGATAGAGGATATGGTGAAACAAATGCATTAGTTGAAACAAGCTATCACATCCTTTATTAAACAGGAAAATGCATTTTTATTATTCATAGGCATTTAGTTTAGATCAAGTGACATTTCTTTATCTTCTTCTTACAGGTGGAGTTTGAAGGATTAGGAGAATTAAGAAGCAAGGATGAAGAAGATGAAGGATTAGGAGAATTAAGAAGCAAGGATGAAGAAGATGAAGGCATTTAGTTTATCTTCTTTCTTTATCTACTTGGTCCACTTCGATCCAAGTACGATGCAAACATGGCAAGGATGAAGAAGATGAAGGATTAGGAGAATTAAGAAGCAGTGTTTTGTTACTCTTCTAGTGTTGTACATGGTAAACGTAGTTCAAATGATCCAACTCTTCAAAACTGGATATCAAGATTAGGATGTTGAGTTAGTCTTCTAGGATTAGGATGTTGTGTTGTTCTACCTTTGTTTTAATAGTGTCGTTGTCATTTTGTTGGCTGCTTTTGAAATTTCTTCGGAATGTTGCAAATATTATTTTCGAATGTTAGAAAATTATATGTTAAATTTTATTTACAAATTTAGTATTTTGAATGATTTATAATACTAGAAAATTGTATAATAAATTTAATATTTTTTTTATTTTTTATCAAAAAAAAGACAACGGTTTTTCACTGTTGTCGTAAATAGTTTAAAACTGTTGTTGAAGACCCTGTTATTAAAGGTAGACGCTCAAAGACAACGGTGAAAAACTGTTGTCTTTGAAGGAAAAGACAACAGTTTTTCACCGTTGTAAAAACTGTTGTCTTTGTCTTCAAAGACAACGGTTAAAAACCGTTGTCTTTGGGTACCCCCTTTAACAACACAGCCTTTAACAACAGTCCGAAAGGGGCTACGACAACGGTGAAAAACCGTTGTTGTAAGGCTTTTTTCTTGTAGTGACTGGTTGTGGTTCATCAACCCCTTGTGAAACAACATCATCCACAACACTTTGTGGTTCCAGTTCAATTTCCATCGAGGCTTCAGTGCTATTGTTCGCATCTTGAACTTCTTCAAGATCGAACGTACTCCCACTAGTCTTTCTAGAAATAAAATTCCTTTCTAGAAATACCTCAGTGTTAACCACAACTATCTTGTGTTGACCAGGAATGTAGAAGTAATATCCCTTCGTTTCCTTGAGATATCCAATGAAATAGCACTTGTCTGATTTGGGTTCTAATTTGTCAGAGACTTGACGTCTAACGTAAGCCTCACAACCCCAAATCCTCATAAAAGACACCTGGATATCTCTCCCAGTCCATATCCTATATGGTGTCTTTATCACGGCCTTGGATGGAACTCGGTTGAGTATAAAAGCTGCCGTGTCCAGAGCATAGCCCCAAAGGAATGTAGGAAGATCTGTGTGACTCATCATAGACCGTACCATATCTAATAGGGTACGATTCCTCCTTTCAGATACACCATTCCACTATGGTCTTCCAGGAGGAGTGAGTTGGGATAGGATCCAAAACTCAGCTAGATAGTCATGAAACTCATGACTAAGGTATTCTCCACCTCGATCTGATCAAAGTATCTTAATACTCTTGCCAAGCTGGTTCTGTACTTCATTCTTGAATTCATTGAACTTTTCAAAGGATTCTGACTTATGTGTCATCAAGAACACATAACCATATCTACTGAAGTCATCAGTAAATGTGATGAAGTACCTATAACCGCCTCTAGCAGCGACATTGAAAGGACCACATACATCACTATGTATAAGTCCTAACAAATTAGTTGCTCTATCGCTGTGCCCAATAAAGGGAGTCTTGGTCATCTTGCCTAGCAGGCATAACTCGTACGTCTCATAAGATTCAAAATCAAATGAGTCCAGCAAACCATCCTTATGAAGCTGGGATAAGCGCTTGTCATTTATATGACCTAAGCGATAGTGCTAGAGATAGGTTTAGTTCATGTCATTTGACTTGAACCTCTTGGTATTTATGTTATAGATAGGACTTTCAAGGTCTAGAATGTAGAGTCCATTCATCAGAGGTGCACAACAATAGAACATATCTTTTAAATAAACTGAACAACATTTGTCCTTTATTATAAAAGAGAAATCTTTCTTGTCCAAACAAGAAATTGAAATTATGTTCTTAGTTAAAGCAGGCACATAACAACATTCATCTAATTCTAATACAAGCCCAGAGGGCAGAGATAGATGATAAGTTCCTATAGCAACAACAGCAACCCGTGCTCCATTGCCTACTCGTAGGTCTACCTCGCCCTTCGCCAATGCCCTGCTATTTCTCAGCGCCTGCACATTAGTACAAATGTGAGAAGCACATCCCGTATCTAATACCCATGATGAAGAAATAGATAGATTGACTTCTATAACATATATACCTAAAGTGGAAGTCTTACTTCGCTTCTTCTTAAGATCTTCCTGGTACGCCTTGCAGTTCCTCTTCCAATGCCCGGTCTGACCACAGTGGAAGCAGGTAGCATCCTTGGTGACCCCTCCTTTAGGCTTCAGTGCCTTGCCTTTGCCCTTGGCTTGAGACTTTCCCTTACCTTTGGTCTTGCCCTTGCCCTTGTGTTTCTGAACCATCAGAATAGAGTGGGGCTTAACCTTCTTAAGGTTCAGCTCAGCAGTTCTTAACATGCTAAGCAGCTCGGGCAGTGACTTGTCAATTTTGTTCATGTTGTAGTTTAGAACGAATTGACTATAGCTATCTGGCAAGGACTGCAAGATTAGGTCAATGGCCAGCTCTTGGCCAAGCGGGAATCCTAACCTCTGTAGGTTTTCTATGTACCCAATCATTTTGAGTACATATGGGCCTACGGGAGCCCCATCTGACATCTTGCACTGAAATAGTGCCCTTGAGATCTCAAATCTCTCATGTCACGCTTGTCCTTGATATAGTTGACGAAGATGTTCAACCATATCATAAGCGCCCATTAACTCGTGTTGCTTCTAAAGCTCAGAGTTCATGGTCGCGAGCATAAGACAGGACACATCTAATGCGTCATCTTGATGCTTCTTAAAAGCATCTTTGTTAGCTCGCGTGGCATTGGCAGGAGGAGCCTCCGGAATGGGCTGCTCCAGAACGTACAGTTTACGTTCTTGGGTGAGAACTATTCTCAGATTCCTGTACCAGTCCAGGAAATTTGCTCCGTTGAGCTTGTCCTTGTCAAGGACAGAACGCAGAGAGAAGGTGTTCGTGTTTGACATCATGGTTATCTACAACAGAAAAATGTAGGAAATAAATAAACATCATATTCTAATAATCATTTAATTAGGCCTTTAATTAAATGATGCTCCCACTGAATTCTATAATTCATGTGGGACAAGATCCACATCATACTAACCCTTGTGTTAGCTTTGGCTAATACGCCCAAGATTTAGTATGATCGGTAGGTAACGATTTACTAATTACATCTCTATGCAAATCTTGTTTATAGGATCATTATCCGCATTTATATTAAAACTTGAGTTAGCTTTGGCTAATACACCCAAGAATTAATATAAATGTGATTTATGTCCTATCTTTCCAATCATTGGAAGAATGCCTACAGTTAAACTCGATTTAACTAGTTGTACTCAATCAAATTGAGTCTCTACTCACCCATGCGTTGATAGGCGGGACCAAGATTGTCCCTCCGTACCCTACCAAGATAATATGTGTTGCTCTACTTTGGCAGATTCAACAACACATGTGATCGAGGTAGTGATAGGTATCACGGCATGGTATGCATTTTAGAGTTGACGCGATTGAGATCTAATATAATCGTAGGGTGCATCTTGTACACGATTTAGATCTAATCTAATCGTTAAGGCGCTAATTAACTACTTTACTAGCATGCATCACACATACACACACAAGTAATTAATTAAATTATTTGTGATTAGTCATGGCCCTACTACGATCTTCTCAAGCCAATGAGAAGATCAGATGGTCAACCTAGGGTCAACAGCTTCTCCAAGCTTCTCCCTTTGACCACCTTGTGTTGCTCGCGCCCTCCTCGTAACTCCGTCTCGAGTGGACCTTCCACGGCTCTGTTAGTTAGAGCCCTAGAGCCAATCATTTGATGATTGTATTGACTCATGTATATCATATTTTTGTATATTAATAAAGGCATTGGTTTTTGGTTATTATGCTTATTTGTATTAGTGTCAGATAAAATAAGTATAGTAACGTCCTTGAGTAGAACGTTCATACCTATATCAATCGATTAGTTGAATCGATAGTGAGATGATATAGGGAACACTACTTTAAATCATTCCTAGTCGAGTATTAACATTCAGGGACAATGTTAATACAATAAGACTAGCATGTAGGTCAGCTCGATGACTTGATCTCACGAGTCATGGATATAGAGATATCAAGCTGACACATGCGTATGCATTAGAGAATGTATACTGAATGACCCGCCATGAGAAAGTATCATGGATCGTTATATGAGTGTCATATACTTTCTCATGTGGCTATTAGTATGACTATTAGTCCTTAGACCTGAAGTCACCATGGATCCCTACATAAGGAGTTATGTACTTTAGTTTCGTCAAACGTCACCCGTAACTGGGTGGACTATAAAGGCGATTACTGGGTATATAACAAATTATGCAGAGGGATGTGAGTGATGTAGATGGGATCTATCCCTCCTATATGACAGGAGAGACATCGATATTCTTGATAGAGTGAGACCACGAAGTGTATGGCCATACCCAAATGAGTCAATATGAGATATTGAGCTCATTTGATTGAGTGAGTCTACTCGGAGTTCAAGATTTAGATTGGTCAGAGGATGACACGGTCTATGCCTCTCATTGATCAATCTAGATGTCTAGGATAGAAGGACACTTGTCATATATTGTGAGGAGTCACAATTAGTAGTCACAAGGTGATGTTGGATCTCAACATTCTTGTAACTTGGGTAGTAATGATGTATTGCTAGATACCGCTCATTACTTATTCTTCTAAATGAGTTTAGGGGCATTGCCAACGTTACAAGAACCTATTGGGTCACACACAAAGAACATGTGGATGGAGATTAGGTTCATATGATGAACCAAGAGGATTAGATTCATTTGATGAAGAGTAATCCAAATTGGGCTACTTGAGTTAGACTCAAGTTGATTCATGTATTTAATGAGTCTAATTTAGATTATGACTCATTAGATCAATTTAATTTAATGAATTAGATTCATTATATTAAGTTGGCTTGAATCAAATGGTTAGATTAGATCAACCATGAGAGAGATTAAGTCAAGTTTGACTTGACTTGAGAGGAAGAAGAAAAGTCAAGTTTGACTTGACTTTGCCACATCATATGTGTGACTTGGCATTAAGTGACCAATGATGATGTGCCACATCATCATAGTTAATACATGATTATGCCACCTAATGGAAGTTACACTTCCTTCTTTGTTTTAATGTGGCCGACCACATTAATGAGAGTAATTAATCTCATTGTGGCCGGCCACTCAAAATGAAATGGAATTGATGTTTTTCAATTAAGTGTGATTAACTCCTTCTTCTTCCTCCTTGGGTGGTCTCTCTTCTCTCCATGGGGCTGTTGCCGTGAGGTTCTAAGAGTGGAGAGGGTGATTTGAGTTCCCAAAAGTAGAAAGGGTAAGTGAAGGTCACATCGAAGAGTGTTCTTGGTTTTTATCCTCTCTTCTTGATCTCCTTTCTTCTTCCATTCCCATCCGAGAGCCCTAGAAAGTGCTAGCACACTTGAGGTCTCTCTTCTCCATCCTTGAGTGCTAGAGAGCACTCCTTGTTCGTGTGGATATCACTAGAGGAGTGTCTACGTTGACACTCTCGAGATCCGGCGTACCGTTGGACGAGCGGGATTTGCGAGGGCACGCTTCGAAGGTAAAATGGTTTTTCCCTTTGTAGATCTACTGTAGATCATAGTATAAAACTCGTATTTGTGTTTTCGAAATTTTTCCTTGCACGGATCTACGGCTATGGGTGATTCGGGGTTTCCGCGACGCGAAAAGCGGTTTTCGCGGCCCGAAAAACCCAACAGGCTCCAATTTTGTACATTACAATTTTGAAACTCAAGTTACATTCGAGTCTAAACTAATTTACAACAAGAATAAATGGAGAAAGGCACGACGCGCAGGTCGCGTATCAAGTATACAACACACACAACACAAATGACGGCGCGCAGTCCGTAATATGAATTACAACACAATTTTAAATCCAATTTGGGTCTTTTTGGACCATGACTATCACAAAATAATACATAATTCTAAATTATGTATTTTTTATAATTTTTTGAAATTTTTACTACAATTTTTACAATTTTTTATGAGTAAAATTCCCGGCGGTCCCGTTTAGCGGGTTTTCGGGCGCAATCGCGGAATGAATCCCCTTGCGGGGCCAGGGGCAGTACCCCTACCCGCGATATAATCATCGTGAGTGTTCCTTAGCGATCCTACAGCACCTTAGCCCACTGTCCCAAAACGTTTTGGGGCGAAACCTTGCCGTTTCGAAAAAATCTTCTTGGTAGTCAAAGCCTACAAGTGTCGAAACACTTGTGCTTCGCTTCTACGAGAAAAATATCCATAAAAACCATAAAATTATAGAAAGTTACAGAACTGATATTTTTCTTAAAAATACAAATTAAACTCGTACAAGACTATGCACGTGGCTCTGATACCACTGTTGGGATTTTCGGGCCGCAAAAACCGCTTTTTCGCATTGCGGAAGCCCCGAATCTCCCATGCTACTGGATCCGTGCGAAGTTTATAAAACAAAATTTCATGTACAAGTTTACTAAAGCCTAGATCTACACTAGGAGAAAGAATTTTACCCTTGATGCGAAGCCCTTCGCAATCCCGCTAGTCCTCGGTTCGCCGGATCTTGAAAGTGTCAAAGTGGACACTTCTCTATATGTATCCCTCTACATAATTCATTACATACCTAGTAATCACCTTTATAGTCCACCCAGTTACGGGTGACGTTTGACGAAGCCAAAGTACGTAACTCCTTATGTAGGGATCCATGATGACTTCAGGTCCAAGAACTAGTAGTCATACTAATAGCCATATGAGAAAGTATATGACACTCATATAACGATCCATGATACTTTATCATGGAGGGTCATTCAGTACACATTCTCCAATGCATACTCATGTGTCAACTTGATATCTCTATATCCATGACTTGTGAGATCAAGTCATCGAGTTGACCTACATGCTAGTCTTGTCGCATTAACATTGTCCCTGAATGTTAATACTCGACTAGGAATGATTAAGAGTAGTGTTCCCTATATCATCTCACTATCGGTTCAACTAACCGATTGATATAGGTAAGAACCCTCTACTCAAGGACGCTATTATACTTAGTTTATTTGGCACAAATACAAGTAAGCATAATAACCAAAAAAACAAATGCCTTTATATATAAGAATATGATACAATGAGTCCATACTACAATCATCAAATGATTGGCTCTAGGGCTCTAACTAACAGCATGATCAATATAAACTATCACTTTTGAACCTACTAGATAAGAAGTGAACTTATTAAATGCAAAAACTACTACTAGGAATTCCTTTTCTGTAGTGGAATAGTTTACTTGAGCAGCATCTAGTGTTTTGCTTGCATAGTGGATTGCATGTAAAATTTTGTTCTTCCTTTACCTTAAGACTGCTCCTACTGCAAAATCACTGGTATCACACATAATCTCAAATGGGAGCTCCTAATCTGGTGCTTGGATTACTAGAGCTAAGATAAGGGCACTTTTAATCTTTTTGAAAGCCTCTATACAATCACTATCAAAACAAAATTCAACATCTTTATTCAACAAATTTGTAAGTGGCTTAGAAATTTTTGAGAAATCCTTGATGAAGCGCGTATAGAATCCATCATGTCCCAAGAAACTCCTTACTCCTTTCACACTAATCGATGGAGGTAACTTCTCTATCACTTCCACCTTGGCTTGATCTACTTCAATTCCATGCTCTGATATCTTGTGTCCCAAAATAATTCCTTCTTTAACCATGAAGTGATATTTTCTCCAATTTAACACCAAGTTTACATCTTCACACCGTTGAAGAACCATATAAAGATTTAGTAAACAAGTGTCGAAATCATTTCCATAAACTGAGCAATCATCCATAAATACTTCCATGATTCTTTCTATTAAATCTGAAAAAATTGTCATCATACACCTTTGAAATGTAGCCGGAGCATTACAAAGTCCAAATGGCATACGACAATAAGCAAAAGTTCCATAGGGGCATACAAAAGTAGTCTTCTCTTGATCTTGAGGGTGAATTGGAATTTGGAAGAATCCTGAATAACCATCCAAATAACAAAAATATGAATGTTTTGTCAATCTTTCAAACATCTCATTAATAAATGTTAAAGGAAAATGATCCTTCCTAGTTTCTTTATTTAATTTCCTGTAGTCAATACGCATTCGCCACCCTGTGACTGTTCGTGTTGGAACTAATTTATTATTCTCATTTCTGATTACAGTCATCCCTCCTTTCTTTGGAACAACATGCACTGGACTCACCCATTCACTATCTGAAATGGGATAAATGATCCCAGCATCAAGAAGTTTAAGTACTTCTTTCTTCACCACCTCTTTCAAATTTAGGTTCAACCTCCTTTGTTGTTCAATTAAATTTTTATATCCTTCTTCAAGTAAGATTCTATGCATGCAAAGAGAAGGACTAATTCCATTAAAATCATCAATAGTGTACTCAATTGCTTTTCTATGCAATCTTAACTCTTTAAGCAATCTTTGTGTTTCTAGCTCGGTTAAATTTGCGTTGATTATAACTAGAAAAGTGGAGTTCGGTCCAAGGAATGCATATTTGAGGTTGGGTGGCAATGGCTTTAACTCAAGCTGTGGAGGCATAATTTCTGGCAAAGTTAAGTCTTGCTCTAGCAACTTTATTTCTTCTTTTGGATACTCTTCTTCAAGATTCTCCTCGGTTTCCAATTCCATCCCTTTATTTTCCTCATAAATATCTTCGTGAACATTTAGGCATTCCACCTTTTCAAAAGGTTCATTTGAAGATATTTCTTTGCCAAACATTTTTATAGAGATTCACAACACCAAGAGAATAAATCTTGGAAATCTTTTTGATTCAAAGTGATTCCTCTTTCAATCTCATTTACACATTCTTGCTTATTTTCCTCATCACTTTCTTTTTCTTTATCTTCACATACATTGGGTGAGAGAGTCTTTAGGTTTTTCCTTGACCAATCATTAAGATTTGACACTATCCTATAGATTATCTCATATGCTTCAACCAAGCTTCTCTTCATGAAAGATCCTTTAGATGCTAAATTTAACTAACTCTTACTTCTGAAAGAAAGCCCAACATAGAATAAATGTACAATTAACCATTTCTCGATACCATGATGTGGGCATGAATGTAGAAGAGATAAATATCTCTCCCAAGCTTGATGTAATTCTTCCCCGACAAGTTGCTTAAAGTTTAGAATTTGATTTCTCAAATGTATGGTCTTTTGTGGTGAAAAATATTTTTTCAAAAATCTTTGCTCTAACTCATCCCAAGTTCTGATACTTTGAGGTTACAAAGTATAAAACCACCTCTTCGCAGCACCCTTAAGACTGAAAGGAAAAAACCAATAATCGTATAGCATCATATGAAACCTCCTCATATTTCAATGTATTACAATATCTATGGAATTCCATGAGATGTGAATAAGGGTTCTCCAACTCTAATCCCCCAAACTGATCCAGCTGAATCTTTGAGATAAAGGATGGTCTAAGCATAAAATTCCTCACTTGAATTTATATATGAACAATTGGCTGTAATTCTAAGACAGACTTTAGAGCTCTATAATCTTTCAATAGTCTGAAAGCCATATTTGAATGTACTTGTTCTTCTGAATGTCTTTGTGAGGTTCTCCTTTTATGAAAGGTTCTATCAATTTTGGGATCAAAAGGTAATAGATCACCTACAAAGTTAGATCTTCGTATACAGGAACAAGATTACAGAATTTGATTCACAAACAAAAAGAATAAAGAATGCAAAGAAGAATTTCAGAACAGAATTTGAAAACTAGTTACAAGTTAGATGTAAGAAAAGAATATAAATGAAAAGTTTAGTCTAACTCAAATAATAATCTCTAATGTTATAGACGCGGCCCCCGGCAATGGCGCCAAAAACTTGATACGTCACCGCAAGTGTACGGTTACGTCGTCAGTAATATAAAAAGATATCGTATACACAGGAGCTGGTTATAACCACTAAAGATGTCTCAAAGCAAATTAGCTAAACAACCAAGCAAGAATTACACGAACTAAGACAAAACTAGAAAATAGAATAGAAAGGTAATGCAGGAAACTAGGTTTTATGGAAGCTCTGGAAGATTTAGTTTCTTTGTGATACTTATCAATGTAATATGGTCTATCAACCCTATCCTCAATTGTCATGCATTTGCAAGAAGTTGTCGGTTATCTTCTGCAGAGAACACCGGCAAGGGTAATCTATACCTTATTAAACTAAATAGAAATGATCCCTATGAAGTCCATTAACGGGACAATCCTGTCACAACGCCCCTTGGTCATACAATATAGAAACTCATCACTAATCAATTCACATCAAGATATAGGGTACAACACATTTATCTATCCCTCTTCTTTGTATATTCTTGCATCACCCTGTTAGAGTGTATACTAAAAGCCTAGCTTTTGGTATAAACATTTATCTAGAAATAAGAATCACATTGGTCAAATGTCTACATTTATGATAAATGTAGTTGTTCAATTAATTTATATTGTAGATAACATGGTGTGTGGTGTCACACACAGAAGATCATGTTATCAGTACCTTATAAATTATAAACAGTAGCTCACGACCATAATGGAAAGGAACAAACCATTGGAAGGTCGTAGTGTAATTAGGTATTAGTTTATCTTAACTATATAATTACACTAGTACACTTAGAGTGTATTGAGTAGGACCATTAGAGGTCGTTTCTTTTATATTGACTTTATAAAGAAACAAAGACCTCAGTTATTATGGAAGTGTGTGCTCTTAATCCTAATATAATAACAAGCACATATATTTGATATTTATTTCTTTAATTTATCAATGGGTGAGATTTAGTTCGATGAATCAATAAGCTCGATAAGTTGGGAAATGATATCACTTATAGTGTGTGTTGTTGATTATAGAAGGAAACTGTGTCCTAGTGATCTAGGTTGAGAATGTCCCCAAGAGGAGCTCATAAGGATTGTCATGTTAAACCCTGCAGGTGGACTTAGTCCGACATGACGATGAAGTTGAGTGGTACTACTCTTGGAGCTAGATATTAATTAAGTGAGTTGTCAGTAACTTACTTAATTAGTGGACATTTGTTATCTTAAACACAAGGAGACTAACACACTCATAATAAGAAGGAGCCAAAAAATATAATTTGGGATTGGTGCGGTAGTTCAATAATAGTTCTTTAGTGGAATGAATTATTATTGATGAAATTAAGTTGTGTGTTCGGGGCGAACACGGGATGCTTAATTTCATCGGGAGACCAAAACCAATTCCTCCTCTCGGTCCCTATCGTAGCCTCTAGTATATAGAGATTTATACCCACCGCATACCCACCTTCTTACCCATCCAATGGGGCCGGCCAAGCTAGCTTGGAACCCAAGTTAGGGCCGGCCAAGTCCAAGTGGATGAGCCATGTAGGTGGCCGGCCAAAGCTTGGGTCCCAAGCTTAGGTGGCCGGCCACTAGAATATTAAAAAGGATTTTTATTAAAATTATTTCTTATGTGGATATCATGATTTTAAAAGAGAGTTTAAAAATTAAAAATTTCCTTTTATAGCTTTCTACAAAAGATTAAGAGAAGAGATTAATCTCTTTCCTTATTTGTAGATTAAAAGGATGGTTTTAATTTTTGGTAAAAACTTTCCTTATTTGTAAATCATCTACATGTTTAAAAGAGAGTTTAAAATTTGAAATCTTTCCTTATTTGTTGATTAAAGGAGGATTTTAAATTTTAAGAAAACTTTCAATTTTAATCATGTTCATGATTTAAAAGAGAGTTTAAAATTAAATATTCTCTTTTATAAGTTTCTACAAAAGATTAAAAAAAGATTTGATATCTTTCCTTATTTGTAGATTAAAAGAGATTTTAATTTTTAGAGATAACTTTCTTTTTATCCACATGTTTAAAAGAAATATTTTAATTTATAAAATTTCCTTTTTATTAACCACCATGAAGGGAAAAATTATTTGAGAAATTTTTATAAATTTCCGAAAGCAAATTAGGAAGTTTTAATTCTTGTGTGAATTAAAATTTCCTTGATTTGTGGAATGGTGTGGCCGGCCATTGTATTTGTAAAAAGGAAATTATTTTTAATTAAATAAAATTTTCTTTTTCATGGCAAAATAATTAAGGAAGTTTTTAATTAAATTTCCTTATTTGCCAAGACCAAGGATTATAAAAGAGGGGGTAGAGAAGGCTTCATGGTGAACAACTCTATTCTATTCTTCCTCTCTTTTCCTCCTTGGTGGCCGGCCCTAGCTTCTTTCTCTTCTCTTCTTCTTGTGGCCGGTGGCAATCCCTCTTGGAGCTCTTGATGGTGACCGGTTCTAGCTAGGAGAAGAAAGAGAGAAAGAAGGTTTTGTTTCTTGCATCCCTTGGAGCTTGGTGGTGGTGGCCGGACCTCTACTTCTCTTGAAGAATTTTGGTGGCCGAAACCTAGAAGGAAGAAGAAGGTGCTTGGTGGTTCTCATCTCGGAAGATCGTTGCCCACACAACGTCCGAGGTTAGAAGAGGAATATGGTAGAAGATCAAGAGGTCTTTCTAGAAGGTATAACTAGTATTTTTTCTTTCCGCATCATACTAGTTATTTTTGGAAATAATACCAAATACAAGAGGCTTACGATTCTAGTGTTTCGAATTTGTTTTCGATATAGTGTTCTTTTGTTTTTCTTTTCCTTGTGATTTGATTGTTCTTTTCGGTTAACCTAAAGTTATTTTAGGAAATTAAATATTAGCTTTCCATAAAAGGTTTTGTCTAGTCTGTGGTGGTTGCTCCCATATCCAAGAAGGTCATGTGCCTCGCCACGTCAGTACTGGGAACCAATTATGGAAATTAATGTTTAATGGAATTAATAACTTAAGGTGATTTGGGTCGAACGTGTTAAGTTCCGCAGGAGATCCAAGTCTAAACCTAAAAGAACATATAGATTAAGTTTTGGATCAAAAGTGTTAAGTTCCGCAGGCGATCCAAAGTTTAATTTAAAAGAACATATGGTAGCTAGGAAAAGGTTCAGACCTTTGTACAAAATTTTTGTACAGTGGAATCTCTAGGTTTTCCGAGTAGCAACCAACAATTGGTATCAGAGCTAGGGATTTGTCTCTGTGTATTTGGTATTAGTTTAATTATGCACATGTCATACATAATTTAGGCAGGATAATAGTAGGATGTGCTAACTTTATGGATGCAGGATCCAACTATTATGGCTTATAGTTATTATGTGTGTGATTGGACCCTTGGACATGTCAAGGGCATTTTATTGTGTGTGCATGATTGTATTATAAAATACAGCAGGAGCTGTATTTAGTTTTATTAGGATTTTATTTTTTGATCTAGATACATGTACATTCCTTCGAGGAATATAGGATCGAAAAATGTAAAAATTCTATATATGTCGCGAATCGAATCTTGCAAGGCGTGGAACTTTTTGAGGACCAGAGGCGCAGCGGAACAAGGAGCAAGATGGATGCGACAACTAGACCCGGTGGCAGCGGCCAAAGATGGCAGCAGCTAGGGTTGGTGACACATGGAGGACAACAATAGATAAAAGCCATAATAGTTGAAAATTAGATTTTCTATTTATTGCTTTTATATTGTACTGTGTGTGCATGTTAGTATACATAGACTAGTATAGTTAAAAATTCCTCGTTTATAAATAACTAAGTGGGAGAGGGATTTTTAAATAAATCCCATGGTCTCCATTACTGGTTTGTAAGTGATGCAAATAAGCTTGCACGTTGGCTCTGAGTGCCTTCCTCCATAACGGATGAGCTTGTTTGTGGATCACTAGAACAGACTTCCTATTTTGGATGACTATAGGAAGTTAATTAAGAGCGTGTGATCTTCCCCAACGGAAGGGGCATAATCTTATTAATGGACTTAGTGTCAAGTAATGGTATACACTTAGGCATGTCTAATAGTATCCTCCCCATCGGAGTCACTGCTATTATTTGTGTGACCGAAGAAAACCAACTATTAATTTGTCAAATAAAAAGGTTGACAAGATAATAAAATTAAAAACCCCTCTTACAAATGTTTGATTTTGTATACGTCCACACTAACGTGGCATACAAAATTCACGGTGTTTGAGGTAATTTTATTTGTCATAAAGATTTATTGACAAGATAATTAATGGGTAAAACCCTCCTCTTACAAATGTTTAAATTTTGTATACGTCCACACTAACGTGGCATGCAAAATTCACGGTGTTTGAGGTGTTGGTGAATTTAAATAATATTGTTTGAGGAATCAATGTTATTTTAAATTCAAAGAGTTTTGACCAAATATTTGATCAAAGACAGATCAACTATTAATTGTATTCGTCATAAAGTAAAGTTGGCGAGATAATAAAATTAATTAATAAAATCTCCTCTTCGATTTTGTATATACAAAATTCATGGAGATTTTAAGGAGTTGATCTTGACCAAATATTTTTGTGATTCTTAGGATGTTTGTCAATCCCTAGTAGTCATACTATAGAAAAAGACTTAGTAGTCCCAATTGTAATGATTGGAAATAGGACTTGGACATTAAGGTAGACTATCTTCTTAGAACTAAGAACAATTTAGGTGTATTTAATTCATTAGTTGAAACATGTCTAGTGGTGTTATCTATCAGAACCTGGAGTGTAGATACAAGATGCCATTAATTATGTCTGCAATTCAGGGTTCTAGGAAACCCGACAACTAAATGAAAGGTAAATCACCGTCCACATGAGCACTACTGTAAAAGTGGTAGTTGTTGCAGTGGGAGATGTTTATCCTTTGATAAGAATAAAATATGGATTTTAAGTAATTGTCTTTACGTTCCAAGTTTAGAAAGAACCTGATTTCAGTTTCTAAACTATTATAGATATTGTGTCTATTTTGATAACAAAGATGTTATCAAGAAAAATAAGGAAATTATCTATTCTGGTATGATGGTTGACAATTTATAATCCAATAACTCTCACGATGCAACAAATGGAAATTAGTAACACATCTTCTAATTTTAAGAGAAAGCAACCTTCAGAAAAGAACCAATTATATCTTTGGCATCTAAAAGCTAGGTTATACTTGAGTAGGATTCATTGGTAGTGATCCGGTTCGGTAGAAATCTTTCAACCCCATGAGTCTTACTAGAAAGAAAATTAAAGGGTAGTGGATGTCAAATATATGTTGAAATTGGTTCATTCTGATTTGTGTGATCCTATGACTATCCAGATAAGAGGTAGTATTGAATATTTTGTCTATTTTATAGACAACTATTCAAGATACAAATAAATTTACTTAATGTGCCGCAAGACTAAGTACTTTGATTAGTTCAAAGAGTACAAGGCTGATGCGGAGAAATGTTAAAGTAAAAGTCACTATGGTAAGATCGTAGTGGCAAGTACCTCTTGGGAGAATTTAGGAGTCACTTATCAGAAGTTGGATTTCAATCCCAACTAACTGCATCTGGTACACCCCAACAGAATGATGTAGTAGAAAGAAGGTATAGGACTCTTATGGAATAATTAGATAGGTGATGAGTTATTCAGAAAATTACCAAATTTGTTTTAAGGATATGCTCTGGAAACGGAAGTGAACGTAGTACCTTCCAAAGTCATAACTCTCTACTCATATAGAGTTGCTGAATAGGCGTAAGCCTATTTTGAAGCATATTCGGATTCGGGTAATCCAGCACATATGAGAGATAATGATAAGTTGGATAGGAGTTCACTTGTTTGTAAGTTATCCTAGATAAACAAAAGTAGGTTTATAGTCTTAAAAATCAGAAGGTCATTGTTAGCATCAATGACTGTTTTTTAGAAAAGGACTATATAATGAACCACGTGCTCATAAGTAAATTTGTTCTTAAGGAAATAATAAAAGACATTTCTAATCTAGTACCAACTGTACAAGATGAGATACCACAAGGAAAACTGCAACACGTATCACAAATGATACACAATTAAAAAAAAAATGCCTTGTCGTAGTGGGAGGGTTGTTAAGCAACCTTAAAAGATTCATGTTTTGGGAGAGTTTTTGGACTCGATCCCTGAAGGACATGAACCTGATCTCCGGACATGAGACGAAGCACTCCAAGATAAATATGCAGCATCTTGGCAAAGAGTAATGAATAATAGAATTAGAATATATGTATTCTAATAAAATCTGGAAGCTTGTAAAACCACCAAGTGGTGTAAAAGCCTTTGGGTGTAAAAGGTCTATAATAGGAAAAGAAGGATAGACAGGAAGGTAGAAACTTTCAAGGCAAGGCTTGATTAAAAAGGAAACTTTTTCACTGGTAGCCATGCTTAAGTCTATCCGGATTCTTTTATCTATTTGGCAAGTGGATGTCAAGACAACATTCCTTAATGGAAGTCTTGAAGAAAGCATCCATATAAAGCAACCAGAAGGGTTCATTGCAAAGGGCTAAGAGCATCTTGTGTGCAAGCTCAATCAGTCTATGGACTGAGGCAAAGCTTCAAGGTCTTAGAACATCCGGTTTATTAAAGTCTATGGATTTATTTAGTAACCGGATAAGTCTTGTGAATACAAAAGGCGTGATAGAAACGTGGTGGTATTTCTTGTACTATACGTAGATAACATTTTTGGTAGTTGGAAACAATATCAAAGTGTTGTCAGAAGTAAGGGTATGGTCGTCCAAACAATTCGATATGAAGGAATGTAAATATTCTTGAGATCAAAGTAATAAGGGATCGCAAGAAAAGAATATTTTACTTATCCCAAGCTTCATACATCGAAAAAATCCTTGCTCGTTTTAAGCATACAAAACTCCAAGAAAGGTTTCTTACCTTTTCAGGATAGAGTAACTTTATCTAAAGATGTCTCTGTAGACATCAAAGGAGATAAAGGAAATAAAGGCAGTTCTTTATGCTTCGGCTGACAGAAGCCTAATGTATGCTATGCAGCCAAGGGAATAGTTAGCAGATATCAAAGTAACTCTAGACAAGGACAGTGGACTGCAGTAAAGCATATATTGAAGTACCTTAGAGGTACTAGAGATTATATGCTAGCTTACAAGGCAGTTAATTTGGTCCTTGTGGGTTACATGGATTTTGATTTCCAATCGGATAGGGACAATAATAAGTCAACCTCGGGGTTTTGTGTTTACTTTAGGAGGTAAAGTCATAACTATGGAAGAGTGATAAGCATAGGTGTTTTTCTGGACTCCACCATAGAAGCTTAGTATATGGCAAGCCTCTGAGGTAGCCATAAAAGCTGAATGACTCAATAACCTCAAGATAGACTTAGATATGATTTCTGGTTTGTCCAAAGATTATTACAATTTATTGTAATAATGTTGGTGCAGTAGCAAACTCAAAGAAACCATAAGTCTATAAGGCAAGTAAACACAATAGAGCGCAAGTACCACCCAATACGAGAAATAGTATAAACGAGGAGAAGTTGTTGCCGCCCAGATTGCATCAGGTGATGACCTATAGATCCTTTCACTAAGGTCCTTAAGGCAAGAGCTTTTGATGGGCATGTTGAAGGGTTGGGAATCAGATGTATGGCAGCAGATATGGCAGCTTAGTCTTTTAGTATAAGTGGGAGATTGTTAGAGTGTATACTAAAAGCCTAGCTTTTGGTATAAACATTTATCTAGAAATAAGAATCACATTGGTCAAATGTCTACATTTATGATAAATGTAGTTGTTCAATTAATTTATATTGTAGATAACATGGTGTGTGGTGTCACACACAGAGGATCATGTTATCAAATTATAAACAGTAGCTCACGACCATAATGGAAAGGAACAAACCATTGGAAGGTCGTAGTGTAATTAGGTATTAGTTTATCTTAACTATATAATTACACTAGTACACTTAGAGTGTATTGAGTAGGACCATTAGAGGTCGTTTCTTTTATACTGACTTTATAAAGGGACAAAGACCTCAGTTATTATGGAAGTGTGTGCTCTTAATCCTAATATAATAACAAGCACATATATTTGATATTTATTTCTTTAATTTATCAATGGGTGAGATTTAGTTCGATGAATCAATAAGCTCGATAAGTTGGGAAATGATATCACTTATAGTGTGTGTTGTTGATTATAGAAGGAAACTGTGTCCTAGTGATCTAGGTTGAGAATGTCCCCAAGAGGAGCTCATAAGGATTGTCATGTTAAACCTTGCAGGTGGACTTAGTCCGACATGACGATGAAGTTGAGTGGTACTACTCTTGGAGCTAGATATTAATTAAGTGAGTTGTCAGTAACTTACTTAATTAGTGGACATTTGTTATCTTAAACACAGGGAGACTAACACACTCATAATAAGAAGGAGCCAAAAATGTAATTTGGGATTGGTGCGGTAGTTCAATAATAGTTCTTTAGTGGAATGAATTATTATTGATGAAATTAAGTTGTGTGTTCGGGGCGAACACGGGATGCTTAATTTCATCGGGAGACCAAAACCAATTCCTCCTCTCGGTCCCTATCGTAGCCTCTAGTATATAGAGATTTATACCCACCGCATACCCACCTTCTTACCCATCCAATGGGGCCGGCTATGCTAGCTGGGAACCCAAGTTAGGGTCGGCCAAGTCCAAGTGGATGAGCCATGTAAAAGCTTGGGTCCCAAGCTTAGGTGGCCGACCACTAGAATATTAAAAGGATTTTATTAAAATTATTTCTTATGTGGATATCATGATTTTAAAGAGAGTTTAAAAATTAAAATTTCCTTTTATAACTTTCTACAAAAGATTAAGAGAAGAGATTAATCTCTTTCCTTATTTGTAGATTAAAAGGATGGTTTTAATTTTTGGTAAAACTTTCCTTATTTGTAAATCATCTACATGTTTAAAAGAGAGTTTAAAATTTGAAATCTTTCCTTATTTGTTGATTAAAGGAGGATTTTAAATTTTAAGAAAACTTTCAATTTTAATCATGTTCATGATTTAAAAGAGAGTTTAAAATTAAATATTCTCTTTTATAAGTTTCTACAAAAGATTAAGAAAAGATTTGATATCTTTCCTTATTTGTAGATTAAAAGAGATTTTAATTTTTAGAGATAACTTTCTTTTTATCCACATGTTTAAAAGAAATATTTTAATTTATAAAATTTCCTTTTTATTAACCACCATGAAGGGAAAAATTATTTGAGAAATTTTTATAAATTTCCGAAAGCAAATTAGGAAGTTTTAATTCTTGTGTGAATTAAAATTTCCTTGATTTGTGGAATGGTGTGGCCGGCCATTGTATTTGTAAAAAGGAAATTATTTTTAATTAAATAAAATTTTCTTTTTCATGGCAAAATAATTAAGGAAGTTTTTAATTAAATTTCCTTATTTGCCAAGACCAAGGATTATAAAAGAGGGGGTAGAGAAGGCTTCATGGTGAACAACTCTATTCTATTCTTCCTCTCTTTTCCTCCTTGGTGGCCGGCCCTAGCTTCTTTCTCTTCTCTTCTTCTTGTGACCGGTGGCAATCCCTCTTGGAGCTCTTGATGGTGACCGGTTCTAGCTAGGAGAAGAAAGAGAGAAAGGAGGTTTTGTTTCTTGCATCCCTTGGAGCTTGGTGGTGGTGGCCGGACCTCTACTTCTCTTGAAGAATTTTGGTGGCCGAAACCTAGAAGGAAGAAGAAGGTGCTTGGTGGTTCTCATCTCGGAAGATCGTTGCCCACACAACGTCCGAGGTTAGAAGAGGAATACGGTAGAAGATCAAGAGGTCTTTCTAGAAGGTATAACTAGTATTTTTTCTTTCTGCATCATACTAGTTATTTTTGGAAATAATACCAAATACAAGAGGCTTACGATTCTAATGTTTCGAATTTGTTTTCGATATAGTGTTCTTTTGTTTTTCTTTTCCTTGTGATTTGATTGTTCTTTTCGGTTAACCTAAAGTTATTTTAGGAAATTAAATATTAGCTTTCCATAAAAGGTTTTGTCTAGTCGGTTGTGGTTGCTCCCATATCCAAGAAGGTCATGTGCCTCGCCACGTCAGTACTGGGAACCAATTATGGAAATTAATGTTTAATGGAATTAATAACTTAAGGTGATTTGGGTCGAACGTGTTAAGTTCCGCAGGAGATCCAAGTCTAAACCTAAATGAACATATAGATTAAGTTTTGGATCAAAAGTGTTAAGTTCCGCAGGCGATCCAAAATTTAATTTAAAAGAACATATGGTAGCTAGGAAAAGGTTCAGACCTTTGTACAAAATTTTTGTACAGTGGAATCTCTAGGTTTTCCGAGTAGCAACCAACACACCCTTCAAGGTAATCCCCCTAAATGTCTGTTAACGGGACAACCCTATCACGACACCCCTCGGTCATACAATCTAGAGAATTCCTCCACAAGATCCACAAGAATTACAAACATCCAATCAAGAATGGTAATTAGATCCACACACAACAATCACACAAGATTGAATTGATACAAAATATAACAACATTATTGAAACAAGAAGTTGGCAAATTCTTGAATTCATACATCAATTCACATCACAAATACTCCCTCCATCCTAGAACAAGGAGATCTACTCCATGAAACAAAAGAAAAGAACCGAAGATAAGATGATCGTAAACATTTCGATCCCAATCAAGAAGACAAAGAAGAAATACTTATCTATAGATGACGAGTGATATTCGGAACCAATCCTTGCTACCGGAGTCGAATCTTGGATGGAAACGTCTCTTGATCACCGGAATCAACACCCAAGGATTGAAGAAAGCTTCAAGATTGGATCTCCCCAAAGGGAGAGTCTCCCCTTCTTTCAAAGGAGAAGAACTCTTTATATAGAGAGGGAGATTTGGGCACCACACGACCCGTGTCATGGCCATGTGGATCTCACACGGCCTGGCAGTGTTTCCTCTCGGCCAAGGTCACATGGTCGTGTGGCTCTCACATTGTTGTGTCATGCTCTATCACTGGATGTCTTGCATGGTTGTGCAGATCCACACGACCTAGCAATGTGCTGCCTCTGGAAATGTCACACGGCCGTGTGGCACACACGGCCGTGTGGCACACACGGACGGGCAATTCTTTGGCTCTGGAAAGGTTGCACGGCCGTGTAGATCTACACGGTTGTGTTCTAGATTTGCTTCAAATGTGACGCGGTCGTGTGGCTCTCACACAGTCGTGCCATTCTCCTTCTCTGCTGAAGCTGTACGACCAACCATCTTCACACGACCAAGGTCATTTTCCTTTAGCATGGTCGTGTGGCACTCATGGCTAGTGTCTTCTTCCTTCACTTGATTATTGAATTGGCCACGAACATCAATTCTTCTCCAAATTTTACTTCTATAGACAAAAAACACACAAGAGCAGATCTCCGAACAAAGAAGAGTAAATATGCTAAAAGTAAGCAAGGATATGAAAATGCATAGATAAAGCATGTGTAAAATATAGTAATGTGCGTCAAAACATGCTAAACAAGTGTATAAAATCTACGGATATCATAGGCTAGGCCGGTCCTTTATTAAACCCGAGTAGCACGGAAACAATCAGTTAAGTACTAATATAAGAGCGACACACTAGAACCCTTAGACTTGGCCAACTCTAGGGCCAGTCGTCCTTGTATTGGGACCCCTTAGCGATGGGCGAGGAGTTGGACTCTATTGAGAGTGACCCTTTGACTGTCACCTCCTCTTACTTAGACTGTCATCCTCTTCTTGACTTTGACTAACCGGTCACCTTGACTTTAACTATCATATCATACTTAGATCCGTTCGTAACAACCCATATCATAGTCATACCAACAAACCTAATTTAAATTCTTTGTCAAACACATCCAAACAATACGGTAGAACATGATTGCACAAACTATAAGGACATCATACAAAGAATACACAATTTATATCTTCATACTCAACTTGACTAAGCCTTAAAAAAGTCAGCGTTGAAACTTAATAGAGATTCTCTAAAAGTAAGCTTGTAAGAAACAAATACACGTTGAAACATCGTAAATAAAAAAAAATTATCCAAAGATTAAAAGACTGGTTGAGTTTGCATGAACAGAAAGATCTGAGGATGAAGAGTAAAAGGCTCACAAAATTGCTAATCAATAAAAAGTGATTTTGATTCAGCTGAAGAGCCCACAACCTGGAGTTGGTGCCTTCATAGTCTCACTTAAGTTAGAAGAGAGGTCAAAGTCATCATGTTCCTATCTTAGCTAGGTATGGCACACAGGCAACTGAACCTCTCACTGATGGAGTGGTCCACCAGCCCTTGGAGTGAAGCTAGTACTGGTCATGAATTCCACATCACTTGCTGACCTCTGGTTCCATGAATCAAAGGAGCCACCAAAATTCTTTATAATAACCTTAAAAAGACTAGTTTGTAAGGAGTTTTGGCGTGGAGGGAAGCCTCCCTTGCACACTCTTATCATGTAGCTAGTGGAGGGGATAACTGAAAGGAAAAGGCCCTAAATTGCACGCCACATTTGCACAAGATTTTCTTCAAGGTCTATCTTGGAATTGAATCTCTGTTGCCTAGAGTTGTTGCCCAAATCCTCTTATCCATCGGTCAATCCACATATACTGCCCCATCCACATGCCACTGAGTTATTCCCCGTCCCTGGCTTCTCTGCCTATTAAAAGCCCATGACCAGCCAAAGAACAGGAAAGCAGAACACTTGATGGCCGTGGAGGAAGAGTATGATGTCTCCTTTGCAGAGCTAAGCAAGCAGATTTCCCTGCTTATTATGGATGACGATAAGGGCGAACTCCATGCGCAGTTTCCTCAGCTTCCTCGACAGGTGGTTAATTTCTTCACTCTCTAAATTAATGTTCATTTTGACCACTGGAGGTTCCTCACTTACTTCCTCCAGATTATCGTTCCACCGTACTATGGATTTGAGGCGGCCTGCAGGAGAGAGAGCAGAGGAACCGGAGTCTTCATCCCACGGGCTGCTGTACCAAGAAGGAAGAACAAATCAAGGAAGCCGATTCAAGCTGACATCGGGCAGGAAGACAGCAAAACTCCACCTGCAGGCGATTTCCCATGGCGCCGTCAATGACAATCTCTGTTCACTCGTGCTGTGTTAACGATGTTTAAATAAGTTTCCAACCTTTAAGTATAGGCAGGAGTCTAGCTAGCTAGGCTCGTTGAATGTATTAATCAGTTTTTTTATCAGAAAATTTAAAAAAAAAAACTGCCCTATTTATCGTTCAAAATAAAATTTATGCTCACGTGGATAATAAAGATGGGATATAAAATAAATTAGAAAATAGATTATTCGAGATAAATATACTACTAGAGTTAAAGAATTCAACTTCAAAAGAATCATATAGAATATATTGATGATATCATGTTACATTATTTGTATAATCATTATAAATATAAATAATACAGAAAGTTAAACGTAGACCTGGGTGGTATGGAGATTGAAGTTAAAGTAATATGACAATCAAAATCAAGGAAAGGTGGCAACTAGCATGTCCCTCTTTTGCTCCTCACCCAACACTAAGATCCCAATCCACAGACAACCGGTGATCGACCCTAGCTCCGGCCTGATCCGAAGGACCTAGCATTTTACTCTTATGCCAAGGCACTCAGTATATATCCGACCGTCCATTATTCGCTCAGGTTTAAGAGACGGTCGACCTGCCATAGGATGCAACCAATCAAACATACGAGCTTTCACTGTTCATTCTCCCATCCTCTTACATATGGGTGGCCGGGTATAAAGTTAACCTGAGTTACATGACTTAATATCTTTATATATGAAGAGTCAACATACAAGGCAAACCTTAAAAGAAACTTGACCGAATTTCTAAAACTCAAGCTATCACTTCAAGGATAAGCCTCCAAGTACAAGGACGATCGGCTGAAAATATTGATTGGGCCTCTCGAGGCTCAGTTCCCCATTCTTCAAAAGTGACTATCCCTACATATGACCGGTCGGTCATAAAGTCGTCCGAACCTAGGGGACTTTGTTTTCTATTACTTTATAATCAGTCTCCAGCATCACATGACATATATTCGAGCAGCCCTAAGGGCCCAACGCCCTACCATACTCAATACTCTGCTTTTATATATACATCCGGTCGACTAAATATCCGACCAGGACATCTTTGGTGGACCACATGGCTAAAGAATCACAACAGTCTGTTAGAGAATAACAATCGTTTGTCAGAGAATATTCTTTTGTTATTACTTGAACATTCAATAGAACCTTCCTCGAAGGTGACTACACTTTCTATCAGTCGACATATGGTGACAGCATATTCCTTCAACTGTCATGTTAATGACGTAAGTTACGAAAAAGGTGCAGTGCACACATGTAATGGAAGATTCCTCGAACGGTGATTATACGCCTTCCAAGTTGTGCATATTCCCTTACTCGACAACTTTTAACACTCGACATTCTCTGCCATCTTATGATTGTTAAGGTTATGAGAGGTGGTATATAAAGAGAGGTCCTCTCCATTGGCAAGATACGCTTTTACAACAGTCTCATTTACGCGCAAGCCTTTTCTATTCATCTCTCCATTTTTTCGCTTGACCACTACATTGACTTGAGTGTCGGAGAACCTTCGCTAGGGACCCACTCCTTGGTTTTTGACACTGACGTTGTTTGCTCTCTGGAGTGTGTGTAGAGAGGATTTTCGCTCAAGTTCGTAGCCTCTTTCTTGATTAAAGGTCTTCTTCCTATCAACAGCATAATCATTTACTCAGCGCGCTATCTCCATCGATTTCAGATAGGATAAAATTTGGCTTCATCTGTGGGAACTTTTGTTTGAATCTGAAACGTAGGGGTGGAAGAAGTTGGACGACTCACCATAGTTACCTTGACGTAAGAAGAGTTAGAAATGCTAATAAATGCCAGAGCGCAAATGTTGCTGCAACAATAACAAAAAGCAGGGATCGACAGTACGTTATCACATGACCCCACTGCATCAACAACATGCCCTCACATTGAACGAGGAGCAAGAGTGGGAGGTCCAGTGGGGCACCAGCTTGTTCCTCCGACAGTTTGCTGAGTGTCACCCTATATTCCACTAGTCAACCAGTAGCCCATGCCCCAGTCACTTGCATATCACCGAGCATTATTTTGCACGCCGCTCGAACATATAGGTCAAGAGGAATAACCTCAAGCATCATCTTCTAGAGACGCGCCTATGAGGGATTTGCACAAGGGGAAAGCCCTGATGGCTGATAGTTCTCCTAAGCTGGTTAGCACACCATTCTCCCAAGAGGTATTAGCTGACAAACTGCCAAAACACTACCGCCCTCTGGCTATAAGGGAATATGCAGGGTCCACGGACCTCGATGATCACCTCCTCATGTTTGAAATGCTGCTCTCCTTCACCAGTAGACGGACGACGTAAAGTGTCAAGTGTTCCTCACGACACTCTCAGACTCGGCACAGAAGTAGTTCAAGCAATTGTCTATTGAATCCATCTGTATTTTTAAGGATTTTCACAAGGCCTTCCTCCATCATTTCACCAGCAGTCATCATTATCATAAGACCCCCTTAAGCCTCTTTTTGCTCAAGTGGGGGCCTAAGGAGACGTTCAGGGTATATATCAAAAAATTTAATCAGTTGGTCATAGATGTCCCCTCGGCCACCCAAGAAATTATAGTGAGTGTCTTTTCCCAAGGACTCACAGATAATGATTTCTTTCGCTCTCTCATTAAGAGGCCTCCCAGAGACTTCGACCATCTACTGAGCAGAGCGACCCAATATATTGTTGTGGAAGAAGCACAGTCTGCTCAAAAGAAGGAGGTCTCTACGCCTACTCTAGCCTCTACCTTAGAGAGTCGAGCTCCTCCACCGCCTCTTTCACAGAAGGGACCCTAAGCGAGTCCTCTGCCTGTCACCAGGATCCGCGATCTCAAGCAATACAACACGTGGAGGCTGAGCAGAGAAGATCCCCTAAGCCCCCAAGATGGGCTCCACCAAGATTCTTCACGTACCATCACTCGACGATGCACGACACTCAAAATTATTACCATTATAATCTCAAGCAATGTTGGGCGGCTAACCAAGGGTTTCACCGACGTTCACCATCTCCTCATCGCTATTCGCATCAAAGACTAAACAGACCACCTAGAAGAGACTACTAGGGTAACGATCGGTGTTAGAGAATGCCTTAACAATAAGGAGACCGGGCTTAGGCCCCCACCCGCCTAGTAGGTACAACCCCCAATGTGGCAAGAAGAAACCTGCAATAATGCCACTCGGGGAAATATTAGCATGATTGTCGGAGGCCCAACTGGTGGAGATTTCAAATGGCCAAGGAAGTTTCATGCCCATCGACTGAAGATTCATGCAGTCAAATGCAGCCAAGAGCAGACGTAAGGGCTCGAGAATAGCTTCGGGCTTAAGGATTTGGAGGGGTTCGAAGTGCCCCATGATGAGGCTTTAATAATTAGGGTTGTTATAGCCAATTATAACATCCATCGCATTTTTATTGGCATAGACAGCTCAGTCAATATCATCTTCAAACAAGCATTTGAGCAGCTACAAATAGAGCTGAGTGAGCTTTAGCCTATGTCAACACCCCTGTATGGATTCACGGGCGACAAAGTTTAACCTCTCGGCCAAATAAAGCTAGCCATCCTTAGGGGAGGAGCCCCTAATGAGGACACACTGATTGATATTTATAGTTGTGGATGTGCTGCAGCATACAATGTCATTTTAGGCTAACTGGACTTAAATGAGTTTCGGACAGTCATCTCAACCTTGTACCAAAAAAGAAAATTTCCTGTGGATAACCAGGTCGGGAAAGTTAAAGAAATCAACTGATAGCACGCAAGTGCTATTTTGACATAATAAAAACTGAAGTCAATATTGCCTAGAAGATCCAGCGGATGGAGGTCAACACCATCCAAGAAGCACCTCCTATGCTCATTTATGAAGAAAAAGAAAAAGTGCATATTTGACTAGGTCGACTGGAGGCCACTACTCAAGTGGTTGCTGACATGACTCTAGAATGCAAAGAAGAGCCCATTGTGTGTCTAAAATACAATAATGATGTCTTTGCTTGGGAGCCCAAGGAGATCATAGGCGTATCACCCACGATCATGAAGCATGTACTCCATGTTTTTCCAGATGCTCGACCAGTTAAACAAAGAAAGCAGGATTTTGGAGTTGAGCAGAATATGATCATCTGAATAGAGGTGGGCAAGCTAATGGACGCTGGCTACATTCGCAAAGTATAGTTCCCGAGCTAGCTGGCCAGCGTGGTCCTAGTTTCTAAGCCAAGGAACAAGTGGCGAGTTTGCATTAACTTTAAAGACCTCAATATGACCTTCCCTAAAGATTATTATCCCTTACCATGTATTGACTGTTGGATCGTGATGCACGTGAGAGAGAGAGGGGGGGGGGGTGAATCACGTGATTTTTTTAAACTTGTTTTCTTTTAAAAACTTTTAAAAATTAAAAGCAGAGTATGCAGTGGAAAATAAAAAACGAAGACACAAGAAAACACAGGCGTTTTTACTTGGTTCGGAGCCTTCGGCGACTCCTACTCCAAGGCCTAGGTCCCGCGGACCTATTGATGGACAATCCACTAAAAACATCTTCTGGTACCCCTGGAAGAGAGAATCGGGTACAAAAAGATTAGGTCAAGTACAACACACTACACTTGCCCTTTTATAGTAATTAAGTCCAAAAAGTTACCAACACTCTTATAGATCGAAATGAGAGCTCTTCTTGTGTTGATGTTTGTCTGCTGGGTGTGATCGGAACTCCTTGGTTCAATCGTCCGGCTTAGCAGCTTCATAGTAGAATCATAGCAGCAATCGAGAGCAGTCGGAGGCTTGAATGAATGCACAGTAGTTCGAATGTAGTTGTTATTACAAAGCCTCCTTGAAACTACCTTATAAAGGGCTTGGAGGGTGCCTTCCAAAGGCCTTGAAGGCACCTCCAATGGGATAAAATCTATCCCGACTTTGCTGCGCCTTATCTGTGAATCGATCAAATTTTATCCGTGGAAGGTGCCTTCCATAGCCATGGAAGGTGCCTTCTATGAACAGTATCGAGGCGCCTTCTATAGCCATGGAAGGCGCCTTCTATAGCCATGGAAGGAACCTTCGGGTACTATTCACCCGAAGACAACTTTACTTCTTTGTTTGCTTTCTTGCCCTACAACAAATGTGTTAGTCCAAATACCCTGCAAGACAAGTGTTAGCACAAATATGATAAATAGAGTAATTAGTTCATGCCCTCCTAGGACTAGGAACTAGTCAAGCTCTCAGTTTAGGGATCCCAAATGGACCTAAACTAAACTGACGCCTACTGTCTGTTAATTGGGACATATCCTTATAGTCACTCTCCTCTAGTAACTTACCTATACTTACCTTTTGTCAGATATCCGGTTAGCCCATCGACCAGTCTGGACTTCGTGTCAGCTATTCGATTAACCCGTCGACCTACTATCCGGTCGACCCATCAACCTAGTTGGGCTTCATGTCAGATATTCGGTTAACCCATTGATCTATCTGGACTTCTTGCTAGCTATCCGGTTGACCCATCGACCTAGCTGGGCTTTGTACCAGCTATCGAGTTGACCTGTCGACCTAGCTGAATTTCTCCTTCACATTCAGTCAAAGTGTTAGATCACAACAAAACTAACTTAACCTACTTTGTCATTCATCAAAACCTGAGTTAGACCATTAGTGCTAACTGCACCAACGATCTTCCCCTTTTTGATGCAATGACAACCAGAGTTAAGTTAGTGAAAAATATGCAAAAAAAACTGAACCAATTATATAATTTTGATTTAGTTTGAGTTTGGTGTTTTGTCTAGTATTTTGCTAACTTAATCCACCTAACTCTCCCCCTTTGGCATTCATCAAAAATAATAAGCATAGACGAGTGTGGAAAAAGTGACTAAGTAAAGGAAAAAAATTTTTAACAACAGAAAATTTTCAAGTTTTACTGGTGGAAATTAACCTTACAATAAAAAATAAAGTTTGTAAAATTTTCAAAGTAAAAAAATGTTAATAAAGAAGTAAAAAAAATCAAATGTGTCTTAAATCTTCATGGTAGAATTTCTAAAAATAAAGTTGAAATAATTTTCAAAGTTTGCATAATTTGTAAAGTTTACTATATTTTCATTAGATTTCCAAAAGACATGAAATTTAAAAATGCTAGAACAGAGTTAGAAGATTAAAGAAATGATATTTTCAAAAAATATTTGAAAAATATTTTGAAAATTGAATATAACTTTCAAAACATTTTGAAAAAGCATTGAATTTTGAAAAAGATATAAAGGATGTTTTAAAAATATCTTTTCAAAAATTTAAGGTTTCAAAAATAAGATGATATTTTGAAGTATAACTTTTCAAAGAATTTTGGAAAACTTTTTGAAAATGAATTTTTGAAAAAAAAAATATATAAGGAAAGTTTTCAAAAATTGAATAGTAAAATTTTAAGATTTTGAAATCTTAAAAAAACTAATTTTTTAAAGCTATTTTTAAAACTTATTGTTTTAATTTTAAAAGAAATTTTGAAATTTTGAAAAGGCTAAAAGTTTAAACATAATTTTGCAAAATATGTTCAATACTAATTCTCCCCCTAAACCTAACATTACTTTAAAATAAAATAACTAGAAAGTATTCTTAACTGTCTAACCATTAGTTACTTACTAACTATCAAAAGAAAGCAACTTTCACTTGGTTAGTCAGGTTAAGTTTAGTTTATTCAGTCAGTGTTTGACTAATCTGAACAACTTAACCTGATTACTGTAAGTTTAGTTTTTAACGCCCAGACTTGTATTGATTCACTAATATAAGCATCTTTAAGTCCAGGCAATCTGCCTATGCATCTCACTCCTTTCTAAGTTTAGGAATACACAAACAAGGTAGTCCTAGTGTGTTGGTGAGATGCTCAAGTTCTAGACGTATAGGAGCATTCTTTCTAAGGGTTTGATATATACTAAGGCTAAAAACTGATTTTGAAAATTCTAAAAAAAGGGAATTTTGAGAAATAAAAATTTTTATCCTAGAATTTGAAAGAAAAATTTTGAAACACTTTTGAAAGTAAAGATCCTAGTCTATTGAGCACATTCCTAATTTCCAACGTAAGTTACTAAACTCACATTCAGGGAGGGGTTTAGTGAATATGCCAGCTAAGTTAGACTTGGACTTAATGTATTTGAGTTCAATATTACCTTTAGTGACATGATCCCTGATAAAATGATGTCTAATTTCAATGTGTTTAGTTCTTCAATGATGCACAGGATTTTTGTTAAATTAATTGAACTAACATTATTAATTAGTACTTTTGTATTTGTAAAGTTTAAATTAAAATCTTTTAAGGCGTGCATCATCCATAATAATTGTGCAACACATTCTCCTATAGTTATATATTCTGACTCAGTAGTAGATAAGGTAACACAGTGTTACTTTCTACTAAACCAGCTGACAAATGATAGGCCCAGTAGCTAACATCCACCACTTATACTTTTATGGTCTAATTTACAGCCAGCGTAATATGAGTCAGAATAGCCTATTAGTTCAAAATTGGTTGTTCGAGGATACTAAATTCCCACATTTGATGTTCCTTTGAGATATCTAAAATTCTTTTGACTTGAGTCAAAGGTGATTCTTTAGCACAGCTTTGATATCTAGCACACATACTAAATGTAAATAAAATATCAAGTTGACTTACAGTTAAGTATAATAGGCTACCTATGACACTCCTATATTATTTTAAGACAACTAATTTTCCATTTGGGTCATTATCTAAGGTTGTGTTAGTTGCCATAGGTGTTTTTATTTCCTTAGTGTTTTCTATTCCAAATTTTTTAAGTAATTCATTAATATATTTTTGTTGATAAATGTAATTGTTCTCATTTGTTTGTTTAATTTGTAGTCCTAAATAGTAAGTTAGTTTACCTACTAGATTCATTTCAAATTCTTGTTCCATTAGGGTGATAAATTCTTATAAAAAATTCTAAATTAGTTGACTCAAAGATTATATCGTCTACATAAACATGGGTTATAAAAATATCTTTTTTGATTGATTTGACAAATAGGTTGGGTCAATTTATCCTTGGTTGAATCCTTTGGAAATTAGGTGGGAGGTTAATCTTTCAAACCATGCCCTAGGTGCTTGTTTAAGTCCATATAGGGCTTTCTTAAGTTTAAATACATGATCAGGAAGATCTAAGCTCTCAAATCCAGGTGGCTAACCTACATATACTTCTTCTTTGATTAGCCCATTTAAGAATGCGGATTTAACATCCATTTGATAAAGTTTAAATCCTTTATGGGATGCATAGCTATGTAACATTCTAATGGACTCAAGTCTGGCTACTGGAATATATGTTTTATCATAGTCAAGTCCCTCTACTTGACTAAACCCCTTAGCAACTAGTCTAGCCTTATTTCTAATAATTTTCTCAGTTTCACTTAGTTTGCTTTGAACACCCATTTTATTTCTATTATCTTTTTATTTACGGGTGGTGGTACAGTAAAATATCGAAAAGGGCGAATAACTATAAGGGAATTTTTAGAAACTTTTAAAAAAATTTTAGGAATTTTTTGTAGCTCGTATGACGAGTTTAAGGGGATCAAGTATTAGGCCAAGGGAAAGCCTGTTTGGATATACCAATTAAAGTGGGAGTTGATTGACAAATAAACTTAGGTTGTGATTTACCTAAACCTAAGTTCAAGTTAAAAAAAAAACCTATTACTATGCCTGTGCCCTAATTATTTCTTCTTTCCTGATTTTTCCCGAGCCATCACCATCCCTCACCCGACGTCGTCTCCGCCTCCTCCTCTACCCTAGTGTCAACGCTTTCTCTTCTTCCCCGAGCCGCTTCCTCTTCTTCTCTCCCGAGCTCGCCACCGCCATCCCAACCTGACGCCGACCACCTTCTTGGCTTCCCCAACCGGCGTCGCCTCCCGACGCCTTGCACTTCTTCTTCCCCTTTTGCTTCCGCGATGCCGAAGTCGGCGTCCTCCCGTGCCCTAGGTCTACTGCTTATAACCTCCCTTCATCCCTTTCACTGGTGTCAACCAGAACCTCCTCGTCGTGTGCCATCATTCTTTCCCTTGTGCTAGATCTACACTCGAGGATGTGCCAGACCTTTGCTCGGTATAGAACTGAGGTGTTTTAGGTTGGAGGACAGCAACACCAGTCTGTTTTGGCCAAAATCTGAGGTAAGTGCTAACCCTAGTCTCTAATCTAGGAGATGCAATGATAGATTGCTAAGTTCCAAGCATCTATTCATGCTGGACAGGGATATCACACTAGTTAGGCCACCATATCGGCAGTGATCACGCTCTAACAGTGAATAAGAAGGTAACCTTTCAAAAATTTATGGTTTATTGGAGATCAATTCATCATTTTGTCGTAATGATGTTAATTGATTAAAGGATAGTTGGGTTTAATGCGAATGAAGGAATGATTAGCGTTAATGGAGCTAACCCTAGTTGATTGATGAATTAGATTTAGTTGGGGATTTGATTTAACTAATTAATTTATAAGTAATTAGCTAAATCTATATATCATGTATTACAGGACATTGATTCGAGATAGCGTCTCGACGTGAGATCTATTTCGGATACGATCTCCATTTTTGAGGCGAGTACTTCTGACTTATCTCTTTGATATAGCCATTTTAGATATGCATAATAGTATATAGCTAGTAGCAATGATTATGTTTGCATTTGCTTTGGTATGTCACTATTTGGTTCTTGTAGTATGCCTATATTCGTATCTGTTATACCTTCCTGCTTATATCATCTTGATTGTTGTTATGTATACTCCTGTTCTTAGAAATAGTGATATACATTGACCTACTGTGTAGTAGACTTGTTATTTGTCATGTCTGACTTTTGTATCCAGTTTATTGTTACCTAGATCATTGTATGGATTTATTTTTTTTTGTACATTTTATATGGGGGTGTATACTGTCAGTATCTACATGTTTAGTGTCATGCACCATCTTACATGATTGCATACTAAGCAATTGTCGGCTCCATTATTGTTAAGCACATCGTCAGTTACTTGATCTGCACACACAACCACTCATGGGTTAGTGGTACATCAGGTAGGGGTGTGTGCAGTTTGCTCTGTCAGGGCTCCGCTGGTCCGCTCATGGGTAGCGATGATTGTAGCGTATAGCGGGCAGGGATCCCTCCCTTTGACTGTGATACAGGGAGATGAGAGCTTAGGCTCCCTCACTAGGTTTGGGGAAGGAGGATAGGTGTACTCCGACAGTATCCTGTCTACTCAGTCACTCAGGAGCAGTGATGGCAGAGTGCACAGTTGTCATGGCCCTACCCACTCAGTCTCACCATCGCGTGTGAGATGGTTGACTAGCGTTAGGGGTGACTATGTCATTTCTATATCATATACATGGATTGTATTTATTGTTTGTGCTTGCATTTCTATATGAACCCAAGAGTCCATCGGCTACAAGCCTTTGAATCCTACTTAAGTTAATATGGCCAAACCTTAAATGTCAAAGATACGTTTGGTTCATTTCCAAAGGTTCTTTTCTCTTATTAGAGTTAGAAGATGTGTTATTAATTTCCATATTTTGCTTTGTGGAAGAAATTGGATTTAAAGTATATAAATTGCCTACCAATGCACCAAAATAGATAATCACCTTATTTCTCTTTATAACCACATTGTTACTAAAGGAAACTGAATATCCATCCAAATACAGTTTAGAAATCGAAATTAAATTCTTTCTAAAACTGGGTACATAAAGATAATTTCTTAAAACCAAATTTCTATTCCTATAAAAAGATAAGTAGACGTCTCCCACTGCAACAGCCACCACCTTAGTAGCATTGCCCATATAGACGGTTATCTCTCCTTCAAATAGTCGTCGGGTTTCCTGGAACCCCTGCAAAGAATTATAGACATGATCAGTGGCTCCCGTTTCTACACACCAGGTGCTAGTAGGTAACACCGCTAAACATGTTTCAACTACTAGAGCATGAGATATACCTTTATTGTTATAATTCCTATGAGGACAGTCCGCCTTCCAATGTCCTGACTGCTTGCAGATGAAGCACTTGCCCTTCGGCTTCTTCATTCCAGCTTTTTGTCCAGTACCCTGAGGTTTATTCACCTTCTTTGCTGAAAAGACCTACTTCTTCTTCTTCTTGCCTTTCCGCTTAGAAGTAGAACCATTTTCAGCATAGCGAATCTGAGAACTTTGACGAAATATACCTTCTGTTGCTTGTAGTTCTGTCAGAAGTTCTGCCAACGTATACTCTCTTTTGTTCATGTTATAGTTCAGGTGGAACTGCTCAAAACTTCTGGGTAGCGTTTGGAGAATTATATCGACCTAGGTTTCCCTATCGATTTCTACTCCAAGAACTTGTATTTCATTCAGATAGGCCATCATTTTGAGGATATGATCCATTATGGGTGCCCCCTCAAACATGGTGGTTGTCATTAGCTTTCTCATTGCCTCTTGCCTAATAGTCCGACTCTGGTGCCCAAAGAGTTCTTTGAGATTGTTCATTATATCATAAGTTGTTGGTAAATCTTGATGCTGATGTTGCAATACATTTGACATTGATGCCAAAATGTAACACCGCGCCATCTCATCAGCTTTCACCCATTTCTTATGATACTCAATCTTCTCTAGGGTAGAGTCACCGTCAGGTGCATCAGGGCAAGCCTCAGTCAGTACAAACTTATAGCTTTCAGCAGTAAGAACAATGTCCAGATTTCTTTTCCAATCAATATAGTTGGGACCAGTAAGTTTGTTCTCTTTCAGTATAATGGCAGTGTGTTGAAAGGCATCCTAAGAAACACAAAAATAAACTTTGGTCAAGACTCTAAATTTAGAATAATATTGATTCCTCAAACAATACTATTTTAAATTAACCAACACCTCAAATCACCGTGAATATTACATGTCATGTTAGTGTGGAAGTATACAAATTCAACATTTGTAAGAGGAGGGTGTGACCCATTAATTTTATTATCTTGTCATCCTAACTTTATGACAAATAAAATTAATAGTTGGTTTCACTTTGGTCACACAAAACAATAGCAGTGACTCCGTTGGGGAGGATACTATTGAATGCGTCTAAGTGTATACCATTACTTGATACTAAGTCCATTAAATAGGATTGTGCCCCTTCAGTTGGAAAAAATCACACGCTCCTAAATAATTTCCTATAACCATCCATAAAGGAAGTTTGATCTAGTGATCCGCAATAAACCCATCCGTTGTGGAGGGAGGCACTCAGAGCCAACACGCAAGCTTGTTGCATCACTTATAAACCAGTAATGGAGACCATGGGATTTATTAAAATCCATCTCCCACTTAGTTATTTAAAAATGAGGATTTTAACCTATGCTAGCATACATCACATGCACATAAACATCACAGTAAATAAAAGCAATAAATTTGAAAATTAATTTTCCAACTATTATGATCTTTTTCTTCACTATCTTCAGTATGCTCCAACCCTAGCTGTTGCCATCTTTAGCCACCGCCATTGGGTCGAGTTGTCGCATCTATCTTGCTTCTTATTCCGCTGCGCCTCTGGTCCTCCAATAGCACCACGCGTCGCAAAGATACGATCCGCGACAAATATAGAATTTTACAAATATTGATCCTATATTCCATAAAGGAATGTATATGTATTCTAGATCGAACAAAAATAAAATTCTAAAAATAATACAGCTCCTGTTGTATTTGATACATACATTCATGCACACAAAATAATGCCCTTGACATGTCCAAGGGTCCAATCACACACAATATCTAAATGTCATAATAGTTGGAGCCTGCAACCACAGAGTTAGCATATCCTACTATTATCTTGCCTAACTTATGTATGACATATGCATAATTAATTTGAAAACCAAAATACACAGAGGCAAACCCTAGCTCTGATACCAATTGTTGGTTAGTCCTAGGAAAATGTTTCGGTTCCATTGTACAAAAATTTTTTGTACATGTAAAGACCACCCTTCTTACTATACTACTACACTCTAAGGATGACCGTTACTTATCTACTAACTCTACTTAACCGGTATGATTAAAAATCACATGGAAACTCTACCGAAAAATTTCGGCAGAGTCTCCCCTGTACCGGTGACCATATTCAACAATACATGCAATATATACTCAGCCACAAGTGGCTGGAACACATATCAATCAACCACGCAGTATAATAAATCCAAAATAAAGAAAACAATACCATAACTCATCACACCATATCATAATTCATCTACTATGTCCTAATCACATCAAAATATCATGTACTATCTCAAATACTTCTAACATAGCAAAAGACAGTAGAAACTAAAAGAAAACTTCTTTCTTAGTCCCAAGGCTTCCATAGTCCTGGCATCACACATCCTTCAAACACCTCCTTGTCGCCTTCCTTTCTATATCTTTTCCTTTCCTGTATCTGCAGTAAGAGGAAGTGCAATATATAAGCAAAATTTGCTTAGTAAGCGCTATCTAACTCACAAAAACACGAATATGCATGTATACTGAAAGAACTAGAAACTATATGCTCTAAAAAGAAATAAAGCATAAACATAACTGCTCATGTCAAACTAATAACTAAGAAAAGCTAAGGAATCTACTCATATAATTCTAATAGCTAATCATGCTACTCATCTAATAGGTAAACATGAAAACTACTCATCCACTAGATAAACATGATAGAATAAAGAACTAAACTTACTGATTTTCAGAACTATATGAAACTTATTTCATTTGTTCTAACTTAATCTTTAATACTTTATGTTTATGTAAAACTCGTTTTACTTGTTCAAAAACTTATACTTATAATACTTTAAAATAATAATCAACTTCTTCTTGGGCCCGGCATTGTACCAATTTGCGTGCATCCTTAATATGAGTCGAGGTAGCTAATCCCGAAACACTAAGGTACTTCTAGGCGATCTTGTGCCTAGGGGCGATCTAGGAGCCCACCCAATGGACCTTGTGTCCGGTACATGCCATTTAAAAGTAAAATACTTAATTACTTCTTCTTTAATTGCCTTGACATTTTAATAGACACCTTGTGTGCCAAAATCCCTAAAGTCTTGACTTTGGAATTTACTTAAGGCCTTGGCCTTTCTCTTTCTTTTCTTTTTCTTTCCTTTACTTGTTAATACTTCTAAAAGTATTTAATAGGATTCTTATTTTTCCACTAGAATACATGGTTGTTCATGCTTGTTAAAATAGCAAATGAAAACTGAAGGAAACTGCTCATGTGTATCTAGTAGTAAAGGACTAAAAATAGGAATCAATACTGCTCATGTTATTCTAATAGCAAATGAGAAATACTGCTTGTGCTCTACTAATAGCATAAATGAAAGCTGCATTTGCTAAAGAACTAAACTAAATCTGCACTTAATATTCTGCAGAGGAAACTGCTTATGTCCAGCTAATAACACAATGAAATCTGCACTTTAAATTCTGCAAACAATACTTATACCAATCTGCTTATTAAAATCTGCATACTATACTCATAATAATCTGCATGTTATACTTATAAAAATCTACTTATTAAAATCTGCACAGCTCTTCCTAATAAAAATCTGCATTCTAAAGACTTAATCAAACTTCACTATAATCTTTTAAAACTGCACTATGAGGAGATCTAAACTACATTAAAACTTTCAAATTGATTTCAATTATCTCAATTTCCCCACTCATCTAATATCAACCACTGCTTTCTAAACTTTCTGTTTCATCATCAACATGATCTATTTATGATTAAAAGGATATTTACTCCAATTTTCCTTATTTTTTCTTAAGTCCGTTCCTACTTCAACCAATATGAAGAAGTGATCTAACTGGAATTGTAAACCATGAATATTCAATCCAAATAATTTATGTGCATATTGAAAGAACATTTACTTAAGCATCATAAGTTCAGATTCTATTAAATCCATTCAATAGTCTAGGTGATCCTCTAAAATAATCCTGCTCCTCTCTACTTGGTCTATCACTGCACAAGCTAAAGTCATTCAACATCTCTCACTTTACACTAAAGAGATGACACCACCTACTTCATCTAAAAATAAACCAAAATCACTGCCAGATCAACCTCCAATTAGCCTAATAAACCAATACTTAATCCAAGTCATTCTATGTTCATTGCCTAATAGCAAAATAAAGGAAAACTAAAAACTTAAAGAAAAATCTAATTATATACTTGGAATAAAAGAGTCTGAAATGTTTTCATGAAATATGAAACTAACATGCTAAACTTAAAACTATAACTGTAGGTTAAAGGATCACTAACAAAGAGTCTAATAGCATGTTAAACAATTGATAACAAAAGGGTCTAACTGGTTAGAACTTGAAACTCTATAAAACTTATACTTCTTATACTTTAAAATATTTATCTTTTTCTTCTTCAGACCTTGGTCTTTACTTTACTTATAACTTCTCATGAATCCCTAAAAGGATTAAGTAGAATACTATATGTACATATAGATTCTAGAGTTGCATAAAACAAGTTCAATTCGTTAAGGCTTGCTGTGAACATAAGGAATTGCATCTAACTATACATGTTGTCCAATAACAAGGAAATCAAATATTTGCATACATTAAATTAGACCATTCAAGCTCACTGATTTGCAAGGGAAAACTAATCCTAGGTGCTTAGATTAAGGGCTGTACGTGCCACCTTATAGCACCAAAAGAACTGAACTTGTTGAAGCTTTAACTTCTATAAAACTTGCCCTTAGAGGTTCAATAATAATGGCTTTATAAAATCTATGTAAAACCTATGAAAACTTATTCCTTTAAAGAGCAATAAAAATCTTCAAGCATGTTACAACATGATCTAAATTGCAAAAGAACTAGATGCTAAAAGGGAACTAAAATTCTGCACTATAGTCTTTAGAGAAATCTGTACTATAAGCTCTAAGGAATCTGCTCCAAAGGAAATCTGCACTTTAAGTGCTAAGAAATCTGCATACAAGCTTAATCAACTCTGCCTACTAACTCAATCATAACTATTCTGCAGAAATCCACAAAACACAAACCTACATGCTTAATCTAACCACTTTCCTCCTTTGAAATCTACAGCAGAAGTCTCAAGACTAAAAAAAATCTTACAACATACTTCGAATTCAAGGAGAACAAGATCCGGAACTATTCTTACCAAAATTTAGTTCTGAAAACCTAAAACCTCCATAATGAATAGGATCAAGCTCCTTCGAATTAAACCCAACAAATCTGTACAGAACTTTGTAAATGGTAGAAGAATAAGAGCATCTTCATTCAAAGCTTATCTACCCTTAAATCTGTCTAAACTTTTAACTGGGATAGAAAGGAGTAAAACATCATCAAAGCCACACGAATTTCCCTAAGAGTCTTGTTTAGAAACTCAAAACCCAACTTATCCCTTTTGCATAACTTAAATTAACGAACACATTATCGATCTAAGAAATAAGAACGTACAAGGCTAAAACATGATCCATGTATCATCTACAGGTTCAGAATCTCTCCTCACAATTTCTACTCTGCTTTTGCTTAAATCTATAGCAAAGAAATAGAAAATAAAATCCGATCATGCATATTTAATAACAAAGGGAAAAGCTAGAAAATACTGCTCAAGCTTTACTAATAGTAGAATTCGAAATATGCTCATGCTTAAATCTATACCGATCACTCTCTTCCTTTCTTTGAGCTTTACTCTCTCCTTCATTCTGTAGTTCTCTAATGCTTGCTCGATTAATAGCAACATCATTATCAAACATATTATATCTTTCAGAATCATCCCTTGAACCTCTTTCTGAATCAACCTACCCATTTTGTACAGCAGAACCCCAATGCTACCATTGAAAGAACTCGCTTAAAACTTGTATCAAAACTCAAAACATGAAACTAAGTAGCATAGAATCCGATCAAAAAACACAGAGTACCTACAATCTGTCCCAAGCTTTCAGGAAAAAGGAAAGAAATAACGAATAAAATCTCGGATCTATCCTACTGCAGGTGAGTAGCAACTTACATCATGTTCTTGAACTCACAGCCGAAGAAGGAAGACTTCTAGGGTTCGGGTCTCTTGAAATCGTGGCCTCTCTTCGTGTTCACTGGTCCTTCTTGACGAGAAGAGCTCGAATCCGAGAAGAGCTCGCGGAAATCCCCTTCGGCCGACCGCCGGAGACAAAGCTAGGGCTTCGTTTTCCTTCGCTCGGGCAGAATCGACACCGACGCCGTTCGTGAGGGAGAAAGGGAATTTCGGGAGAAATTTTAGGTTTAGGGAAAAGAATTTAAATCTTATACTTAAGGTTATCTTCGTTTCCAACTATACCTTATATACATTTTATTCCCTTCTTGATTAACAAAATACTTGCATATCAGTTGGTTGGCTATGTGTTGCTTAAGATGCAGCTCGTGGGTTCAAATCCTGCCGAACCCTCTTTTTATTTCCAGTTTATTCAAACGTTCCTAAATACTACTTAATACCAATTTATTTCCTTATTTGATTAGAAACGATCGCTGGCAGAGTTGGTTGGCTACGCTCGGTTAAGATCTGGTTCGGGTCTAAGGTCTTGGGTTCAAAACCCAGCTTTAACACTTTTTTTTTTTTTTTAAACTTCTTTCTCTTGGTAAAAATATCAAACGAACTCCAAAAATTACGTAAAAATACTCTAAAAATTCCTAAAAATCTCTAGAATTTTTCTATAGCATTTTTAAATATTTTTGAATTATTTTTGGGGCTCAAAATGAGGAAATCTGGGTCATTACAGTACAAGTGTCGAATCTTTCCTTAAATAACCTATTGTGTTCTTTAGAAGTTAAATTAGGAATCGCAGACGGAACTTAACATCATTGATTCCAAATTTAACTTATCTGTTCTTAATTGTTTAGATTTGAATCGTAAGCGGAACTTAACACTATTGATTCAAACCCACCTATGTTATTAATTCCATTAAATATTAATTTCTAAAATTGGCTTCCGGGACTACATGGTGAGGCACATGGCCTTCTTGGATATGGGAGCAACCACCACCGCCTAGACAAAGCCTTTTAAAGAAAGCTAATATTTAATTTCCTTAAATAACTCTAGGTTAACCAAAAAGAACAATCGAATCACAAATTCGAAAAAGAAGAAAACACAAACTCGAAAAACTAATTCAAAAGACTAGATCTAATGCCTCTTGTGTTTGGAATTCTTACAAAAAGAAATAACTAGCATGATGTGGAAAATAATTGCTAATTATACCTTCTCTTTGTAAACTAATGACCTCGAGATCTTCTACCGTATTCCTCGCCTCGCCTTAGACGTCGTGTGGGCGACAAACCTCCAAGATGATCACCACCCAAAAGCTTCCTTCCTCTTCCTCTAAAAACCGGCCACCACCACCAAGGAGAAGAGAGCAAAAGGGAAAAGAGAGGGGAGAGGGAGGGCCGACCACTTGAGGTTCTCCAAGCAAGAGAATAAGAATTGTGTCTCATGAGGCCTGCTCACCCCTTCTTTTATATTACTTGCCCAAGGAAAATAAGGAAAACCTTTTCCAAAAAATAAAATCATCCTCTAGTTTTTCCTTTTCCCTTTTTATTTTTCCTTTTCTTTCCTCTTGATTGAATCAATCACTAATTTTAAATTTTGTGATGATTTTTTATTTTAATTATGGTCGGCCCCTTGCTTGGGCACCAAGCAAGGTGGCCGCCACCTCATCAAGAGAAAAAAAAAGAAAAATATATTTTTAAAAATTTTACAAGAAGAAATCCTCTTATAAAATTTATAAGCTCTCTTTCCTAAAGTAGGAGTTAAAAAAGGAAAGTTCTAAAAATTAAAACCATGTTTTAAAATTTAAAACTTCTCTTATAAAATTTCCTTTTTTAACATGATGATAGAAAATTTTAATTTTAAAACTTATCTTCCTTTTTTTTTCTTAAACCATGAGGATATTTAAAAAAGGAAAGTTTAAAACTTTTAAAACTCTCTATTAAAACATGTAGCCTAATTCAAATAAGGAAAGTTTTGAAAATTAAAATCTCTCTTTTAAAACTTATAGTTTTCTACAAAGAGAAAATTTTAAAAATTCAAAACAACCCTTCCTTTTTGAATTATTGTGGTCGGCCCCTTCATGCTTGGTCACCAAGTAAAGGGTCGGCCCCTATAGAAGAGGATGTGGCCGACCCTTGCTTGGTCATCAAGTATTGGACCGACCCACTTCTTGGACACCAAGAAGAGCCTTACATTTAGATGGACTTGAGGCTATAATGAGGCTATGACAGGAACCTAGAGGAGAAATTGGTTTTTGTTAGTGCGGTTAGCACTAACGGTCTAACTCAGGTTTTGATGAATGACAAATCGAGTTAAGTTAGGTTTGTTGTGATCTAACACTCTGACCGAGTGTGCAGACGAAGTCCAGACAGGTCGACGGGCTGACCGGATGTCTGGCACGAAGTCCAAGCGGGTCGACGGACTGACCGGACGCTTGGCAAGAAGTCCAGCTAGGTCGACGAGCTGACCGGATAGCTGGCGAGAAGTCCAAGCGGGTCGACGGGCTGACCGAACGCTTGGCGAGAAGTCCAGACGGGTCGAAGGGCTGATCGAACGTCTGGCAGGTAAGTAAAAGTAAGTCACTGGAAGGGAGTGACTGTGAGGACGCGTTCCCGGGAAGGGAACATTAGGCGTCGATCCGGCTTAGATCAATTTAGGATCTCTAAGTCGAGATCATGACTAGATTCCGGTCTCGGAAAGATGGAATCTAAGTCATACTTTTTATGTCAAACTTATGAACTGTGCTAACACTCTGTTTTGTAGGATATACACTATTTATTTGCCTCGGACTAACCTTGTCTTGCAGGAAAGCTGGTTTCTGGAGAAAGGTGGTTCGGGCGCCCGGAGGGGATCCGGGCGCCCGGGAAGTGATTTTTATCCAGATCGCGCGTCGCCATGTGGAGCTCGCTAGTTGGACCTGCCATGTCTCACCAGGGCGCCCGGAAGGGATCCGGGGCGCCTCGAGCCTCATATAAAAGGAGGGTCAGAGGGGAGATTCAGAACAACGATTCAAAGAGAGATCTTCTACTGCTTGCCCTGCTGCTCTGCGCTTTTGCGACGCTGACAAAGCTCCGACAACGCGCTCTTTCTTCTTTGGTTAATTTTCTTGTCGGTATCGCTTTAATTTCATTAGCATTTCAGCACTTAGTTTGTAATAATTTTTTGAACTGCTAGTGATTGCCCACCAAAAGCACCCTTGTGTGCGGGCCTTGGAGTAGGAGTCGACACAGGCTCCGAACCAAGTAAAACTGGTTTGTGTTAGCATTGTTTTTATATTTCCGCTGCGCGTAACTCTTTTCGAACGAAATTTTTAATCGCTATTCACCCCCCCTCTAGCGAGACATCACGATCCAACAAGTGGTATAAGAGCAGGTACCGCTCTGATTTGGTGCAACCACCAATCAGACAAGGGGGAGATTTTCTTTTCTTTCTTTCACATTCAGTCTTACGTTTAATTCCAAACTGATATTATTATCTGTTTGGAAAGTTTTCTTGTTGTAATTAAATCTAAATTGGTGCAACACCAATTTAGTTTATTTATTATTTTTCAATTCTTCCCGCACTGCTAATCCAAGACCAAGTCTTGGGAATTTGCCTGTCTATTTGTATGATTGTGTGCAGGATTTAAAATGTCTCAACTTGAAGGCTTCAGCACAGTACGACCTCCTCTTTTCAACGGGGACGATTTCCCGTACTGGAAGAAGAGAATGGAAGTATATCTTAAGACGGACTTCGACCAGTGGATGAGCATCACCAGACCCTACAAAATACTAGTAGACAGTTCCGAGAATCTACTGGATCCAGAAGATTGGACATCAGACCTAAAAAAGAAGGCATCAACAGAGAACAAGGCAATCAACACCCTACAGTGCGGATTGACTAGAGAAGAACTAAACCGGGTTGGACCACATAAGAATGCCAAAGAGCTGTGGGACAAACTGATCGAGTTGCACGAAGGAACCAGCGATGCTAAGGTAACAAAAAGGGATTTACTCTTAAATAAAATATTTAATATAAAAATGCAGGAAGGGGAAACTGCAAGTCAACTGCACGCGAGGATCAAGGACATCCTCAACGGGCTCCACGCGATAGGCCACCTAATGGAGAACCGGGACTTAATAAAGTATGCACTGAATGCGTTTCCACGTAATAGTTTGTGGGCATCTATTGTGGATGCCTACAAAATTTCAAAAAATTTATCTATACTTAAATTAGACGAGTTGTTTTATGAATTAGAACTACACGAACAAACTAACGTCGAAGCCGAGAAAGGTGTAGCTTTGTTTGCAGGTTCCTCCAAGGAGAAGATAAAAAACAAGTCTAAACTTGAAGACGACTCTGATCAGAACTCTGAAGATGAAGAGCACCTGGAGAACTTGGTAAGGAAAATGTTCGCCAGGAGGAAAAGGAGCTTCACCAAAAAGGACCTTCACAAGATCAACTCTCCAACCGACCCGAGGAGTGTGGAATGCTTTGGATGCAACAAAAAGGGCCACTACAAGAACGAGTGTCCGAAATTGAAAAACGAGAAACAAAGGACGACCAAAAAGAAGGCCCTTAAAGCAACGTGGGACGACACTTTCTCGGATGAATCTGAAGCTGAAGAACAGAAGAACAAGAGTTACCTTGTGCTGATGGCCCACGAAGAAGAATCGGAGGAAGAATCGGAAGACGGGTCCGAACCCGAATCGAGCCACGAGTCCGTACTCGTTTCCGAAGGTCCTAAAGAGGTATATCTAAATTTAAATAAGAAATTTTTTAAAATTATTTCTTTCTTAAACAATAAATTAGTTAAAGTAGAAAAAGAAAATGAGTTGCTTTTTGAAGAAAATCAAAATCTCAAGAAACAAATAAAAAATTCAAATCCAACTCAAGATCTAACACTTGAGGAGGAGAATTTATCGCTAAAAAATGAAATTAATAATTTAAAAGAAATGTTAGAAAAATTCACAACAAGATCCAAAAACTTAGATTTAATATTAAATAATCAAAAAGCAACTTATAATAAAATCGGACTTGGCTATAAGTCAAGCTCAAATAAAACATTCAAGTCATTAATAATCCAACACAAACCAACAAAACAAGCTTGGGTTCCAAAAGCGTGTTTAATCACGCAAGTAGGACTTAAACAATACTACATCCCTAAAGATAAAATATATTATATAAAGTCAAATAAATCAAATAAACCAGAATACAAACCTGAACCAAGAGGTTTAAAATCTAAACATATTAAAACTCAACAAAATGTAAACTATCATCAAGTGAAATTTAATTATAAAAGAAATAGACATAAACTGAGAACAAAGTTAAATTAAATGGTAATCAATTCAGTGGAAGGCCCTAGAATAGTTGGCACCTCCAAAACTAACCTACCTGGCAGGGTAATTAGGATTAGTTAAAAAGGGTTCAAGTTTAACTTGAAAAATAGTACTGGTGAAATATTGGATGATAGTACGTTAGGGAAGCTTAGTCTATGCATGTCTAGGAAGATATGGATTCGACCTGGTGCATTTGGCTAAGTGGAACTGACCGAAGCTACCCTTTAGACCAAGGTTTTGTACTAAGTCCAGTGGATAGGATTATTTAAAAAATCTCGAAGGCATGGTTACTTTAATGATGTCCGAGTGACTCACCATAGCCCAGAAGTTTATCCAGAGAACGTATATTTGTTGAACTCAAAGCTAAACCTGAATCTAACACAAGTTAAAAACAAACTTCAAAATTGAATCTAATTCATCTCACAAAATTGTAAGATTCCCTGATTGAAAACATAGATCGGGTGAGATGACTAAGGACATTAAATTAAAATCAAATTAATTTAAAATTAAATTAAATTAAATCAAACTAAAATCAAATTAAATTCAAATTAAATTAAATTAAAATTAAATTAAAAATTTTAAACTTAAAAATTTATTTTAAAATTAAAACTTAAAAATTTATTTTTTAAACTTAAAATTTTGTTTTAAAATTAAAACTTAAATTTTTTTAAACTTAAAAATTTATTTTAAAACTTAAACTTTTTTTTAAAAATTTATTTTAAAATTATAACTTAAACCTTTTTTTAAACTTAAATTCATTTTAAAATTAAAACTTAAACTTTTTTAAAAATTTCTTTTAAAATTATAACTTAAATTTTTTTTAAACTTAAATTTATTTTAAAATTAAAACTTAAACCTTTTTAAAATTAAAACATAAATTTTTATTAAACTTAAATTTTTTTTTTAAATTTAAACTTAAAAATTTATTTTTTAAACTTAAAAAATTTGTTTTAAAATAACTTTTTTTAAACATAAAAATTTATTTTAAATTTAAAACCTAAAACTTTTTTTTAAATTTATTTTAAAATTATAACTTAAACTTTTTTTTAAACTTAAATTTATTTTAAAATTAAAACTTAAACTTTTTAAAAAATTTATTTTAAAATTATAACTTAAATTTTTTTATTATATTAAAATTAAAACTTAAACCTTTTTAAAATTAAAACTTAAATTTTTTTAAAACTTAAATTTTTTTAAAACTTAAATTTTTTTAAACTTAAAAATTTATTTTAAAATTAAAACTTAAACTTTTTTAAAAATTTATTTTAAAATTATAACTTAAATTTTTTTTAAACTTAAATTTATTTTAAAATTAAAACTTAAACCTTTTTAAAATTAAAACTTAAAATTTTTTAAACTTTAAAATTTATTTCAAAATTAAAACTTAAACTTTTTTTTAAAAAATTATTTTAAAATTATAACTTAATCTTTTTTTAAAGATAAATTTATTTTAAAATTAAAACTTAAACTTTTTTAAAAATTTATTTTAAAATTAAAACTTAAACCTTTTTAAAATTAAAACTTAATTTTTTAAAAAAAACTTAAATTTTTTTTAAACTTAAAACTTTATTTTAAAATCAAAACTTAAAAAAAAATTTAAACTCAAAAATTTATTTTAAAATTAAAACTTAAATTTTTTTAAAATTAAAACTTAAATTTTTTTTAACTTAAAAATTTATTTTAAAATTAAAACTTAATTTTTTTAAAAACTTATATTTTTTTAACTTAATAATTTATTTTAATATTAAAACTTAAATTTTTTTAACTTGAAAATTTATTTTAAAATTAAAACTTAAATTTTTTAAAAAACTTAAATTTTTTTAAACTTAAAAATTTATTTTTAAAATTAAAACTTAAATTTTTTTAACTTAAATATTTATTTTAAAATTAAAACTTAAATTTTTTTAAAATTAAAACTTAATTTTTTTTTAACTTAAAAATTTATTTTAACTTAATTTTTTTAAACCTAAAAATTTATTTTAAAAATTAAAACTTAAATTTTCAAACTTAAAAATTTATTTTATAATTAAAATTTAAATTTTAAAAAAAACTTAAAAATTTATTTTAAAATTAACACATAAATTTTTTCTAAACTTAATAATTCGTTTTAAATTAAAAACTTAAATTTCAAAAAAAAAAAACCAATACCGGAGTCAAAAACCTGGGATGGGCGCCTCTGGTATATGGACCCGGGGCGCCCGGAGGGGGTCCGGGCGCCCCGCCCCACTTGACCCCGGGCGCCCGAACTTCCTTATATATAGGAGGGTAAGGGTGCCCCCTACCCTTGCACCTCCAAGCTTTCGTTCAAGCTTTTTCCAAGCTTCACTACGGAAGCATTCAAAACTTAAATTTTCTCTTGTTCTACGGTTAATACGCGGTCGTGAATCAACCGAGGTCATCAGTTCTAAAATTATTTTAGCAATGGCTCCTCGATAAAATTCTTGCCTTCTATTTAAAGTTTATTATTGCATGTTTATTTTCTTTAATTAGTATTATTTTATTATATAATTTAGGAAACGTTATAAATCTGGTGTTGGGCACTCTACTCCAGTGTTGATCCTAGGTTTCCCACTGATGAGCTTAGGATTAAGTTTGAGTCAACCATCTACATGGCCATTAGGACCAAATGTATAGATAAAGTGTTCTTTTTACGCTCTTGCATTCCAGCTATAGAGGCCATGAACCACTACAACCTTCAGAACCTTGTTGAATGTACTAGCCCAGTAAACATAAGTTTGTGTGCAGAATTTTATAACAACCTAGTAAAAGTAGACAACTTTACCTATACTACTAGGGCAGCTGGGACTGATATCACGTTGTCCTCCACTGCCATCCGAGAGTTTTTGGCGTTACGAGAGTCTACCTGTCCCTTTCAGTGCTATCCTCCCAGGGAGCTACCCTTTAGAGATCCCTACTCGCATATCACTCTTGATACGATTTATTCGTATTTTTTCGGGGGCGAGCGAATACCCACAGTGACCCAGTTTAGGTCAGTTACCCTTCGAGTCCAGGACTACGCCCTTTATAGGGTCTTAGTCTTTTGCATTCTGTTGGTTGCTACTCGGAAAACCTATAGGTTTCACTGTACAAAAATTTTGTACAAAGGTCTGAACCTTTTCCTAGCTACCATGTGTTCTTTTAAATTAAATTTTGGATCGCCTGCGGAATTTAACACGTTTGATCCAAAACTTAATCTATTTGTTCTTTTAGGTTTTGACTTGGATCTCCTGCGGAACTTTACACGTTCGACCCAAGTCTCCTTAAGTTATTAATTCCATTAAATATTAATTTCCATAATTGGTTCCCAGTACTGACGTGGCAAGGCACATGGCCTTCTTGGATATAGGAGCAACCACCACCGACTAGACAAAACCTTTTATAGAAAGCTAATATTTAATTTCCTAAAATAACTTTAGGTTAACCAAAGAGAACAATCAAATCACAAGGAAAAGAAAAGACAAAAGAACACAGCATCGAAAAAACATATTCGAAATTCTAGAACGTAAGCCTCTTGTATTTGGTATTATTTCCATAAATAACTAGCATGATGCGGAAATAAAAATTACTAGTTATACCTTGTAGAAAAACCTCTTGATCTTCTACCGTATTCCTCTTCTAACCTCGGACGTTGTGTGGGCAATGATCTACCGAGATGAGAAACCACCAACCACCTTCTTCTCCTCCAAGCAAGGTTCGGCCACAAAGGAAAACTTCACCAAGGAGAAAAACCAAAATACTAACCAAGCTCCAAGAGATGCTAGCTTTCTCTCCTTCTTCTTCTTCTTCTCCAAGTAGTATCCGGCCACCACAAGAGCTCCAAGGGAGAGAGAGAGGTTCGGCCACCACAAGAGGAAGAGAGGGAGAGGATGGCCGGCCACACCAAGGAACAAAAGAGGGAGAGAAATAATAGATGTTGTGTCTCTTGAAGGCACCCTCACCCCTTCTTTTATATTCCTTGGCCTAGGCAAATTAGGAAATTTAATTACAATAAAATTTTCTTAATTTCCTTGACATGATTTAATTGAGAAAAATAAAATAAAATTTCCCCAATTAAAATCAAGTGGCCGGCCACATCAATGAAAACAAAATTGGACAAGTTTTAATCAACAATTAAAACTTCCTAATTTGTTTCCGGAAATTTTAAAAAATAAAATTTCTCTTCAAATCTCTTCATGGTTGATAAAAAGGAAATTTCTATAATTTTAATTTTACAACATGTGAATAATTTTTAAAGAGAAAATAAAATATCTCACCAATCTACAAATAAGGAAAGAGATCTAATCTCTTTCTTTAATCTTTTGTAGATCTTTTACAAGAGAGATATTTTAATTTTAATTCTCTTTAATAAATTATATCTTCCACATAATAAAAATTAAAATTAAATTTCTTTTTTAATTTAATTTGGCCGGCCCTACTAGCTTGGGTTCAAGCTAGGGCCGACCACCCAATCTTATACCTAGGCCGGCCCTAGCTTGTTCCCAAGCTAGCTTGGTCGGCCCCTATTGGGTGGGTATATAAGGTGGGTATAGGTGGGTATAGAACTCTATAAATAAGAGGCTACGATAGGGACCGAGAGGAGGAATTGGTTTTGGTCTCCCGATAAAATTAAGCATCCCGTGTTCGCCCCGAACACACAACTTAATTTTATCAATAATAATTCATTCCACTAGAGAACTATTATTGAACTACCGCACCAATCCCAAATTACATTTTGGGCTCCTTTTTATTATGAGTGTGTTAGTCTCCTGTGTTTAAGATATCGAATATCCACTAATTAAGTGAGTTACTGACAACTCATTTAATTAATATCTTAGTCCAAGAGTAGTACCACTCAACCTTATCGTCATGTCGGACTAAGTCCACCTGCAGGGTTTAACATGACAATCCTTATGAGCTCCTCTGGGGGACATTATCAACCTAGTATCTCTAGGACACAGTTTCCTTCTATAATCAACAACACACACTATAAGTGATACCATTTCTCAACTTATCGGGCTTATTGATTCATCGAACTAAATCTCACCCATTGATAAATTAAAGAAATAAATAACAAATATATGTGCTTGTTATTATATTAGGATTAAGAGCGCACACTTCCATAATAACCGAGGTCTTTGTTTCTTTATAAAATCAGTATAAAAGAAACGACCTCAAATGGTCCTACTCAATACACTCTAAGTGTACTAGTGTAATTATACAGTTAAGATAAACTGATACCTAATTACACTACGACCTTCTAATGGTTTGTTCCTTTCCATTTTGGTCGTGAGCTACTGTTTATAATTTATAAGGTACTGATAACATTATCTTCTGCATATGACACCACATGCTATGTTATCTACAATATAAATTAATTGAATAACTACAAACAAATGTAGATGATTTGACCAAATGTGATTCTTTATTCAAGACAAATGTTTACAAAAGCTTAGGCTTTCAGTATACACTCCAACAATCTCCCACTTATACTAATGACTAAGCTGCCATATCTTCTACCATACATCTGATTCCCATTCCCTCCACATGCCGATCAAAAGCTTTCGCCGGAAGGGCCTTAGTGAAAGGATCTGCCAGGTTATCCGCTGATGCAATCTTGGCGATGACAACTTCTCCTCGCTTCACGATATCTCGTATCAGGTGGTACTTGCGCTCTATATGTTTACTTGCCTTATGAGCTCGTGGTTCCTTCGAGTTTGCAACTGCACCGCTATTATCACAATAAATTGTGATGATTTTGGGCAAGCCAGGAATCACATCTAAGTCCATTAGAAAGTTCCTGAGCCATACTGCTTCTTTAGCCGCATCACATACTCAGCTTCCATGGTTGAGTCCGAAACGCATTTCTGCTTAACACTCCTCCATGAAATGGCTCCACCTCCTAAAGTAAACACATAGCCTGATGTAGACTTACTGTTATCCCTATCTGATTGGAAATCTGAATCCGTGTAACCCACAAGGAGCAGATCGTCTGCTTGGCAAACTAGCATATAATCTCTAGTCCTTCTCAGGTACTTTAATATATGCTTTACGGTAATCCAATGTCCTTGTCCAGGGTTACTCTGATATCTGCTGACCATGCCCATGGCAAAACAGATATCAGGTCTCGTACATAGCATTGCATACATTAGGCTTCCTACAGCCGAAGCATAAGGAACTGCTTTCATGTCCTCTATCTCTTTCGACGTCTTTGGAGACATCTCTTTAGATAGAGCTACTCCATGTCTAAAAGGTAAGAAACCTTTCTTGGAATCCTGCATGCTAAAACGAGCAAGGATTGTATCTATATATGAAGCTTGGGATAGACACAACATTCTTTTCTTACGATCCCTTATAACTTTGATCCCAAGAATGTGTGCACAATCTCCTAAGTCCTTCATATCAAATTGTTTGGACAACCATACCCTTACGTCTGATAATACCTTGACATTGTTGCCAATTAGCAAAATATCATCTACGTATAGTACAAGAAATACCACCACGTTTCCGTTACACTTCTTATATACACAAGATTCATCCGGACTTTGAATAAATCCATATTGTTGGATCGAGACGCGCTAGAGGGGGGGGTGAATAGCGCTCGTGGCTATAATCGTTCAATTATCGGAATCGTAAAACGTAAGAGTTAATGCAGCGGAATAAAATGACACAGAGAGACAAGGGATTTTTACTTCGTTCGGAGCCTGTGACGACTCCTACTCGAAGGCCCGCGATCCTTGATTGCTTTCCGTGGGCAACAACTATAAGCTCGACAAGAGTACAAGTATTACAGTTAAGTATTAAAAAGAACACAGTTATACCGACGACAATATCGTAATCTGAAGATTCAGAGCTCCGGGTCGTCGATGTCTCGCAACAGCACTTCGGAATCGTCTCGTGAGCAACTTGTAGCAGTAAGATCACTTGAAAGTTGTTTTTTGAAGCTGCTGGTCGAGACCCCTTATAAAGGGGGTTCAAGGCGCCTTATACTGTTCACCAAGGTGCCTTGAACGAGCCGAGTCACCCGCGTGGATCAGCACAGACCTGGTCGAACTCTATCTGGTTCAAGGCGCCTTCAGCCTATCCAGGGCACCTTCAACCTCCGGTCCAAGGTGCCTTGAACTCCATTCAAGGCGCCTCCAGTCTGCGGGCTTCGCTCGCACCCGAGGCGCCTCAAGCTCCATGGAGGCGCCTCGGGACTGTTCATCCGAGGCCTTTTTGTACTTTGGTCCCTGCAAGATATGTTAATGCCAAAATACCTGCAAGACAAAGTTAGCACAAAACAATGATATAACTATTGAAATATTTAACAGTCTCTGGACTGCTTCGGGTTTCCTACCGGAACCCTAGGTCGACCCGACGCCTCTGTTCTCTACGGGAACGCGTCCTCACCTACTCCACTCGTGAGATTTACTGCTGTGACGATCCTCCGGATCGACCGGACTTTGCTCGACTCGATGCTTCGGACTTCTCACGAACATCCGCTTCACCGGCCAGTTCAGACTTTCACCTGGTTCGCGACACCAGGGCTTTTCACCTAGGGTTACCACCCCCTAGGACTTTTGCCTGAAGCCATCGACCTGCCAAGACTTCCCGCATAGGGTTACCACCCCCTATGACCTAGGGTTACCACCCCCTAGGGTTTTTACCTGCCTAACCGCAGCTAGGACTTTTGCCTAAGTATCACTTAGGACTTTCCTGCAAGCTCCATGAACTTTGTTAGATAACACCACCACTTAACTTTGAGCCCTTTGCCATAATCAAAACTCAAGTTCGATCATCTGGTGCTCACTGCACCAACACATATGACTGGATTACTTCATTAAACCGGATGTTCCAAGATCTTGAAGCTTGCTTCAGTCCATAAATGGACCGATTGAGCTTACACACTAGATGCTCTTTGCCTTTTTCAATGAACCCTTCTGGTTGCTTCATATGGATGTTTTCTTCAAGACTTCCATTAAGGAAAGCTGTCTTGACATCCATTTGCCAAATCTCATAATCCATATGAGCAGCAATGGATAAGAGTATCCAGATAGACTTAAGCATGGCTACCGGTGAAAAGGTTTCCTCACAATCGATTCCCTCTTTCTGAGTATACCCTTTCGCAACAAGCCTAGCTTTGAAAGTTTCTACCTTCCCGTCTGTCCCTCTTTTCCTTTTGTAGATCCACTTACATCCAACGGCTTTTACACCATCAGGTGGTTCTACAAGCTCCCAGACCTTATTAGAGTACATAGACTCTATTTCAGAATTCATTGCCTTTTGCCAAGATGCTGCATCTATATCTTGGAGTGCTTCGTCGTATGTTCGTGGATCAGGTTCATGTTTACCCGGGATCAAGTCCGAAGACTCTCCTAAAAACATGAATCTTTCAGGCTGCCTTACAACCCTCCCACTACGACGAGGCACTGTCTGTGGTTGTGTATCATGTGTGACACGTGTTGTAGTCTCTTGTGGTACTTCATCTTGTACTGTTGGTACTAAAGTAGACGTGCCCTCTCTAAGTTCTTCTAAAACAACTTTGCTACTGGGCTTGTGATCCATTATATAGTCTTCTTCTAAAAACTGGGCATTGGTGCTAACAATGACCTTCTGGTCTTTAGGACTATAAAATAAACCACCTTTCGTTCCTTTGGGATATCCTACAAACACGCGAACTTCTGTACGGGATTCTAACTTATCAGCATCTGGTTTCAGCACATGTGCTGGACTACCCCAAATCCGAATATGTCTTAGACTGGGCTTTCGCCCATTCCACAATTCTATGGGAGTAGAAGAAACTGATTTAGAAGGTACTAAGTTCAGAACGTATACTGCTGTTTCCAGAGCATATCCCCAAAACGAATTTGGTAATTCTGAATAACTCATCATTGATCTAACCATCTCCATAAGAGTCCTATTCCTTCGTTCTGCTACACCATTCTGTTGGGGTGTTCCAGGTGCAGACAATTGGGATTGAATCCCGGCCTCTGATAAGTAATTCCTAAACTCTCCTAAGAGAGGAGGAATTGGTTTTGGTCTCCCGATAAAATTAAGCATCCCGTGTTCGCCCCGAACACACAACTTAATTTTATCAATAATAATTCATTCCACTATAGAACTATTATTGAACTACCGCACCAATCTCAAATTACATTTTGGGCTCCTTTTTATTATGAGTGTGTTAGTCTCCCTGTGTTTAAGATATCGAATATCCACTAATTAAGTGAGTTACTGACAACTCATTTAATTAATATCTTAGTCCAAGAGTAGTACCACTCAACCTTATCGTCATGTCGGACTAAGTCCACCTGCAGGGTTTAACATGACAATCCTTATGGGCTCCTCTTGGGGACATTCTCAACCTAGTATCTCTAGGACACAGTTTCCTTCTATAATCAACAACACACACTATAAGTGATACCATTTCCCAACTTATCGGGCTTATTGATTCATCGAACTAAATCTCACCCATTGATAAATTAAAGAAATAAATATCAAATATATGTGCTTGTTATTATATTAGGATTAAGAGCACACACTTCCATAATAACCGAGGTCTTTGTTTCTTTATAAAATCAGTATAAAAGAAACGACCTCAAATGGTCCTACTCAATACACTCTAAGTGTACTAGTGTAATTATACAGTCAAGATAAACTGATACCTAATTACACTACGACCTTCTAATGGTTTGTTCCTTTCCATTTTGGTCGTGAGCTACTGTTTATAATTTATAAGGTATTGATAACATTATCTTCTGCATATGACACCACATGCTATGTTATCTACAATATAAATTAATTGAATAACTACAAACAAATGTAGATAATTTGACCAAATGTGATTCTTTATTCAAGACAAATGTTTACAAAAGCTTAGGCTTTCAGTATACACTCTAACACATTCTACCACTGAGCACTAGCGACATCGAGATGATGCGCCCATTCCATTCCTTTCTCCTCTATACTCTGTGTCATAGGCTAGATATTGACATTAGCCTGCATATCTTTTCCACCATCATTTACTCGGCCGAATATGTGACGAGTGGGTGAGTTCATATGCCCTACTGTCACATTCTGACAGCATATATGTCCTCTTTGGGCATTGATGTCACCAGAGGTGACATCCTCTATATGACCGAGTTTGACATTATAGGAGCTAGGAACTTTTCCCTAGCTAGTATTCATATAGATAATGAGGGTATCATGACCTGGCAGAGGGGGGCACAGCACCAGCCTGACCCAGACGCACAGCAGGAGGAGGCCGATGAGTTCTTTCTCGCACTCTTTCCTAACGAGGCCGCTCCTGCCCCATCACTAGCTCGAGCCCCACGTCCCGCTCCTTGCACTCTAGCCGATCGAGTATCCGGGCTAGAAAGAGCCATGTCGAGCCTCCAGCAGGAGTCCTCTGAGTTCCACCGAGACATACGGCGAGAGGTCTCCGATCTCCGACGAGAGGTGCGACAGGAGGTCTCTGATTTACGACAAGATGTGCGGCAAGAGATCTCCAACCTGCGACGAGACCTACGAGAGGATGACCGGGCTCGTCACACTGAGATATTGGCACTGCTTCGGTCGATGGGTTCCGGACCACCTCCGTCATCGTCTCAGTAGTCGTGATTATTACGTAGCATTGTTATGACACTATTACAGCTTTTTGTAGTACATATAATTCTATTGATCTTCATTTTCAGATCTGATTGGTTATACTCTAATTTAATATACTAGGATTTTCAAAATTCTAATTTGTTTTAAATTCTAGGTTAAACTTATTTCCATTTGTTTTAAAACCTTCCTACCTTTAGAATTTCAAAACAATTTTAGCCTTAGCCTAGACAAATCTCCTTAGAAATCATGTTCCCCCAAGACTAGTATTTGAGCATCTCACCAACACCCTAGGCTTACCTTGCTTGTGATTGACAAACATAGAAAGGGTGAGATGTTGTAACGACCACCCTTCTTACTACTACTACTACCTAAGAGTGACCGTTACTTAACTACTAACTCTACTTAACCGTATGATTAAAATCACAAAGAAACCCTACCGAAAAATTTCGACAGAGTCTCCCATGTACCGGTGACCTTAAACTGATATATAAACACTATATACACAGCCACAGGCGGCTGGAACAGATAACAAACTCTCACGCAGTTATATAAGTGTCAAAATCAAAAGAAAACTATACCAGAAATCATCACACAAGATTACAATTCATCTACTATGTCCTAACAACATCAAAATAACATATACCATCCCAAATACTAAAATGCGGAAACTTAATAATGAATTACAACTTCTTACTTCCAAATCTTCTTATCATCCTAAATAAAGGATTAATCTAAACAAATTCTTAACTAAGTCCCAGGGCTTCCATAGTCCTGGCATCACACATCCTCGAACACCTCCTTGTCGCCTTCCTTTGCATATATTTTCCTTTCCTGTATCTGCAGTAAGAGGAAGTGCAGTCTATAAGCAAAATTTGCTTAGTAAGCGCTATCTAACTCAAAAAAACACGAATATGCATGTATACAGAAAGAACTAGAAACTATATGCTCTAAAAGAAAGTAAAGCATAAATATAACTGTTCATGCCAAACTAATAGCAAAGAAAACTAAGGAATCATGCTATACAAGGAATCATGCTAAATGACTAAGCAGGAAGTAAATAAAACTAATACTGCATGCTTCAAATTAAAAGAAACTAAACTTACTAACTCTAAGAATAAATGGTGCTTGTTTCATTTGTTTCAAAACTTATACTTTATTACTTTAAAATAATAATCAACTTCTCTTGGGCCCAGCATTGTACCAATTTGCGTGCATCCTTAATATGAGTCGAGGTAGCTAATCCCGAAACTACTAAGGTACTTCTAGGCGATCTTGTGCCTAGGGGCGATCTAGGAGCCCACCCAATGGACCTTGTGTCTGGTACATGCCATTAAAAAGTAAAATACTTATTTTCTTCTTAACTATAACTTCCTTATACTTGTTATTTTTTAATTCTCCTATAACAAAATGTCTTGGCATTTATTCACACTTAGTGTGCTTTTAATCCTAAACTTCTGGAATTTAGGATCAATTTAAGACCTTGGTCTTTTCTCACTTATAACTACTCATTATAGCAAGGATAGTCCAAACTACATGCTATATATATATACGTATATGCTATATTCTGTTCATCCACATCTTAAAGCAAGAGAAAACAAAATCAGCATACATAACTAACAAAAATCTGCACTACTTTATGCTAATCAAAATTCTGCACTTGCTAATAGAAAAAGGCAAAACTAATTCTGCACTATAACTTTTAAAGAAAACCTATGTAATCTTATTCAAAGCTTACCCCTTCACAAAGATCTCCAAACAACTAAAAGAAGAAGACCAATCTGATCCGGAAGCAAGGAAAACAAGCTAAATCCCAGCTACTGGGTTAAGATCTTGTTTTTATTGGTTCTAAGCTTATACTTTATTTTCTTCCTTTGTAATTCACGGCAACAAGTTTAAAGAAACAATTCTCAACTTATCACAAAGGTGTGACCCAACTCAATCCATAAAGTATCGTATCAATCTTAACTCACTTAGACCTCTTCAATTGTCAAATATCCAACCACCCTTGACTTGATTGATAAGTATTTAATTAATCTTAATCTACTTGACAAACGATATCAACTTAACTTAAGCATGTTGTAGGAATATTAAAGCTACTTAGTTGGCCTCGACTGCTTGATATAATCGCACCAAAAATCTCCATAACATCATTTCAAATCATCTTTAGTCTTAATACATAATACTCACCAACACAACATATTACGTATGCTCCTCTTCACTCTTTCATTCACACTTCTGCACTAAGAGATTACTCTACCTACTTCATCATAAAACAAACCAAAATCACTGCCGGATCAACCTCCAATTAGCCTAATAAACCAATACTTAATCCAAGCCATTCTATATTCATTGCCTAATAGCAGAACAAAGGGAAACTAAAAACTTAAAGAAATATCTAACTATATACTTGGAATAAAAAGACAGTTCGTTGCATAGATATATATATAAACTAAATCTGAAAATCTATATCTGAAATGTTTTGATGAAATCTGAAACTAACATGCTAAACTTAAAACTATAACTGCGGGTTAAAGGATTACTAACAAAGAATCTAGTAGCTTGTTAAACAATTGATAACAAAAGGGTCTAAACTAGTTAGAACTTGAAACTCTATAAAACTTATACTTCTTATACTTTAAAATATATATATCTTTTCTTCTCCAGACCTTGGTCTCTCTTTACTTATTGTAACGACCCGCCTTCTACTGACTAGGCTGTAAGGCCAATCGCTACATTATGTTGTGCTAAATTACTATTGCGGAAATCTGAATTGATTAAAATTTTACTAAACTGATTACTGTAAAATCTGAACTTAATATTCTAGGTGTACCTAGGAGTTGTACACATGCTAGGGAAGATAATCTATGCCTCTCGGATGTCCTGCTAGCTGTAACCAGGCATTTCAATCGATCCATGAATCGATTGGGCTGTCGGATCGATCCAGTGATCGATCCAGCTTGATACTGGCACGGAGAAAAACTCTGGATCGGTCGGCTGACCGATCCATAAGTTTATATGGCTTCTGTATGCGGCTGGATCGGTCTACCGACCGATCACCGATCGGTCGGCCGATCGATTGGCTCACCGATCGGTTGACCGATCGCTGAGCTTCGTCTCTGTTAGATCCGGATCGGCCTACCGACCGATCCATAACAGACGCTAACTCTCTGTTCGCGACTGGATCGGTCAGCTGACCGATCCAATGGCACAACCTAATTCTGATCGATCTGTAGATCGATCTGGGTTTCTGACTTCGAATCAGAACCCCTGATTTCAGCACTATTTCGTGCCCAACTCATACATATCAAGTCTATAACAGCTAGAAACATTCTTAACATGTATTAGCTAACATTTTAAACATGATATCACGCATGGTTCACTAATTCATGGCATGCAAATGTTCTATGTGTAGAATAATAAAGTTCTAACAGTTAACTAATTTTGCTGAAAGTTCTAATGCATAAATAAAGCTTGTTAGATCCCTAAGATCTTTTATTCCAAGTTCCTTCCACACACATCTTCATCGCATTGTCCTCCAGCCTCCGCTAGTCCATTTTTCCTTTACCTCTATCTGCAGTATAAGGAAAAAGTATCTGTAAGCTTAAAGCTTAGTAAGAAACCATCTACCTCACTAAAACATGCATTCGATGCAATATGCTTTTAAAAACATGCTATTTGAAATACAAACTGAATATGCTAAACATGGCATGTTATCATACATAGAAATCAAAGCTAGTCATGGCATACTATCATCTAAACATGTGTAATAAAAGCTGAACATGAACACCAAAACATGGCATACAAAACTAACCATAACTATCATGTGTAATAACAAGGAAAACTGAGCTGAACATGAATTAAACTAGTATGGAACTGAATTCAAACTCAACTAACATAATTGATCTTTGTGAGTTTTGAAAAACTATAAAATAATAAATTAAAATACATAATCATACTGCTAATGGGCTCGGCAACTGTACATGCTACGCGCGCATCCTCAACTAAACCCGGGGTTGCAAATCTCGAATTTAGCAAGGTTCACTAGGTTATCTAAACCTAGGGACCGACTATGGGAGCCCAGCCCAATGGATATCTAATCCTGTACAGTGCCACTATTGAAAATAAAATATTGAATCATAGCTAATTAATTTACCTTGCTTCTACTAGGTTATCTAAACCTAGAGGCGACTGTGGGTGCCCACCCATTGGACCGTAGTCCCATATATGCTGTGGCAAGGCTAACTAAACTATTTAAATGCTTCTATTGCATTTACTGAGTTATTAAAATGCCTAAGTTGCATTTTTCTGTGCTAAATAATTTAATCGAACACTTAGTATGCACTAATTCGCATCCTTGTGCCCAAAGTCTACATATTACTAAACTAAAACATGAAATTCACACGGAAGCTACTTATACTGCAGGTGAGGGGTTTCTTACCTCCTGTTCGTAATTTCTTACGATTCTAATCGCTAGGTTTCACGGAGGAGAGATCTCTTCGACGATCTTCTCGCGTCTATGCGTTCCTCTCGCGGAGGGGAGCGTCCTCGTGTCGAAGTCGTCGCCGGAAAGTGCCCTTGGGCCAAACCCTTGCTTGTTCTGGTGGTTGGTGCCGAGAGAGGAAGAGAAGAAGGGAGGGTTGCGGCGTGGCTAGGGTGAGGAAAAGAGAGGTTGCCGATTAAAATCCTATCTCCCCACTTATTAATTCCTATTTATATTAAGGGATTAATTCCCCCAACTCTAATTTAAATAAAATTATTTACCTTTCCTTTCAGTACGGCCCTGCTGGGTTCATCCGGTTACTAAAGCTATCTATAAGTCATAGGACCCAATAGGTCTCGGGTTCAATTCCCGCGTAGGCCATTTTCGTTTTCTATTTATTTTTGTTACTTCCGCTACTCTAAAAATTCCGTAAAAATATTCTAAAATTCCAGAAAAATCATAGAATATTTATAAAATAATTTTGAGAATTTTCGGGCGTTATAATCCCCCATACCTTATAAAAAGTTCATCCTCGAATTTAGAATAACTCTGGGTACTTCTGTCTCATGCCGGCTTCTGTCTCCCAAGTTGCCTCTTCTGTTGTGTGATTTTGCCAAATGACTTTGACTAATGGTACTTCCTTGTTCCGTAATTTCTTAACTGCTCGGTCTATTATCTGAATAGGTCGACTGTCATAGCTGAGGTCCTCGCGGATCTGTACCGACTGGGGCTCAATCACCTGGGTGGCATCTGGGATATGCTTCTTCAGCATAGAGACATGAAATACATTGTGGACAGCTGACATTTCCTGGGGTAGCTCTAGCTCATATGCTACCTTGCCCACTCTTCTGCTAATAAGGTATAGTCCCACATATCGGGGACTTAGCTTGCCCTTCTTCCCAAAACGCATTACTCCCTTCATGGGAGCTACTATGAGGAACACTGAATCCCCAACTGAAAACTCTAAAGGTCTATGCCGTGTATCAGCATAGCTTTTCTGGCGGCTCTGAGCTGTCTCTATCCTCTGGCAGATCTGCTGTATAGTTGCTGTGGTATCTGCCACTAGATCTGTCTGAAGTTCTAGTTCTTTCTGTTCACCACTCTCATACCAGCAGATTGGAGATCTACACCTCCGCCCATAGAGAGCCTCATAAGGTGCCATACCGATAGTGGCCTGATAGCTGTTGTTGTATGCAAATTCTGCTAGACTCAGATATTTGCACCAACTTCCTTTGAAATCTAGGGCACATGCTCGGAGCATATCTTCGAGTACTGATTACCCGCCTCCGTCCATCGGTCCGAGGATGGAAGGTCATGCTAAACTTCAACTTCGTGCCCAAAGTCGATGCATACACACTCCGAAGTGTGATGTGAATCGCTATCTCTCGATATAATGGTTCGTGGGACTCCATGTAATCTAACGATCTCCTTGAGATACAACGAGCTAGCTGTTCCATGGAGTAGGATATCCCGATAGCTAAGAAGTGGGTTGATTTAGACTATTACCCGGATGGTATCAAAACCATTCGTGGTTCCGTAATCCCACTATGAAGTCCATAGAAATGTCTTCCCACTTCCATTCGGAATCAATAGGCAAGACTCCTCCTGTCGTGATGTTACGCCTTAACCCTCCCGAGTTAGGCACATATCGAGCGATATCTCTCTTCATCCCAGGCCACCAAAAATGTTTCTTCAAGTCCTGGTACATTTTGGTGGAGCCTGGATGCATCGCATAGGGAGTCTTGTGAGCCTCATCTAAAATCTTCCTTCTGAGTTCTTCCTGATCTGGAACACATAATCTGTCGCCAAAGTACAACACCCCGCTAACGGACACTCTGAATTCTCCACTTTCTAATTCTGCTAATTCTTGCTTGATTTTCTGAATTTCAGGATCCTGCTCCTGAGCTGTCTGGATGTCACCAAGCAAGGTAGACTCTAATGTCATAGTAGAGAGCTGTCCGACTATGAGTTCGAGACCGAAATCTGTGATCTCTTTCTGTAGGGGTGGTGACATGGCTGCTAGAGATAATAAGGTATCACTAGACTTTCTGCTAAGTGCATCTGCTACCCTATTTGCTTTTACTAGGTGGTAGAGGATGTCTATGTCGTAGTCTTTGACCAACTCTAGCCATCTGCGCTGGCGCATATTCAGATCCTTCTGAGTGAAGAAGTACTTCAGACTCTGATGATCTGTATACACTCTGCACTGAGCTCCATACAAGTAATGTCTCCAAATCTTGAGAGCGAACACTACTGCTGCAAGCTCAAGGTCATGAGTAGGATAGTTCTTCTCATAATCCTTGAGTTGTCTAGAGGCGTAGGTGATTACCTTGCCATCTTGCATCAGTACTGCTCCTAGTCCCAACTTAGAGGCATCACTATATATGTCAAAGCTATCTGCGTTCTCTGGTAGCGTCAGAATAGGTGCACTGGTCAATCTCCTTTTCAGCTCGCTGAAACTGTTCTCACAGTCCTCTGTCCACTGATATTTTCTGTTCTTTCTGGTAAGAGCTGTCAGTGGGGAGGCTATCCTGGAGAAGTCCTCTACGAATTTTCTGTAATAGCCTGCTAATCCCAGAAAGCTTCTGATCTCGCTAGCGTTCTTGGGTCTCTTCCAATTGTTCACAGCTTCTATCTTACTGGGGTCTACCATAATACCATCCTTTGAGATGATGTGACCCAGGAAGGACACCTGATCTAACCAAAATTCACATTTTGTGAACTTGGCGTATAGCTGATTCTGCTGAAGGGTCTGCAATACTGTTTTCAGGTGCTCTGCATGTTCTTCCTGAGTTCTGGAATAGATAAAAATGTCATCGATGAACACGATAACGAACTTATCTAAATATTCTCTGAATACCCTGTTCATAAGGTCCATGAAAGTAGCTGGAGCATTTGTCACGCCAAAGGGCATGACTACGAACTTGTAATGTCCGTATCTAGTCCTGAATGCTGTCTTGGGAGTGTCCCCTTCTTTAACCTTCACCTGATGATAACCTGATCTGAGGTCTATTTTAGAGAACACTGCTGCTCCCTTTAGCTGATCAAATAGGTCATCGATTCTAGGAAGAGGATACCTGTTCTTGATCGTGACTTGGTTCAGTGCCCGGTAGTCTATACACAGGCGCATGCTCCCGTCTTTCTTCTTCACGAACAATACAGGTGCTCCCCATGGTGAGTGACTAGGACGGATGAAGCCCTTGTCAAGCAGCTCCTGTAATTGCTCATGAAGTTCTTTCGGTTCTGCTGGGGCCATGCAATAAGGCGCTTTGGAAATAGGATTTGTGCCGGGAATGAGCTCTATCTCAAATTCTATCTCCCTGTCTGGTGCTAATCCTGGTAACTCTTCGTGGAAGATCTGGTAGTCACATACGACTCGGACCTCTACTAGTGCTGGTCCTTGTCCTGCCTAGTATTGACTACGTGTGCTAAGAATCCCGTACATCCCGAATCCATCAATTTACGTGCCTTCATAGCTGAGAGAAAATTCTTGGCTTTTCTCCCGGTTCTCCTAATTGAATCGTGCTTCGCCCAGTTGGAATATGACTTTCTTACGACTCGATGGAGGCACCGATTTGATCAAGAAGTCCATCCCAAGATGACATCGTAGTCGGTCATATTAAGCACTATCGATGGCAAAAGAGCTCGTCGCTATAATGACCTACCGCTCGAGCTGCATGTGGACGCCATAATTTCTCCTGACGGCAGTGTCGAAATCGACTACTGAGTACCTCTGGGGTATCGCTAATTTCTCGGCAAATGCCCCGGATATATATGAATGGGTTGCCCTATATCGAATAAGACGGTTGTACTTTGTTAAAATACTAATCGACTGTAATAACTGTCGAGGCATTTGCTGCGTCCTCTCTCGTGAGTGAGTAGATCCTCGCATTGGTCGTAGATGGAGGGGCTTCTAATCTGCCCTGGCTGATATGTGGACCTTCTAAAGCGGCTGCATCCGATGTAATCGAGCTGGCCGGCCTCATACCGAATGGCCGTACGAGGAAGATCGGTCTTGTTTGGACACCGCTTGGCCATATGCCCTTCCCCGTCTCAGATTCAGCATCCTCGTGTGCCTTACGACAAACCTGTGATGGAATTTCCCACAAGTAGCACACTTTGGATAACTGGTTGCTTGCTGGCTGTGGTAACTCCTTGGCTTGCGCTTGTTGCTGGAGTTCCCTTTCGATTAAACCATGGGAGCCGTGGCCCTGTTGTTTCTGAGTGCCTCGAGCCTCCTTGACCTTTAGCTTCTGAGAGGACTTGCTTCTGCTGCTTGATGCTATTCTGGTAATGCTCAGTGATTAGAGCACTGCTCACTAATTCTTCTGTGGTTTGTGGCCTATGAACGCCACCAGCCACATTCATTGCTATTTCCGGCCTCGGCATCTTGAGCATCAACCGGATTCGTTCCCTTTCTGTGCTGACTAGTTCAGGCATGACGAGCCAATCTATTGAATTTCTTCACGGCTTCCTCAACTGATAGGTTGCCCTGACGAAACTCAGTGAACTCGTCGTAGTGGCGGTTGGTGACCCGCACGTGAAAGAACTCCTCAAAGAATTCCTTCTCGAAGTCAGCCCATGTCATCTGGTTCACTGGGCGCTTCGCTCTGATTCTCTCCCACCACATGCGTGCATCTCCTGTCAGGCAGAAGGAGGCGCACTTCACCTTCTCATGTTTTGGCCAGTCCAGAAGCTCCATCGTACTCTCCAGTGTTTTGAACCAGGCTTGAGCATCCCATGGTTCACTGCTGCCTGAGAAGTTCTCTGGCTTAACTCTCTGCCACTGGATCAGATAGGCTTCTCTCTGCGTTCCTGCTGCTGGGGCTACTGGTGTCGTAGGCTGGACTGGTGGAACCTCTAAGACCACTGGTGTCGCTAAGTTAGGCTCTGGGGTGACAGTGGGAGTGTTCTGCTGACTAGCCTTTAAGGTGGCTATTTCCTGTTGCTGTTCAGCTAGCTGCTGCTGTAACTGAGCCACTAGTGCTGTAAGGTCTGGGGGAGGCACTGAACTGCCTGCCTCATACTAGGGCTCAGTAGCTGGTGCCCTTCTAGCTGGGCGTCCTCGTGCCATTCTAGAGACATAGAGGACATACATGACTAACACAAGCATAATAGAGAAACTATTGTTATCATGTTAACTACTATCATAAACAAGCATGCTTTAGTTATATCTGAACATGAAAACAATAACATAACGAAAGTGAGAGATGTTCTTACTTGGAAGCTGTAGGTATAATGCTAATGTGTGTGTAGGAAGTATGGAACTTGCTCTGATACCACTCTGTAACGACCCGCCTTCTACTGACTAGGCTGTAAGGCCAATCGCTACATTATGCTGTGCTAAATTACTATTACGGAAATCTGAATTGATTAAAATTTTACTAAACTGATTACTGTAAAATCTGAACTTAATATTCTAGGTGTACCTAGGAGTTGTACACATGCTAGGGAAGATAATCTATGCCTCTCGGATGTCCTGCTAGCTGTAACCAGGCATTTCAATCGATCCATGAATCGATTGAGTGCGCGATCTTGATCGATCCAAATGATCAATCGATCCAATCAACTGAATCGATCGGTGAACGATCCAAATGATGACAATGTTTTTGTTCATCGTCTTCTGCACGACCGATCCAGAGTAACGCGATCCGTTCGGTCGATTTTCATGCTTTCCGATGCTCTCATACCATCATTGGTGGTTTTGACGCATGAAAGCCATAACAGAGTAAACTTTAATCCGGCCAGCTGACCGATCCAATGGCACAACCTAATTCTGATCGATCTGTAGATCGATCTGGGTTTCTGATTTCGAATCAGAGCCCCTGATTTCAGCACTATTTCGTGCCCAACTCATACATATCAAGTCTATAACAGCTAGAAACATTATTAACATGTATTAGCTAACATTTTAAACATGATATCACGCATGGTTCACTAATTCATGGCATGCAAATGTTCTATGTGTAGAGTAATAAAGTTCTAACAGTTAACTAATTTTGCTGAAAGTTCTAATGCATAAATAAAGCTTGTTAGATCCCTAAGATCTTTTATTCCAAGTTCCTTCCACACACATCTTCATCGCATTGTCCTCCAGCCTCCGCTAGTCCATTTTTCCTTTACCTCTATCTGCAGTATAAGGAAAAAGTATCTGTAAGCTTAAAGCTTAGTAAGAAACCATCTACCTCACTAAAACATGCATTCGATGCAATATGCTTTTAAAAACATGCTATTTAAAATACAAACTGAATATGCTAAACATGGCATGTTATCATACATAGAAATCAAAGCTAGTCATGGCATACTATCATCTAAACATGTGTAATAAAAGCTGAACATGAACACCAAAACATGGCATACAAAACTAACCATAACTATCATGTGTAATAACAAGGAAAACTGAGCTGAACATGAATTAAACTAGTCTGGAACTGAATTCAAACTCAACTAACATAACTGATCTTTGTGAGTTTTGAAAAACTATAATATAATATATTAAAATACATAATCATACTGCTAATGGGCCCGGCAACTGTACATGCTATGCGCGCATCCTCAACTAATCTCGGGGTTGCAAATCCTGAATTTAGCAAGGTTCACTAGGTTATCTAAACCTAGGGACCGACTATGGGAGCCCAGCCCAATGGATATCTAATCCTGTACAGTGCCACTACTGAAAATAAAATACTGAATCATATCTAATTAATTTACCTTGCTTCTACTAGGTTATCTGAACCTAGAGGCGACTGTGGGTGCCCACCCATTGGACCGTAGTCCCATATATGTTGTGGCAAGGCTAACTAAACTATTTAAATGCTTCTATTGCATTTACTGAGTTATTAAAATGCCTAAGTTGCATTTTTCTTTGCTAAATAATTTAATCGAACACTTAGTATGCACTAATTCGCATCCTTGTGCCGAAAGTCTACATATTACTAAACTAAAACATGAAATTCACACGGAAGCTACTTATACTGCAGGTGAGGGATTTCTTACCTCCTGTTCGTAATTTCTTACGATTCTACTCGCTAGGTTTCACGGAGGAGAGATCTCTTCGACGATCTTCTCGCGTCTATGCGTTCCTCTCGCAGAGGGGAGCGTCCTCGTGTCGAAGTCGTCGTCGGAAAGTGCCCTTGGGCCAAACCCTTGCTTGTTCTGGTGGTTGGCGCCGAGAGAGGAAGAGAAGAAGGGAGGGTTGCGGCGTGGCTAGGGTGAGGAAAAGAGAGGTTGCCGATTAAAATCCTATCTCACCACTTATTAATTCCTATTTATATTAAGGGATTAATTCCCCCAACTCTAATTTAAATAAAATTATTTCCCTTTCCTTTCAGCACGGCCCTGCTGGGTTTATCCGGTTACTAAAGCTATCTATAAGTCGTAGGGCCCAATAGGTCTCGGGTTCAATTCCCGCGTAGGCCATTTTCGTTTTCTATTTATTTTTGCTACTTCCGCTACTCTAAAAATTCTGTAAAAATATCCTAAAATTCCAGAAAAATCATAGAATATTTCTAAAATAATTTTGAGAATTTTCGAGCATTACACTTATAACTACTCATAATCTTCTAAAAAGATTTAATGGAACACATGCTTTAAATTAAAGAACTATTCTTGCTCATTAAGGAAGTAGCAAACTTCAAATCTGCACCCTAAAAGTGGAGGATTGCATCTTCGTGATATGCATGTTGATTATGCCCACGACCGTAATAGAAAGACTATAAACTATATGCTTATTATTAGAAGGTTGTGCAAGCTTATTATAAACATGCATGCTATTCTTAACCCCTTCCAAAACCTAATTCTATACAAAATCTTCAACCTCATGCTATAGAAACCCTAAAGAACTACTATTAGTACACGACATCCCTAAACCAAGATTAAAGGGTATTAACTTATCCCTTTTGCATATTCAAATTAAGCTAGAGTGGTTGAGATACACGACAGCCCTATAGAACCTTTTTTAATTAGAAGAATGTTTATTCCAATTTATTAGTATGAATAAATACTAAAATCTCTTATTCCAATTGTTGGAAGAAAATTGTTAACTTCTCTTGAATATCTTAGTTATCCAAATCGTACAGATATTTTGAATCGTTCAAAAAGTAATAGTGATAACTTCAATACTTACACTCCTAAAAGCTTCTGTAACCTTAATGTTATGAATAACTCTTTCCTCAATGCTATAATTCAAAATCTGCTATGCTGACAATCAGAAATCTGCAAATCAAATCTGCTTACAAACTTAATCAAATTTGTACAGCAAGCTCTAATACAATTTAGACTTCACAGAAATCTCCAAAACAACTAAACTGTACAGCAAACTCTAAACAACCATTCATGTTCTTCTTTGAAATTCATGGCAACAACTTAACATTTCTTCCGAATCTAAACAAATCTGCATTAAGTTTCATAACAGCAAGTATCAAATAGAACCAGCCGAAACCTCTACTAATTCCCTGTTCAGTACCCCGGCAAGGAAACCATTGCAACTAGTAAAGGGTTTGCTACTGGAAAACTAAACAAATACCATTCCTCATGCTCAGATTCAACAAAAGAAATTCTGGAATTTGAAAACCATACTACACAACCAATGGATCAAACACTGCATGCTTAAAAACTAATAACAAAAGAAATCTATTTCAAAATCTCTACAAGCTGAAATGCTAGACTACATGCCCATCTGATCAATTTGTTCATTTTCCAAACCTAAACAAATCTGAAATTGAGATTCACGACAGCAAACCTCAAGAACAACACTTCTACTGCATACTCCGGCCAAACAAGAAGAAAACAGAATCCGATAGCTACTCTTACCGCAGGTGAGAAGTGACTTACCTTCGTGTTCTTGGTCTCACAGCCGAAAGGAGGCAACTAGGGCTTCGGGGGAGCTTCAATTCTCGGCGGCCTCTTTGTGTTTCCAAGCTCCCCTCGTCGAAGTGGTCACACACGGGTGAAGACCGGTTGGAAACAGCCCTTCGCCGGTGCCGGAGACCAAGCCCTAGGTCCCCTGCTACGTCTTCGCCCGAGAGGGAGTCGCGCTGACGCCGTGTGAGGAGAGGAGCAAAGAAGGGTTTCTCGATAAAGAAAAACCTAAGTTCTCCTATTAATAACCCGGTATTCTGTTAATAACTATCACTTAAATATATTTTGCTCCTTCCTAAATTAACAAAGTCCACTGGCGCAGTTGGTTGGCTGTGTTCCGCTTAAAACTTTGCTGCAGTCGGAGGTCTTCGGGTCGAGCCTCGGCTCGGCCCTTTTTCTGAAACCTTTTATTTCTATTATCTATAACCACTACTTAAATTTATTTCATTCTCTATTTGTTCACAAAACAGCCATGGAATAGCTGGTTAGTCGGTTTTAACCGAAGCCACAGATCTCGACTTCGATCCCTCAGTTGCGCCCTTTATTTTTCAATTTATTTTGAATGTTCCAATTACAACTTAAATAAATTCGCTTCCCTTCTTAATAACAAACTATCACTAGCACACTTGGTCAGCCCGGCTTTAACCAACTCCCAGGTTGCGGCTTCGATTCCTCAGCTACGCACTTTTATTTCCAATTTATTTTACTGTTCCTAACTACTACTTATATATATCTCGCTCCATATATGTTCACAAATAGGTCGTAGACCAGTTGGTTGGTTGAGCTCGAAAAAAACTTGGTTCGGGTTCGAGGTCCTGGGTTCAAAACCCGGCTTCAACATATATATTTATTATTATTTTTTATTTTTTTTTAAACTTCTTCCTCTTGGTAAAAATACCAAATGAACTCCAAAAATAGCATAAAAATACTCTAAAAAATTTTAAAAATCTCTAGAATTTTTCTATAGCATTTTTAAATATTTTTGAATTATTTTTAGGGCTCAAAATGAGGAAATCTGGGTCGTTATAGATATATAGGTCAATTGCCTGGACTTAAGATGTTTATGTCAGTACATCGATATAAGTCTGGGCGTTAAATACAAAACATACATTGATCAAGTTAAGTTATCCAGTTCAGTCAACCACTAAACTGATCACAATGAACTTAACTTGACTAACCAAGTGAAAGCTGCTATCTTCTGATGGTCAGTAAGTACCTAATTGGTTAGACAGCTATTTTAGATGTCAGATTTAAGGGGAGGATTAAACCAACAATTAACACCAAAATTACTTTCTCCACCTTAAACATAATATTTTTTCTAATATTTTTTTTCAAATTTGTCTTTGGTTTCAAATCTAAAACTTTGATCAAATATATGGTTTCTCCATATATTTATTATTTTTTTATTTTTTTTTTAAACTTCTTCCTCTTGGTAAAAATACCAAACGAACTCCAAAAATAGCATAAAAATACTCTAAAAATTTCTAAAAATCTCTAGAATTTTTCTATAGCATTTTTAAATATTTTTGAATTATTTTTGGGGCTCAAAATGAGGAAATCTGGGTCGTTATAGATGTATAGGCCAATTGCCTGGACTTAAGATGTTTATGTCAGTGCATCGATATAAGTCTGGGCGTTAAATACAAAACATACATTGATCAAGTTAAGTTATCCAGTTCAGTTAACCGCTAAACTGATCACAATGAACTTAACTTGACTAACCAAGTGAAAGCTGCTATCTTCTGATGGTCAGTAAGTACCTAATTGGTTAGACAACTATTTTAGATGTCAGGTTTAAGGGGAGGATTAAACCAACAATTAACACCAAAATTACTTTCTCCACCTTAAACATAATATTTTTTCTAATATTTTTTTTCAAATTGGTCTTTGGTTTCAAATCTAAAACTTTGACAAACTTAATAAGTCTTGAAAAGAAAAGTTTTTTCAAACTTAGTTTTTGAAATATTATTTTTCAAATATTCTCTTAAAACTAGCCTTTATAAAATTAAATTCTTCAATTATATATTTTTTTTAAAACTCAGTTTTGAAACTTTTTCAAATTTGAAAAATGTTGTTTGAAAAATCTAGCTTTGAAAACATAGCCTTAAAATTTTGATTGTCAAAACTTATGTTTGAAAAATACTTCAAAATTGAAGCATATTTTGAAAATTCACCTTGATCCTAAAATTTGAAACTTATACTTTTTCTGATTTGAAAATCCTCTATGAAGTTACAAAGTCATTTTTGAATTAAAGTTTTGCAAAAAATAAAATCTTTAAATGCCTTATATTTAGCCACGCTTAGCTATTTTCCAAAAGACTGTTTTACATGTTTTAGCTACCCTAAAAACTTAGTCTTCAAAATCAATGTAATATTTTAAACAAATCTTCGTAAGTTAAAACTCCTCCAAACTAACTTGACATCATTTCCTACATTTTTTATTCTGTATTTTTGAATGTTTAAATTATATCCTTGTTTGATGAATGCCAAAGGGGGAGGGATATAGGTGGTTAAGTTAGAAACAAAATAAAATTTAAAACTAAATGCTAGAAACTTAAAACCCCATGCTAGAACAAAATACTTAATTTTTTCACATATTTTTACTAACTTAACCAGGTTATCATTCCATCAAAAAGGGGAAGATTGTTGGTGCGGTTAGCACTAACGGTCTAACTTAGGTTTTGATGAATGACAAATCGGGTTAAGTTAGATTTTTTGTGATCTAACACTCTGACCGAGTGTGCAGACGAAGTCCAGACAGGTCGACGGGCTGACCAGATGTCTGGCACGAAGTCCAAGCGGGTCGACGGACTGACCGGATGCTTGGCAAGAAGTCCAGCTAGGTCGACGGGCTGACCGGATAGCTGGCGAGAAGTCCAAGTGGGTCGACGGGCTGACCAGACACTTGGCGAGAAGACCGGATGCTTGGCGAGAAGTCCAGACGGGTCGAAGGGCTGACCAGACGTCTGGCAGGTAAGTAAAGGTAAGTCACTGGAAGGGAGTGACTGTGAGGGCGCGTTCCCGGGAAGGGAACATTAGGCGTCGATCCGGCTTAGATTCATTTCGGATCTCTAAGTCGAGATCGAGACTAGATTCCGGTCTCGGAAAGACAGAATCTAAGTCATATTTTTTATGTCAAACTTATGAACTGTGCTAACACTCTGTTTTGCAGGATATACACTATTTATTTGCCTCGGACTAACCTTGTCTTGCAAGAAAGCTGGTTTCTGGAGAAAGGTGGTCCGGGCGCCCGGAGGGGATCCGAGCGCTAGGAAGGGATCCGGGTGCCCGGGAGGTGATTTTTATCCAGATCGCGCATCGCCATGTGGAGCTCGCTGGTTGGACCTGCCACGTCTCACCAGGGCGCCCGAAAGGGATCCGGGGCACCCTGAGCCTCATATAAAAGGAGGGTCAGAGGGGAGCTTCAGAACAACAATTCAAAGAGAGATCTTCTACTGCTTGCCCTGCTGCTCTATGCTTCTGCGACGTTGACAAAGCTCCGACAATGCGCTCTTTCTTCTTTGGTTAATTTTCTTGTCGATATCGCTTTAATTTCATTAGCATTTCAGTACTTAGTTTGTAATAATTTTTTGAACTGCTAGTGATTACCCACCGAAAGCACCCTTGTGTGCGAGCCTTGGAGTTGGAGTCGACACAGGCTCCGAACCAAGTAAAACTGATTTGTGTTAGCGTTGTTTTTATATTTCGCTGCGCGTAACTCTTTTCGAACGAATTTTTTAATCGCTATTCACCCCCCCCTCTAGCGAGACATCACGATCCAATAGTTTTGGCCTTCCGATAAGCTTGAGTATCCCGTGCTTGCCCCGAACACACAACTCAAGTTCATCGATAATAACTCATTCCACTAGAGAGTTTTTATCGCACTACCGCACCAATCCTAAATTACATTATGGGCTCCTTCTTATCATGAGTGTGTTAGTCTCCCTGTGTTTAAGATTACGAATATCCACTAATTAAGTTACTAACAACTCACTTAATTAATATCTAACTCCAAGAGTAGTACCACTCAACTTCATTGTCATGTCGGACTAAGTCCACCTGCAGGGTTTAACATGGCAATCCTTATGAGCTCCTCTTGGGGACATTCTCAACCTAGATAACTAGGACACAGATTCCTTCTATAATCAACAACACACACTATAAGTAATATTATTTCCCAACTTATCGGGCATATTGATTTATCGAGCTAAACCTCGCCCTTTGATAAGTCAAAGAAATAAATATTAAATATATGTGCTTCTTATTATATTAGGATTAAGAGCACACACTTCCATAATAACTTAGGTCTAGTTCTTTTACTAAGTCAATACAAAAAGAACTTACCTAAATGGTCCTACTCAATACACTTAGAGTGTATCAGTGTAATTTATTAGTCAAGATAAACTAATACTTAATTACACTATGACTATTCTGATGGTTTGTTCCTTTCCATCTTTGTCATGAGCAACTGTTTATAATTTATAGAGAACTGACAACATGATCTTCTGAGTGTGACACCACACTCCATGTTATCTACTATATAAATTAATTGAATAATTACATTTACCAAATAAATACAGATATTGACCAATGTGATTCTTTTATTTCAAAAATAAATGTCTACAAAGTTAAGCTTTTAGTATACACTCCAACACCTATGCCCTTCATAAAGGCACAAGAAATAAAAGAATGCGAGCTACCAGTATCTATCAGCATATCAGCGGATAATGCATAAAGTAAAACCATACCGTGGAAAACAGATCTGTCGACCCCCTGCGCATCCTCTCTGGTAACCGCATGAATATGTCCAGTCTCCGGCGGTGGTGGAGGTGGTAGTGCTGCCAAAGGCTGCGGCGCCTGAGCCTGCCACTGTGACGGTGCCGGGTACTGAGCAAGAGACGGATAGGTAGGCTGCAACTGATATTGGACCAACAGCTGGGGCTGATACTACTGTAAAATATGGTAACAAAATAATAACTAAAAATAGGGTTATTTGACAAATAATCTTATTGGAATTTTTAGAAATTTTTTTGGGAATTTTTCGGAGTCCGTTTGATGTATTTTGAGGGGACCAATTATTGGGCTGTAGGAAAAGGCCTGTTTGGAATACCCGGAAGTGGGAATTGATTGAGAGGTTTATCTAGGGTTAAATTTTAAAAGCCTAAGTTATAAAAGCTGCATTTCCCGATTTTCCCTTGAGCCCTTGGCGCCAAACCCCTGCCTTGCCCTTGCCCGTGCCCTAGCTCCCCACACGGCGCCGAGCTTCTTCTTCCCCGAGCCTCTCCCTCTCACGATTTTTCTCCCCAAAGCCACCGCCGACTCCATCCCACTTGCCCTCTCTCAAGTTCTCGAACGTCGCCGGTGTCTCCTCCTCGCACTAGCACCCGAGACGCCACACCACCGCCGGTCACAACGAGCCACAGCCGCCGATCTCCTCTCTTTTCCTCGCGCGCGCGCACCCCAGCAACCGTTGGCTCTCCTCTTCTCCCTCGAGCCACACCATAGGATCTCCTCCTAACGCAGACACCACAGGCCGCCGTCCTTGTGCCCTAGCATTGAAGCCACAGAGCCGCCGCCTCTTCTCATCGCGAATGCCAAGCACTCGCCGGAAGTCGAAGCCACCCCACCTCCCTCTTCTGTGCCCTATCGTCGTCTCCTCTGCCCTAGTTTGGTCTTCACCATCAGCCTACCTTTCCTTCAGTGGGTTGCCGTCGAGCAGTGGAGGTTCGGCTTGGGGCTCGGGTGAGGTTACTAGGCATGACTCTGCTCCTCTCTTCTTCCCGAAGCCCCCTTCCCATTTCTCCCTAGCAACCATCAACAAAGAAGACGATGGTGATTTCTGGCAGACCTATAGCAGCGACGATCACTGGACTTTGATGGAGTGGTTTCTCCAACAAGGTTTGCTATCTCCCTTACATCCCCTTCGGGCAAGGTTCTGCCCGTCTCAAACGGTTCTGAGTTTTGGTTTATCTCCAGCTTTCAATCCAGCAACCTGTCTTCCTAGCCGCAAGCCAATAGGGGGAGACCTTATCATAAGGGTAGGATGTTGGAATTAGGCTGTGGGTTAAGAATTAGGTCTAATGCTTGGATGTGAATATGTTATTTGTGATTTAGGTTGACCGAATTGGGAGATCAGCTTTTCAACCTAGCTCCGACCATGATTTTGATAGCAGGTTCTTCTGCTGAGAGTCCTATAGCGGGGCATCCAGATCTAGGTGAGTTTTAGAATTAACTTCATTGCTTATTGGATTTCATTTTGTGTGACGATTAGTGGAGATTGATTAATGAGTTAGATTAGTTAGTGGATGGATAGCTAACAATTGATTATGTGGATGAACTATGTATGTTGGGTTCATAATGCTTAGTAGTTGACAAGCGGATTATACTATGTTTATAAAAGCTAGGCTTTTAGTATATACTCCAACACCTATGTCCTTCATAAAGGCACGAGAAATAAAAGAATGCGAGCTACCAGTATCTATCAGCATATCAGCGGATAATGCATAAAGTAAAACCATACCGTGGAAAACAGATCTGTCGACCCGCTGCGCATCCTCTCTGGTAACCGCATGAATATGTCCAGTCTCCGGCGGTGGTGGAGGTGATAGTGCTGCCAAAGGCTGCGGCGCCTGAGCCTGAGCCTGCCACTGTGACGGTGTCGGGTACTGAGCCAGAGACGGATAGGTAGGCTGCAACTGATATTGGACCAGCAGCTGGGGCTGATACTACTGTAAAATATGATAACAAAATAATAACTTAAAATAGGGTTATTTGACAAATAATCTTATTGGAAATTTTAGAAAATTTTTTGGGAATTTTTTGGAGTTCGTTTGACGTATTTTGAGGGGACCAATTATTGGGCTATAGGAAAAGGCCTGTTTGGAATACCCGGAAGTGGGAATTGATTGAGAGGTTTATCTAGGGTTAAATTTTAAAAGCCTAAGTTATAAAAGCTGCATTTCCTGATTTTCCCTTGAGCCCTTGGCGCCAAACCCCTGCCTTGCCCTTGCCCGTGCCCTAGCTCCCCACACGGTGTCAGGCTTCTTCTTCCCCGAGCCTCTCCCTCTCGTGATTTTTCTACCCAAAGCCACCGCCGACTCCATCTCGCTTGCCCACTCTCGAGTTCTTGGACGCTGCCGGCGTCTCCTCCTCGCACTAGCACCTGAGACGCCACACCACCGCCGGTCACGACGAGCCACAGCCGCCGATCTCCTCTCTTTTCCTCGTGCGCACGCACCCCAGCAACCGCCGGCTCTCCTCTTCTCCCTCGAGCCACACCGTCGGCTCTCCTCCTAACGCAGGCACCACAGGCCGCCATCCTTGTGCCCTTGCATTGAAGCCACAGAGCCACCGCCTCTTCTCATCGTGAATGCCAAGCACTCGCCGGAAGTCGAAGCCACCCCACCTCCCTCTTCTGTGCCCTACCGTCATCTCCTCTGCCCTAGTTTGGTCTTCACCGTCAGCCTACCTTTCCTCCAGTGGGTCGCCGTCGAGCAGTGGAGGTTCGGTTTGGGGCTCGGGTGAGGTTACTAGGCATGACTCTGCTCCTCTCTTCTTCTCGAAGCCCCCTTCCCATTTCTCCCTAGCAACCATTAACAAAGAAGACGATGGTGATTTCTGGTGGACCTATAGCAGCGACGATCACTGGACTTCGATGGAGTGGTTTCTCCAACAAGGTTTGCTATCTCCCTTGCATCCCCTTAGGGCAAGGTTCTGCCAGTCTCAAAGGGTTCTAAGTTTTGGTTTATCTCCAGCTTTCAATCCAGCAACCAGTCTTCCTAGCCGCAAGCCAACAGGGGGACACCTTATCATAAGGGTAAGATATTGGAATTAGGCTGTGGGTTAAGAATTAGGTCTAATGCTTGGATGTGAATATGTTGTTTGTGATTTAGGTTTACTGAATTGGGAGATCAGCATTTCAACCTAGCTCCGACCATGATTTTGATAGCAGGTTCTTCGGTTGAGAGTCCTATAGCGGGACATCCAGATCTAGGTGAGTTTTAGAATTAACTTCATTGCTTATTGGATTTCATTTGGTGTGATGATTAGTGGAGATTGATTAATGAGTTAGATTAGTTAGTGGATGGATAGCTAACAATTGATTATGTGGATGAAATATGTATGTTGGGTTCATAATGCTTAGTAGTTGACAAGCGGATTATACTATCGTGATATGTGAATTTGAGTAGATCTTGAATTGATTGGTGGATTAAAGATGAGCTTATCAACTAGTTGGATTTGGATTATTAGGTGAAATTAAACAATTACCTAATCGAATTAGGATTGAATTTTGGGATTTAGCTAATTGTTGTATATGTGATTAGCTAAACCATATATCATATTATTTGTAGGACGTTGATTTGAGACGAGCGTCTCGACGCGAGACTACTTGACACGATCTACGTATAAAGGCGGGTACTTCTTGCTTTGTTTCTTTTAGTAATTTGACCTTGGTGCATGAACTAATTTGGATAAGAAATTATTTTTACCTTGACTCCACTCTTATTTTCCTGTGCTTGATACTTCTACGCGATCTTTGAGAAATTTGTTTCCATATCTATACAGTCTTTTGTTGTTGTCTCTGATCAGTAGCAGATACTAGATACCATGTTTGTATGCTTTGACTGTTGTTTAATTTATGTACTATATTGAGCATGCTGCCTTTATATAGCATACCTAATTTATACTTATATTTGTATGATGATTGTTGCATTTGGTACATCATGTCATGGCATGCATGTCAACGACCAATTCTCCCTTGCGGTCGAGAGAGTCGTTGACCAGGGCCGCATCCTCGGCCACTCGAGAGAGTGGTAGCTGGAGTTGATGCCGCTTGTCCTGTCGTGCCGCACTCGGCCACTCATGGGTAGTGGTAGCTGGAGTTACGAGCAGCAAGAACCCCCATCATAGATGTAGCTAGTTAGCTACTATGCAACTGTCCCCTCGGCCACTCGTGAGAGTGGTAGCTAGAGTGGTGTACAGTCTGTCACTGACCCAGGCTCTCGACCATACAGGGGTCATGGTGCAGAGAGGTGGGCAGGAGTGATCATCCGTGCATACACTGTTATTATTATATTTGTTTTGGCTATTGTTGTCTATATATGCTATTATTGCTTACTTAGTGTTGTTATTCACATATGCTGATATGCTTACTTGTGTTGAGATATATTCTCATTGTAGATGTTTAGTTATTGGAAATTTGTATATACCTTGCTTATTACCTCTGTAGTTACGAGCAGTACTGTAGCAGATTAGTACCAGTTCTGACCTACTATACCTAGCCTAGGATATGGTTTCAGGTATGAGCATTTATTTTGATTCTATTGTAGTATCTGTTATTTCCTCTTATGAGACTGTATACTCTTGGCTCACTTTCTAGTTGTATTTTATGTTCATGCACTATCTTATCTTTACCCACTGAGTTCCAATACTCACCACCTCGCAATTTGATTTTCTTTCGCCAGGTAACAGGTAGATGAGTCATGGATGCTTAGAGAGTCCCGGCTGCCAGTCCCACGTCACACACGAGGATAGTTTTCTTTTTGGATTTTGTTACTGTTTGGGTGACATGTTAATTTTACGTATTTTGCTTTTGAACAAGTCACTGTGGATTTTTGGAGTGTAGCCTGGTGGTTGCAGGTATTTTTGTTAGTGTCGTTGTTGGTCTCATATTTATATTGTTTTGTGTTTTCTGCTGTGTTTATGTTGTTGTGTGTTTACTTTCAATCTTGTAGGCTTATTAAACTGTGTGATTGTATTTATTTTGTTCCAGCCGAGTGGGCTGATGATATAAACTGCGTGATTGTGTATATATTCCAGCCGAATGTGGCTGATGTATATTTTGTATGTAGAAATGCTTCAGATTGTCACCCGTACAGGGGAGATGTTGCCAAAATTTCTTCGAATAGGGACTCCTTTGGGGCGTGACAATTTAGTGGTATTAGAGCTTAGTTCGAGTCAAAGGCTGGGTTTTGTGTTTTTGAGATTTTGACTCGGGTTTGATTTTGGATTTTTGAGTTAATCTGATACCAATTTAGTGGTATTAGAGCGTGACTCGAGTCAAATGTGGGTTTTGTGTTTTTTAGAGATTTCAACTCGATTTCGATTTTGGATTTTTGAGTTAATCTGATACTAATTTAGTGGTATCATAGCGAGGTTTTATTATGTGTATTTTTGGTATTTCGGTTGTTTTGTTTTCCCTTGGTAATTTGATTTCTCGATGTGACTTTTGAGTTTTGGGACCAGGCAGCGACAGGACATCTCCAAGCAATAGGAGGTATGTTTGTAAATTGTTATAATACATATTTATTAGTACTTGGTTAGTTGTTTATACCATGTGTTTATACCATGTATGATTTGTGGTGTCAGTCATTGGTTAGATCAGATATGAGGATATGCTGTATTTTGATGATCTATTAAGCAGATATTAGACTTGATGGTCTATTATTTAGTCTTTGATGTTGATAGTAACTTAAAAGAGTATGATGCCTTGATATTTATGGAGTTGGTGATTTTAGTTGAATATTAGATTACAGACTTTGTGCCAGTGATCTTATTTTTGGGTATATTTATTGTATAGACATGAGAAGTCCTTGTTATTGCTATTTAGGTTTACAGTGCCCTAGATAACTTTATAGACCCAATGTATAGAGTATCGATTTACTCTTATTAGCTTGATCAGTAGGAGACCGACTTACTCTTTCATAGGTCTAAGGCTCCCTGTATATATATCAATTATGGAAAGGGAAAATGCAGAGGATGATATTGTAAACTTTGAAGTCTGATTCTCTGTGAGTCAACAAGTGAAGGAAGAATATCAGAGTGGCGCAGTGGAAGCAAGATGAGTCCATAATCCATAGAAGCATCCTTTTGGGTTAAGGATTTGATCATGACACTATGATGGACTAGTATATGGGTGTGTTATTTGGTTGTTATCCTTAGATGAGGATTCCTGAGTTAATAGTAAATTTGGCGACCAAATTTTTATTAGTGGGGAGAATGTAAAATACGATAACAAAATAATAACTAAAAATAGGGTTATTTGACAAATAATCTTATTGGAATTTTTAGAAATTTTTTGGGGAATTTTTCGGAGTTCGTTTGACGTATTTTGAGGGGACCAATTATTGGGCTGTAGGAAAAGGCCTGTTTGGAATACCCGGAAGTGGGAATTGATTGAGAGGTTTATCTAGGGTTAAATTTTAAAAGCCTAAGTTATAAAAGCTGCATTTCCCGATTTTCCCTTGATCCCTTGGCGCCAAACCCCTGCCTTGCCCTTGCCCGTGCCCTAGCTCCCCACACGGCGTCGGGCTTCTTCTTCCCCGAGCCTCTCACTCTCGCGATTTTTCTCCCCAAAGCCACCGCCGACTCCATCTCGCTTGCCCACTCTCGAGTTCTCGGACGCCGTCGGCGTCACCTCCTCGCACTAGCACCCGAGACGCCACACCACTGCCGGTCACGACGAGCCACAGCCGTCGGTCTCCTCTCTTTTCCTCGTGCGCACGCACCCCAGCAACCGCCGGCTCTCCTCTTCTCCCTCTAGCCACACCGTCGGCTCTCCTCCTAACGTAGGCACCACAGGCCGCCATCCTTGTGCCCTAGCATTAAAGCCATAGAGCCACCGCCTCTTCTCATCGCGAATGCCAAGCACTCGCCGGAAGTCGAAGCCACCCCACCTCCCTCTTCTGTGCCCTAGCGTCATCTCCTCTGCCCTAGTTTTGTCTTCACCGTCAACCTACCTTTCCTCCAGTGGGTCGTCGCCGAGCAGTGGAGGTTCCGCTTGGGGCTCGGGTGAGGTTACTAGGCATGACTCTGCTCCTCTCTTCTTCTCGAAGCCCCCTTCCTATTTCTCCCTAGCAACCATTAACAAAGAAGACGATGGTGATTTTTGGTGGACCTATAGCAGCGACGATCACTGGACTTCGATGGAGTGGTTTCTCCAACAAGGTTTGCTATCTCCCTTGCATCCCCTTAGGGCAAGGTTCTACCAGTCTCAAAGGGTTCTAAGTTTTGGTTGTTGGTTGCTACTCGGAAAACCTAGAGGTTCCACTGTACAAAAATTTTGTACAAAGGTCTGAACCTTTTCCTAGCTACCATGTGTTCTTTTAAATTAAATTTTGGATCGCCTGCGAAACTTAACACGTTTGATCCAAAACTTAATCTATTTGTTCTTTTAGGTTTTGACTTGGATCTCCTGCGGAACTTAACACGTTCGACCCAAATCACCTTAAGTTATTAATTCCATTAAATATTAATTTCCATAATTGATTCCCAGTACTGACGTGGCGAGGCACATGGTCTTCTTGGATATGGGAGCAACCACCACCGACTAGACAAAACCTTTTATGGAAAGCTAATATTTAATTTCCTAAAATAACTTTAGGTTAACCGAAAAGAACAATCAAATCATAAGGAAAAATAAAACAAAAGAACACATCATCAAAAAACATATTCGAAATACTAGAATCGTAAGCCTCTTGTATTTGGTATTATTTCCAAAAATAACTAGCATGATGCGGAAAGGAAAAATTACTAGTTATACCTTCTAGAAAGACCTCTTGATCTTCTACCGTATTCCTCTTCTAACCTCGGACGTTGTGTGGGCAACGATCTTCCGAGATTAGAACCACCAATTACCTTCTTCTTCCTTGCAAGTTTCGGCCATCAAAACTTCTTCTAGGATGAAGAGGTTCGGCCACCACCACCATGCTCCAAGGGATGCTAGAAACGAGACTCCTTTCTCTCCTTTTTCTCCAAGCTAGATCCGGCCACTTCTATGCCTCCAAGAGATGATGAAGTCTCGGCCACAAGAAGGAGAAGAGAGAAGGAGAAGGAGAACCTCTAGGGACCGGCCACACCAAAAAAGAAAAGAGAGGTAGAAAAAGAATAGAGTTCTCACCCATGAAAGCTCCTCTACCTCCTCTTTTATAATCCTTGGTCTTGGCAAATAAGGAAAATTTAATAAAAATTTCCTTAATTCCTTTGCCATGAAAAAGAAAAATTATTTTAATTAAAACAATTTTCTTTTCACAATAATAATGGCCGGCCACCTTTTCTCCCAATCAAGGAAATTTTAATTCACACAAGAATTAAAACTTCCTAATTTACTTTAGGAAATTTAAAAAATTCTCCAATAATTTTTCCCTTCTTGGTGGTTTATAAAAAGAAATTTTTATAAATTAAAATCTTTCTTTTAAATATGTGGATGATTTACAAATAAGGAAAATTTTCACCAAAATTAAAACTTCCTTTTTTAAAAACATCACTCCACAAAAAGAAATATTTTAATTAAAATTTATTTCCTCTTAATTCCATGTGATCACGTTGGCAATTGGCAAGCTTCTCACGTTGACTCAATTGACAAACAAAACCAAGCTTCTCACGTGATCATATCAACGTTCGGCAAGTTTATTCAAAACTTCTCACGTTGACACATCATTGTTTGGCAAGTTTCTCAAAGCTTCTTACATCAACATTGGCAAGTTTATTCAAAACTTAATCACGTTGACACATCAGCAAACAAAATGTTGAAGCAAGTAAACATGAGTTGCTGTTCTTGTTTAAGCACACAGCATCTCACAGCCAGCAATCATGATTTTGTTGTTCACATTGATCACAACAACATGAAGCATCCTTGGATAGCAACGCCAACAACATGGACTAAAAGATTAGCTTAGATGGATACAAGACTTTATATATAGAGGCTACGATAGGGACCGAGAGGAGGAATTGGTTTTGGTCTCCCGATAAAATTAAGCTTCCCGTGTTCGCCCCGAACACACAACTTAACTTCATCAATAATAATTCATACCACTAAAGAATTATTATTGAACTACCGCACCAATCCCAAATTACATTTTGGGCTCCTTCTTATTATGAGTGTGTTAGTCTCCCTGTGTTTAAGATAACAAACGTCCACTAATTAAGTAAGTTACTGACAACTCACTTAATTAATATCTAGCTCCAAGAGTAGTACCACTCAACTTCATCGTCATGTCGGACTAAGTCCACCTGCAGGGTTTAACATGACAATCCTTATGAGCTCCTCTTGGGGACATTCTCAACCTAGATCACTAGGACACAGTTTCCTTCTATAATCAACAACACACACTATAAGTGATATCATTTCTCAACTTATCGGGCTTATTGATTTATCGAACTAAATCTCACCCATTGATAAATTAAAGAAATAAATATCAAATATATGTGCTTGTTATTATATTAGGATTAAGAGCACATACTTCCATAATAACTGAGGTCTTTGTTCCTTTATAAAGTCAGTATAAAAGGAACGACCTCAAATGGTCCTACTCAATACACTCTAAGTGTACTAGTGTAATTATATAGTTAAGATAAACTAATACCTAATTACACTACGACATTCCAATGGTTTGTTCCTTTCCATCTTGGTCGTGAGCTACTGTTTATAAATTATAAGGAACCGATAACATGATATTCTGTATGTGACACCACACACCATGTTATCTATAATATAAATTAATTGAGCAACTACATTTATCATAAATGTAGACATTTGACCAATATGATTCTTATTTATAGATAAATATTTATACCAAAAGCTAGGCTTTTAGTATACACTCTAACAATCTCCCACTTATACTAAAAGACTAAGCTGTCATATCTGCTGCCATACATCTGATTCCCAACCCTTCAACATGCCCATCAAAAGCTCTTGCCTTAAGGACCTTAGTGAAAGGATCTATAGGTCATCACCTGATGCAATCTAGGCAGCAACAACTTCTCCTCGTTTATACGATTTCTCGTATTGGGTGGTACTTGCGCTCTATTGTGTTTACTTGCCTTATAGACTTATGGTTTCTTCAAGTTTGCTACTGCACCAACATTATTACAATAAATTGTAACAATCTTTGGACAAACCAGAAATCATATCTAAGTCTATCTTGAGGTTATTGAGTCATTCAGCTTTTATGGCTACCTCAAAGGCTTACCATATACTAAACTTCTATGGTGGAGTCCAGAAAAACACCTATGTTTATCACTCTTCCATAGTTATGACTTTACCTCCTAAAGTAAACACAAAACCCCGAGGTTGACTTATCCCTATCTGATTGGAAGTCAACCCACTAGGACCAAATTAACTGCTTTGTAAGCTAGCATATAATCTCTAGTGCCTCTAAGGTACTTCAATATATGCTTTATCGCAGTCCATGCCCTTGTCCGGGTTACTTTGATATCTTCTAACTATGCCCTTGGCAAAACAGATTTATCTGCATAGTATATATTAGGCTTCCGATAGTCAAGCATAAAGAACTGCTTTTATTTCCTTTATCTCCTTTGATGTCTCAGAGACATATCTTTAGATAAAGTTACTCCATCCTAAAAAGTAAGAAACCTTTCTTGGAGTTTTGCATGCTTAAAACGAGCAAGGATTTTTTCGATGTATGAAGCTTGGAATAAGTAAAATATTCTTTTCTTGCGATCCCTTATTACTTTGATCTCAAGAATATATACATTCTCCCAAGTCCTTTATATCGAATTGTTTGGACAACCATACCCTTACTTCTGACAACATTTTGATATTGTTTCCAACTACCAAAATGTTGTCTACGTATAGTACAAGAAATACCACCACGCTTCCATCACACCTTTTGTATACACAAGACTTATCCAGTTACTAAATGAATCCAAAGGTCTGGATTACTTTGATAAACTGGATGTTCCAAGACCTTGAAGCTTTGTATCAGTCCATAGACTGATTGAGCTTGCACACAAGATGCTCTTAGCCCTTTGCAATGAACCCTTCTGGTTGCTTTATATGGATGCTTTCTTCAAGACTTCCATTAAGGAATGTTGTCTTGACATCCACTTACCAAATAGATAAAAGAATCCGGATAGACTTAAGCATGGCTACCAGTGAAAAAGTTTCCTTTTTCATCTAGCCTTGCTTTGAAAGTTTCTACCTTCCTGTCTATCCCTCTTTTCCTATTATAGACCTTTTTATACCCAAAGGCTTTTACACCATTTGGTGGTTCTACAAGCTTCCAGATACATATATTCTAATTCTGTTATTCATTACTCTTTGTCAAGATATTGCATATTTATCTTGGAGTGCTTCGTCATATGTCCGGAGATCAGGTTCATGTCCTCCAGGGATCGAGTCCAAAAACTCTCCTAAAACATGAATCTTTTTAGGTTGCCTAACAACCCTCCCACTACGACAAGGCACTTTCTACAATTGTGTATCATTTGTGATACGTGTTGTAGTTTCCTTGTGGTATCTCATCTTGTACAATTGGTACTAGATTAGACATGTCTTTTATTATTTCCTTAAGAACAAGTTTTCTTATGGGCACATGGTTTATTACATAGTCCTTTTTCTAAAATTGGTCATTGATGCTAACAATGACCTTCTGTTTTTAAGACTATAAACCTACTTTCATTTCTCTAGGATAACCCACAAACAAGTGAATTCCTGTCCAACTTATCATTGTCTCTCTTCAGCATATGTGCTGGACTACCCGAATCCAAATATGCTTCAAAAATAAGCTTACGCCTATTCAGCAATTCTATATGAGTAGAGAGTTCTGACTTTGGAAGGTACTATGTTCACTTCCGTTTCCAGAGTATATCCTTAAAATAAATTTGGTAAAATAACTCATCATCAATCTACTTATTTCCATAAGAGTCCTATACCTTCTTTCTACTACACCATTCTGTAGAGGTGTACCAGGTGCAGTTAGTTTGGATTGAATCCCTACTTCTGATAAGTGACTCCTAAATTCTCCCAAGAGATACTTGCCACTATGATTTCACCATAGTGTCTTTTTACTTTGTCGTTTCTCCACATCAGCCTAGTACTCTTTGAACTAATCAAAGTACTTAGTCTTGCGGTACATTAAGTAAATTTATTTGTATCTTGAATAGTTGTCTATAAAATAGACGAAATATTCAATACTACCTCTTGTCTGGATAGTCATAGGATCACACAAATCAGAATGAACCAATTTCAACATATCTTTGACTCCATACCCCTTAGATTTGAAAGCTTCTTGGTTATTTTTCCTTCCAAGTAAGACTCGCAGGTTGGAAAGATTTCCACTACTAATAAACCCAAAAGTTCATCAGCTACCAATGAATCATACTCAAGTTAATATAACCTAGCCTTAGATGCCAAAGATATAATTGGTTCATTTCCGAACTTTTTCTTAAAGTTAGAAGATGTGTTACTAATTTCCATTTGTTGCATCGTGAGAGTTATTGGATTTATAAATTGCCAACCAACGTACCAGAACAGATAACTTCCCTCTTTTTCTTAATAACAACTTTATTATTAAAAGAGGCAGAATATCAAATTCTTTGAATAGTTTAGAAACTGAAAACTAGTTCTTTCTAAACTTGGTGCGTAAAGACAATTACTCAAAAATCCATGTTTTATTCTTATCAAAAGATAAACATCTCCCACTGCAACAGCTACCATTTTTATAGTAGTGCCCATGTGGACGGTGTTTTAATTTTCATTTAGTTGTCGGGTTTCTTGGAACCCTGCAATGAATTGCGGACATGATTAATGGCATCTGTATCTACACTCCAGGTTCTGGTAGATAACACCACTAAACATGTTTCAACTAATGAATTAAATACACATATGTTGTTCTTAGTTTTAAGAAGATAGTCTACCTTAATGTCCAAGTCCTATTTCCAATCATTACAATTGGGACTACAAAGCCTTGTCTATAGGATGACTACTAGGGAATTGACAAATATTTAAATCCTAAGAATCACAAAAATATTTGGTCAAGATCAACTCCTTAAAAATCCCCATGAATTTTGTATGCCACGATAGTGTGGACGTATACAAAATCGAAGAGGAGATTTTATTCATTAATTTTATTATCTCGTTAACTTTACTTTATGACGAATAAAATTAATAGTTGATCTGTCTTTGATCAAATATTTGGTCAAAAACTTTTGAATTTAAAAAAAATATTGATTCCTCAAACAATATTATTTAAATTCACCAACACCTCAAACACCGTGAATTTTGCATGCCACGTTAGTATGGATGTATACAAATTCAACATTTGTAAAAGGAGGGTTTTAACCCATTAATTTTATTATCTTGTCAACCTAACTTTTTGACAAATAAAATTAATAGTTGGTATCATTTGGTCACACAAATAATAGCAGTGACTCCGATGGGGAGATACTATTAGATGTGTCTAAGTGTATACCATTACTTGACACTAAGTCCATTAATAAGATTATGCCCCTTCCGTTGGGGAAGATCACACGCTCTTAATTAACTTCCTATAGTCATCCAAAAATGGAAGTCTGTTCTAGTGATCCACAAACAAGCTTATCCGTTATGGAGGAAGGCACTCAGAGCCAACGCGCAAGCTTGTTTGCATCACTTACAAACCAGTAATGGAGACCATGGGATTTACTTAAAAATCTCTCTCTCACTTAGTTATTTATAAATGAGGAATTTTAACTATGCTAGCCTACTAAATATGTAAACTAACATGCACACACAGCACAATATAAAAGCAATAAATAGAAAATCTAATTTTCAACTATTATGGCTTTTATCTCTAGTTGTCTTCCGTGTGTTGTCATCCCAAGCTGCTGCCATATTTGGCCACTGTCACCGGGTCTAGCTGTCGCATCCATCTTGCTCCTAGTTCCGCTGCGCCTCTGGTCCTTAGAAGGTTCCACGCTTTGCAAGATTCGATCCGCGACATAAATAGAATTTTACATTTTGATCCTATATTCCATAAAAGGAATGTACATGTATCTAGATCAAAAATAAAATCCTAATAAAACTAAATATAGCTCCTGCTGTATTTTATAATACAATCATGCACACACAATAAAAAGCCCTTGACATGTCCAAGGGTCCAATCACACACATAATAACTATAAGCCATAATAGTTGGATCCTGCATCCACAAAGTTAGCACATCCTACTATTATCCTGCCTAAATTATGTATGACATGTGCATAATTAAACTAATACCAAATACACAGAGGCAAAACCCTAGCTCTGATACCAATTATTGGTTGCTACTCGGAAAACCTAGAGGTTCCACTGTACAAAAATTTTGTACAAAGGTCTGAACCTTTTCCTAGCTACCATGTGTTCTTTTAAATTAAATTTTGGATCGCCTGCGGAACTTAACACGTTTGATCCAAAACTTAATCTATTTGTTCTTTTAGGTTTTGACTTGGATCTCCTGCGGAACTTAACACGTTCGACCCAAATCACCTTAAGTTATTAATTCCATTAAATATTAATTTCCATAATTAGTTCCCAGTACTGACGTGGCGAGGCACATGGCCTTCTTGGATATGGGAGCAACCACCACCGACTAGACAAAACCTTTTATGGAAAGCTAATATTTAATTTCCTAAAATAACTTTAGGTTAACCGAAAAGAACAATCAAATCACAAGGAAAAATAAAACAAAAGAACACATCATCGAAAAACATATCCGAAATACTAGAATCGTAAGCCTCTTGTATTTGGTATTATTTCCATAAATAACCAGCATGATGCGGAAAGGAAAAATTACTAGTTATACCTTCTAGAAAGACCTCTTGATCTTCTACCGTATTCCTCTTCTAACCTCGGACGTTGTGTGGGCAACGATCTTCCGAGATGAGAACCACCAATCACCTTCTTCTTCCTTGCAAGTTTCGGCCATCAAAACTTCTTCTAGGATGAAGAGGTTCGGCCACCACCACCATGCTCCAAGGGATGCTAGAAACGAGACTCCTTTCTCTCCTTTTCTCCAAGCTAGATCCGGCCACTTCTATGCCTCCAAGAGATGATGAAGTCTCGGCCACAAGAAGGAGAAGAGAGAAGGAGAAGGAGAACCTCTAGGGACCGGCCACACCAAAGAAGAAAAGAGAGGAAGAAAAAGAATAGAGTTCTCACCCATGAAGGCTCCTCTACCCCCTCTTTTATAATCCTTGGTCTTGGCAAATAAGGAAAATTTAAAAAAAAATTCCTTAATTCCTTTGCCATGATAAAGAAAAATTATTTTAATTAAAACAATTTTCTTTTCTCAATAATAATGGCCGGCCACCTTTTCTCCCAATCAAGGAAATTTTAATTCACACAAGAATTAAAACTTCCTAATTTGCTTTAGGAAATTTAAAAAATTCTCCAATAATTTTTCCCTTCATGGTGGTTTATAAAAAGAAATTTTTATAAATTAAAATCTTTCTTTTAAATATGTGGATGATTTACAAATAAGGAAAATTTTCACCAAAATTAAAACTTCCTTTTTTAAAAACATCACTCCACAAAAAGGAATATTTTAATTAAAATTTCTTTCCTCTTAATTCTATGTGATCACGTTGGCAATTGGCAAGCTTCTCACGTTGACTCAATTGACAAACAAAACCAAGCTTCTCACGTGATCATATCAACGTTCGGCAAGTTTATTCAAAACTTCTCACGTTGACACATCATTGTTTGGCAAGTTTCTCAAAGCTTCTTACATCAACATTGGCAAGTTTATTCAAAACTTAATCACGTTGACACATCAGCAAACAAAATGTTGAAGCAAGTAAACATGAGTTGCTGTTCTTGTTTAAGCACACAGCATCTCACAACCAGCAATCATGATTTTGTTGTTCACATTGATCACAACAACATGAAACATCCTTGGATAGCAACGCCAACAACATGGACTAAAAGATGAGCTTAGATGGATACAAGACTTTATATATAGAGGCTACGATAGGGACCGAGAGGAGGAATTGGTTTTGGTCTCCCGATGAAATTAAGCTTCCCGTGTTCACCCCGAACACACAACTTAACTTCATCAATAATAATTCATACCACTAAAGAATTATTATTGAACTACCGCACCAATCCCAAATTACATTTTGGGCTCCTTCTATTATGAGTGTGTTAGTCTCCCTGTGTTTAAGATAACAAACGTCCACTAATTAAGTAAGTTACCGACAACTCACTTAATTAATATCTAGCTCCAAGAGTAGTACCACTCAACTTCATCGTCATGTCGGACTAAGTCCACCTGCAGGGTTTAACATGACAATCCTTATGAGCTCCTCTTGGGGACATTCTCAACCTAGATCACTAGGACACAATTTCCTTCTATAATCAACAACACACACTATAAGTGATATCATTTCCCAACTTATTGGGCTTATTGATTTATCGAACTAAATCTCACCCATTGATAAATTAAAGAAATAAATATCAAATATATGTGCTTGTTATTATATTAGGATTAAGAGCACACACTTCCATAATAACTGAGGTCTTTGTTCCTTTATAAAGTCAGTATAAAAGGAACGACCCCAAATGGTCCTACTCAATACACTCTAAGTGTACTAGTGTAATTATATAGTTAAGATAAACTAATACCTAATTACACTACGACCTTCCAATGGTTTGTTCCTTTCCATCTTGGTCGTGAGCTACTGTTTATAATTTATAAGGAACCGATAACATGATTTTCTGTATGTGACACCACACACCATTTAATCTACAATATAAATTAATTGAGCAACTACATTTATCATAAATGTAGACATTTGACCAATATGATTCTTATTTCTAGATAAATGTTTATACCAAAAGCTAGGCTTTTAGTATACACTCTAAGATTGGTTTAACTCCAGCTTTCAATCCAGCAACCAGTCTTCCTAGCCGCAAGCCAACAGGGGGAGACCTTATCATAAGGGTAAGATATTGGAATTAGGCTGTGGGTTAAGAATTAGGTCTAATGCTTGGATGTGAATATGTTGTTTATGATTTAGGTTTATTGAATTGGGAGATTACCGTTTCAACCTAACTCCGACCATGATTTTGATAGCAGGTTCTTCGGTTGAGAGTCCTTTAGCGGGACATCCAGATCTAGGTGAGTTTTAGAATTAACTTCGTTGCTTATTGGATTTCATTTGGTGTGATGATTAGTGGAGATTGATTAATGAGTTAGATTAGTTAGTGGATGGATAGCTAACAATTGATTATGTGGATGAACTATGTATGTTGGGTTCATAATGATTAGTAGTTGACAAACGGATTATACTATCGTGATATGTGAATTTGAGTAGATCTTGAATTGATTGGTGGATTAAAGATGAGCTTATCAACTAGTTGAATTTGGATTATTAGGTGAAATTAAACAATTACCTAATCGAATTAGGATTGATTTTTGGGATTTAGCTAATTGTTGTATATGTGATTAGCTAAACCATATATCATATTATTTGTAGGACGTTGATTTGAGACGAGCGTCTCGACGCGAGACTACTTGACACGATCTACGTATAAAGGCGGGTACTTCTTGCTTTGTTTCTTTTAGTAATTTGACCTTGGTGCATGAACTAATTTGGATAAGAAATTATTTTTACCTTGACTCCACTCTTATTTTCCTGTGCTTGATACTTCTACGCGATCTTTGAGAAATTCGTTTCCATATCTATACAGTCTTTTGTTGTTGTCTCTGATCAGTAGCAGATACTAGATACCATGTTTGTATGCTTTGACTGTTGTTTAATTTATGTACTATATTGAGCATGCTGACTTCATGTAGCATACCTAATTTATACTTATATTTGTATGATGATTGTTGCATTTGGTACATCATGTCATGGCATGCATGTCATCGACCAATTCTCCCTTGCGGTCGAGAGAGTCGTTGACCAGGGCCGCATCCTCGGCCACTCGAGAGAGTGGTAGCTGGAGTTGATGTTGCTTGTCCTGTCGTGCCGCACTCGGCCACTCATGGGTAGTGGTAGCTGGAGTTACGAGTAGCAGGGACCCCCGTCGTAGATGTAGCTAGTTAGCTACTATGTAACTGTCCCCTCGGCCACTCGTGAGAGTGGTAGCTAGAGTGGTGTACAGTCTGTCACTGACCCGGCCTCTCGACCATACAGGGGTCATGGTGCAGAGAGGTGGGCGGGAGTGACCATCCGTGCATACATTGTTGTTATTATATTTGTTTTGGTTGTTGTTGTCTATATATGCTGTTATTGCTTACTTACTACTGTTGTTCACATATGCTGATATGCTTACTTGTGTTGAGATATATTCTCATTGTAGATGTTTAGTCATTGGAAATTTGTATATACCTTGCTTATTACCTCTGTAGTTATGAGCAGTACTGTAGCAGATTAGTAACAGTTCTGACCTACTATACCTAGCCTAGGATATGGTTTCAGGTATGAGCATTTATTTTGATTCTTTTGTAGTATCTGTTATTTCCTCTTATGAGACTGTATACTCTTGGCTCACTTTCTAGTTGTATTTTATGTTCATGCACTATCTTATCTTTACCCGCTGAGTTCCAATACTCACCACCTCGCAATTTGGTTTTCTTTCGCCAGGTAACAAGTAAATGAGTCATGGATGCTTGGAGAGTCTCGGCTGCCAGTCCCATGTCACACACGAGGATAGTTTTCTTTTTGGATTTTGTTACTGTTTGGGTGACATGTTAATTTTGCGTATTTTGCTTTTGAACAAGTCACTGTGGATTTTTTGAGTGTAGCCTGGTGGTTGCAGGTATTTTTGTTAGTGTCATTTTTGGTCTCTTGTTCATATTTGTTTTGTGTTTTTTGCTGCGTTTATGTTGTTGTGTGTTTACTTTCAGCCATGTAGGCTTATTAAATTGCGTGGTTGTGTTTATTTTGTTCCAGCCGAGTGGGCTGATGGTATAAACTGCGTGGTTGTGTATATATTCCAACCGAATGTGGCTGATGTATATTTTGTATGTAGAAATGCTTCAGATTGTCACCCGTACAAGGGAGATGCTGTTGAAATTTCTTCGGACAGGGACTGCTCTGGGGCGTGACAACTACCCCTGAGTCAGATACTGTGGTCCCCAAAAAAAAACTCTGTGGTACTATGTGGGCTCCGGAGTGCTCCTGTCCATGCATGTCATATGCAGCTGCTGCCGGGGGAGCTATCCTCTGCTTCCATTTCCTGTCCGGAAACGCTCTCTGCTGAGCTGGCTCAATTATGAGAGCTCTATCCAACGTCTCTAAATAGGATGAACTCCCAAAATCGGCAAGCTTTACTTGCAAATGTCCATCTAGTCCCTAGATAAACTGATGCATACAGGAACTGTCCTCAGCAACTAATTCTGGACAAAATTTAGCCAACCGATTAAACTCGGCATTGTACTGTCACCGAGAGGTTGTTCTACCGCAGACTCAGAAAATCCTACCGGCGAGTCATCTGATAGGCACGTGGGAAGTAGCGGCTCTCAAAAGCCTCTCTGAATCTGGCGCAGGTGATGTTCTGCTCGCTTATGATGGATCGCTGTGAAACCCACCAGGTGTTGGCCTCATCCCGTAAATGGAAAGCAGCCAGCTCTGCTTTCTCCCACTCGGAGCAAGCCATGTAGAAGAAGGTCCGCTCCACGGTCTCTATCCAGGACTGAGCCACACTTGGATCAATCTCTCCTCGGAAAAGTGTGAATCGACTCTTCATTGACTTTGCCAATGCTGGAATTTGGGCTCGTGCCACGACAATATCAGTGAGGTGAGTAGGGACGGCTGCAGGAACTAGCGGAACCACTGAAGCTAGTATAACAGGTGGTACGGCTGCATAGGCCGGGGGAGGCATCCTTGGTGCTGCTGCATAGGCTGGGGCAGGTGCCATTGGTGGCACCACAGGGTCAGCATAGGTGGGCGCGGCTGGAGGTACGGTGGGTGGTGGTACCGAAGGTGGAGCAATTGTTGCTGCTGGTGCGAGTGTCGGGTGTGCAGTAGGCTCCGGTGGCGGTGGTGCCTGGTACGCCATAGGCACTGGTGGCGATGGTGTTGGGTACGCAGTGGGCACGACCGGAGGAGGTGCCGAATATGTCGTAGGTGGCACCGCTGGTGTGAATACCGTAGGAGTAGGTATGATGGGTACGATCGGGGTAGGTACCTCTGAAACCATCGGAGTCTGAGAACCCGACGTGCTCGCAGTACCATGCGAAGTATGTCCCTGACCAGCAGGCTCAAACCTAGTAAATGTCTCTGGCAACTCTGCCGCCAGGGACTCCAACGTCCTCTTACGTAGTCGTCCTACACCACGTCTCGGCACAGGAGCATGTGCACCTCGCCTCATATCTGTTGAATTATGATGCAAATATTACTACAAGTAACAAAAATTATAAAATTACCTTTTTACCTATTTGATGTCATGAGATGTTCCGTCGCTGTCCAGTCCCCATATATAACCTTGGAATCCCGAACGAGAAAATTGACGGAAATCCGTACAAATCCAAAAGATAAATAAATACCCAAGTTAACTAGCAAACTTGGGATAACTCTCAAATCCAGAACACGAAAAGCAGGTATAGTAACCCGCTCTGATACCAAATAAATTGGTATCAGACTAACACGCGAAACCTAAATATGAAAACCAAGCATCCAAAACTCTGCTCTAATACCAAAAATATTGTCACGCCCCAGATGCTGGTTTACCAAGCAAATGATTTGATCCCTGTGGATTACACGGATTTTGACTTCCAATGAGATAGGAACAATAGTAAGTCGACCTCGGGGTTTTGTATTTACTTTAAGAGGTAAAGCCATAACAATGGAGGAGTGATAAGCATAGATGCTTTTCGGACTCCACCATGGAAAATGTGGCAGCCTCTGAGGCAGCCATAGAAGTTGTATTGCTCAGAAACATCATGATGGACTTAGATGTGATTCCTGGTTTGCTCAAAAATTATTACAGTGTATTGTGATAATAAGTGGTGCAGTAGCGAACTCGAAGGAACCACGAGCCCATAAGGAAAGTAAACACATAGAGCGCAAGTACCACCCAATACGAGACATCGTATAATGAGGAGAAGTTGTTGCCGCCTAGATTGCATCAGATCATAACCTGGGAGATCCTTCACTAAGGCCCTTAAGGCAAGAGCTTTTGATGGACATGTTGAAGGGTTGGGAATCAGATGTATTGTCACGCCCCAGGTAGTCCCTGCCAGAAGAAATTTCGGCAGCATCTCCCCTGTACGGGTGACAATCTGAAACTTTCTACAATGCCCTCAAGGCCACATATACATCGGCCAACACGGCCGGAACAATAACAATAAAAATAAAAGTACTATAAGCAAGCATCCATGCAGTTTAATAGTAACAACTAAACTAAAGCAAAGATAAGGAAATCATCGCAAAATTCCTACTTAACTATACCCATAAAACACAAATCCGATATCCTACTCAACTACACCCATAAAATACAAATCTGATATCCTACTCAACTACACCCATAAAACACAAATCTCCAGCATACATTCAAATAAAAACTCATCGACACATAATAAAACTTATAAGATCCAAATGCTAAAAGCTACAAGTCTGAAAACATAGTCTAAATAACATAGACAATAACATAAATCAAAATGTATGAACTCGTCGCGACACGCAGTGGTGGGGGACTAGCGACTGGAACCTCTTGAACAACATCAACCTGTAAATAGTAATAACAGGGTGTGAGTCCAACACTCAGCGGATACCTAGTTGACATGCATAGTAAATAATAACCAGCGGAAATAAATATACGTACAGTCTCCTAGACATAACATATGAAAAGTGCAAACTGGAAGATAAGGAGTAACTGTACTAACCATAACCTGGGTATAGGGATATCTAGGTCGTCAGACCCAAAGAATCATAAATCCTGTATGCATGTCAAACATATGCATCCATCCAATAAACAACATATAAAGTGCAGCAAACGTAAGCAATAAATGCAAATAATGCATATGATGTCAATGACATGTACTGGTCACCCCTGACGCCAGTTAGCCATCTTACACACGATGGTGAGACCGATTGGGTAGGGTTGTGATAACCGTGCACTTTGTCATCACTGCTCCTGAGCGACCGAGTGGACGGGATGCTGTCGAAGTACACCTATGCTCCTACCCCAAATCATAAGTGGGGGAGCGCAATGCTTTCATCTCCCTGAGTCAGTCCAGAGGAAGGATCTCTGCCGGCTACCATGCTGCGTCACACTATCCATGAGCGGACCAACGGAGCCAAACAGAGCAACCTGCTACACACACCCTGCCTGAATAAAAACCACTAACCCATGAGTGGTTATGTGTGCAAACTCATGTAACTGGCGATGCGCTCAACAATAATGGAGCTGACTATCGCACAACATGCAATCATGCGAGATGGTGCATGACACTAAGCATAGAAATATCCTGATCCTATCTACCTCCATAAAAATATGTACCATATATGTGGATCAAATAATATGATCTAGGTACACATGTCAGGTATGGTATCTAACCAGTCTGGTATATCATAAAGCATGGCATGTCACTACCTCCATAACATAAATAATAAACAGGGCATGAACGCTAAACAAGTAACAAACAAATCATTCTCAGAAACAAATAGTGACATGCCAATGCAGATATAAACATAATTATTGTTACTTTCTAAAATCTACTAAACATAACAACAAGATATATCAAAATAGATAGGTCAAGGTACCCACCTTAAATAGAAGGTCCAATCCAGTCAAATCCGACGTCGAGATGCTCGTCTCGAATCAGAGTCCTGCATCACCAATATATACATATTTTATTTAGCTAAAATCATAAGAATGGCTAAATAAAATCCCTAAGACTAATTTTAGGGTACAACCCTAATCAACATAACCTCAATTTATCTATTTAAATCTAATAGTTAATTAGGGTTAGTTACTTAATCCCCAATCAATCCATTAGATTAAATCCAAACCTAATTCCCTTTACACATAAACATCTAACTACAAAACGTGTCAAATTCCTACCCTTACCTAAATTCACAGCCCCTCTTGATGCTGGAACAAAGAGAGCTGCTGATTGGAGTGGGAGCTGCTGATTGGAGTGCTGCCAGAACCAAATGAAGACCCCACAAAATAGAATTTCGGATCCACAGAACACAACCTTGCTGAATTCCTTCCCTACTGCTGGAATCAAACGAAACAAGAAGAAGATCAAGCAGCGGAGATCACGGATCAAACATCAACCCAACTCACCTTGTTGTCACCTTCCCCGAACACCACTATTGTGAAGAGGAGGCAAAGCCCGGAGCTAGGGCACAGCTTGATGATCAGAGTTGGAAGGGAATAGGATGTCGGCGCTGGAGCAGAGGAAGCAATTGGCCGATGATCTAGGGCACGTGTCCACAAGATAGAGGGCAAAGACTAGGGTTTCGGATCTCCCTTCAACTCCACCAAGAGCTTGCCCGTGCAGAGGTGACAACTCGGAAGGAAACATGACCTCCAAGCTAGCTCAACCAATGAAGAAAATGAAGTGCTCGGCCACCGGCAATCAGCTCCCCAGGCATCGTCGACGTCGGAGAAGAGAAAGGGATTGGGTAGAGGGAAGAGGCGTGGGATAGGGCAGAGGCGAAGGAGAAGTGACGCTGGGTCTTCGAGCGTTCCTTTGGTCGAGGGTTATGAATGCGGGGAAGGCGAGGCGTTTGCGGGTTGCGGCGTCGTCGAGTGAGGAAGAGAAGAAGAACCGGCATCGCCGTGGGGGCGCGGGGCGCGGGGCGCGGGTCAGGTGCAGAAACAGGGAAGGAGAGGAAAAAGAAAAAGATAAATAATATAAAATTTCAACCTTTTTCTCATTTAAATGGGGTAGCCTAAACAGGCTTCTCCGGGGCCCAATTTTTATCCCCGTAACCCTAGCCATACGGCCTCCGAAAAATTCCCGAAAAATTTCTAAAAATTCTCTTATGGTTATTCGCCCTTTTTTTTTTGGTATTTTACATATATGACAGGGTATTTGGCAGCATAGTCTTTTAGTATAAGTGGGAGATTGTTAGAGTGTATACTAAAAGTCTAACTTTTTGTATAAATATATAAGAATCACATTGGTCAAATACCTATATTTATGCTAAGTGTAGTTGTCCATTTAATTTATATTGTAGATAACATGGTGTGAGAAGATACACAGAAGATCATGTTATCAAATCCTTATAAATTATAAATAGTTGCTCACAACTAAGATGGAATGAGGCAAACTATTGGAGTGGTTGTAGTGTAATTAGGTATTAGTTTATCTTGACTAATAAATTATACTAGTACATTATGAGTGTATTGAGTAGAACCAATTGAGGTAGTATCTTTTTATACTGACTATATAAAAGAATAATACCTCTGTTATTATGGAAGTGTGTACTCTTAATCATGATATAATAACAAGCACATATACTTAGTATTTATTTCTTTGATTTATCAAAGGGTGTAATTTATCTCGTTAAATCAATAGGCCCGATAAGTTAGGAAATGATATTATTTATATGGTGTGTTGTTGATTATAGAATGAAACTATGTCCTAGTAATTTAGGTTGATGATGTCCCCTTGAAAAGATCATAAGGATTATCATATAAACCCTACAAGTGGACTTAGTCCGACATAACGATAAGATTGAGTGGTACTACTCTTGGAGCTAGATATTAATTAAGTGAGTTGTCAGCAACTCATTTAATTAGTGGACATTCAATATCTTAAACACAGGGAGACTAACACACTCATGATAAGAAGGAGCCCATATAGTAATATGGGATTGGTGTGGTAGTGCAATAATAACTCTTTAGAAGAATGAGATATTATTGATGAACTTGAGTTGGGTGTTTAGGGCAAACACGGGAAGCTCAAGCTCATCGGGAGACCAAAACTAATTTCTCCTCTTGGTCCCTATTGTAGTCTCTTATTTATAAAGGCTTACATCCGCCCAAACACAACTTCTTACCCACCTTAAGGTGGTCGGCCAAGCCAAGCTTGGAGCCCAAGCTAGGGCCGGCCAAACCAAGGTTAGATGGGTTCAAGTTGTGGTCGGCCCTAGCTTGGAGCCCAAGCAAGGATGGTCGGCCACATTGAATTCAAAAGGAAGTTTTATTTTGTAAAATCTTTCCTTTTACAGAGATCCATTAAAAGGATTTAAAAGGATGATTTTAATATAAAACTTTCCTTTTTTAGATTGGTCATAAAAAGGAAATAAAAAGAAGTTTTTATCTTGTTGAAAACTTTCCTTTTATGTTGGTTTTAAAAGAGAGTTTTAAATTTTAAAAATTTTCCTTTTATAGCTTTCTACAAAGGAATAAAAGGGAGATTTGAAATATTTCCTTATTTGTAGTTATCTAAAATGTGAAAGAAAGATTTTAATTTTTTTATAAAACTTTCCTTTCTTGAAACCATGTTTTATTTTAAATCTTATCTTTTATAGATATCCATAAAAGGATTTAAAAGATAGATATTTTAATTTATAAAACATTCCTTTTAGAACTATCCACAAAAGAGATTTTTAAAAGAGAGATTTTAATTTTTATTTAAAATCTTTCCTTGCTTGGAGAACAAGCATGTGGTCGGCCATGACAAGAAGAAAAGGAAGTTTTAATTTTTTTTATTTTAAAACTTTCCTTTTTAGTCATTGGCAAGGAATATAAGGAAGTTTTAATTATGTTTAAAATTTTCCTTATTTGCCAAGACCAAGGAATATAAAAGAGAGGGTAGAGGTGTCTCACCTTAGAACAATGCATCTTCTATTCCTCTCCTATCTTCCTTGGTAGTGGCCAGCCCTTACTCTTTCTCTCTTCTCCTTTGTTTTCACTCTTGGTGGCCAGCAGTATATTGGTGTGGAGATTCATTGATGGTCGATTGCTTGAAGGAGAAGAAGAAGAGGAGGTTCTCTTGTCTAGCATCCCCTTGGAGGAAAGTTGATGGCCGAACTTCATCATCTCTTGGAGAAAGTTGGTGGCCGAAACTTGAAAGGAAGAAGAAGGCTTGGGTGGATTCTCGTCTTGGTAGATCGTCGCCCACACGACGTCCGAGATAAGAAGAGGAATACAATAGAAGATCAAGAGGTCTATAAGTTACAAGAGGTATAACTAGTTATTAGTTTCCACATCATAACTAGTTCATCTTTTGTATAGATCTTGAAAAATCAAACACAAGAGGTTATCGATTTTAATTATCATTTTTGTTATCGATTTTCGTTTCGATTTCATGTTTCGATAATGTGTTTCTATTGAGGTCTCTATTGTTAAACCTTGTTTACTGTAAAAGTTTAAATATCCGATTTCTTTGAAAGGCTTTGACTAGGCAGTGGTGGATGATCTCATACCCAAGAAGGCCTAGTGCCTCACCACGTTTGACCTGGAAGTCGATCCTTGAAATAGATATTTGATCAACTTCTGTAATATGATTTAACTTAGGAAGATCACATCAGTTGAACTTGAAGTAAGAATATTAAGTTTCGTTCCCAATTCAAGTTTAACTTCTAACGGGAAAATTTGGATTAATAATGTTAAGCATCATTTGTAATCCAAATTTAACTTTAATAGAACACATGGGTAGCTAGGATAGTTCTATGCTTGTACAAATTTTTGTACAGGAGAACTAGGACGGTATTCCGAGTAGCAACCAATAATATGTACATAATGCAGTATGACTTGTACATTAGCAGGTACATTTGGATGCAAGTTAGGCGCTAATTGAAATGTCGTAGTCTCCACTAATCAACATGTGTTGATGTTAATAGAACCGCTATGAATGATTATTTCCATCGAAAAAGCATTAACACAATAACATCAATATGGATGAACCAATATGAGATTCAATACTTCAAAAGTAGAAAAGGAAATGTATGCTATATATGTTTGACATCACATGATGTGGTGTACACCCATAATCAAATCCTAGAAGTGATTAATGTTGGTGAGTTTTTTGGCCATATGACCTAGTTGCATTGATCATATAACGTGGATTAAGGTCAATGACACTATTGCTCGATTTATTGCTTCACATTCCTTATCAAGGTACATAATCCACTTTATTATGTACTAAATATCCAAATTCAAATATGTATGTAATTTAATTGAGTATAATTGTAGAAAATTTGAGTATCTAGGTATGAGACTTCTTCGATAAGTCTCATTGCTCAAGAAATCGGGTACAATTGACTCCAATTCAAGTATATATATATACACAAATATAGTACTATTTGTAAATTATTTGGTACATTTGGATGCAAGTTATGCACTAATTGAAATGTTGTGGTCCCTACTAATCAACATGATGTTGTTGTCAATAGAACCGTTATGGATGATTATTTCTAAGGGGATTAAGGTCAATAATACTATTGCTCGACTTATTGCTTCACATTCTTAATCAAGGTACATAATCTACTTTATTAGGTACTAAATATCCAAATTCAAGTATGTTGTAATTTAATTAAGTATAATTGTACAAAATTTGAGTATCCAGGTATGAGACTTCCTCAATAGGTCTCGTTTCCTCAAGAAATCAGGTACAATTAACTCTAATTCAAGTATATATGTACATGATTGCAGTACTATTTGTAAATTATTGAGTACAATTGGATGCAAATTAGGCACTAATTGGAATGTTGTGGTCCCCACTAAACAACACCAATTGATTCCATACACTATATTAAAATTCAAGTATGTATATAATTTAATTGGGTATAATTGAACAATATTTAGGTATGGATAATTTGCATAATTTGTACCTAAATGTTAACAAATGGTATCATATTAGTGGGAACATATGCTTTCTGACCCAGAGATTGACAAGATAGTTGGAGTTGTGGTTGGAAATTTAAAGGCAATTTACCGTTATAGTAAGTAAACTGTGTATTGAGAATTTGTATAATTATACTTTAATTAGTCCCATGTTACATTAAGTTGATATCATGTTTCATTAAATAGTAGCTAAAGTTGAAAATGGTATCGAGATCCAATATTTATGATAAAATGGATCGTGCATTGTATAACACATACTTATTGAGGAAACATCATTATATATCATATATGGGGAAGAGTTTATTAGTGATTATTAACGTGCTTATGATATCATATTTCAGTTAATTAGTGATTATTATTATATACCTAATTTCTCAATATTAGTACTCATCCTTGCATTTCATATATCCAATTTATCAAAATTTATACTCAAGTTTTTGGCTGAAATTTGATATAAATTGGTCATCCATAAACCTCCACTTCAACCAAAGCATAAATCAAATATCAAAACACAAACACATATTATTCAAGTGTCTAACATCATCCACAAATACAACAATAACTAATACATGATACAAAGTCAACAAAAACCACAAAAACAACCATAAGTTCCCACCATACATTATACAAAGTCAACATAAACCTCAAACACAACTATAAGTTCCCACCATACAACCACATATAAAAACATAATACATCATAGTATATTACAATGACTACATATCGAAACAAACCAAGTCTTGCACAATATTTCCAAAAAGAGAACCATCAAACTGTTGGGTTTTTCGGGCCGCGAAAACCGCTTTTTCGCGTCACGGAAACCCCGAAACCCCCTAGCCGGATCCGTGCGAAGAAAACTTTCGAAAATACGAGTACGAGTTTCAAACTATGATCTACAGTAGATCTACAAAGGAAAAATATTTTATACCTTCGATGCGTGCCCTTCGCATATCCCGCTCGTCCAAGGTACGCCGGATCTCGTGATTGTCAACGTAGACAATCCTCTAGAAGTATCCACACGAACAAGATGTGTTCTCTAACACACAAGGATGGAGAAGAGAGCACCACAAGTGTGCTAGCACTCTCTAGGGCTCTCGGGTAGGATTGGAAGAAGAAGAAAGGAAAAGAAGAGAACACACTCCTCTAAAATCTCTATGTGACTTTCACTAACCTTTCTTCTTGGATTAGATTCACTCTCCTTTCTTCTCCCTTGCTTGAAACCCACGACCAAGAGAAGAGAAGGAGCAAGAAGAGAGCTTAGGAGGAGGAAGATCACTTGAATGAGAGTTACTCTTGCAAAACGAAACTCTTTTCATCTAATTAAGTGGTTTGTAACCTCCATTGGATACCAAGAGTCACAACTCTTGGTAACTCCCATGAGGTGACACTTCACTTAAATAACCAAGATGATGTGGAGCATCATCATTGGTCCACTTAATGCCAACTCACCAATGAGGTGGCATAAAGTCAAGTCAAACTTGACTCTTCATCTTCCTCTCAAGTCAAGTCAAACTTGACTTAATCTCTCTCATGGTTGATCTAATCCAACCATTTAATTCAAGCCAATTTAATATAATGAATCTAATTCATTTAATTAAATTGATTCAATGAGTCATAATCTAAATTAGACTCATTGAACACATGAATCAACTTGAGTCCAACTCAATTAGCCCAATTAGGATTACTCTTAATCCAATTTGATTCATCAAATGAATCTAATCCTCTTGGTTCATCATATGAACCTAATCTCCATCCACTTGTTCTTTGTGTGTGACCCAATAGGTTCTTGTAACGTTGGCAATGCCCCTAAACTCATTTAGAAACATAAGTAATGAGCGGTATCTAGCAATACATCATTACTACCCAAGTTACAAGAATGTTGAGATCCAACATCACCTTGTGACTATTAATTGTGACTCCTCACAATATATGACAAGTGTCCTTCTATCCTAGACATCTAGATTGATCAATGTGAGGCATAGACCGTGTCATCCTCTGATCAATCTAAATCTTGAACCCCAAGTAGATTCACTCAATCAAATGAGCTCAATATCTCATATTGACTCATTTGGGCATGGCCATGCACTTCGTGGTCTCACTCTATCAAGAATACCGATGTCTCTCCCGTCATATAGGAGGGATAGATCCCATCTACATCACTCACATCCCTCCGCATAATTTGTTACATACCCAGTAATCGCCTTTATAGTCCACCCAATTACGGGTGACGTTTGATGAAACTAAAGTACATAACTCCTTATGTAGGAAACCATGGTGACTTCAGGTCTAAGGACTAGTAGTCATACTAATAGCCACATGAGAAAGTATATGACACTCATATAGCGATCCATGATACTTTCTCATGGCGGGTCATTCAGTATACATTCTCCAATGCATACCCATGTGTCAACTTGATATCTCTATATCCATGACTTGTGAGATCAAGTCATCGAGTTGACCTACATGCTAGTCTTATTGCATTAACATTGTCCCTGAATACTAATACTCGACTAGGAATGATTAAGAGTAGTGTTCCCTATATCATCTCACTATCGGTTCAACTAACCGATTGATATAGGTGAGAACCTTCTACTCAAGGACGTTATTATACTTAGTTTATTTGGCACCAATACAAGTAAGTATAATAACCAAAAACCAAATGCCTTTATTTATATAGAATATGATACAATAAGTCCAAAATACAATCATCAAATGATTGGCTCTAGGGCTCTAACTAACAATCTCCCACTAGCACTAGTGCCAATCAGTGTAGGCTCTAAGCTCCAATGACCTAGTGTGACCATCATGCTTCCTCTGTGCCAAAGCCTTGGTCAAGGGATCTGCGATATTAGCCTCTGTAAGTACTCTGCAAATCTTCACATCTCCTCTCTCGATGATCTCTCGAATGAGATGGAAGCGTCGTAGTATATGTTTGGTCCGCTGGTGTGAGCGAGGTTCCTTCGCCTATGCTATAGCTCCATTGTTGTCACAATAGAGCTCAATAGGGTCAGCAATGCTAGGAACCACCCCAAGTTCAGTGATGAACTTGCGAATCCATACTGCCTCCTTTGCTGCCTCTGATGCAGCAATATACTCGGCCTCTGTCGTAGAATCAGCTACTGTGTCCTGCTTCGAACTCTTCCAGCTCACAGCACCACCATTAATGCAAAACACGAACCCCGACTGCGATCTATAGTCATCCTGGTCGGTCTGGAAGCTAGCATCACTGTAACCCTTTACAGCTAGCTCATCATTACCTCCATATATCAAGAAATATTATTTAGTCATTCTCAAGTACTTAAGAATATTCTTGACCGCTATCCAGTGACTTTCACCTGGATCTGACTGGTATCTGCTCGTCATGCTCAAAGCATACGAGACATCAGGTCGAGTACATAGCATGGCGTACATGATCGATCCTATGGCTGAGGCATAAGGGATCTGATCCATGCAGTCTCTCTCCTCTCTAGAAGAGGGACCTTGAGTCTTCGAAAGACTCATGCCATGTGACATCGGCAGAAATCCCTTCTTGGAGTTCTGCATGGCAAACCGAAGGAGTACCTTGTCAATGTATGTACTCTGACTTAGGCCAAGCAATCTCTTAGATCTATCTCTATAGATCTGTATCCCTAGAATGCGGGATACATCACCTAAGTCCTTCATTGAGAAGCAACTCCCTAGCCATGTCTTGACAGACTGAAGCATAGGGATGTCCTTCCCAATGAGCAGTATGTCATCCACATACAATATGAGGAAGACAACTATGTCCCCTACAACCTTCTTGTAGACACAAGGTTCATCTTCGTTCTTGATGAAACCAAACTATTTGATTGCATCATCGAATCGAAGATTCTAGCTCCGAGAAGCTTGCTTTAGTCCATAAATGGACCTATGCAGCTTGCATACTCTGCTAGTATGTTGTTGGATCTACAAAACCCTCAGGTTGTGTCATGTACACATCCTCGAGTAAGTTTCCATTCAGAAACGCGATTTTGACATCCATCTGCCATATCTCATAGTCATGGTAGGCTGCAATAGCAAGCATGATCCGAATGGACTTAAACATCGCTACTGGAGAAAAAGGTCTCATCATAGTCAATACCATGAATCTGCTTGAAACCTTTAGCTACCAAGCAACCCTTATAGATAAGTCCATCCATATCAGTCTTTCTCTTAAAGACCCACTTGCACCCAATGGGTTTTACCCCTTCAGGTGGATCAACCAAAGTCCATACTTGGTTAGTGTACATGGATTCCATCTCGGATCTCATGGCTTCTAGCCATTTCTCGGAATCTAGTCTTATCACAGCTTCCTGATAGGTGGTAGGCTCATCCTCTATGAGCATAACGTCATCATGGTTAGACAAGAGAAATGAGTATCTCTCAGGCTGACGATGTACCCTATCAGACCTGCGAAGAGGTATGTCTACTTGAACTGGTTGTTGTTCCTCAACTCTTTGTGGAACATCATCATCCACAACACTTTATGGTTCCAGTTCAATTTCCATCGAGGCATCAGTGCTATTGTTCGCATCTTGAACTTCTTCAAGTTCGAACGCGCTCCCACTAGTCTTTCTAGAAACAAAGTCCCTTTCTAGAAAGACCCCAGTCTTTGCCACAACTACCTTGTGCTGACTGGGAATATAGAAGTAATATCCCTTAGTTTCCTTGGGATATCCAATAAAGTAGCACTTGTCGGATTTGAGTCCTAATTTGTCTGAGACTTGAGTCGAACGTAAGCCTCACAACCCCAAATCCTCATGAAAGACACCTGGGCATCTCTCCCAGTCCATATCCTATATGGTGTCTTTATCACGGCCTTGGATGGAACTCGGTTGAGTATAAAAGCTGTCGTGTCTAGAGCATAGCCCCAAAGGTATGTCGGAAGATCTGTGTGACTCATCATAGATCGTACCATATCTAATAGGGTACGATTCCTCCTTTCGGATACACCATTCCACTGTAGTGTTCCAGGAGGAGTGAGTTGGGATAGAATACCACACTCAGCTAGGTAGTCATGAAACTCATGGCTAAGGTATTCTCCACCTCGATCGGATCGAAGTATCTTAATACTCTTGCCAAGCTGGTTCTGTACTTCATTCTTGAATTCTTTGAACTTTTCAAAGGATTCAGACTTATGTGTCATCAAGTACACATAACCATATCTACTGAAGTCATCAGTAAATGTGATGAAGTATCTATAACCGCCTCTAGCAGCAACATTGAAAGGGCCACATACATCACTATGTATGAGTCCTAACAAATCAGTTGCTCTCTCGCTATGCCCACTAAAGGGAGTCTTGGTCATCTTGCCTCGTAGGCATGACTCGCATATCTCATATGATTCAAAATCAAATGAGTCCAGCAAACCATCCTTATGGAGCTGGGATAAGCGCTTGTCATTTATATGACCTAAGCGACAGTGCCAGAGATAGGTTTGGTTCAGGTCATTTGACTTGAACCTCTTGGTATTTATGTTATAGATAGGGCTCTCAAGGTCTAGAATATAGAGTCCGTTTATCAGAGGTGCACTACAATAGAACATTTCGTTTAAATAGACGGAACAACATTTGTTCTTTATTATAAACGAAAAACCTTTCTTGTCCAAACAAGAAACAGATATAATGTTCTTAGTTAAAGCAGACACATAACAACAATCATCTAATTCTAGTACAAGCCCAGAGGGCAGAGATAGATGGTAAGTTCCTACAGCAATAGCAGCAACCCGTGCTCCATTGCCTACTCGTAGGTCTATCTCACCCTTCGTCAATGCCCTGCTATTTCTCAGCGCTTGTACATTAGTACAAATGTGCGAAGCACATCCGGTATCTAATACCCACGATGAAGAAATAGAGAGGTTGACTTCTATAACATGTATACCTGAAGTAGAAATCTTATTTCTCTTCTTCGTAAGATCTTCCAGGTATTCTTTGGAGTTCCTCTTCCAGTGCCTTGCTTGTCCTTGATATAGGTGATAAAGATGTTCAACCATATCGTAAGCGTCCATCAACTCATGTTGCTTCTGAAGCTCAGAGTTCATGGTCGCGAGCATAAGACAGGACACATCTAATGCGTCATCTTGATGCTTCTTGTAAGCATCTCGGTCTGCTCGCATGGCAGTAGCAAGAGGAGCCTCCAGAACGTACAGTTTACGTTCTTGGGTGAGAACTATTCTCAGGTTCCTGTACCAGTCCAGGAAATTTGCTCCGTTGAGCTTGTCCTTCTTAAGGACAGATCACAGAGAGAAGGTGTTCGTATTCGACATCATGGTAATCTACAACAGAAATAAATGCAGAAATAAATATCATATTCTTAATCATTTAATTAGGCCTTTAACTAAATGATGCTCCCACTGAATTCTATAATTCATGTGGGACAAGATTCACATCATACTAACCCTTGAGTTAGCTTTGGCTAATACGCCCAAGACTTAGTATGATCGGTAGGTAACGATTACCAATTACATCTCTATGCAACTCTTGTTTATAGGATCAAAATCCGCATTTATATTAAAACTCGAGTTAGCTTTGGCTAATACGCCCGAGAGTTAATATATATATGATTTTGACCTATCTTTCCAACCGTTGGAAAAATGCCTATAGTTATACTCGATCCAACCGAGTTAACTAGGAATACTCAATCTAATTGAGTTGTACTCACCCATGCGTTGATAGGCGGGACTAAGATTGTCCCTCCATACCCTACCATGATAGTATGTGTTGCTCTGCTTTGGCAGATTCAACAACAACATGCGATCGAGGTAGTGGTAGGTATCACGGCACGGTAGGCATTACGAGTTGACGTGATTTAGATCTAATCTAAACGATGATGCGTATCATATACTCGATAGATCTAATCTAATCGAAGGGTGCATCATGTGCATGACTTAGATCTAATCTAATCGTAAGACACTAATTAATTACTTAATTAACTAGCATGCATCACATACACACAAAACAATTAATTAAATAATTAATCAAATAATTTTGTGATTATGTCATGGCACTACTACGATCTTCTCAAGCCAATGAGAAGATCGGATGGTCAACCTAAGGTCAATAGCTTCTCAAGCTCCTTCCTTTTGACCACCTTGTGTTGCTCGCGCCTTCCTCGTAACTTCGTCCCGAGTGGATCTTCCACCGCTCCAATTTTTGTACATTACAATTTTAGAAACTCGAGTTACATTCGAGTCTAAATCTAATTTACAACAAGAATAAAATAGAAGGCATGACGCGCAGGTCGTGAATCAAAATACAGCACACACATCACATGACGGCACGCAGGCCGTATTATGAATTACAACACAAATCCAATCACATTGGGTCTTTTTGGGACATGACTATCACAAATTTAATATATAATTCAAAATTATATATTTTCATAATTTTCTGTAATTTTTTTATAATTTTTACAATTTTATGAGTAAATTTTTCCCGACGGTCCCGTTTAGCGTTTACGGGCACAATCGCGGAACGAATCCCCTTGCGGGGCCAGGGGCAGCGCCCCTACCCGCGATCTAACCATCGCGAGGGTTCCTTTGCGATCTAACAGCACCTAAGCCCGCTGTCCCAAAAAATTTTGGGGCGAAACTTTGCCGTTTTGGAAAATTCTTTTCGGTAGTCGAAGCCTACAAGTGTCGAAACACTTGTGCTTCGCTTCTACGAGAAAAATACCCATAAAAACTCTAAAAATGATAAAATTACAGAATATCACAAAACTGAATTTTTGTCATAAAAACAAAAACTAAACTCGTACAAGCTCCGCACGTGGCTCTGATACCACTGTTGGGTTTTTCGGGCCGCGAAAACCGCTTTTTCGCGTCACGGAAACCCCGAAACCCCCTAGCCGGATCCGTACGAAGAAAATTTTCGAAAATACGAGTACGAGTTTCAAACTATGATCTACAGTAGATCTACAAAGGAAAAACATTTTATACCTTCGATGCGTGCCCTTCGCGAATCCCGCTCGTCCAAGGTACGTCGGATCTCGTGATTGTCAACGTAGACAATCCTCTAGAAGTATCCACACGAACAAGATGTGTTCTCTAACACACAAGGATGGAGAAGAGAGCACCACAAGTGTGCTAGCACTCTCTAGGGCTCTCGGGTAGGATTGGAAGAAGAAGAAAGGAAAAGAAGAGAACACACTCCTCTAAAATCTCTATGTGACTTTCACTAACCTTTCTTCTTGGATTAGATTCACTCTCTTTTCTTCTCCCTTGCTTGAAACCCATGACCAAGAGAAGAGAAGGAGCAAGAAGAGAGCTTAGGAGGAGGAAGATCACTTGAATGAGAGTTACTCTTGCAAAATGAAACTCTTTTCATCTAATTAAGTGGTTTGTAACCTCCATGGGATACCAAGAGTCACAACTCTTGGTAACTCCCATGAGGTGGCACTTCACTTAAGTAACCATGATAATATGGAGCATCATCATTGGTCCACTTAATGCCAACTCACCAATGAGGTGGCATAAAGTCAAGTCAAACTTGACTCTTCATCTTCCTCTCAAGTCAAGTCAAACTTGACTTAATCTCTCTCATGGTTGATCTAATCCAACCATTTAATTCAAGCCAATTTAATATAATGAATCTAATTCATTTAATTAAATTGATTCAATGAGTCATAATCTAAATTAGACTCATTGAACACATGAATCAACTTGAGTCCAACTCAATTAGCCCAATTAGGATTACTCTTAATCCAATTTGATTCATCAAATGAATCTAATCCTTTTGGTTCATCATATGAACCTAATCTCCATCCACTTGTTCTTTGTGTGTGACCCAATAGGTTCTTGTAACGTTGGCAATGCCCCTAAACTCATTTAGAAACATAAGTAATGAGCGGTATCTAGCAATACATCATTACTACCCAAGTTACAAGAATGTTGAGATCCAACATCACCTTGTGACTACTAATTGTGACTCCTCACAATATATGACAAGTGTCCTTCTATCCTAGACATCTAGATTGATCAATGTGAGACATAGACCGTGTCATCCTCTGATCAATCTAAATCTTGAACCCCAAGTAGATTCACTCAATCAAATGAGCTCAATATCTCATATTGACTCATTTGGGCATGGTCATGCACTTCGTGGTCTCACTCTATCAAGAATACCGATGTCTCTCCCGTCATATAGGAGGGATAGATCCCATCTACATCACTCACATCCCTCCGCATAATTTGTTACATACCCAGTAATCGCCTTTATAGTCCACCCAGTTACGGGTGACGTTTGACGAAACTAAAGTACATAACTCCTTATGTAGGGAACCATGGTGACTTCAGGTCTAAGGACTAGTAGTCATACTAATAGCCACATGAGAAAGTATATGACACTCATATAACGATCCATGATACTTTCTCATGGCGGGTCATTCAGTATACATTCTCCAATGCATACCCATGTGTCAACTTGATATCTCTATATCCATGACTTGTGAGATCAAGTCATCGAGTTGACCTACATGCTAGTCTTATTGCATTAACATTGTCCCTGAATGTTAATACTCGACTAGAAATTATTAAGAGTAGTGTTCCCTATATCATCTCACTATCGGTTCAACTAACCGATTGATATAGGTGAGAACCTTCTACTCAAGGACGTTATTATACTTAGTTTATTTGGCACCAATATAAGTAAGTATAATAACCAAAAACCAAATGCCTTTATTTATATAGAATATGATACAACAAGTCCAAAATACAATCATCAAATGATTGGCTCTAGGGCTCTAGCTAACACAAACAATACATAAATCACCAATGTTATCACTTGAACGTGTATGTCATCTTCAACATAAGACCATGCTTGATTTCCATTCTAGAAATATCTTTTTCCTGTGAAAGTGTAAAAAACTTTATCAGGCTACCCACAAAAAATATAGAGTAAGATTGCAAAAAACTAAGTGTCATATATTTACTAACAAATAGGTAAGTTAAAACATTGAAACATCATTTTAATGAAATGAATAAATAACAGCTACTTTATAGCTTCTTTGCAGTTGTATCTGTTGTGGCATTTTGTATAACAATGACTATACTTTGACATACGTGTTTCAACTTACAATGGTATCCTCTTAGTCCTCATACGACCTAGCTAACTACGCACTTTAAGAGCATTTATTGCATTTCCTTTATCAAGATTTGACTCGTTAATGTCAAAAGTTTGGATTGGATTAATAATTCATTTGTATGCTTGGCAATACTTTCCCATCTTGAAATACTTGTCGCAAAAATCATACAATGATAATGACTTCAACTCAATAACGTTGTAAGCATGCTTGCATGGATTCTTATTGATCTGCCAAGCTCTGCATGTGTTGAATCGATCGCATGTGAGGGGGGGGGTGAATCATATGATTTTCAAAATTTTTCTTTTCGGTTTTAAAAACAAAGTAGAGTACACATCGAAATATTAAAAGGAAAAGCCAACACCAAAAACACACAAGTGGTTTATTTGATTCAGAGCTTTCGGCAACTCCTACTCCAAGACCTAGGTCCCACGAACCTATCGATGGGTAATTCACTAAAGACCTCTTCTGGTACCTCTAAAAGAAGGAATCGAGTACAAATAAAATTAGAGAAATGCAACAGGCTGCACTTCCCGTTGGAGAAATTAAGTACAAAAATATAACTTGTTACTAACACGTAAGGATCGAGTGTGAGAGCGTTCATGTGTTAGTGTCAGTCTATCAACCGTGATTGGAAGCCTTCGAAACAGTCGTCGGGCGTAGTAGCTTCATAGCAGAGTCGTAGCAAAAGCCTGGAGTAGTCGAAAGCTTAAATGAACGCACAGTAGCTCGTATATCAGTTGTGTTCCAATGCCTTCTCAAGACAGCCTTATAAAAGGCATGGAAGGCACCTTCCATAGCCATGGAAGGCACCTCTAATGAGGCAAATTCGATCTTGAATAGCCCGACACTTATCCACGACTTCAGCCAAAATTTATCCTACGGAAGGCGCCTTCAATAAACAGTACTAAGGTGCCTTCACTGCTTGAAGGCGCCTTTGGACACTATTCATCCGAAGGTAACTTTTCTCCTTTTATTTTGCAAAACAATGTTAGTCCAAATAACTTGCAAAACAAGTATTAAGATAAATAATAATTTAATAATAAAGAGCAATAATTAGTTCCTATCCTCCTAGGAATTAGTCAAGGTCTTAGCTTAAGGATCTCAAATGAACCTAAACTGGATCGATGCCAACTGTCCCTTCAACCGGGGCGCGTCCTTACTTGGTCACTCTCCTCAAGTGACTTATCTTAACTTACCAGTTTGCCAGATATTCGGTCAGTCTGTCGACCTATCTGGACTTCATGCCAGCTATCCGGTCGGCCCATTGACTTAGCTAGACTTCGCACCAGCTATCCGATCGGCCCGTTGACCTAGCTGGACTTCGCACTAGGTATCTGGTCGACTCGTTGACCTAGCTGGATTTCCTACCAAATATTCGATTGGCCTATCGACCTATCTGGACTTCGTACTGCACACTTAATCATGTGGTTAGATCACAATATAACCTAACTTAACTTATTTGTTATTTATCAAAATCTTATTTAGACCATTAGTGCAAACTGCACCAATAACATGAACAACTGTTATCCATTAAATCAATAGCAAAGGATTTTCACCATTAACTATCTCAAACTTCCAATTATATGACCAATGCACTATTAAATTGCAGGATTCAGAATAAACACTATCTCAAACCATTGCTAATGCCGATTCACATCACAGAAGCATCATGTTCATGATTTACATGCGTATGTGGTCCACCTAGCCACAATAGGGAGATAACGAGCTGGTTTAACCCAATTATTCCAATATTCGACTGTAATATTATTCATAATACCCCATCTATGACCAAAAAATAAATCATTTGCCCAACTTTGTGGTTGGGAATGTGCAATAAATCCAATGGCAAGTAGCGTGGAGTGTATGATATTGCTTATATGTTGTTCATGCTCTTGCAAAGATGGAGCATATGTAGCTTTCTTAAATACTGAAGACCAGTGCTTTTTGTTATGTTTTGGATAACTTCACAACACTTAGAATGACAAAAATAAAAGACATTTCAGATTCAAAAGATTCATAAATTTCCCTTAAAACATATATTAATATAAAGATTAAAATAAAAATTTTCTAAACGAAAGTAAGTAATTAATTTACTTACTTTACAAAATTATCCACTAAATGCCTTAAACAATATGGATGGTGACTACTCACAAATAGTTGCTCAATTGCCTTCATAATCCTTGGGTGTCTGTCAGAGAAAAATGTGAACTCGTTGAATAGAATGCTTTGACATGAAAGTATGATATTTCTCAAATGATAACAAAACCATTCCCAATTAGCATCATTCTCTGCATCCACTACAAAATAAGTAATTATGAAAAGATCATCATTGGCATCCTTCGACACAACAACTAGGATACTACCTTTATACTTATTTTTTATATGCATCCCATTAAAAAAATCAACAGCCTACAACTAGTAACAAAATCAACTACATATACATGGAAACAAATGAATAACCATCAACATTTATTAGTTACGGGATCAATCTCGCACTCAACAACATTACTAGGATTTGTTTCTCGAATAGCATGACAATACCATCTTAGCTTGTCGCAACATACCTTCTCTGTGCTATGAATATCATGTATCGCTAAGTCCTTGTCTTTCCACACTTTGTGGTAGTCTAACTCTATCCCATAATCTTTTTACAAGTCTTTTTGAATTGTACAAGGGTGATAAGAGGGCTCTGCTCTCAGTTTATCTTTCACCACATTAGCAATCCAAGTTGCATCAGCTTTAGGATGTCCTCTACTAAGTAGATTGTTCTCACCACATGTATGCCGTAAGTTGCATTTTTGAATCTCAAATATACTATCTGCTTTATATTTTGAAGCATAAATTCTCTATCCACAACTCTTTTTACTACAAATAGCAATAATCTTCTAACTATCATTTTTTCGATAAAAAATGAACGTCTTATAGCAACAGCATAGTTTTAACACATCTTCTAAAATCAGCAACATCCTTGAATTTTTGCCCTTCGCCATGGATACAATTAATCCAAGCATCTAGAGTATTCGGCAACGGGTCTATTCAATCTCCTCATCACTCCTTGATTGTGTGTGTTTCTGCTCAATTGTTACCAGTTTGATACAAAATTATCAAGATGCATTGAACAAAAATAAGTATAAAAAGGTATACACCATACATATATAATGAAAGTAATAAATGTAAATATGATTAGTAGTGTTAACTAAATGATATCATATCCACTTATACTAGATGTAACATAAAATATTATCAAAATCATAATATGAAAAGGGATATAATAATCTACCTCCCAAAATTTAGGTTGTCGACATGTTCGTTTCTACTCTCTACTCTCAAATTGATCATACTGAGCTTTATACATATATGAAGATGTATCATATTAAGGACATCATCATCATTGTTCAAAGTCACATACATCTTATGTTGCAGAGATACGTGTTGTAGAATCATAGATTCAAGATTAATCTCTGCACATTTGTTGCCAAGACTCACAAATATATCTATTATTAAACTATAATCACTAAAAATTGAAATCAGAAACAACTGCTTCTTACACTTACAACTACCCAAAAATACAAGGTTGCAAGGCCCACTTTCAGAATCCATTTTCGACCTAATCAACAAAAACACTACATTCAATTCATAATATAAAAACCAAAGATCAAAACTTCATTCATATAAAATTCAAGATAAAAAATAAATTTTCTATAGAATTCTTAAAAATTGAACAATGTTTCGATTCAAAACTAAACAATAAAAATTGGACATGAAATCAACTACTATAAAGAATTTTCAGATAATCACTCCACAATGGACAAATATAATCAAAAAACTAAACCTAAATATTGGGCATGAAATCGATAGCAAAAAACTAAGGCACTGTTTCACTTTAATTGACAAGAAATTGCACAACCCCAATCAGAAATATAACCCTAAATCTCATGGAATTATTCAATTGAAAATGATCAAACACAAATCTACTCATAAAGGTGCAATTTAAATGGAAAAAAAATCATACTTTTTTCTCTTGTTCACTAGTTTTCCCTTGGTTTGAATAAAGTAAGGTGCTGCTTCACTTCAAAGGTCTAATTGCCTCTCTGATTTCGGCCATCAACTCCATTCGATGGGTATGGTTGTCGATAGTTTAGGGTAAAAACCGATGTTGGGAATCGGGAGCAAAAAATGTATTAGGGGGGTTTAATTAAATTTGAGGGTAATGAGGTAAATTTCTATCCATTAGGGAGTTAAAATAAAGGCATCTGTTTGTTAGGGAGTGAAAATGGATTTTATCTAACACAGGGACCTATTAGGGAGTTAGAATTGTCATTAGGATTTAAAGACAACTTCTCTAAAAATAAATAACATTTTATTATTATTTCACTTTAAAAGACTGACACCCCATTAAGGTCGTCAATTTAGATTGAAGTTGTCGGATTGGCCTGCCCCTCTCCCCCAAACAATTTAAGTAGATTGAGTTAAAATTTTATCAACCCAAGTCTATCGCGGGCCAGCCCGTCTAGATCCACGCAAGTCAACTCGTGACAGGCTTGGGTTGACTCGTAGATTGAGAAACACATATAAGTCAATTTTATGTCAATTTATTAACTTTCTTTATTTTAATTTTGAAATAAAATAGTATTTTTTATCAAACATAAGTACTCATTTCTGTCTATTTATATTTAAAATATTTATTTTTAGATTTGATTGTTACTTAAGTAAATCGTTAGATATAAAACTTTTTAATTTTTTTAACAATTTTTTATGGGTCCGCCGATTGGTTCGTCTAATCCGTAATCCACAACTCTTCTTGGATTAAGTTAGATTAAAGATTTATCAATCTCAAGAAAATGAGTCAGTCAATCCTATCATGAATTAATCCATCTGACAACTCTACACCCCCATCATATTTAAAATTTATTCAACAATTATTTTTATAATAGGAAAGTATATCACATAATTTATTATGCTTTTCATCCACACTTCCATATTAAATTATATTTAAATTTAAAATATTTTACCTTAGAAAATATTTTTCATAACATCAATTTACTAATTTTTATATCTTTATACCATTAAAAAATTATTGATTTTTTTTCCTCTCACAGACACATTCACTTTGTTTATATTTTTTTATATTGTGAAAAAAAAAATGAAATGAGCGTGAAAAAAAATTGTGAACTCTAGCCTGACACTACTGAAAACGAGAGGCGGAGTTGGGATAAGGAGCCACAAGAGAAAGCGAGGGAGAAGGGGAAGCTGCTGCGCTGCGCGACATGGCGCTGAAACCAAACCTTGATCCCTTCGGGGCCTTCCTCAACAATCTGCGACTCCTTCCGCCGCCATCTTCTTCCCCCGATCAACCCCCTCCCCTACTCCGTGGCCTCACATTCGCTGTCAAAGACATGTGCCTCTCCTCCTCCTCCTCGTCCTCCTCTCTACTTGCTGCGTCATTTACCTTCCGATTGACCATCTTTTTTCTCATTTCTTTCATATCACGTTTTTCTTATGCTGTTTCTGGTTCTAGATTCGACATTACCGGCTGCACTACCGGGTTTGGGAACCCCGACTGGGCTAGGACGCATACGGCACCGACCTTCACTGCTCCCTCTGTACTGGCCGTTCTCGAAGCTGGTGCGACATGCGTGGGTAAAACTGTCATGGACGAGATGGCATACAGGTTAAAAGCAGGCATACTGCTTATTTTTCTATGAATTTGATAGAACTATTTTATCTATTGGAAAAGTAACAAAATTTGATGCAGCATTAATGGAGAAAACTATCATTATGGCACTCCAACTAATCCATGTGCCCCTGATAGAGTCCCTGGCGGATCATCAAGTGGATCTGCAGTAGCGGTTGCTGCAAATCTAGTTGACTTTTCACTAGGTTTTTGCACCAAATTTCTTCTCGTATTTATTCTAATAAATTATTTATTCTTATGCTGATTTTTATGGATGCAAATACCTACACAGTTCACTTAATGAGGTCGAGTAATTATAAAGCAAATGAACTTGAAGACCATTTTTCTTCCAAATCAATCAAACGAGGCCCTCATCCTTGAAGTCTTACAATCAAGACCATGACAAGAAAAAAATCACAAGTTTATTGCTAAAACTATAGTTTGGTCAAAAGATTAATGTGCAATGAAAACCATATAGAATTAATTTTGTTCAAGATAATTCATTATAAAAAAATCAAGGGTAAGTTTCAGATTTTATTTTTCTTGGGCTTGATATGGAGTTTCTGAAATGAGGGTCGTGTTTGATTCAAGGCCTTTTTTATGTTGTTTGTCTGTAATTATTTATATGAACCAGTTGTTTAGTATCATTATTATTGTTTGTAAATTCAACAAGGAGAAACAATCCTAGCATATCCATTATATCAGTATGAACACCTTTACATGCTTATGTTTCTGTAGGAACTGATACCGGTGGAAGTGTTAGAGTTCCTGCTTCTTATTGTGGAATTTTTGGTTTCCGCCCTTCGCATGGCATTATTTCCACAGTAGGTGTAACTCCAATGGCACAAATCTTTGACACTGTAGGTAAGGATCAAACTTCATTCTTTCAATGCAATTTACTCTAGTTGATTTATTTTATGCTTTCATTACAGTGTAAGGCCCTCACTATATATGCATTAATCATAGGAGAAACCAAATCATGAAGGAAAGTGGTTCTTCACCAAATGCCAAAATCTGAATATGCTTTTTATTGCATGGATATTGTACCTATTAGTATTCAGAATCTATTCTTTTATCATAAAATTTGAAAATACTCTAGGTTCCACAAGGTGCAGTGATCTAGATATGCATCAACTTCATACTTGAAGAATGATCCATGAAAAGATTGATTTTTTATGTTTTCAGATTTTACATAGAAGTGTAGAACTCTCCAATACCATCCAATAATAAATTTATTAAATATTACAAGTTTAGATTAAAAAATCACAGAAATCACCTCTCAAGTAAGGATGAGGGTCTCTTTACTAGACTGGATGTCTTCATTTTCTTGTGTTTCTCAAGGCCATTCAGATTTGTAAGACAAGTTGTCTCTGAGATATAACTGGGACATATATTATTAAAGTTATCTTGCAGTTACTCATCATATTTTTTTTCTCATATGTATTCTACTTTATTTTTGAGATTACCAAGATCATTTGAATAACAACTAAACTATGCAACACGTTTTAAGTCAGATATTAATGAAGACTATTTTTGTGAACAATTGCTTAGGGCATCTTCTCACAGTCATGTCGCTTAAAACATCTGTATGACACTAAAGAAGCAACTTCTCTGTTTTGATTTTAGTCATTCTTGCTTCCTCTCTCATATAGGTATCTACCTGTCACTGCATAATGCATTATAGAATTTAATGTACGTGTATACTTATATGAACCTGATCTGACCTGTCAGATTGTGGATATTGAACATTTTGGTTGTTTGCCTTACAGCTTGAAAGCTGTTTAGTGGTATTTTAAACTTAACCTTTGTAGCGTTATTTCAAGCTTGGACATGATTAAATCTATATAATAAGCTAATTGGAAAGGAATAAGAAAAGTGCATCCATCTACATTTCACATCCCTCTATTTGGTCTTATGTTAGTTTTTTATTACATTTTTTTGGAAGGTAACATATAGGTCAAAATCTGCTAGGGTGTGAAGAGAATAATGAAAGTAGGGTTTATAGAGTAAAACGGATGAACTTGTCTAATCTTGGACAAAGATTCTATCATAGATGACCCATCTATAAATCTCTTTATGGAGCTGTCATCTACGACCATTGGTTCCTTCTTGTTGGATTATCATCCATACATATAAGAAATAATATGGTTTGATGGTAAAAATTAGTTATGTTTGGATGAGATCCACAACAAGGCAGAATGATTGTCATAGATGAAAGCTCTGTAGAGGGATCTTCTATAGAATGCTTGTCCCTAATCTTCACTTGAAGATTGTTTACTTTAATTTTATCTTCAAGTTCATAGACTTGATTTACAATTAAATATTGTCAGGATGGTTTGCTAGAGACCCTATTACCCTGACTAGGGTAGGCCAGGTTCTGCTGCCGTCATCATCCAACACAACAGGATTACCAACACAATTTGTTGTTCCAGGCGATTGCTTCGAGTATTTGGGTTCTCCCAGTGATAAAGTCTCTCAAATTCTCAAAAATTCTGTGAAAAAGATATTTGGTTGTGAGTTCTTAGTTCTTACCTCACAAAATTAGTTTTTACACTCATCACCAGATTATCCTATCATTACTTTGTTTCTCAAATAATTATTACAAACTTCTGCAGCTAGTTTACTTAATGATGTAAATCTTGGTGACTACATTTACCATAATGTTCCAAGTTTGCTGAAGTTCATTAGTGGGTTATATGCAAATCAAGAATCTACTGTACCAGTTCTTGCAGCTCTCTCACATGCCATGCGGCTACTTCAAAGGTCTAGCACTCTAGATATTATTTGTCCGTATCTCTAGCTATTGGCTATCTATATTTTCATGGATATTTATCCCCCATTAGTGCTAAGCTGTTTCTTGTATTGTAATGGCTCGAACTACTGAAACTGTTTAGTCTGGAAGCACCATAACATTGATAGATAGTCCAGTGCAGTAATAGCAGTCTGCTCTTGCTTCATCCATGTGCAACCAACAAGAACATTAAATCCTATAGCATTCCAAGTGCATCAAAGGCATTAATGGTAACATGGCAATATATCTAACGTCATAAATTTAGAATTAAATAGTATTAGGATTAAATCAATACAATATGGAGTTTCTATAAACAATGACCAAAATGTGTTTCTTATGATTCCAATGTCATTATTGCCATAAGATATCCAGTCTATCCAAAGAAGAACTGATTACTAATAAGTGCTTGAAATTTAATTCACAGAAGATTTTTTTATCATGGTCAGGCCACTACCTGTTCAACAAAACTATTAATGTTTGAACAACAGTTACCATTGGAATTTGATCATTTATGCATATCGTAGTATATTATGGCCTAGTACTTCGTATTCCACTAAAACACCATATTCTGTTGTGCAATTTTTTAAAGAAAAACTATTAAATAACTTCCTTTCATCTATGGTCACATATCCTCTTATATATATATAGTTCAGTAGAAATTTTCACATCAACGAGCTGCTCATGTAGCAACTCTTGGAGCTTATGTATGTTCTGTGGAGACCATGTCATTTTCATAATGTTCTTGACAATTTGTTCGACCAATAGAGTACCAATATACACTTAATGATGTAAAAGAGTCGAGAACAATAATGAACGCCAGCCATCATATCCCAGTATGATGGATTGATTCAGTTTGTGATTAGAGCCCTGCTTCAAACTATTATAGTGATTCTTTTCTTTTGTCCATTGCCTACTAATGTATCTTGAGATAATCTAAATTATTTTTGTTACAAGTTATTCTGCATTCTCTTCTTTCTGTAGATTTGAGTTCAAAACAAATCATGAAGCTTGGTTGAATTCAACAAAACCTACTTTAGGTCCTGGAATACTGGAGCGGGTATCTGAAGCTCTTAATGCAACATATGAAGACTTGGAAATATGTCATCCTATAAGAAGCGAGCTTCAAGTGTCATTGTCGAACCTTTTGCAGGTACCCTGAAAACTATCCAATAGTTATTCCTTTTATTATTGCACATTCTTCGAATGTGATACAAATGTTAATTATATTGAACGTTTTAAGTTTCTCTACCTTCACTAGTTAAACTGCATTTTTCTTCTTTGGTCTATTGTGATGTGTAGTCCATGTACTAAAAGATCTGGTAGATTTATCTAGGCATGCTATGCAATTGTGGTAGAACTATAAAAGGACTGGATAAACTGATGGATGTTCAATTTTTGATATTGTCAACAATTGATCGTGTCTAGTAGTGATTAAGAACTAGAGTTCAATTGGAAGAGAGAACCCGAATCTTCAGTTGCGCATTACTATAATTTGAGAATGTAACCAATTCATTTTTTTCCCTTCCTCATTTTTTTTTGGTCACAGGACAACGGAGTTCTTGCACTGCCTACAATTCCTGGCGCCCCACCTAAATTAAACATGGAGGTCGATAAGCTGGGCAACTTTCGATCTAAGGCATTTTCCTTGCTTTCTATTGCTGGAATGTCTGGATATTGCCAGGTACCCAAGTAAATATGTTCATGGTTTCGCTATTTTTCTCTTTATAATACTACCGGATGGCAAGCTCACTGGTATCATGGTGCCCAGATTTCTATACCACTTGGGATGCATGATGGCCTTCCTGTGTCCGTTTCCCTTTTAGCGAAGCATAATTCAGATCTTTTTCTACTAAATCTAGCTCAAACACTTTATGGCGCCCTTAAGGAGCAAGCAAGCATAGCTTGGGAAGATGCTAATTAAGTGTAATTATCAAAAGAGAAGTTGTTTATTTGAGTCTTTTGTACACTATGATCTCTAGTTTCGTTTGAATTTTCCCCATTTGTTATTCTAAAAAAAATTAAAGATAATTAATGTATACTTTATCATTAACACTCATGATTTCTTGATGTTGTAAGTTTATGTAAATGGAGTTATATAATTGAATCCTTTCAGCGATTGTTGGACCACTGCTAGAAGGATATCTGAAACAAATATGTGAGATCTCACCATTAATATGGTACCACAGCATTAGCATTTGAAAGCTTGGTGATTTTACATTCATTCCACAAATTTGTTTGCCCATTTCCAATAGAGCAAGGTTTTGATATTGCAAATATCTTTCATTTTGAAAAAAAAAAAAAAAATCAAATCCATATTTGAGGATGTATTACTTCCTCTAAAATCTTGTTGAAAAATGAGTACATCATCAATTACCGATCTTATGCTCTATTTTCACTCTGCGGTCAGGAGGGAAAGGAATTAACACTGGGAAAAAAAATCTCCAATGGAAACAAAGTAAAGGAATACAAAAAGAAAAAAAAATGAGAAGTTGATCCGTTTCCGTTAAAACTAAGCATTTGGTTAAAATGGAATAGAATTAATCAAAAAATAAGTTAGCATTTAGTTAGAATGAATTGAATTAATCAAAATTGATCTAATCAAATTCAAATTTTTTTTTAGACAAATGGAACGGATCCAAGTTTATCATAAAATTAAATATATTGATATAAAATTGGTTAATTCAATAACTATTAATTTAATTTTTTGTTAAAAGAAAAATTAATTATAATTTACCGTTCCTTTATCAACAATCGGCTGCTAGCAAGCAGTGTTGTATGTATTTAATTGATTATCCTAAATTGATTATTCTTAATTTATAAATATTAGTTGACTGTGCCACTCGACTACATATTTCTTTTAACGGTCACAAATCTACACCAACAATCAACTGATGATAATGTATTAGTCAATTATAAGTAGTTTAGATTTTTTTTTTATTTCATTTTAATGGTTTAGCTGAGTTTAAAATTTTATAATTAGACTGAATTGAATAAATCAAAATACATAAGTTTTTTTTTTAAAAAAAAATAACATTTTGAATTAAGCTAATCAAAATTTCAAATTAAATTGGTTTGGTAAGTTATTTCGATTTAATCAAGATTTTGCTGACCACTAGTTGTCATTGTGACCAGTTTGTCATGAGGTCGTAGGCGAGTTCATGATGACAATGTCCAACCGTGAGCTGTTAGTGAGATCGAGGGGCAAAGACAAAATAAATATGTTGCCTAATTGTTACGAGGTCACAATGGATGTACATGATCGCGAACTATCGAAGAGGCGGCAAGTGCCTTGTGGAGGTTATGCAAGACCTCTATGACCTTGTAGAGGCCTCATGACTAGGCTTAGCTGTTACGATAGCCCTTGTGGCTAGGTTTGGTCATTGTCACACTACCGTGAGTTTACATAGGCCTCACAGTAAGACAACGTAGAAGAACAATCAACTAGTATAGTTGGTTGATCATTAGATTGTAAACGCAAAATATTAGGATTGTTGAGATTGGCGAGAGTGAGAAAGGAAGATTTTGATACACTCAAATTGGGTATTTACCCTTTAATTTTATGTTAAGAAGCAACTAAAAATGATGCATTGCAAGTATTTAGAATGAAGACCTCTACCTGAACTATTCAGTGAGGAAAATTAATTGATAACTTACATTTAAGGTTCAGCACATTTTCAACTTTTACATCCCAACATCAATTATATCCTCAAATCTTAGTATCCTAGCAAATATTTCCTATGTTTCACCACCTCTACCTCCATCACTCCTTTTGATATAAACTTGAAGATGCATCGATCACCCAATTCTAGATTATTATCCTTACTGAAAGCATCCCATCCACTCCTTAAAAAACCGTTCTTGCCATTTTGGTGGTAATTTACTGGCCATGGTCTCCCTCTCATATTTTTGAGCAGAAACATTTGATCTGTGTTGAATTCACTACGCGAGGCCAAGTGTCTTGGAATACCCTGCATCAGATTTCCTCCTTTACTACTCTTCAACACTAGGAAATTCTTCATGTACAACAGCAAAGTGTAGAGAACTCACCATTATCTTGTACTTCAGATTGTATGGACGTATTTTCTTCTGGAATTGAAGTGGCGGTTCTGTTCCACTTGGCAATTGTAGTGGGGAATCTTCGACTATGATATGATCTTCTTCTTGTTCTTCAACCAAGGCGTCATCCTCATCCACAACCAACTGTTGTTTCTCCTCATAGCCTGATCGCACTGCAACAAAAAAATTAGAAGCACTTTCGGATAATCACCAGTGAAGCGTTTTACTTGATCTACTGGTGCGACATTACCTAAACCCCTGCTCAAGCATCTGCAACCACCAGTGTGATTGTAATCCTTGAGACCTCCATTCAAGCCGAAGACCTCAACGGTGAAAACCATGTTGCCTTGGTAGCGGAAAACCAAGAAGAATCCGACAGCAAAGTTGTGAGCTTCAGCGAATTCCCTCCAGCCATCGGTGAAATATAAGGTGCAGCCTTCCCGCTTGATTTGAACTTGCCAAAACGTCCTCAGAGGGCTTCGAATGCTGACCTTTAGGGGACGGTCGGTTTCAGGAAGGTTCTCAACAAATATACGAGGGATCGACTGCGACAAAATAGCATATATTGATTTCAACTGGTCATTTAACAAGAGGAGGAGTTTGTTTTCGATGCAACTCTGATCATTAAAGCTGTACACTATTAGACTGTTAAAAGACTGACATCTATCATGTGTTGCATAGCATTCCTTCATGTTGATCAAGTAATTCCTTTTGAAAAATAATAAGAAGCAAAAATGAATCAGTGGAGAAAGAGAAGAATACCAATTTCTCCAGGAATCCAGGCAAGAGCACCTTGAAGAAAACCCTAGCCGAACCCATTCCTCCTTGATTTAGATGAAAGCTTCTCGGGAAGGAAACGAGGGAGGAAGAACACCACAGTTTTGTTGTGGAGCAAAGAGAAGCAAAAGGCTGGGGAGCGGATGCCGTGTTTCTAAAGCCATCTGATGGAGGCTGCAGGTGAAGTACTGTTTCAGCTTTCTCAGGCACCGAAGAAGGTATCCTTGGCAGAAGGAAGGTTGACCATGGAAAGCACTGAATCAGTGAAGCAAAGGAAATAGCTTTCTCCGTTCTCCTGCAACTAGTCTTCGACTTAGGGCTTAATTGGGCGCCAAATTCAATCTATTTGATGCCACTCGGCTTTGGGCTCAATTGGGCCTCGGTTCGGATTTATATGGTAACGAGCCGGCTCGTTCGTCCATTTGAAGCGCTAGGGTTTTCGCTATACGAGGGGGTGGCTGCTTGTGGAAAGGAAGGAAGATGGCGCCGCCGCCGCCCGCAGTCCCACTTCCTTATCTCGTGATCTACTCGCACTCCGACGCATGGTCTGGCATGGAGGGGCACAGGGGCCGAGAGTGGAATGGTAAATTTTCAAAACGCATTGGCATCATTTCCTCTTTCCTTCTACTTGTCTTGTATTTTGTTAGTGAGAATCTAGACTGGAGGGCAGTGAGAGGGAAGAAGATTAAAACTTCAGATGAATGGAAAATTACTATAAAGGAATCTTCATTTGCTCCTCAATCTGTGGGATGGAAGGAGAGAACATAAATACGACCATCTGCCTTTTCTCTTGCACATATGATGTATCAGGGAGGTGTAACTTTTGTCTCTTGTACACAAATTTAAAGATTTTTCTGCTTGCGGCTCCGGGGGATGAAACCCTGTTCCCTTTTGTTATCTCTTTCTCACACAAGATCAATTCAATCTATGCTTGGCATATTCTATTCTTTTTTTCCGGTATTTTCTCTTTCATTTTTTGGTTCTCATCTAGAGGATAAATTGATTTCCAATTTGAATATCCAACTTTTTGAATTTTATTCTACTACAGAATTTTATTTCTTTGGTTTTGTACTTGTATAGCTTTTGATCATGTTGATACGGAAAGAATTTGTTGATTGTGAATGCAATGATGATAACTTGTAGCATGAGTCCTAATAGCATCTGCGCACCAGATTCAGTGTGGCCTGGGCTATTGGTGGCAAGGATTAATGTGTCAAAATGCTAATCTGAGCTTTCATTTGCTTCCCAAAATTTTATTTTATTTTTTATTGTGTAAGGAAAATTGTGTGCCTACTATTTTCTTTTTTTTTCAATGCCTTCATTTTTATTATGCAATTTTATTTATTTGGTTTTTTGTAATTTTAGGACTCGTTCATGATATTGCACAAATATTGTGTAGAGAGTCCTCTATTCTGTATTTTTTTTCCACTTTAACATGGACTGCTATTTCTTTGATTTTATCTTTTTACAGCGCATTTATGTTGGTGCTTAATTATTTTTAAGATCACAATGATGATAAGTTGTGGCATGAGCCCCATTGGCATCTGCGTACCGGGTTCAATGCGGCCTGGGCTATTGGCGGCAAGGATTAATGTGCCAAAATGCTAATCTGAGATCATATTGCATCAAATAATTTTATTCTCTCATATCTCCAGATACCTTTCTCCCAATCTTGCATTGCAGATTACTTGAGTGTTATCAAACAATTTTATTGTTCATTGATCTGTACAACTTAATTGAAATCTACCATTTTCAGGCTTGTCTTGATCTGTCTGATCCATGGACAGTTTGAGGAACCACAGTTGCATGACCATAGAGGGTGATATTTTAGTTATCTCACTTCGTGGCAAAAACACTTTGATGGTTGAAATAGTGTACACAGTTGGCCAACCATGCAGCTGGATCATCAGTTCCATTTGAACGATGGAAATCCAACCTTTAAAAATGGAGTTTCCCCATAGTTGGGAGAGTTCAACCTTGCCTCGGTGGAGGGACTGGTAGCTTCATCCTAATTGTGAGGGAGGATCTATGATGTTTCCCATTCTCTGGAAGGCTTTTCTTTTGGTTCGATCTCTCAAAGTAGCTAATATCATATTTCTAATTAAATGTTCTTAATCTTAATCCCAAATAAAATTGCATTTTACATTTTTGGCAGATCAAGTGAAGTCCGGGCCAGCACACTGATTTGCAGGGTCAATATGTATGTTCAGACTTCAGGTTTGGTTTCAATAGTGTTGAAAATTGGCGGCTCTTTCAGTGCACTTGGGTTGATACGTGACGACAGATTCTTTCTAGACAGAAAGAACGTACTTTTGAACTTCTCTGCCACAATGAGTTTATTGTTTCCTTGCTAGAATTGTAGTGCACCATACCCAATGTCATATAATTTTGTGTATCCGAAGGTACCAGAAAAGTCTGCACAAGAATGTTTCGACAGAATCCATGCTAATTTTGCAACTCCGCCTCAACACCAGCCTCGTTCAAGAGCCAAGAAAGCTGATTTATCTCCAATAGTCCATTTTGCATTCGGAGACAAACCTCTAGATGACACAAAGTTGAAAATCAAAAAGGCAAGGGGAAGTAAACGAAGGACTCTTGCCGCCCAAAAGACAGTCAGGCATTTGCTGAGAAAGCATCAATTGGCAGATCAAACCACAGGTGGTGACTATTTCTCGCATCTTGAAAACTCTCCAAATGCATCTGCCATTATAATGAATGCAAGTGGAGATCCTGGAACTCCAGATTCGTTGTTTACTACAGGTTTTCTGATTAAGTGCAGTGAGAGGTCTTCCTCAGCCCATAAGAGGCCTTTGTCCAGGTTCAAAACAAATGATGTAGATCCAAGTCCTGAGGTTCTGAAGCGGATTAAGAATGTTGCTTTGCATGAGAAATATATTGATCATCTACATTATATAGAAGCAAGAAGAAGGAGAGCATGCCATGGTAAAGAAAACCATGTCGTTAGTTGCAATAATATGAATGATAACAGGCCACAATCTGGAGTTATAAAAACTGCTATGGCTGCTTTAACGACTGAAGCCCAAGCAGTTATCAGCCATTTTCAGGACCGGCAGGTGAAGGCATTGGATTATGATGATGATAGTACTTCTGCAGGGAACTGTAGTTTTGATTTGGATGATGACGCATGAGCAAATCTTCTTTCACTTTACAAGTTTGGCTCTGAAGATGAATTCATCAATAGTCAACACTCAACATCTGGTTGAAGTACAATCCTTGGAAAAACAAAAAAAAAAAAACTTCTAGGTTTCAGTTCCTATAGCTTGAAAATGTATTTTGTTTTTGCTGGTAGAAGACTAATGAATTTGGATCACCTCTTTTGTCTTTTAGAAATGGATTAGAAGGATTAAGACTTTGAAGTGAAATATAGACGATCTTTATTTCTGCTAAATGACATCCTAACCCAGAAATATAATGTTGCATAGCTATGATAAGAATTGCAGTCCACTTTTTTGCATACATCTTCCCTTTCATTTGGCTTAACATACCACTTGTTTTGTTTCTTAAAAATGTTTCCTTTTACAACCAAAGAAGAATGTAATATTAACAATATTGTTCATTTTTTGTTAGAATAAAAATTACCTTAAATCACATCCAAATAAGATGGAAAGTTTAATCGGCAAAATCTTAGATGCCAATCGAACTAAATACCAATTGGAAGTAAATGAAAGTCTAAGATAGATTGAGAAAAAAACACTCAAAACTTTAATTCAGTCACATTTTTTAAACTAATTTATTATAATATAGATTGTTTAACTTATACATTTTAATTTGTTGTTTTATATTTGATGAACAAGCTTCACTATCAATTACATATTTTTTTTTGATGCAATTAACTAACACATGGACGAGGAAGAAGAAGGTGTGGATTGATCAATGACTGGCATGCCATTGTTACTGATGTTGCGATATCGGACATTGATGGGGTAGCCCTTGAGAGTCCTCATGGTGGGGAAGAACACCAACCTATCTTTCTCAGTTTCCTCCAAACTGCATTAATTAATTATATATATATATATATATATAATTGGTAATTAACATTTAACTAATTAAGCTGGCATATGAAGCGAGTGACGAGGTAATGGAGGAAGATGGAGATGATGCCGCGGGCAAGTTCGTAGCTAGGACAGAGCCGAGACCCTCCGTCGAAGGGCATGTAGTACAGTTGCGTAGTAGATGCTGACTCCTTATTCTGCATCCACTGCATGCAGTTAGTATTTAATTAACCAAGTAATTGTAATTAAATGTTGCATGATTAACCAACTAATTAATATTTACCTGGTGCCATCTCCAAGGATTGAAGGTCCGAGCATCTTCGAAGTAGAGAGGATTGAGATGCATGGCTCGGAACGAGATGAAAACTTTGCACCCCTTCAGGATCGTATAACCTACAAGTAATAATATTAAACCAGCATGGTCCTATGCTATAATACTTCTCGATCAAATCAAACTATATATATACCTTGGAAATGGATGTCTGCCATGGCGCGTCTGAAGACTCCGCTGCTGATGTTGGCCACTCGAAGTGTCTCGTTGATCACCGTAATTAACGCATGAGATGCGCATGCGTTCATCAGACAGAGTCTAGACAAATTTACTTTAGTAAAATTATATCATTCTTTTCGGCCGGCTGAAAGAGATCGGATGGATAGGGACGAAAACCAGAAATTAATTTTCATTAATTCGGTTCACGTCTCAAATACTGTATGTGATGCGACACTTTGACTGATCAGTTTGATGCACCGACGGGAGTTGACGTTGGATTTCTATCCGAACCGATGCAGATTGACATGGAAATTTTATAGATTTGGAGCCCACTTACACAAAAGTCTTACACTATCACTATCTATGTTCTTGGGCAAAAATCTAAGGCATCCCAAATTATACAAAGGGCGTACGCCGAGCAACTCGTTAAGTAAAAATTAATCAGTAGCTTTTAAAATAACTTTATTAAATTAAAATAATTTTGATGAATTTTAAATAATTTTAACTTATAAATATCTTTATTAAATTAAAATAATTTTGATGAATTTAAAATAATTTTAATTAAGTTAGTAAAAAATATTTAATATAATAATATTTATGATTTTATAATTTAAGGTTCAAAATTTTAAATTTTAAAATTTAATCACAATGTCTAACTACTCGATGACAACTAAAACATGAAAAACCAATTAAAAAATCAATTATTTCAATATTTAAAGTTTAGAATTTAAGATTTAAAATTTTAAAATTTAGTCATAATATATAAAAACTACTTAGTAGTTGTTATAGTATATATAAAAACTATTTGGTAGCAACTACAATATACGAAAATTAACTATTTAATTAAAATTTTAAATTCTAAATTATAAACTCTGAAAACTATTATATCAAAATATTTTTTTTTATTAAAATGTGAAAATTTAAATATTTTATAAAAATTTTAAATTCTAAATCATAAACTCTAAACACTATTATATTAAAACTAATCTTTACCCACTTAGTTAAAATTATTTTAAATTAATTAAAATTACTTTAAAACAGTTGTAACAATTACCTAAAAGCTACTATAACATGTAGAAACTACTAAGTAGCTGTTACAATATTACAATAGTATTATATTAAGTATTACTAATTGTAACAGTTATTCAATAGCTTCTACACATTATAGTAGCTAGTCGTAGTTGTTATAATAATGCTGGAAGTAAGGATATTTTCAAGAGAAAATTTCTGATAAGACATCCTTTTATTTTTAAAAAAAATAAAAAGATGTCTTTTTATGATTTACTTTGGAACAATCTCCTTCCTAAAGGCATCTCCAATGAAAAAACCTCAAAAGTGAAGTTTTTTCCATTTTCTATATGTGTTAAAAGTAAAAAAATCTCACCCTCTTTTCTCTACAATGAAACAAAAACTCCCTACAACTTTTTATGACCTCATACTCAACAATTCATATATCTTTAAAAATAACTTCAATTATTTGTTAATGGATCATTCTTATATCACCAAATTTGTTAAAAAATAGTATTAAACATTTATAAATTTAAAAAGAAGTATAACATTAAATAATAAATTATTATAAATAATTTATAAAAAATAATCTTTTACCGATCTCACTCGTAGCGTGTCTAAATATGCTCAACCAAGTCTGTTCGAAGCTGATGATGTACTTGATTATCACGTAGCTTGGAGTTTCTCCAAAACTATTCTTGAAACTTTTTGGTAGAGCCTTGAAATATTTGTGCTGAAGAATCTTCTTCATCATTAGATCAATTGATTACTGCATTCTCCCCATCCACAATAATCATATTGTACAAAATAATATACGTATACACGATATCCTTAAAATTATTCTTGTACCAAAATCATCCTAGACTTCTAGTCATTACCCAATGAAATTGGAGCACTCCAAATGCTCGCTCGACGTCCTTTCTTGTAACTTCTTGTCTTTGCTAGAAAAACTTTCTCTTGGAATCCTAGGGGCATGGAAAACAATTGAAAAAAGTAGTCCATTTTGGACAAATCTCATCAGTTAAATAATATCCTTTTGTATATTGGGACCGCTTCAAGCACAATTATTGGGACCCCATGATCGCCTCGAGTAAACTGGCATCTCTAGCCCAAAGGATATTTACATATATCCATAATGACATGATGTTATTCACTTTGGACCTAAACCCTTATGCCTTTGTTCTTGGGCTCTACCCAAAAGGTCTCATGCCAATAGAGATATCATACATCTTTTTAAACCCATGATCTTTTCATATCTTTCTAATGTAGGACTTTGATCAAAACTATCCAACATACTAGAGAAGTCGTGTCACTATTCATACATTTCAAGCAAACGTTGGATGTCAGAAACATTAGACTTTCTTAAGTATTGTTGCCCAAATACTTTAATCACACATCGATAGAAGTTGACCAAGTAATCTAGAACAGTTGTTTCACTCATTCGTAGGTACTCATCACAAATGTCAGTAGGGGATCCATACGCCAATTGATGGATAGCGATCATGTATTTCTGAAGATGTGATAAATAACGTCTTCAACCCTCCATTCAAAATATTCTGAATAATTTCACAAGGCGTTGACTATGCTAAGGAATATCTCTCTTCGCATCCGAAATCATTGTCGGAATACATCATCAGGAATACCAGTTGATTAGAGAAGTAATCATTCAAGAGGTGATCATGTTTGGCTTCATGATCTTGATTTAAATACCTTCTATGAATGCTATCGAAGAACTTTGAGGTACAAGAACTTTCATTTCCTCATGCTCAAGTAGCATCAACATCATTTGATCCAAGTCACCATCTGAATCAGCCAAAAAAATTCTCCAGATAGCAGAGAATAGAACGCCTAGAGCGATTGGGATTATGAGACATTTGAAATACTATCAATGTGGGTTGAGAAGACAATGTTACTAGAATGGAGGATTCTAGCTTCTATACATGAATATATAGAAGTATTTACAACGATTAGTTTTATAACGACTAATTCGTAATGGTTAATTTTAAACCAACTACAAAAATAGTCAAAAAAAAAAAAAAAAAGCTAAATTATAAAAAGAAATTATGTTTTTAACTATGACCCACCATTTTGACAAAAAAACTTAGGTTCGAAATTTAAAACCTAGCCGATGGTTTCAAAAAAAAAATTGATCATCTTTAGTAAACCAAATTATTTCTCCTCGTTTTAATAGGCTCATTTTAATATAAATATCATTAATATAGATATAAATGAAATAAAAAATAATAACTTTTATAAAGATCATCTTAAAAACATTCACTACATATCATATCTCTTTTTAATACTTTCACAAAATTTAGAATATAAGTTAAGCTGATCTTCTATCTTCCCACTAGTATCATTCATAAAGATTTCATACTACTTCATTATCATCTCGTGCATTTGCATCTCAATTCGCTCTCTTTGTAATTCTTCCATTTTTTTTGTCATCTATTATTGAATTTCATATCATCAATGTCTCTAGTTTTGAATTTGCCCTTCTTTTTCACTGTCTTTTGCCCCATTAGATGAGTACAATCATCTATGTCGATAGGAGTATCTAATTTGGATGAGGATGTGTGCCTTCGCAATCCTTGTAACAACAAAAATCGAATTACTTTTAAAATGGAAGTCAAGCGTTTGCGATAAACAACTTCAAGCTCATGTTTCCCCGATGAAAATGAATACTCCACACTTTGTCTTTGATTCTTGAAACCCTCAAACTGTATTTTTGCCTCATTGTGCGCACTACCAACTCCACCTACATTCTCATTGAATTTTTCAATTGTTTTTTTTCTAATTTATGAAACCAGATCTCATAAACACATCATCTCCTCCAAACCCTATATTACTAGGTCTAAAAAGATAACACTAGAAACAAAAGGCTGCATCCTTTGAAACACTATACTCCAACCAATCACAGTCTTTAAACCAAACCTCTCTAAAACATCTATTGTCTTTACCCATTTTTTTTTGGAAAATTATGGCCTCGAGGTTGACAAGGGCCCATAGCAACATATTCTTTTTGAATACGATCTCTAGCACCAACATCATACTCTTCAATCAATTTTCGTAAACCAGGATCAACAACAATTTCTACATCACTACTCAAATTTTCAATATTTTCAAATAAAATTTGCGGAGAAGGAGGAGGTGGTGGTGGTTGTGGTGCAAGAGTAAACTCTTCATCCGGAACACTAGACGATTCAATTAAACTCCTAGGCCTCTTTGCAAAATATTTCAACATTTTCTACAAATTATAATGTATGGGAAAAAATATCAACATAAAGTAATGTGAACAATTTAACAATAACACAATTAAATTATTTAACATCATTCATCGACACAATGCTTTTTAAAAAATAAAATTAATTTAGCATAAATTATCAATATTCACAAATTACAATTAACTAACAGCTAATAAAAAAAACTAATTACATATTCGGAATTTATACAAAAACTAAATTACAAACTATCCAACTATTAAATATACAAAATCTAAATTTTCAATTATCTAACAATCAAATATAAAAAGCAACTAAACATTTAAACAATCAAAATTTTAAATTATTAATTGTATCATACATTGTAATCAAGAAATAATCAAAAATTATTTAAAAAATAAAATAAAATAAAATAAAATCCACTTACCTGAAGGTTGACCTTTGTGCTTTGGCACTTTGCTGCTTTGATCAACACTTGGCATAGAGGCAAAAAAAGCCTTTGGGTGCACGGCTTTCCGGCTTTGTCGCTTTGGTCGGCGCTCGGCAGAGAGAAAAAACAAAGGGCAAGATCACAAGGTTAAATGTTTTGTGAGCGGAGGAAACCAAAAATGGAGGAGAGATAAATAAAAATATAAAAAATAAACCTTTATATATGGAAACGTGTCAACGTGGACACGTGGTTCACAATTAAAAAAATGAACTGTTCTTCATCTCTTCGACTCTTCGTTTTCTCCGCTTACCGCTCTATTTTTTCTCCGACTGCTGCGATTACAAGTGCCTGTGAAGAGTTTCTTACCGCCCCAATTTTTTTTTTTGTTCCACCGCCGACGCCGCCCCCGGTACATCCGCCCTTGCCTATCGGCGAAGCTTCTTCTCGTCGAACCTTGTTTTTTTCCTCTTTCATTTTCTTCTTCCTCCACTCTTACCCTTTCCTTTTTCCTCTATCCCATGTTCTTCTTCCTCCCCTAATTCTCATCTTATTTTCCCCTAATCTTAATTTTGCCCTCAAAATCCTCCATCGCATATTGTTGTTGCCATCCACGTCGTTGTCGGCCTATCACCGCACGTCGCTGCCAACGCCACTATCATTTGCTACTAACACTTCCATCATCGTTTCGCTGCTATCGCTGCTATTGTTTGCTGACAACGCTACCGGTGCTCCACAACAAATGTCTTTTGATTGAGGTAAAATTTTCTTACTTTATTTCTTTCGATTACGGATTTAAGTATTGAAAAAATATATAGTGTTAATATTATGTTGATGATAAATTAGGTGAATAACAATGTTGAGGTATTTTAAGAAAATACGAGATGAACCTACTTCAAACAAGTCATCTCCCCCTCCACCCCTCCTCCTCCTCCGCCTCCTCCACCAGCTCCTTTTGATGTTGACTCAAATAAGTTTGCTAGTGATCTTGGGTTCAGAAAGCACATTCTTGAGTATAATGTTAATGAAAGGGAGATTGTTCGACGTTACTATTTGCAAAAAGGTTCTTTTCAGCCTAAGAATCATGAATTTCCTTGGCGTTCTTGTCCAAAAGAGAAACGAAGATTTCGAGCTATATGATTTAGTCTTCATCCTAATTGCCTAGAATGCAACATTGTAAGGGATTTAAAAATTGGAAAAAGAAAGAAAAATTTAATGAACATGTTGGAAATCAGAGCAACATTCACAACAGGTGTATGATGGCGGCTTATGATTTAATGAATTAAAAACAATATATTGAAACTTGTTTGGTCAATCAGTCTAGTCAAGTAACTATCGATTATCGTGTTTGTTTGACAACATTAATTGATTGCATAAGATTTCATGTGCATCAAGGATTAGCATTTCGTAGTCATGATGAATCAACAAACTCACTTAATCATGATAATTTTCTTGAACTATTAAGATTTCTTGCTGACCATAATGAGGATATCAATAGAGTTGCACTCGACAATGCTCCCTCAAATATCAAATTGACATCGCCCTAATATTCAGAAAGATACTATCAGATCCATTGCTTATTTAACCACTAATTTTATTCTTGGAGATCTCGGTGATGAATTATTTACTATATTGGTTGATGAGACTCATGATATATCTGTTAAAGAACAAATGACAGTTGCTTTACGGTTTGAATATAAAAGGGGAAATATTGTTGAACGCTTTCTAGGCATTGTACATGTAAGCGACACTACTGCCTTATCACTTAAAACTGCTATTAATTCTTTGTTGTGCCAACATGATTATCTATATCTAATTTGTGGGGGCAAGGATACGATGGAGCTAGTAATATGAGAGGAGAATTCAATGGCTTAAAAAGCTTAATTATGATGGAGAACACATCTGCTTATTATGTTTATTGTTTTGCTGATCAACTACAACTTACACTTGTAGCTGTTGCTAAAAATCACATAAGAATTTCTACTTTTTTTGATGTGGTTGCACAATTGAACAATATTGTTGGAGTGTCATGCAAGCGAAGAGATATACTTCATGAGAAACAATTTGAAAAAATAATTAAAGGAATTTGCAATGGTGATATCTTCACTGGACAAGGTATGAATCAAGAGAAGACATTAAAAAGAGCTGGGAGCACACGTTGGAGTTCAAATTATAATACATTGTTAAGTTTGATATACTTGTTTCCTTCCGTTATTGATGTCCTTTTATTTGTTGAAGAGGAGGGAAAAGATCACAAGCAAAGGGTGCAAGAAAATAATCTGTTGGAATTGATTGGAAAATATGAATTTATATTTTAGATGCACTTAATGAAGAATATCTTGGGAGTCATGAATGATCTGTCGCAAGCTTTACAAAGAAAAGATCAAGACAATGTAAATGCCATGATTCTTGTAAGATCAAGCAAACATCAACTACAAACTATAAGAGATGATGGTTGGGATTTGTTACTGAATAAATTTTCTTTATTTTGTGTTAAGTAGGAGATAGTCACCCTGCACATGGAAGACTTGTTCGTCTTTCATGGTAGATCACGACGAAATATTGAAGGAAGGACAAATCTTCACTATTATCGTGTTGAAACATTTTATGAAGTGATAGATTTGCAACTTCAAGAGTTGAACAGTCGCTTTAACGAGATGAACACGGAGTTGTTGTGTATGAGTTGTCTTGATCCATCAAATTCATTCTCTTCTTATGAAAAGAGGAAGTTACTTCAGTTTGCTTAGTTGTATCCATCCGATTTTTCCCCGATGGAGTTAATGCATCTTGAGCCCCAACTTGATAACTTTATTTTTGATATACAGAGTAGCAATCAATTCTCTGAGGATGTGAGGATTAGCCAGCTTGCTAAAAGGATAGTTCAATTGAAAAAACATCGTCTATATCCTTTGGTATATTTACTTTTGAAGTTAGCATTGTTATTACCTGTTGCAACTGCAACTGTAGAGAGAGTGTTTTCAGCAATGAAAATAATCAAAACCTCACTTCGAAATCTGTTGGGAGATGATATGGTAAATGATTGTTCGATACCATATATTGAGCGAGATGTGTTTGATACCATTGATAATGAAGCAATTATTCAATATTTTCAAAATATGAAATCTCGAAGAGTGATATTGTAAAAACATATGAAGTTCATATTGTTAGAATTTTGGGACCATAATTGTAATTATAATATCTAATGTCATCAATTAAATAAGTCATTATTTAATGTGATCAAATTTATGATTAAGGAATATGACTTAAGAGTTTAATTGTTATGAATAAATTAATGTGGATACCATGTGCAATTTCTAATTTGTTGAGGGGCCAAATTAGAAATAGGCAAACTTATGTTTCTATAAATAAGGGTTATGGTCACAGTTTGCAGATGATGCTTTTGTTTTGTTTCCTCATCGACAAAACTCTCTGGATACTAAGGAAGATCTGCAAATTGAAGATCTTGCCCAAAATCGATTGCATACTATGGATTCTGGTACACTTCCATAATTTTATCTATTCCGTTTACAATTTCTTAAGAATTGAATAGAATGCATAAGTTTTATGTTGAGATTTCTCAACTTAATTTTACATCAATTGGTATCAAAGCCTTCTATTCTAAATTCTTAAGGAATTTTTTTTTTGGGTACAAAATTTTATTTTTTGTGCAATCTCAGTTTTGGTTCATGATATATCATGTTGTAATTTTATTCATTGCGATTTTCGGCACTGTTATGTGTCACAATCGGTTGGCAAAATTTGCGACTGCATCGTAAATTCCACCGGGGAAGGGAAAGCGTCATGGGAGGTTGCTTGCAACCAGTTTCCTAGGCTACCGACGACAAACTTCATGTTACAGTTGGTCGGAGATGCGCCTGTGGCCGTCGAGTTGGCTGTGGCCGCCTCTTGCTATTTTGTGACTGGCGTCCGGCGCTGGAAAGGGCTGCCGACTGCTTCGATACCCTGTCGATTAACTGTCGAAGTCGGCAACTACAGTTGCGACGGTTCGTGCGGAGTCGAGGCGTAAAAACATAGAGATGATGTACAGAGTCATGGTTTTGAAAGTTACGTGTAAAAAAAAACACAAGTAAGTGGAACGTGAAGTGAGGCCACGTTTAGGAATTTTGACATTAAAAAAAAAATGGTGCATTTTTTTTTACAGAGGGAATCAAAAATATTACACATAAGTAATATATTTTATCCCTTTTAAAAATAATCCATTAAATTTAAATTATTTGGATAAAATAATTTAATTAAATTATTTTATAATATTGATTTAAATTTTTAATGAATTATATGGGTTCGGTTAATATCTATTATTTTGATTTCAATTAAATTTAAATTATATGTCGCCAAAGTGACCTCTATTATTTGAATTTAATTTTAATTAAAATATTATTGAGATATTAAATAAAGTGTAAATGTATATATTTATGTGAGTATTAATCGGCCCAAAGGAAGATTTGTACTTACAAATTATACATTTACTTGTGATAATAAACATGTAACAATTATCAGGTTTTATTTGTTATGTTTCATGCATATAATAAATCGATCCAAAGATAGGTTTATTATTTGTCATGCATTATTGTTAGTGTTTGATTATTACAACAAGAGTACCACTTGTCAATAATATTACTGTCCAAAGACTTGATATTGTTGTTGCACTAGGTATCTTTAGATGAGATTTATCATTTATTTTAATTGATTCAAAATGAGCATGTTATTTATGTTATAATTCTTGTATTCTCTTTTCAGCAAGTGTTGCTACTATTTCTGTTAACTTAAGTTCAGTGCCGATCCTTAATGGTACAAATTTTAAGGATTGGAAGGAGAACATTTTAATTGTTCTTGGCTGCATGGATCTGGACCTTGCACTTCGGACAGAGCAACCCACTGCTCCTACAGATACTAGTTACTCTGAACTAAGGGCTAAATATGAGAAGTGGGATCGCTCTAACCGCATGAGTCTTATGATCATCAAGCGCGGCATACCTGAGGCTTTTAGGGGTGCGGTATCTAATAGTGTCACCAAAGCTAAGGAATATCTCGATGAGATTGAAAAGCGCTTTGCCAAAAGCGATAAGGCGGAAATAAGTACAATTCTGAAGAGCTTGATTTCCATGAAGTATAAAGGCAAGGGAAATATTCGAGAATATATCATGGAAATGTCCAACTTTGCATCAAAGTTGAAGGCACTTAATCTTGAATTGTCAGATGAAATGCTTATGCATTTAGTGCTTATATCTCTCCCGAACTAGTTCAGTCAGTTCCAAATCAATTATAACTGTCAAAGGGAGAAATGGACTCTTAATGAGCTCATTTCATACTGTGTTCAAGAGGAAGAGAGGTTGAAGCAAATCAAGGCTAAAAGTGCCTATTTGGCAAGCACCCCTAAATATAAGGGCAACAAAAGAAAGAATGAGGCTACTAAAGGTCCTTATGTGAAGAAACAAAAGCAGGATACATACAAGAAAGGTTGTTTCTTCTGTAACAAGCCTGATCATGTCAAGAAAGAATGTCCTAAGTACCATGCCTGGCGTGCGAAAAAGGGTACGTTTTTCACTTTGGTCTGTTCTGAAGTAAATTTAGCTTCAGTACCTAGAAACACTTAGTGGTTAGACTCTGGTGCTACTACTAACATCAGTGTTTCAATGCAGGGTTGCCTGAGCTACCGAAAGCCAACTGATGCTGAAAGATGCATTTATGTGGGTGATGGCAAGTCGGTTGAGGTGGAAGCAATAGGGCATTTTAGATTGTTGTTAAGCACTGGTTACTATTTAGACTTAATAGATACTTTTGTTGTACCGTCATTTAGACGGAATTTGGTTTCTGTTTCTCATTTGGACAAATTAGGTTATTATTGTTCGTTTGGAAACGGTCAGTTCAATTTATCTATTAATTCTACTGTTGTTGGAACCGGTTCACTTATAATTTATGACAATCTATATATGTTTGATATAAATGCTTCTTATATTGAAACCATGAATGTGGAATCACGTGGTACTAAGCGTAAATTTAATAATGAAAATTCAGGTGCCTTATGGCACAAACGTTTAGGACACATCTCTAGAAATAGAGTTGAACAACTTGTATCAGATGGAATTTTACACTCCATTGATTTTTCAGACCTAAATGTTTGTATTGAATGCATTAAGGGCAAACAGACCAAAATAAAGAAAGAGGTGCATATAGAGCTACAGAAGTATTGGAATTGATACATACAGATGTTTGTGGACCTTTTCCAACACCTTCTTGGAATGGTCAACAATATTTTGTATCATTCATTGATGATTATTCTCGATATGAATATCTATTTCTTATTTATGAGAAGGCTCAAACATTAGATGTTTTCAAATTATTTAAAGTTGAAGTTGAGAACCAACTAAACAAAATAATTAAGAAAGTCAGATCTGATCGTGGTGGTGAATACTACGGTAGATATGACGGTTCAGGTGAGCAACGTCCAGGACCTTTTGCTCAATACCTAGAGGAGTGTGGAATCGTCCCACAGTACACCATGTCAGGCTCACCAAGCATGAATGGTGTAGCTGAACGATGTAATCGAACTCTTAAGGAAATGGTAAGGAGTATGATTAGTCATTCAATCTTACCAATGTCACTCTGGGGAGAAGCATTAAAGACAGCAGCTTACATTCTAAATCGAGTACCCACTAAAGCAGCTACTAAAACACCTTTTGAGCTTTGGACAAGGAGAAAGTCAAGTCTCAAACATTTTCATATTTGGGGATCTCCAGCTGAGGCTAGACCGTATAGGCCACGTGAAAAGAAACTGAACTCCAGAACTATAAGTAGCTACTTTATTGGATATTCTGGACGATCACGGGGCTATAAGTTTTATGATCCCAAAGTAAAGACCATCTTTGAGATGGGAACTACAACGTTCTTTGAGGATATTGAGTTTGGGGGGAAGAATAAAGTAACTGACCTTGTCTTTGAGGAGGAATGTATTCCCACTACTCTTCAAGAGGAAATGGTTTATATTCCTATGATTGCTTCTAATAATGATCAGGATTTTATTCCTGTCAGTGATCAAGATGCAATACAAGAACAATAAGACATTGTTAATCAACTCCCAGAAGAACAAACTCAACAACCTTAAGAACCAATGTATGTAGAACAAGTGCCTTTACGAAGGTCCACTAGAGAAAGGAGGAGTGCTATTTCGGATTATTACATAGTGCTACTTCAAGAACATGAGGAAAATGATGGTATGACGGAGGATGATCCTATCAACTTTCGTCAAGCCATGCAAGATTCAAATTCTCAAAAGTGGATTGAGGCAATGAATGAGGAGTATAAGTCAATGCAAGACAATAATGTTTGGGAACTTGTCCTATTACCAGAAGATGTGAAACCCATTGGTTGTAAGTGGATTTTTAAAACCAAACGGGATTCAAATGGTAATGTGGAAAGGTATAAAGCATGTCTTGTAGCTAAAGGCTATACTCAGAAATATGGGATTGACTTTAAAGAGACCTTTTCTCCAGTTTCAACGAAGGACTCTTTAAGGAAAATCATGGCACTTGTCGTACACTTCGATATGGAACTCCATCAGATGGATGTCAAGACAGCTTTTCTCAATGGAGACATTGAGGAAACAATCTATATGGTGCAACCAGAATACTTTGTATTAGGAGATCCAAAGAGTATGGTTTGCAAACTTAAGAAGTCCATCTATGGGTTAAAACAAGCATCTCGTCAATGGTACCATAAATTTCATCAAATAATAATCTCATTTGATTTTGAGGTAAATGTGGTAGATGATTGTGTGTATCATAAGTTCAGTGGGAGTAAGCATATCTTCCTGGTTCTATATGTTGATGACATTTTGCTTGCCACAAACGATATAGGTATGTTGAACGATACCAAGAGATTTCTATCTAGATATTTTAAAATGAAAGATCTTGGTAACGCATCTTTTGTATTAGGAATCCAAATATACCGAGATCGTTCTCGAGGTATTCTTGGATTATCGCAAAAGAACTATAACGATAAGGTGCTTAAAAGATTTGGCATGCAAGATTGCAAACCAGGTAATACCCCAGTCGCTAAAGGAGACAAGTTTAGTCTTAAACAATGCCCTAAAGGAGGCCTCGAGACTCAAGAAATGCAAAAGATTCCCTATGCTTCAGCTGTAGGAAGTCTTATGTATATGCTCAAGTTTGTACGCGTCCGGATATTGCGTACATTGTTGGAGTGTTGGGCAGATATTTAAGCAACCGAGGAATGGATCATTGGAAAGCAGCAAAGAGGGTAATGAGATATTTAAAGAAAACTAGTGATTACATGCTCACATATAAGAGGTCAGATACTCTTGAGATCATAGGATATTCTGACTCTGATTTTGTGGGATGCCAAGATACCATGAGATCCACTTCAGGTTATGTTTTTCTGTTGGTCGGTGGAGCTATCTCTTGGAGAAGTGCCAAACAGGCATTGACAGCTTCTTCCACCATGGCAGCAGAGTTTATAGCATGTTATGAGGCATCGGAAAATGGCTGAAAAATTTTGTCACTGGGCTGCGTATTTTGGGAAGGATTGAAAGACCACTGAAGTTATTTTGTGACAATCGATCAGCTGTATTGTATTCTAACAACAATAGGAGCTCAACAAAATCGAAGCACATCGATATCAAGTTTCTTGTTGTGAAAGAAAGAGTAAAAAGTAGACAGATTTCGATAGAACACATAAGCACAAACTCCATGATAGCAGATCCTTTTACAAAGGGTTTACCACCCAATGTCTTCTATGAGCATACCACTCATATGGGTGTTATTTAGTTTGGTGAACTCTAGATCTAGTGGGAGTTTGTACTATATATGTTATCTATATATGTTTCGTTATATTGATGAAACTTATGTATTTGGAGATTATCTGATCAGATATAAAGTTCAATGTTTACTTCATTACACTTTGTATAACTTAAGTTAAAGTTTTGATCTCACTTTGGTAAAAGAGGACCAGTTGAAAATTGACATGAATAGATCACCTTGAATGTAATTTTCATGCCACATATTCATAATCGATCTATTGCATTTGATTATATTGATGTATGTGACCATTGATGGTTTAGTTGTGAAAGATACAACGAAGACTACATTGATCTTATGTCTATATAATTAATGGACGAGATTGTTAAGGAAACCCTACAGCTATGATGACAAAAGTTATGAGCTCATTAAGGTTAACATTTATAAGTTTACACATATGGTCTAGTGGGAGATTGTTAGAATTTTGGGACCATAATTGTAATTATAAATGTCTAATGTCATCAATTAAATAAGTCATTATTTAATGTGATCAAATTTATGATTAATGGAATATGACTTAAGGGTTTAATTGTTATGAATAAATTAATGTGGATACCATGTGCAATTTCTAATTTATTGAGGGGTTAAATTAGAAATAGGCAAACTTATGTTTCTATAAATAAGGGTTATGGTCCCAATTTGCAGATGATGCTTTTGTTTTGTTTCCTCATCGACAAAACTCTCTGGATACTAAGGAAGATCTGCAAATTGAAGATCTTGCCCAAAATCGATTGCATACTATGGATTCTGGTACGCTTCCGTAATTTTATCTATTCCATTTACAATTTCTTAAGAATTGAATAGAATGCATAAGTTTTATGTTGAGATTTCTCAACTTAATTTTACATCACATATATGACTTTTATTATACTTTAATGCTGGTTTGTAAAAATTAACATGACCTTGTATGTAGGAGAGAAAAGAGGGTTGCATGTAAATGAAAAAGGGATTAAAAAAATAACTTTAGTTGTGTCAGATTGCACACGTTATATATAAGAGAGAGAGAGAGAGAGAGAGAGAGAGAGCATTTAGCTTATGGTTCTCTAAATGCGGTTTGGTGCGGTGCATCCCTCGTGGAAATGCCACGTATTTTTATTCTATAAAAAAATGCTACTTCCCATCTTCTTCGCCGACCTCACCTATTTACTAAGATCAGGGTTGTATTTATAGTCTTGCTCTGGGCACCTGGAAGGATTCCGGACGCTTGGTGTGGATAAAACTTTATCCATGGGGCAATGGATCGCAACAACTCAATCTAAATAAATTTCTCTTGTTCGGGCGTCTGGAACAATTCCGGGCTCCCGAAACACCTTCGCACAAGGGTGCCTCACCAAGGCGCCCCGGTTGGACCAAAATCAGTCTGGGCGCCCAAAGTAGCTCCGGGCCTACTCTAGGCGCCCGGAATAGCTCTGGGCACTTGGACCACAATCAACTCCTCGTTGTCTCTCTGTCCTGGTCTTCTGCTTCGGCTCCACTCCCTTGTGTGATTTTAGCCATCCGGAATAGGGCTCACCCAAACCCATTTTCTAACCTTCTTGAGTAACCTTCCGCTCCGGCTTCTCATCCCTTGGAAACGTCGTGCGCCTCCTTCTCATCTGTCAACTTACTCTTCCACAACGCCTCGTGTCTCGGATGCACCGAGCCCCGTCGACTCTCTCCTATGTCGTCCTTTTCGTTAGCTGCGCCTTTTGCTCCATTTCATGTGCTCTTAAGTTCTTGCACACTTAGAGACAACGCATTAAAAGACAATATGACCTAACTTTGACTTGGTTGATCACATTAAAATTACCACTGGGTACTTACAATCTTCCTCTTTTGATGTGAGCAATTTAAGTTAAGTTAGGATAAACCAAAAACAAATAACAATAAGATAATAAGTATAAATTTTATAATTAAAAAAAATATGCAAAAATAAAGATGTACCCTCCCTCTAGACTTAACCTCCAATTCTCCCCCTTTGATCACATTAAAAATAGAGATATAATTTGAAATAAATTCAACACAAAGTCTAAGAGATAAAAATACAGTGACTATCATCAGAAAAATTATAAACTTTAAATTTCAAAAATCTAGATTTTTTACCGTTTATAAACCATTTTTGAAAACAAATAATTTGAAAAATACTTTTAGTCATGGGAAAATTTTGAAAATTTTTATAACGGTTAAGCAGGCAAATCCAAAGCAGAGATAAGATTTTCACGAAAAATTGAAATTAATTTAAGTAGTAATAAATTCTTTTCTACATAAAGACATATTTTCTATAAAAATTGCTTTAAAATATTTTCTAAGGTCAAAAAATCATTAAATTTTTTTTTTGAGAATTTAATGAAGTAAGTATTTTAACAAAAAAAATAAATTTTAAAAAAATTGGATCTTTGAGAATTTTTAATATTAAAATTAGTATTTAGATAAATAATTCATAGAAAATTTAATAACAGTTTAAAAAATTTAAAAATATTTCCTTAGATATAGAATATGATAAATATTGACAGTATAATAAATTATTCAAAAAAAAGCATTGTGAGATATATTTAAATTGAAGATTATGATTTTTATTTAAAAATTCATAAAAATTAATACAATGGTAAAAAATATTGAAACTTTTTCTACACTTAAGAAATTAAATCATCTTTTTCAAAAAAACGTAATGTAAAATTAATTTTGAATATAAATTATACAAAAAAAAAATTATTTAGATAATTCTAAGCAAACATCAAATATTAAATCAATTCAAAAGTACGACATACATAAAAATTTAATTTAAGCATGATTTTAGAACCCAGTATAGGTTTCTTCCTACTGATTAAAAATTTTCTCATAATATATTTTTATGATATTTTTTTAATTTGACCCTTATGATATCTAAAGTGCAGTTTAGTCTTTTAAAATTTAAAATAGTTATATTCGCATATGCAGAATTCTTTCAATTTTCTATTTCTACTTTTAATTTTTAGTTTTTTGAAATCTTCTAATCGATAAAATATTGCTAAAGTTCCTTTTAACTCATTATTTTCTTTTAATAATTTTTTGATAGGAATTTTTGATACAATTTTAATAAATTTAAATAATTAGTTAGGAGGTAGAGACCGTACCTGACTTACCTTGTCGGTCTCATTATCTAAAGCTCCCCTTGTAGTGCAGCTTCCTTCTGACATTGATTCCCCTTCATTGATGCTCTCGGTGCTTATTTCGGATGAGCTTGCTTCGTCTTCTTCTTCTTACTGACTTGCCATCAACGCAAGTTCGACGCGGGCTTTGATCTCCGATTCTAATTACGTTTGATCCCACATCGCCTTTAGGTTTCTGTGCTTTGTCTAGGTTGGATTCTTGTCCTTTTCCTTGTTCTTTAATTTTGGGTAGTTGTCTTTGATGTGCCCTTCTTTATTGCATTGATAGCATCTTACTTTTCTTCTCATTTTCTTGGCTTGCACTTGATTGAAATTAATAGCTTTAATTTTTTTTTAAACTTCCTTACCAGAAACATCGTTTCATCATCGTCAAGGGATGTCTCAGAATCCGGTTCATCCATTTTTACCTTTAAGACAATGTTGTATTTGGGCCCCATCAGATTTGCACATCTATTTTCATGTACTTCAAATATAGAAAATAATTCCTCTAAAGTACTTACCACTAGGTCCCTAGAGATATAATATGCATCTACTAGGGTTGACCATTTAGATGTTCTAGGAAAAGCGTTAAGCACATACCTTAGCAAATCTCGGTTGGTTACCTTTTCTCTGAGATTCATGAGTCTGGTGATGAGTTCTTTGATCCTCGAGTGAAGGTGTACAATAGTTTCACCTTCTTCTAATCGGAAGTTACTGATCTGGTTACGGAGCAGGTCTTGTCTCACGAGTTTTTCCTTCGAGGTTCTTTCGTGTAATTCCAAGAATTTCTCCTAGAGCTCCTTAGCTGACTCATAGGCTCCAATCCGATTAACTTCTTATGAAGGTAAAATGCTCAGCAGATGAAATTTTATCTTGTTGTTTGCCGCGGATTCGGCTTGCTCCTTTTTCATCCATTGATATTCTTCTTTATCGTTCCTTTGTTGATCCTTCGGTGCTACAAAATCATATATACTTCATAATTATTAATAATTCAAAATCCTTTTTGAAGAATACCTCCATTTTTTTCTCTAAGTCACAAACCCCCCCTTGAACTTAAGCGGGTAGATGCTCGGTCCGGCCATATTCTTCTATGCTTCGGTCGGCGGTTAGTCCTTTTAAAGAGTTTGAACATTGATACCACTTGTTGGTCCCTTAGCGGCCGACAAGAGGGGGTGAATTACTATGAGAAAATAATAATACCTTTCTCAGTTTTACAACTTTGAATAAGATAAACACTTTACTAAAATAATCTAAAACGAATAAAAGAAGTACGAAACAAAAAGGATTTACTTGGTTTGCAACCAGGGAGGTTGCTAATCTAAGGCCAATAAAACTCAACTAATCAACTCCTTCGACACAGGTCGGAGGCGAAGAAGCCTCATACAGAACATTGAACGCACAAACAAATGAAGAATAGAGTGAAAGAAATCGTGTTGTTTTAACTACTAAGATCAGGGTTGTATTTATAGCCTTTCTCCGGCCGTTTAGAAGGGTTCCGGGTGCTTGGGTGTAGATAAACTTTATTCACAGCGCAACAAATCACAACAACTCAATCTGGATAAATTTCTCTAGTCTAGGTGCCTGGAACAGCTCCGGGAGCCCGGATCACTTGGAACAACTTCGACGCTCTGTTTGTTTACATGATTGACACAAAACAATTATTAAACAGTCCTCGTTTGTTATTTTTTGGACATACAAGATATTCAATAAATTCTTGATCTACTCGTGAAAATATTTCAAAGTTGGGATTCAACATCTCAAACTTTTATATTTTCAGGTACATTTTCTAGTATTGAAAGTTAGAAGTGTATAATAGAAAATTAATCAATTTAAATTTTCAGGTGTCCAATAGCTTTCACTAGAAGAGATGCATCTCTATTGCTTGAGGCTCCTTGGATCATGCGATGCGCCTCAAACATGTTAGAGGGGCCCAGGTATGGCGTTCACACAAGTGTGCAAGGTATATATATATATACCCTGCACAACTCGTGCACTCATAAAAAAAATTATTTTGTGTTTAACACTATAACCCAACCCTCAAATCCTAAAGTCAAAAATTTATTGACACAACTGGAAGATTTAAAAAAAACAATGCATTCGAGGGCTGTGAGTTTCACTATATTCCCTACACACCATTATATGGGAGATTATGGGTAACAGGCAACAGGCAACGTGGCGAGCTAACATGGATAAAAATCTAGCATTTTCTCCTTCTCTTCAAAACACGCGGGCACATTTCGGCTCTCTCTCTTCCCTTCCCTTCATTTCCTGTTATTGGTTTCCAAAATGTTGGTGCTCTAAACCCTCTTCCCCTCTCATCCCAATCCTCTCTTCCCTCTCATCAGATCTTAGACCCAGACCATCTTCTTTGGCATACCTTCTCATGTGGAGTCAGTTAGGGTTTTCATCCAACCTGTACTGCTCATCTCCCTCCTCTCCTTTTCTACTCGTAATTCTTAATGGCACATTCCACAGGAGTTGCAAAGGTATGTTGAGTGTTTTTCTTTTACCCATCATTATAGCGGGTTTTTACAAACCAACACTAACCTTGGTGTTGGTGTTTGCAAACTAGCTACAACGTGGTGTTGTTTTTTCAATACCAGCTACAATGTTGTGCTGGTATGTAAAAGCTAGCACAACATATGACGGTTTTCCTTAATTGCATAAACATTATTTTTGCACATATACATTTGTTTATTTATGCTAATAATTGATATTTTGTTATGAGATTCCAATCATCAGTTGATCTTGGTCATAAACTCTAATGGACTAGTATTTTAGGTTACTTTAATGGGTTTTTTGTCACCCAATAATGAAAGGACAAGATCATGGTTCTGTTAGTTTACATGATTAAAACAAAACGATCATTAAATAGTCCCCCTTTGCTATTTTTTGGACATACAAGATATTTAATAAATTCGTGATCTACTCGTGAATATATTTCAAAGTTGGGATTAAGCATCTCAAACCTTTATATTTTCAGGTACATTTTCTAGTATTGAAAGTTATAAGTGCATAATAGAAAACTAATCAATTTAAATTTTCAGGTGTCCCAGTAGCTTTCACTAGAAGAGATGTATTTCTATTGCTCGAGGCTCCTTAGATCATGCAAGGCGCCTTAAACATGTGAGGGGGCCCACGTGTGGTGCTTACACGGGTGTGCAAGGTAAAATTATATATATGTTTGATACCTTGAACAATCTGTGCACACATTCTTAATAGTATAACCCAACCCTTAAATCCTAAAGTCAAAAGTTTATTGACACAACTGGAAGATTTAAAAATAAAAACAATGCATTCGAGGGTTGTGAGCGTCACTCATGACATTCGCACAGGATAAAAAGAGTGTGTGTGCGCGTGTGCCCGCACACACACACGCACACAATTTTATTACCCTACATACCATTATATGGGCGATTGTGGGTGACAAGAAACATGGTGAATTCTGACTACTTGACATTCTAGCATAAAATATATGCCTAAAATAAATGGGTGCCCACCTCTGTCGCAATTCATACATCAATGACAACTAATCAATTTTCTCTAAGTTAAAAGACTTGATAACCTCTTGCCATGACTTCTTAAATTCATTAGGTATTGTAGAATTTGCAATGACATTCTTTATGTTTTGATAGTGGTTTTGAAAAGTCAAAGAGTGTAATTTATCTAGGAATTTATTCAGAATATGCCACAAAGAAAATATATGCACTGTCTGAGGGAAAACATAGGCAATGACTTTCATCATAGTAGGATCCTGATCAATGATGATCATGTTTGCTCTACCTTTAGGCATGCCTTCTATTAACTTGTTAAGCAACCAAATAAAAGACTCTATTTTCTCATCACTTAGAAACATGCAGCCAAAAATAATTGCCTAATGATGATTATGCTCTCCTACAAATGGTGCAAAAATCAACCCGTATTTGTTGATGTTATATGTCGTATCTGTTGGGTTTGCAAGGTTGCAAACATAGTCCCACATTGTAAAACACATGGGAAAAGATCATGGTTTATAAAGAGAAAAGATATCTCGATTGGCATGAGGCCTTTTGGGTAGAGCCCAAGAGCAAAGTCATGAGGGTCTAGGCCCAAAGTGCACAATATCATGCTATTGTGGAGATATCTAAATTGTAAAATACCGGGAAAAAAATGATGAGGAATAATGATAAGGGAATTTTTCGGTATTTCTGGAAATTTTTCCGGAATTTTTCGGAGCTCGTATGGACAAGTTTACGGGGATAAAAATGGGGTCCGGGAAAGCCTATTTAGGTTACCCCATTTAGGTGAGGAAAAGTTGAATTATTATATATATTTCTTTTCTTTTATTTCTCTTTTCCCATTTTTTTTTCTTTTCCCGACCCGTGCCTCGCCCCGCGCCTCCTCTTCTCCTGAATTCTCCCAATCATGCTGCCCTAACTGCTCCATCCACCGGCGCCGCAAAAACATCATCTTCTCCTCTCCATCTTCTTCATCGCGCCGGCCGCGACTGTACCCTGCCGACACTACTGCCCTCTCTCGACCCGAGCAGCGCCGCCATCCTTATGCCCTAGCGCCGGCCTCCTTCTCTTCCTTCCCAAGCCACACCAAGCGGCGCTACCACTTGAGGTCGAAGGGAGCAGCACCGACAGCTGATGCCCTCTCTGCCGCTGAGACAAGGAACGCACCTTCTATTCCTCCTTCCTCGCGTCGGCCACAGCCGACGTCGCCACCAGCCACCCGATCGCTGGTCAACGACACCGAAGCTCTTTCCTCTCCCTCTCACTCTCACAGTGAGGAGCGCTCTCTCTTCTTCCGAGCTACGACCGTTACTGCCCAAAGACGGCTGCTGGACGCCCGCCCGAGCACCGAGCCGATCTTTGCATAGGTCAGTGCCTTCATTATTCTTGATGTTTTTTTTTATAGAGGGATTTAGTTCTAGGGAGAGTAGGTTGGTCGTAGGTGGTTAGCCGCGGCAACAGACCTTTGCTCCGGCCATTTCATCCACCCGCAACCACATCAGAGTTGGGTGAGTGCTAGGGCTCTAGCAGTATTGTTCGCCGGCGATTCAGAGCTCCGGTTGTCTTCTCCGATCAGGCACTGAATCTAGTTGTGAGCCACTAGAGATCACAACATATCTTGGTGAGTATCATGATGAGTTATAATTGAAATTAATCTAATTATGTGAACGAATTGGAGGAGAATTAGGGCTTATGTGGGCTAGACCTGATTAATAAGGTGCTGGGATTAATAGAAGTTGAACATTAATTAAGATTAATTAATGACCCTTCAATTAGGGGTTTCCCTAATTAGGTTATGGTTCCAATTGGAGATTTGATTTAGCTAATTAATTATATGTAATTAGCTAAATATGTATATCATGTATTACAGGACTTTGATTCGAGATGGCGTCTCGACGCGGGATCTATTTCGGATATGATCTCCATCTTTTGAGGCGGGTACCTCTTGACTTATCTTTTATGATATTGTCTTTGGATATGCATAGTATTTTATAACTACAAGCAATGAATATGTTTGTCTTTGGTATGTCACTGTTTGATATCCATAGCATGTTAGGTTTATCGCCTGTGACGTATCCGTGCTTATATCATGTGATTTATTGCCATGAGTACTGTATTACCATAAGTATCTTAGTTTCTAGAATAAGTGACATACCATGTTTTACTAAGGTTAGGACTAGGTTCTGGACTTTTGGTTTGAGTCATGTGTATCGAGATTATCTGATACTTAGGTTTTATGCCATGACTGGCTTGTGTACCTCTATTTGTATATCATATATGATTCGTGTACCTAGACCTTGATTCTTGATATGTGCATATTGTTGGTACATATGTTATGGAAGGAGATATGTTTAGGATCTATGTTGCTATACCATAGAGGACCTGTATGCCCTAGATCCGTGGATTGACCTACTGATACTGTGGTACCCATGTTATGTATATATGGATTTTTCTATGCTGATCAGGATATTCCATACTTATTATGTTCAGGACATAGGTTTTTGATATTCTATCTGACCTGTGTACTCTAGATCTTGGTATGTGACCATCGATTTTACAGTACTTATTTTATATATATGGATATGGTTATGTTGATCAGTTTTTTCTATGCTTAGTGACATGCATCATGATTGCATGCTGTGCGATTGTCGGCTCCACTATGATTGAGCTCATCGCTAGTTACATGTACTGCACACACCCCCACTCATGGTTTAGTGGTATATCATGCAGGTGTGTGGCGGTTCTGCTGTTTGGCTCCGTTGGTCATATGACTCAGCGTGGTAGCCGGCAGTCAGTTCCGCTCTGTTTGGCTCCACTGGCATTTAGTGTAGCAGCGTGGTAGCCGGCAGACGGTGGACTCTGTTTGGCTCCGTTGGTCAGGTGACTCAGCGTGGTAGCCGGCAGAGATACCTCCCCGTTATCTTGTACCGGGAGATGAGAGCATTGAGCTCCCCCATTTATGATTTGGGGTCAGGATAGGAGTACTCCGACAGCATCCCGTCCACTCGGTCACTCATCAGGAGTAGTGACGACAGAGTGCACGGTTGTCACAGCCCTACCCAATCGGTCTCACCATTTGTTTGTGAGATGACTGACTGGCGTCAGGGGTGACCAGGACGCATCATTAGCATCATATGCATTGATGCATTTATATTCTTATGATTGTGTTTGCTGCATTTGGTTGCTGCATTTTGGTTGGATGCATACTTTTGACCTGCATACAGGATTATTGACACTTTCGGTTTGACGACCCTTTTGTCTGGATAGGAGTTCCTGGTGAGTACAGCTTCCTCAGTTACCTTTCAGTTTTTCATATTCCCTATATATGATTAGGAAGCTGTATTCCATGTTTGTTGCTGTTAGATATATCTTACTACTCATGTTCATTGGTATTCGCTGAGTTGTTGAACTCACCCCCGTTGACACTATTTTTTCAGGTACCAGGTTATTTATGGTGTCGCTTGGAGCATCCTGTCTGCTGGTCCCCGCGTCACATCAGAAGACATATCGCTGCCTTTCTGTTGTTTTATCTTAGTATATGAAATTTCTGTATTTCGATTTGTGTTCTGATTTTGTTTCCGAGTGTTATGTTGTTGGTTGTGTAAGCCTAGCCGGCTAGCAGTTTTGTGTTTGGTTGTATTTAGTTTCTGTCAGTTTTTGTTGTGTTTTGGTTTTGGTACAGCCTAGTGGGCTGCTTTACTTTTAACTGCGTGGTTGTGACAGTCAGAGGCTGAATTTGATATTAACTGCGTGGTGTTTGTTTTCTTTTATTGTTATGATTCCAGCCGCATGTGGCTGAGGTATATTATGTCTGTAGAAATGCTTCAGATTGTCACCGGTACAGGGGAGGTGCTGCCGAAATTTCTTCGGACAGGGACTCCTCTGGGGCGTGACAATTTAGTGGTATCAGAGCGAGTATACGATACTTGCTATGTGTTTTGGATTTTCGAGATTTATCTGATATCAATTTATTTGGTATCAGAGATCGGCTTACGAGTCTTATTTTCCCGGTGTTTCGGATTTTCTGTTTTGGTCTTCTCGATGTGACTTATCGGGTTTTGGGACCTGGCAGCAGCAGGACATCTCCAAGCTATAGGAGGTATGTTGGTATACTGTTGTCCTACTATTTAGTTAGTGTATGCATCGTTGACTATTATAGTTTATGACATGTATTATTATGACATGTATTAGCATTCTTTACTAGTACCTGTCTAGTTGAGATAGTAGATATTTTATGTATTAGGTAAAACCCTGATGATGATCGACCTTGATAGAGATTAAGGGTTACAGTTTCTGGTGATTTATCATATCATACATCAGTAGTTTTTAGCTTATGTTATTACTAGTTGGTTAGCAGATTGAGGCACATACCAGCCTCTGCTTTTATTAGCTGGGTAGTGGATAGTATCTATATCTTTATGTTGACTTAGCCTGTAGTATATCATTTTATCTTAGTTAATTTCTTCAGTAGATAATTGATTTACTTTTGTTAGATCGGTCAGTAGGAGATTGATTTACGTTTGTCGACTTGAGTAGTCGTGGATTGATATACTTTAGCTGCTGGTAGATGATTAATGTAATCTTGATCAGTTAGTAGATTACCGATATAGTTTTGTTGGTTCGATCAGTAGGGGATTGTATACTCTATTTTATAGAGATGCGGATTTTTTGGGTTATTTGTGCTTAGTATAATATCTTGAGCACATTTAGTACATGGCTGGTACTGACGTGGGGAAAGACTGAATTGGCCATATACCATTGTCGGCTTGGTCAGTCTATAGAGGATCGTTGTATCCTATTCCTTGGGGTACTTTAATTTTTGACTGTATGTACTTATTTGGATAACTTAGAAGGTAGAATAAGGAATATCAGGTTGATTGGATTAAATATGCTGATTCTGCATATCTATGTAGTGTGTACATATGATTATTATGTGTTGTAGGAGTGTTATGATGGATGGTTTAAATTGCATGTAGTGGGTGTATATTTGTCCAGATGATGATTATTGTGGATATACTTTTCCAGTCTGATTGTTGGGGGTTTCTAGTAGATTTTACCCGTGTCTGATTGTTTTACTGGAGGTATCTTATCGTTTTAAGTCTGTGTCGTGGTATGTGCACATGGGTGTGAGTGTCTTATTGGAAGTATCTTGTTGATTAGGTTTGATTTGTGAGTGCACCTGAGTTTAGTATGCTTTACTGGAAGTATATGTTGATTATACTCTTGGCATAGGTGTATATATGTCAAGTGAATGTTGTTTGAGGTGTATTGTCGATTATACCTATATTGATATGTGCACACGGGTTCGGTATGCATTGTTGGAGGTATCACGATGGTTTATACCTTTGTTATGAGTATGTTTGGTGTGTACTAAAAGGAGAATTATGTCGATCATACATATGTTGTGTGTGCACGTGTGCCAGGTGTATGGTTGGTAGCATCATGATGAGTCTACTTATGTGGAATGTAGAATGTTAAATGTCTATATTATGACATTGGTTGTATTACCCTGTCAACTAATTCTCCTATTAGTGGGTGACCGACCCACTAGGAGGATGATAGAGTTGACTATGGATTTGATTTGCTTACTGGGTGGTTATACCCTAGGCTACCCATAGTGATATGTGGTAGAGAGATCTCGTACAGTCTCTAGCTAGATAGTTAGGTGCTTTGGGCACTTATGTATTGTTGTGGTGGAGCGTAGCTCCCACATATTATTGTTTGTTTGTGGTAGAGCGTAACTCCCACATATTCTGGATTGTTGTGGTGGAGCGTAGCACATATTTAGGGATTGTTTGTGGTGGAGCGTTCCTCCCACATATTACGGATTGCTAGTAGCGGAGCATTGCTCGCATATTTATTGTGGATACATATTTTTGATTATTTGTGGTGGAGCATTGTTTCCACATATGGAGGATTTCTTGTGGTAGAGCGTTGCTCCCATTTATGTGGTATTTCGTGTGATGGAGCGTTGCTCTCACACTAGAGGATCTATTCCTTGGTGATTTATGTTGTTGGTGATTAGATTTCCGACTTGTTATCAAAGATCTTATGGATAGGAATGTCTGTGATACAGATGTTATGTGTCTTGGTTTTTACCATTAGGGCATGCAGAGCCTTAGATGTTTTCAGAGACTTGATGATTCTGGTATTCGAGGATGTTTGGATCGAATTCCATTGTCTTTGTTGACGATGATGTGATCTATTTCGGATCTAAGGTGAGTCACGTACACTACCTTTGCATAGATCTATAGATGATTCGACGAGAACATCTATATGTGATTATCAGTAGTGCTGATTTGGATTGTCTTGTGTGATGATGTTTGAGACACACGATAACTAGTAGTAGTGTACCGTGGTATCCATAGGAGATAGAGGTTGTTATCGTTGGGAGTAGACGGAGTCTATAGAAGAGGCTCGCAACTTCCTTTGGTTTGGCTCGATATTTCTGGAGATACGTTGAGGGTTTCTCTCGGATTGTTATGCCACTGACACGTCTGACCAGAAAAGGGTGTGAAGTTTACTTGGACTGAGGATTTCAAGACCAGCTTCCAGGAGCTGAAGCGGAGACTAGTGTCGGCTCCGATTTTTTGGTTTTACCTTCTGGAGAGGATGGTTTCGTGCTCTACACCGACGCGTCTCTACAGGGTTTGAGCGCTGTTCTATTGCAGCACGATAGAGTAGACTCCTATGCTTCTCGTCGGTTGAAGGAACATGAGAAGAACTATCTTGTACATGATCTGGAGCAAGTCGCCATTATTTTTGTCATGAAGATTTGGCGACATTATTTATATGACGTTACAGTTGAGATTCTCACTGACCATAAGAGTCTAAAATATCTGTTTTCGTAGAAGGAACTTAATCTCCGACAGAGGAGATGGATGGAGTTCCTGAAGGATTATGATTGTACCATTAGCTATCACCCAAGGAGAGCTAATGTGGTTGCTGATGCACTTAGCAAGAAGTCCAGAGGGACTTTAGCTTGCCACCGAGTGGTGGTCACAGACTTGATTTAGGGATTCTCCGAATTGTGCCTTGAGGAGCGGGGACGGACAGAGCAGGATATTCTGGTTACCATGGTTGCTCAGTCGTCGATCAGGACGAGGATCCGAGAGCCCTAGGCTGCTGATCAGTATTTGCAGTTTATTTGCAGCCAGTAGCTTCCGGGCAGCAGACCGAGTTCACACAAGACGAGGAGGGTGTTATACACTTCCGAGGCAGATTATGCGTACTTCAGTCTCATCCGGTCTTATAGGAGTTACTTCCGGAGGCTCATCGCTCATGATTTGCTGTCCACCCAGGCGGTACTCGTGTATACCAAGATTTGAGGTGTTTCTATTGGTGGAATGACATGAAGGAAGACATCGTGGATTTTGTAGCTAGATGGTTTGTCTGTCAGCAAGCGAAGGCAGAGCACTAGATACCTGCCGGATTATTTCAGCAGATTCCTATTTCTGAGTGGAAATGGGAACTTATTACCATGGACTTTGTGGTGGGTTTGCCGAGGACACGACGAGGGCATGACGCGATTTGGGTAGTCGTTAATCGATTAACCAAATATGCACACTCTTTAGCGATCCGGAAGACTGATTCTCTGGATCGATTGGCAGATCTGCATTGCCGAGAGATCATCGGATTACATGGTGTTCCTTTGAGTATTATTTTGGATAGAGACCCCCGATTCACGACTCGTTTCTGTCAGAGTCTGCAGCCGGTGGTAGGTTTTGTGGGACACCCACCCTCTGGGATGAGGTTGGGGAGGCCCAGTTGTTGGGACTTCATAGAGTTCAGCATGAGGCAGAGTTAGTCCGTATTATCAGACGGAGGATGTCAGAGGCATATGACTGCCAAAAGAATTATGCTGACCAGAGTCGGAAACCCTTAGAGTTCTTTATTTGCGACAATGTATTTCTGCGAGTTTCACCTACGAAAGGAGTGAAGAGATTTGGTTTCAGAGGTAAGCTAGCTCCGTGATACATTGAACCTTACCAGATCTTAGAAAGGATTGGAGCAGTTGCTTACCGGTTGGCACTACCACCGATCCTAGCAGGAGTTCATGTCGTATTCCATGTGTCTATGCTGAGATGATACATGCCCGACCCGACACATGTGCTGACAAATATCTCAGTTCCTATTCAGCCTGACGTCACTTATGAGGAGATTCCGGTACGGATTCTAGACCGGAACGAGCGTCAGTTCCGGAACAAGACTATCCGGCTGGTTAAAGGCGGATGACGGCAGTATCCAGACGAGGAGGCTACTTGGGAGTTCGAGGATATTATCCGAGCTCGATATCCCCATCTTTTCACATGAGGTATGTGATTAAATTTACCGTTAAGCATTATTACTCTTTGCTTGTTGTTAGTTTTGCTGATGGTAGATAAAGAAATTTGGGGGACCAAATTTTTATTAGTGGGGGAGAATGTAAAATATCGGAAAAAAAAAAATGATGACGAATAATGATAAGGGAATTTTTCGGTATTTCTAGAAATTTTTCCGAAATTTTTCGGAGCTCGTATGGACAAGTTTACGGGGATAAAAATGGGGTCCGAGAAAGCCTATTTAGGTTACCCCATTTAGGTGAGGAAAAGTTGAATTATTATATATAATTCTTTTCTTTTATTTCTCTTTTCCCATTTTTTTTCTTTTCCCGACCCGTGCCTCTCCCCGCGCCTCCTCGTCTCCCAAATTCTCCCAATCATGCTGCCCTAACTGCTCCATCCACCGGCGCCGCAAAAACATCATCTTCTCCTCTCCATCTTCTTCATCGCGCCGGCCGCCACTGTGCCCTGCCGACACTACTGCCCTCTCTCGACCCGAGCAGCGCCGCCATCCTTATGCCCTAGCGCCGGCCTCCTTCTCTTCCTTCCCAAGCCACACCAAGCGGCGCTACCACTTGAGGTCGAAGGGAGCAGCACCGACAGCTGATGCCCTCTCTGCCGCTGAGACAAGGAACGCACCTTCTATTCCTCCTTCCTCGCGTCGGCCACAGCCGACGTCGCCACCAGCCACCCGATCGTCGGTCAACGACACCGAAGCTCTTTCCTCTCCCTCTCACTCTCACAGTGAGGAGCGCTCTCTCTTCTTCCGAGCTACGACCGTTACTGCCCAAAGACGGCTGCTGGACGCCCGCCCGAGCACCGAGCCGATCTTTGCATAGGTCAGTGCCTTCATTATTCTTGATGTTTTTTTTTATAGAGGGATTTAGTTCTAGGGAGAGTAGGTTGGTCGTAGGTGGTTAGCCGCGGCAACAGACCTTTGCTCCGGCCATTTCATCCACCCGCAACCACATCAGAGTTGGGTGAGTGCTAGGGCTCTAGCAGTATTGTTCGCCGGTGATTCAGAGCTCCGGTTGTCTTCTCCGATCAGGCACTGAATCTAGTTGTGAGCCACTAGAGATCACAACATATCTTGGTGAGTATCATGATGAGTTATAATTGAAATTAATCTAATTATGTGAATGAATTGGAGGAGAATTAGGGCTTGTGTGGGCTAGACCTGATTAATAAGGTGCTGGGATTAATAGAAGTTGAACATTAATTAAGATTAATTAATGACCCTTCAATTAGGGGTTTCCCTAATTAGGTTATGGTTCCAATTGGAGATTTGATTTAGCTAATTAATTATATGTAATTAGCTAAATATGTATATCATGTATTACAGGACTTTGATTCGAGATGGCGTCTCGACGCGGGATCTATTTCGGATATGATCTCCATCTTTTGAGGCGGGTACCTCTTGACTTATCTTTAATGATATTGTCTTTGGATATGCATAGTATTTTATAACTACAAGCAATGAACATGTTTGTCTTTGGTATGTCACTGTTTGATATCCATAGCATGTTAGGTTTATCGCCTGTGACGTATCCGTGCTTATATCATGTGATTTATTGCCATGAGTACTGTATTACCATAAGTATCTTAGTTTCTAGAATAAGTGACATACCATGTTTTACTAAGGTTAGGACTAGGTTCTGGACTTTTGGTTTGAGTCATGTGTATCGAGATTATCTGATACTTAGGTTTTATGCCATGACTGGCTTGTGTACCTCTATTTGTATATCATATATGATTCGTGTACCTAGACCTTGATTCTTGATATGTGCATATTGTTGGTACATATGTTATGGAAGGAGATATGTTTAGGATCTATGTTGCTATACCATAGAGGACCTGTATGCCCTAGATCCGTGGATTGACCTACTGATACTGTGGTACCCATGTTATGTATATATGGATTTTTCTATGCTGATCAGGATATTCCATACTTATTATGTTCAGGACATAGGTTTTTGATATTCTATCTGACCTGTGTACTCTAGATCTTGGTATGTGACCATCGATTTTACAGTACTCATTTTATATATATGGATATGGTTATGTTGATCAGTTTTTTCTATGCTTAGTGACATGCATCATGATTGCATGCTGTGCGATTGTCGGCTCCACTATGGTTGAGCTCATCGCCAGTTACATGTACTGCACACACCCCCACTCATGGTTTAGTGGTATATCATGCAGGTGTGTGGCGGTTCTGCTGTTTGGCTCCGTTGGTCATATGACTCAGCGTGGTAGCCGACAGTCAGTTCCGCTCTGTTTGGCTCCGCTGGCATTTAGTGTAGCAGCGTGGTAGCCGGCAGACGGTGGACTCTGTTTGGCTCCGTTGGTCAGGTGACTCAGCGTGGTAGCCGGCAGAGATACCTCCCCGTTATCTTGTACCGGGAGATGAGAGCATTGAGCTCCCCCATTTATGATTTGGGGTCAGGACAGGAGTACTCCGACAGCATCCCGTCCACTCGGTCACTCATCAGAAGTAGTGACGACAGAGTGCACGGTTGTCACAGCCCTACCCACTTGGTCTCACCATTTGTGTGTGAGATGACTGACTGACGTCAAGGGTGACCAGGACGCATCATTAGCATCATATGCATTGATGCATTTATATTCTTATGATTGTGTTTGCTGCATTTGGTTGCTGCATTTTGGTTGGATGCATACTTTTGACCTGCATACAGGATTATTGACACTTTCGGTTTGACGACCCTTTTGTCTGGATAGGAGTTCCTGGTGAGTACAGCTTCCTCAGTTACCTTTCAGTTTTGCATATTCCCTATATATGATTAGGAAGCTGTATTCCATGTTTGTTGCTGTCAGATATATCTTACTACTCATGTCCATTGGTATTCGCTGAGTTGTTGAACTCACCCCCATTGACACTATCTTTTTCATGTACCAGGTTATTTATGGTGTCGCTTGGAGCATCCTTTCTATTATTTTATCTTGGTATATGAAATTTCTGTATTTCGATTTGTGTTCTGATTTTGTTTCCGGGTGTTATGTTGTTGGTTGTGTAAGCCTAGCCGGCTAGCAGTTTTGTGTTTGGTTGTATTTAGTTTCTGTCAGTTTTTGTTGTGTTTTGGTTTTGGTACAGCCTAGTGGGCTGCTTTACTTTTAACTGCGTGGTTGTGACAGCCAGAGGCTGAATTTGATATTAACTGCGTGGTGTTTGTTTTCTTTTATTGTTATGATTCCAGCCGCATGTGGCTGAGGTATATTATGTCTGTAGAAATGCTTCAGATTGTCACCGGTACAGGGGAGGTGCTGCCGAAATTTCTTCGGACTGGGACTCCTCTGGGGCGTGACATAAATTCTTTTCGATCCTACAATTGGTATCAGAGCAGGTACCGCTCTGATTTGGTGCAACCACCAATCAGACAGGGGGTGAACTTTCTGTTAAGTTTTTTTTTGGTTTTTATTTTTTTTCGCATAATTCCAAACCGATAATCTTACCTTTTTGGAAAGATCTTTTCTTCGTTATCCAAATTGGTGCAACACTCATTTAGATCTTTCTATCATCGTTTTCTTCCCACACTGCTAATCCAAGACCAAGTCTTGGGACTTTTTCTTGTCTATTTTTTTTTACTTGTGTGCAGGATCAAAATGTCTCAACTTGAAGGATTCAGCATAGTGCGTCCTCCCCTCTTCAACGGGGATGACTTCCCGTATTGGAAGAAGAGAATGGAAGTCTATCTCAAAACGGACTTCGACCAGTGGATGAGCATCACCAGACCATATAAAATACCAGTAGACAGTTCCAGAAATCTACTGGACCCAGAAGATTGGACGTCAGACCTAAAGAAGAAGGCGTCAACAGAAAACAAGGCAATCAACACCCTACAGTGCGGATTGACCAGAGAAGAACTGAACCAGGTCGGACCACATAAGAACGTCAAAGAACTGTGGGGCAAACTGATCGAGCTGCACGAAGGAACGAGCGACGCTAAGGTAACAAAATGAGACTTATTATTAAATAAAATATTTAATATAAAATACAGGAAGGAGAAACTGCAAGTCAACTTCACGCGAGGATCAAGGACATCCTCAATGGGCTCCAGGCCATCGGCCACCAAATGGAGAACCGGGGCTTAATAAGGTATGCATTAAACGCATTTCCACGTAATAGTTTGTGGGCATCTATCGTAGATGCCTATAAAATTTCTAAGAATTTATTGAAACATAAATTAGACGAGTTGTTTTGTGAATTAGAACTACACGAACAAACTAATGTCAGGGCCGAGAAAGGAATTGCTTTGTTTGCAGGCCCCTCCAAAGAAAATAAGAACAAACCTAAGCCTGAAGCAGATTCTGACCAGGACTCTGAAGATGAAGAGCACCTGATGAACTTGGTAAGGAAAATGTTCACCAGGAGAAAGAGGGGTTTCAGCAAGAAAGAACTTCAGAAAATCAACTCCCCCGAATCAAGGAGCATGACGTGCTTCGGATGCAACAAAAAGGGCCACTACAAGAACGAGTGCCCGAAACTGAAGAATGAAAAACCGAAGCTGATCAAAAAGAAGGCGCTCAAAGCGACGTGGGACGACACTTCCTCGGATGAATCGGAAGCCGAAAAACAAAAGAACCAGAGTTACCTCACGCTGATGGCCCGCGAAGAAGAATCGGAGGATGAATCGGAAGACGGGTCTAAACCCGAATCAAGCCACGAGTCCGTACTCGTTTCCGAAGGTTCCAAAGAGGTATACCGAAATCTAAACAGAAAATTTTTTTAAATTATTTCCTGCTTAAATGATAAATTAGTAAAAATAGAAAATGAAAATAAGTCACTCCTCGAGGAAAATCAAGACCTCAAGGAACAAATCAAAAACTCAAGTCCAACTCAAGATCTAACACTTGAGGAGGAGAATCTATCACTAAAAATAGAAATTAATAATTTAAAAGAAATATTATAAAAATTCACAACGAGGTCAAAGAACTTAGATTTAATTTTAAACAATCAAAAAGCAAGTTACAACAAAACTGGACTTGGTTACAAATCAAGTTCAACTAAAACTTTTAAATCATTAATAACCCAACACAAACCAACAAAACAAGCTTGGGTTCCGAAAGCGTGTTTAATCACGCAAGTAGGACTTAATCAATACTACATCCCTAAAGATAAAATATATTATATAAAGTCAAATAAATCAAATAAACCAGAATACAAACCTGAACCAAAAGGGTTAAAATCTAAACATATTAAAACTCAACAAAATGTAAACTATCATCAAGTGAAATTTAATTATAAAAGAAATAGACATAAACCGAGAACAAAGTTAAATTAAATGGTAATTAATTCAGGGGGAGGCTCCAGAATAGCTGGCACCTCCAAAACTAACCTACCAGCAGGGTAACCCTAACCAACCTACCCAGCATGGTAATTAGGATTAGTTAAAAAGAGTTCAAGCTTAACTTGAAAAATGGTAGACCTGATTTGTTGTACACGGCTCGTTGTGACCCAAGTACCATATTTAGACACTTGGATCCCAATTCGAACCTTTCCAAAGTTTTCTTGAGTCGCCCGACTTGACCTTTCCAATCAGAATTTTCTTCCTCAAGTTTTTCGACTTGAGTCGAAGTTCCGACTTGAACTTGGTTAGTCGAGTCACTCTAGTTAACTTGTTACTTAAGGTGGTTTATTTCCTTAGGTAACAAGTTATTTTGTTTTTCCGATTTTGATAACTTTTTAAACAAACACTTAACTACTTTAAGCAAGTTAGATTTAGAATAAATCGTTACCATATTTGGATCTTCCGATCCGGGGCTTCTGTCGGAATTGAGGTCGATCTCGGACTCGTACTCTTCATCGGACTCAGAGTCAGAATCTTCGTTTCTTACCATAAATGCAAGATGGCTTGAATGCTTCGTATGCTCCGTGTCGGATTTGTCGGATGAGGTCTCGTCCCATGTCGCTTGAAGAGCCTTCTTCCATCTTGTCGATTTAGATTTTTCTTCCTTCCTGTTCGAGTAATCAATTTTGAAGTGTCCTTTTTTGTTGCACCCGTAACAAATCACTTCTGATTTGTTTTGGGTCTAGTTGGGTGGTGTCTTTTTGGCATTCCTTCTGAGCTTCTTTTTCATCAGAAGTCTCCGGACCATGTTGACCAACTCTTCTTCATTTGTTGAGTCAGGATCTGACTCGCTTTCAGATTCGATCTTGATTTTTGATTTTGTCTCCTTGCTCGATACTACATACAAAGCAACACCTTTCTCGCCATGGATCATGTTAGATTGCTCATGTAGTTCTAATTCACAAAATAACTCATCTAACTTAAGAATTGAAAGATTCTTAGAAATTTTGTACGCATCTACAATTGATGCCCACAAAGCATTCCTCGGAAAAGCGTTCAGAGCGTACCTTATCGTGTCACGGTTTTTGAGATTGTGTCTGATCAGGTGAAGACCGTTGAGGATGTCCTTCAGTCGAGCGTGTAGTTGTGAGGCCGTCTCTCCGAGAAACATTTTTATATTAAATAAATTGTTTAAAAGCAAGTCCCGTTTATTTACCTTAGACTCGTCGGTTCCTTCATGTAGCTTGACTAGCGAGTCCCACAATTCTTTTGCGTTGTCGTAGGGGCCGACTCGATTCAACTCCTCCATTATAAGTCCGCACTGAATGGTATTGATCGCCTTGTAGATCAGTTTGTGCCTTCTTGATCATTTGAGGAGTTCATTCTTCTGGTTCTAATGTTGCTCCATCCTTCATCGGTAGAGTGTAGCCTCAAGATCGTGAATCAGAGTTCGATGTCGAACTTCAAGTAACACTCCATTCTATTCTTCCAGTAGCTGAAATGTTCTCCTTTGAATAGTGGGGGTCGAACAGTACTGTATCCTTCTTGATATGAGTTCATCCTTGTAAGACAAAAATTAACAGAAAAATATTTCCAAGACTTTCGTCCTGGGATTAGTAGTGCTTGAAGAATAAAGAATAAAAGAATTATTCTAAAAGAAAAGAAAAGGTTTTAAAATGATTTGAAAAATGGTTAAGAAATTCAGAGCTAACGAGGTTCTGATACCAATTGATAGATCAATTGAGAGCGATAGAGGGGGGGTGAATATCGCTTTCTTTAAAACTTATCTTTTTCTTTTAAACAGAATCGTGCAACGGAAAATAAGAAGGGGACAAGGTTGTTTACTTCGTTTGAAGCCTAGCTCGACTCTTACTCGAAGGCCCGCGGTCCTTGACTGCACCGATGGGCAAATCACTAAAACCCTTCTTTCTGAAATCCTCGGAAAGAAGTGGATCGTACAGATACAAAAGTGTAAGATAGTAACACTCCTACTATCTTACAGTGCAGTACAAAAATAAGATATACCAACAAGAGTAGTTGAAAATCGAAGCTCAGTCGGATAGAGTAGCTTTACAGGATTGATGAAAATTCGTAGCACGAGCAGCTTGCAGAACGGCACTTGAATAGATCAGAAAGAGTTGCTGAGCCTCTGACTTTGAGCCGTCATTTATAGGTATACTGGACATTCGGTCGACCGATCCCACTGTTCGATCGACCGAACCTACTCCCTTCCTTCCTAGCTAAAGTCCGAAGCTGGCTCGATCTTTTGCATTTACTGGTCTTTAATGGTTTGGTCAATCGAACCATCTTTTCGGTCGACCGAACAAGCCTTTTCCTTGTTCGTCAAAATCTTCCAGAGATCTTCTTTTAATGTTGTTTAATGCTGATTGGATCGGTCGACCGGTCCTCTGATTCGGTCGATCGATCAGCCCTTCTTTCCTTTTGCTTCTGATCGGTGCTGGTGAGCTGTCCTGTGCTGAGTCCCATGGTTCGGTTGACCGATCCTATGATTCGGTCGACCGATCAAACTTTGATCGGACTGAACTCTGTTTTGATCTGAACTAATACCTGTTTTGAGTTGACCTGGTTCGGTCGACCGATCCTCCTGTTCAATCGACCAATCGAGTCGAACCTGCAAAACAATGTTAGATAATAATCCTACAAAATAGAGATTAGCATAGTAATAATATTAGTATAAAAGATAGTAGAACTGTTTTGATCTCAACTTGGAAACCTTTCTGGTTTCTTCAGTTGGATCAGTGACCTAAGATTGTTCCCTTCGGGAACCCGACCTCACTGTCACTCCTCCAGTTTGTTTACCTCAACCTACCTTCCAAACTTAGATCCTCCAGATCTAGTTCGAACTTTTCACTCAGCCTTGATCGGCTCCCCAGGACTTTTTCTTTGATTTTCGGTCCTCCAGACATTTCGATCATACCGCAAAGCTTCGGGTCCCCTTGACCCTCTTGGACTTTCACCTGGGTTCCACGATCTGCTAAGATTTCTCCTGCCTAGCCTCCAACTAGGTCTTTCCCGGTTGAGTAAGCATCCTGCACACTCAGTCAACTTGTTAGATCATAATAAGACTTAACTTGAACCTTTGACAATCAAAACTCTGGTTTGATTCTGGTGCAGTTTGCACCAACAAGTTGTGGAAATGGCAAGGAGTATGCTCAAAGGTAAGGGAATTCCAAATCTTTATTGGGCAGAAGCTATACATACAACTATATATATTCTGAATCGATCGCCAACTAAAGTTGTCAGAAATAAAACACCATATGAAGCTTGGTACAAGAAAAAGCCAGGAATTGATCATTTCAGAATATTCGGCAGCATTGCATATGCACTTATACCATCGCAACATCGTGAAAAGTATGATCAAAAAGGTCAGAAGCTTCTTTTTATTGGCTATAGTGATGAGATCCATCAACAAACTTACTATATCTCAAGATGTTATCTTTGATGAAAATGCTACTTGGGATTGGAAAGGAAAAGAAGTTGACAACTCTGGATCATTAAAGTTTGATAATCAAATGACATCTCAACCTGGCCCATCTCAAGTCTACAATAATGATCCAATTCCTACAACAGAATTTTCTACAATTAATGAAGAAAGTGACTCTGAAAGTCCCCTAAGAAAAACCAGACTACTAAGTGAAATATATGATTCTGTTGAGGTTGGGTTGTTCTCTTGTGAACCTCAAACTTTCGAAGAAGCATCAAAAGAAGAATGTTGGATAGAAGCAATGCATGATGAACTATCCACAATCCAGAAAAACAAAACATGGGAGCTTGTTGACTTGCCCAAAGGAAAGAAAACTATTGGTCTAAAATGGATCTTCAAAAACAAATACAACAAAGATGGGTCAATTCAAAAACACAAAGCTAGACTCGTCGCAAAAGGATATTCTCAACAACCGGGAATCGACTTCACAGAAACATTTGCTCCAGTCGTAAGGATAGAAACAATTCGGATGACTTTAGCCTTAGTAGCTCATTTGGAGGTAAATGTTTTCCAACTTTATGTAAAATCAGCATTCTTGAATGGCGAAATTCAAGAGGAAGTATATGTTGATCAACCTGAAGGTTTTGAGATCAAAAAGAAAGAAGCCAAGGTTTTTCAACTTAAGAAGACATTATATGGGTTACGACAAGCACCCCGAGTATGGAATAGCAAAATCAACAATTATTTCATTGAAAATGGCTTCGATCGAAGCGTAAGTGAATCATCACTCTATGTGAAGACAATTAAATATGACTTCTTGGTCGTATGCCTTTATGTCGATGATCTCATTTACTTTGGAACCAATAAAGCTATGGTGGAAGAATTCAAAAATCAAATGATGAAAGATTTTGAAATGACAGACTTGGGGCTTATGAAATATTTTCTCAGAATTCAAGTCAAGCAAAGACCTGGAAACATTTTTCTATATCAAGAAAGGTATATTGAGGATCTTCTTAAAGAATTTAATATGAGCCAATGCAAGTCGGTCTCTACTCCTATGGCGTCAAATGAAAATTTTCAAATTAATGATGATAGTGAAAAGGTTGACTCCACTCTCTATAGGAAATTAATTGGTTCCTTAATCTATCTCAATACAAGGCCGGATATCACACATTCAGTAAGTTTGCTATCTAGATTTTTAAATGAACCAAGCAAAGTTCATTTGACAGTAGCAAAAAGGATCTTAAGATACCTTAAAAGTACAAAGGGTCATGGCATTGAGTTCAAAAAAGAAAACAATTGCAAGCTTATTGGGTACACAGATAGTGATTGGGCAGGATCGATTGATGATCGAAAAAGCACTTCTAGATATATTTTTTGCCAAGGATCAAATGTGATATCTTGGAGTTCAAAGAAGCAAAAATCTGTAGCATTATCTTCAGCAGAAGCAGAATATATAGCTACAACAGATACAGCTTGTGAGGCTGTTTGGATCAGAAGAATTTTGAAAGATTTAAAATTTAAGCAAGATGAACCAACAATAATTCATTGTGATAACATGTCGGCAATTGCAATGACAAAGAATCTAGTGTTCCATGCTAGATCCAAGTATATTGAACTGCGACATCACTTCATTAGAGATTTAGTTAATAAAGGAGAAATATGTATGAAGTTTATCAAGACAGATGATCAACTGGCAGACATCATGACCAAAGCTGTTACAATTGATAAGTTTAACAAATTCAAGAAGCAACTTAAGATTACAAATTAAGAGGGGATATTGAATAGTATTAATTAGTAATCTTTGGAAATCTGGAATTGCATGGTCAAGCTATGGGAAATAGAAGAACTACAATTACATGGTCAAACTATGGGAAAGAAGATCTCGTTCGTAATTTACCAAGAGTTAATATAGTTGACTAGCTTTAATTAATGTATCATGCTTCATTCTCATTATAAATTCGAACATGAAAAGTACTTGAGGTAAGGAGAGCAAGAGAGAAATTGTAAAAGTTAGTGTGCTGTAGCAACTCCCATTTGAATAGAAAATCGGTAAAGTGGAGAAAAATCCTCAATCCCATTCTTAATTTTGCATGCAGTCTCTCTATACAAAAAAACTTTATTTCCACTCCCTACATGCAAAGTTTCCTTTGCTTCAACTCCCTCATGTAAATATCATGACCTAATTACCTTCAGATTTTTTAGGTATAAAAAGTTCAAGAATGAGTATAATTCTTCTTAAAGTCAGCATTTTATACTAGAATCGAGTATATTTTCTATCAAAATTATCTCTCATATTTTTTAGGTATAAAAAATCTAAAAATGAGCATAATTCCTATTAAATTCAGTATTTTACATTAGAATCAAGTATATTTTCTATTAAATTGAGCATGATTTTTTCCCTGCTTAATATAATTTCTCCTAAATTCAGTATCATTTAAATAAAATTTAGTATATTTTCATCCAATTGAGTATCATTTAAAGAAAATTGTGTATATTTTCTATCAAAATTAACTCTCATAATTTTTTTAGGTACAAATAGTCTAAAAACAAGTATAATTCCTATTAAATTCAACATTTTAAACTAGAATCGAGTATATTTTCTATTAAATTGAGCACAATTTTTTTCTTAATATAATTCCTCCTAAATTCAGTACTATTTATCATTTAAAGAAAATCTAGTATATTTTCATCCAATTGAGTATCATTTAAAGAAAATCTAATATATTTTCCATCCAATTAAGATGAAAAAGGAATCATACTCAATTTGATAAAAAAATATACTAGATTCTAAATTTAATGTATCGAATTTAAGATGAATTATACTGATTTTTGAACTTTTTATACCTAAAAATATCATGGGTAATTAGGTAAATATGTTTGACTAGGGAGTGAAAACAAAGAATTTGGGAAGTAGGAACTGCATGCAAAGTTATGTTTGCCAATGGAGACTGCATGCAAATTTTCCCGAAAAATAATCTAAAATTAATAATAGATGTTTCTTTTAAATTAGTCTAAAATTTAAAAATGAATATTTTTTAAAAATTGATTATAAATAATATTAAATATAAAAACTGGCTCTTAAATTAATCATGTGATTTTTTAAAAAAAATAATTATAAATAATATTAAAATATAAAAAATTGAGGTTTAATAAAATGGGGCCCTAATAAAATGAGGCCCTAGGCATAAACCCGACCACGGGCTAGGTCCTCACCGGCCCCGGCCCAAGCCCTTAATCAAGTCAACGGACCGGGTACTTGTTGACATAGGTTACAGGCCAAAATTGTAACTGCCCCCCCCCCCCCCCCCCCCCCCCCCCTCGGTCGGGCCAGTTACAGTTCAAATATATTTTTAACCGCCGACCATCAATTCAAACTGCCTTTAACCGTCAATCGCAGGTTTGGACCGGAGGTTCAGTGGGATTTTTTTTTGTTAAAAATATTTTCTCAGGGGTAGATTGAAAGTTTGAAACCACATCTCCCGCATGAAAGCCAAACAACTTAACCATTCAGACTATAATTATTATTATTATCTTATGTCAGTTAGTTTATTAATATCTAATCAATAGTTGTTTTTATAAATTTGATACACAATGAACAAATATTATGGGAATAAAAAATGAAAGTGAGTAACAACGTCATAAAAGAATTAAAAAATAAGAAAATTATGTGTGTTTTAATTCTCATATACTCTAAGAGATACGTAAGTAACTTAAATAAGTGTGCAAGTTTTTTCATATGTGATGCGATGATGAGGGGCCCACCCGACGGAGGACCGTTGCCACGGTGGAGGTCAAAGTCAAGGAGGTCAACGCTCTGATATCATCGACCAGTTGGACGATCATGTCCCGACCGGGAGGAGAAAGACCCGATCAGACATCACCTCTGACTCGAACAATGCGCCGAGCACCCAACGCTCAATAAGGGAGGACGCCAAAGAGGATATACAGAATCCGGGCCGAGCGGCTACCTCGCTCGACCTTACAATAGTACTCGGAACAGGACAACAATGTTACAACCGAGCGGACTGGCTACAAGAACAGCAATGTTATGGCAGAGGGGACTACATACCGAAATAGTAGGGTTCCAGTCGAGGGGACAGTGGAATACGGCCAAGCCGCTATCCTGCTTGGCCCGGCAGCAGACTCATCACGCTATCTTTTAACATCCTTTTGGGAGCTAGTACCACTGACAAGCGGCGTGGTCAGACAGAAGATCATATGGCGAAAGCTTCCACTGTCATTTTAGAGATATGCTCATCATGTTAAGGTACTGTGTCAGGGACACTTTACGGACAAGTCTTTTCAGGGAAAACTTGGGGATGCATGCTCACTTTGAGAAGAGTGCACGCACGCTATAGGAGCTCTATATAAAGGGGGTCCAAGCATCGGCGGAGGTATGCGCAATACACTGTTGTTACTACTATTCATTCTTCTTATCGCTGCTCCACCTCCTATTTTTTCGCCAGTGACTGACTTGAGCATCGGAGGGCCAACACCGGGGACACCTTCCCTAGCTAGGCACTGACGTGGTCAGTGTTGTAGGTTGGAGCGAAGTCCACAAGCGGTCAGCAGGAGCACCACATCCCCAGTATTCCACTCTTCGACTTCCGAACAGGAGTGACACATCCCCAGCTTATCCGAGCATCTAACTCCCCAGTTCGGTGTCGAGTGGTCTTTACTGGTCATGGACTAGCTTAGCGGATTCTCTTATCTCCCCCGTTCGGGGTCGAGAGATTTTCACTGTTCACGGACCAACTTATCCAAGCATCTATCTCCCCCGTTCGAGGTCGAGTGGTCTTTATTGGTCGTGGACTAGCTTAGCGGATTCTCTTATCTCCCCCATTTGGGGTCGAGCAATTTTCACTGGTCATGGACCAGCTTATCCGAGCATCTATCTCCACCGTTTGGGGTCAAGCGATCTTTACTGGTCGTGGACCAGCTTAGCGGATTCTCTTATCTCTCTCGTTCGGGATCAAGTGATTTTCACTGGTCATAGACCAGCTTATTAGAGCATCTATTTCTCCCGTTCAGGGTTGAGCTATCTCCAATGGTAGCGGACAAAAGTATCTCCACTAATTTCGGACAAGAATATCTCATGAGCTCTGCGCTCGCTCAGCTCACGACTTTCATTTCCATGCGCATTCGATTTCACAGTCTGTGCTCCCGCTTAGTTTTAGGGCTCCACTCCTGCCCGCCATTGCTTTGTCGCTCATTCGGTATTTTCCTGGGAACTCACTTGGCATTCGCCCGATAGCTCACTTGGCGTCCACTCTACACTATTTTTCGTCGTTTGGTCGACACGTTTTTCTACCTACTCTGCCAAGCGCGCGTCATTCTTCGCTCAGCATTACCAAGGCCATTACGATAATGACCACTCACATGTCATTATACGATCAGTTTAGCGGCTTGACTCTGTTATCGAGAGTGATTCGGCCTTTGTGACAAACTATCTAGTTAGTCGAACTCGCGCCTCCTTCGACTAGACTTGAAAGGGAAGCTTGTGATGCGGATAGGTCTCTGGGCCCAAAAGTAATTATGGAGAACAAGAGGGGTCTTTTGGTCATTTCACCTGAGGAGGGTTTAGGGGTTTTAAAGAGAGGCACTATTCGTGGTTCAGGGAATTTTGTTGGGAGGCTTCGTGATTTTTGGGGGTCGTCGTCACACATAGATCACCACCGGTATCAGCTGCCAGCTCCTTCGACGCCACCAGTCTTTGACGTCGGTCGTAGTTCCCTTTTCCTCGTCGCCTCACGCATGTCGTCGACGTCACTTCCACTGGATCTCCCTCTTCCTCTCCCTACCCGCTCGTCGGCAACCAGCCCGAGCATCGTCTCTAGCGCTGAGGTCGCCACCGCCGCCTCCCTAATGCTGGCATCCTCCAATTCCCTAACCCACGCGCTAACTCCCTTCGGTCGCTGCTTCTGGAGGCCGACCCGCGGCCTCTGTCGGTTGCACAGCGCCACCGTCGCCGACTGCACTCCCGACGCCGAATCTGACTTGCCAGCTCCTCTTCGTCCTGTGGCTCCTCACCGACAGCCTGTCACAGCCTCCGCATGGGCCCAGCACAGTAGCCACGTTCTCACAGGAACACCGATAGCTTCTCGTTGTCGCTGCACCAATCACTCTCATGCACGTCACCGACATCGAGGGCCTGTCCTTACGCTCTGGTGTCACTACCCTAGCGCAGGTGGCCTTCTAGGAGGCTATAGCCCTCAGCCTCATCGCCCACCATCTCCAGTTATGCTTCGATCCAATCTATCTCCGGCCTTCGAGCCGATATGGTGTTCCGTCCTTCGCACCGTTATTATGTTCTAATCTATGTGGTGTTGTCATGTCCCCGCCTGCGAGTCATTGTTGCATTCCGGCCTTCATGCCACTATTGTATTCTGGCCTTCGTGGCGCTATTCCAGCCTATGAGTCGTTACTGTAGTTAGACTGCACGTCGTCCTACGGATCCATATCGCGTTCGGCTTCGAGTCGTTGGATCTAGCTACTCAGCTGGTGGACATTTATCTACTCTTCAGGGCTGTAACGACTCGATCAGCATCATGACCGGCTCACTGATCTATCCGAGGGCGCCCCCCTAGGGCCAAGGTATGTCATCGTACTCATCTTGTATTTATTTCATTATTCTACTATTATTTAGCTGCTTATATATTTGTGGGATCTGCCTCGAGCATCGAGGTACCAGGGGTCGGGACAACCCGGTCACTGGCTACAAGTAGCATTGACCAGAGGCCTTCCGACGACTTAGTCAACACAGAAGGCAGTTTACCATCCGTGTCATGGAGATACGGTCAACATTCCAGCCACGTCATTCCAGCAGTTCCATCTTCTCAGATTCCTGACAAGACCAATATGAATTTATAATTTTAAATTTTAATATAATAATATTGAATTGTGGTAAACCGTGGTGAACTATGCATGAATCCTCAACCAGCAGTTTCGAACCGTGAACTATAATCACCTTGGATAATTAAGGTTAAGGGTTGACCTCCTATGAATAATCAAATCGGTGGTTCTGAACCATCGAACCGTTAGTTCTGAACCATCAGTAGGGCTGTAAACAAGCCGAGTCGAGCCTATCTTTGGGGTGTTCAAGCTTGTTTGATAAGGTAACTGAGCCGAGCCTAGCCGAGCCAAGCTTAAAATGAACCAAACTTTTGAAATGAGTGTTCAAGCTTGGTTTAGTTTATTTTTTATTAGCTTGAGCTTGTTTGAAGCTTGACTTGAGCTTGGTTCGTTTAGATGTTATCAAGCTTTCAATTCAAGCTTAGCTTTGAGCTTGGTTCATTTAGATGTTATCAAACTCTCAATTCAAACTTGTTTGATTGTTTAAAACTTGTAGTTGTTTGATTGATTATTGAGCTTGATAATTTAAATTTATTTTATTTATTATTTATTTAGCATATTGAAAAAAAATTTATTAATGAATATGGTTCGTGAACGTTGTTCACGAACGTTAACAAGCTGAACACATATGTGTTCAAGCTTATTTATTTAGCCTAACGAGCTATTCAAGTTTGTTTGTTTAATTAATCTTATTTATATTGAATGAACATAAACAAGCTCTTACCAAGCCGAACATCAAACTTGTTCATGAACACTTGGTTCATTTATAGCCCTAACCATCAATTCTGAATCATGGTTGGGTCTAGGCACAAGTCATTATGACCTAAGCCTTGAGCCAATACTTGTCTAAATCTTTCGCCTAAATCTTAAATCAGACGAACGTATTGTAGCAACTACGATTTGATAGTTACTACACATGTTATAGCAGTTACAGTTTTGTGATTCCTATAATGCATACTTAATCTATTCAACGTTAGTAGAAATTTACATTGTAGCAGTTACGAAATTGTAGCTACTATAACTACTATAGCAGTTAAGATGTAAAATACCGAAAAAGGGCAGATAACCATAAGGAAATTTTTAGAAATTTTCTGAGAATTTTTCGGAGTTCGTATGGCGTAGGTCAAGGGGATCAATTATTGGACTAGGGGAAAGTCTATTTGACATACCCAAAGGTGGTAGTTGATTGAGGATTTTAAACTATACTGTAATTCAAGGTTTATAATTTCCCTTTTCTATTCATTTTCGCCGTGCCCTAATCCTTCTCTTCTCCTCTTCTTCCTCTCTTCCCCAACCCGACGCCAATCCTCTTCGTCTTCCCCAACCGGCGCCGCCCTCCCACTACTTCATTTCCTCTTCTCCCTCATGAACAAAACCTATCAGCCAAGGGAGATCGGGCACAACTCCTCCCTCTTCCATCCTTTTTCCTCACACCGATTTCCCTTCTTCCTCTTCACCGCGATCGCTATGTTTCCTCGCTGGTTCTTAGCTTCTCCCTTCGAAATCGCCGGTGTGGATCTAACCTAGGAGCTTCAAGGGTGAGCGATCCTCCTCTTTTTGGATTCCCGCAAGTTTCAACACCAAGCTCTCTTGGCTACCAGGCGGTCGATCCTCTTCTTCCTTCCCCTCCAAGTCGTGCCCTAGTTTCTTGGTGTCACCCCTCTTCAGCGCCGCCGACTATAGAGCTCCGACTCCAATAGCTGCGATCTTGATCACCGACGCCGAGTTACCTTGGCCCTCTGCCCTAGCATGGTTTCACCCATTCTTCTTTTTCTCTCGGTTCCCTCAGGTAAGTGATTTAAATCTAGTATTAGATTTGGGCAGTTGATGCATTAGTAGTGTTGATTGATTGGCAGTGACCTAGTTTGGTTCTGGCTACCACAGCATCAGTAGCTTGTTGCTGACTCTGCTGATCCAAGACACTTGCTAGCTGTTGAAGAGGAAGAGGTTGTTGGAGCAATCCTAATGGTCCCATGTGTTTTGGTGTTTGGGTAAAGGGTTTAAGTTAAATTCACCCTTGTTATTTGATATATGTATGTGAGTGTGTAGGTTTGCAGGATACACATATGACTCAGTTTGATGGGTTCGGGTACGGTGAAGGATGGAGCATTCCAGGGACCGTGGACAAGGCAGCAAGGACAAAGGCCAAGGGAAGCGACTTCGAGGCATACGCAAAGGATGGCATTGGGGACGAGTCACAGGCTTGGATGCATCCGAGGGACGAGAGCCAAAGGAAGTAGGCTTGAAGGATAGAGGTGGTTGTAATGAAGGGTCAAGTGAGTCGTGAGGGTACGAGTGCATGAGAAATTGTACTCAGAGTAAAATCCTAGATTTAGGATTTTACTGTAGCAGTTATTGTAGTAGTACTATAGCAGTTATTGTAGAAGTCGACTGTATTTCCATCAGTCGATTGGTACAATCGACTGGGCAGTCGACTAGGAGCGAACAGAATACTTTTATTCACTCGGTTAGCATGGAGCAGCCGACTGATGGAAGTATCAGTCGACTAGTATCGAGCCGTTGGATTGTAACGGTCGAATCCCCACAGAGGGCAGTCGACTGATGGTTTTGGCAGTCGACTGGTAGGCGGGGTTTTTCAACTCGTGGCCTATATAACCAAGCATTGGAAGGTTGGTTAAGATTGACGAAATAGAGGTGGTTAATCCCTATTAGTAGTCTACCAGTGTCTTAGTGTCTCAAGAGTTTTAGTTGGTGTTGTGGTGAGGTTTCTCCACCCACAAAGAGTGACTTGAGATATCCAGAGTTTGCCGGGGATTAAATCACCAACGTATTGAGGGATCTTCCACCTTGCGGACGGTCGTGGAGTAGGAGCAAGTTATCTCCGAACCACATAAACGAACGTGTTAGCGGTTTGCATTTCTTTCCTTATCTTTAGTCATTAGCTTTCATATTTGTATTTAGTATTAGATTTCCGTTGTGCACTAACAAATACGTAGGAAGTGAACAATTTGGGGGTGTCATCTATCCAACCCCCTTCTAGCCAGCCACCGATCCCCTACAAGTGGTATCAGTGCGAGGCCGCTCTCCATTGAACTAACCGCCGAGAAAGCAAAGATGACTGGCTTGGTAAATCCACCAAAGTTTGAAGGAGGAAGCTTATGGGACATCACATTTTGGATGGTGAAGATGAAGAACTTCTTCGAGACGAATTGGGACACAATGATGGTGGTAGAAGAGACATTTGAAATCCCGAAGGACAAGAAAGGGAAGAGACTCCGACCACGTCATTCGACGGAGGAGCAAACATCACGGGCAAAGACAAATTCAAAGGTAATATCGATTTTAATTGATATTTTGTCTCCTAACGTGATAAGTGATATAGGTGAATACGAGAATGCCCACAATTTGTGGAGCAAAGTAAAGAAAGTTCTAGGCAAAGAACTTATGCCTACACAAGAAGAAAGAAAATCTGAAGAAAAGGAAGAAGTGGCTCAAGTAGAGGAGGAGAAGGATGAAGAAAAGCCATCCACAATTGTGGATGAGGAAGATGAGGTAGCATCTACATCCTCAAAGGTTAAAGAAGAATCCAAGACAAGTGAAGAAGAAGAGGAAGTCTTGGAAGTCAACCTAGCTAGCGTCTCCACCGAAGTGAAGTCAGAGAACAATATAATTTGCTTCGGTTGTAATGAAAAGGAACACTACAAGAGTAGGTGTCCATTGGGTAAGAAAGAGGTAAATCCTAAACTCATTCAAGTTAATTTAAACACTAACAATGGTTGTAGGAATGAAGAAATCCAAAGAAGGAGAGCACGCATCATATGCTTCACATGTGGAGAGAAGGGTCACTACCACACCAAATGCCCCAAGAAGGGAGAGATCAAGAAGCTAGCGCAATTGAAGAAATATAAGAAAAAAAAAGGAGCTCAAGTCAAGGGGGACATTCAAGGGTAAGGGAGGTATATCCTAACTTGAATTGTAATTATAATTCTTTTACTCCCATGCATGCTAGAAATAATTTCCATTATTTACCCATGCAAAATTTCGGATTTAGATATCATAATAGGAATAGGGTAAATATAGATCATAACCCTAGGAGACTCATTCATGATAAATCTAGAAATGGTAGACCTATGGAGAACCAAGGCATTAATCCCAAGAAGGGGAGACACATGCCTAGGAAGGGTAGGTCTAGGAATGTCCATGGTGGACATGTTGACTCTAGGTTTAGGAACCTAGAAAGGGAGAATCAAGCTTTAAAGGCAAAGCTTGATCATTTGGAGAAACCCCTAGATAGGTTCAATGTTGGATCTAAGGGTTTAGATATGGTGTTGGGTAACCAAAGACCCAACAATAATAGATTAGCTTTGGGATACCGATCTAATGTCTCCAATACTAAGGGAAAGTCTTATGCTAGGGTTGCAAATGACTATAGCAAGGAGAAGTCAATAAATGGCAAAGGAACGTCATTTAAAGGTAAGGAGAAGCTAGCCAAGGACAAGGTGTCCAAGGTTAAAAAGGTGAGGTTTGTAGGCCAAGTGTCACCGGAGGTGCACCGATGTGGCCTAGCAATTGTAGATGAGTTACCTAGGGAGGTAACTAAAATTAAGAGCTCTAGGGGGAGCTCAAAGAGTCAAGTTGGGACCCATGGCAAATGGATCTCAAGTGGATTTTACTTGGGAGTATAGAGGAGCCATGGAGGGTGCCAAATAGTTTGGAGACGGATTTGAGTCTCAACATTAGGGAATTGGCATAATTAGTTTATGTTTCATGTTTAAAAATATGACATTGGGGTCATATAGCATGATAATTAGTTTTAGATGTATAGATGTCATATAAACCAATGCTAGGGATGCATTGTAGGTTAGTATGGGCAAATACATCAAGAAGAAGCCAAAACTAGGACTTTAGGTCAAGGTTCAATTGAACCACTTAGCTAGTTTTGGATTTTGTGTCAATCTTGGGATTTATGGTAAATATATTTTTATATATATTTTTTCCAAGTAGACATTGATAAAATAGACCTCTCCATAAAATTTGAGAATTTTTGGAGGTCTGTGGAATTTCTGGTGCATTTCTGAAATTGGGTCAGAAAGGCTGATTTTTACAGAAATAGTGTACTAGTCGACTGGTATAGTTATTAGTCGACAAGTAACAGTGTTTTTGAGCACAGAATGTCTCTGTAAGCTCATTTTGATGAGGGCAATCGACTGATACTTATGACTGTCGACTGATACCAGTCTGAAACTGTTTTCAGCACTGATTTTGACCAGGATAACTCGTATAGGTGTATGAGATCCTTGAGGGATAAATACACGAGTTTATGGTCAGTATTGATGATAAGTTTCAATAATTGGAATTTTGTTAGAAGCTTTTTAATATTAGGCAAAGGGGGAGAAGTAAGGTTTAGTTGGAAAAACCTGAAAATACCTTTGTAGTGGTGAAAATCCTAGCTCGAGAGCATAGGTGTAGGAGGAGCCTTGTGATACGTTATTAAATAGCCTTATAGTAAAATTCCTAGCTCAGTGGGGAGCTTAGGTGTAGGGGGAGTCTTGTGATAGGTTCCAATGCATGTTGCATTATTTTTGATTTGGCGATGTAAGTCCAAGTGTGTAGCCTTGGCAACATAAGTTCATTCGGCGGTGTAAGTCCAAGTGTGTAGCTTTGGCAATGTAAGTCCATTTGTTTTAGCATGTTTATTTGTTATTATGTTTTCCCTAACTTAAACGTATTACCAAACATCAAAAAGGGAGAGATTGTTGGAGCAATCCCAATGGTCCGTGTGACCATGTGTTTTGGTGTTTGGGTAAAGGGTTTGAGTTAGGTTCACCCTTATTATTTGATAGGTGTATGTGAGTGTGCAGGTTTGCAGGATACACATATGACTCAGCTTGATGGCTTCAGGTCCGGTGAAGGATGGAGCATCCGAGGGACCGTGGACAAGGCAGCAAGGACAAGGGTCGAGGGAAGCGACTTCGAGGCATACGCGACGGATGGCATTGGGGACGAGCCGTGGGCTTTGATGCATCCAAGGGACGAGAGCCAAAGGAAGTAGACTTGAAGGCTAGAGGTGGTTGTAATGAAGGGTCAAGTGAGTCGTGAGGGTATGAGTGCATGAGAGATTGTACTCGGAGTAAAATCCTAAGTTCTGGGTTTTACTGTAGCAGTTACTGTAGCAATTACTATAGTAGTATTGTAGCAGGTACTGTAGCAATCGACTGGTATTTTCATCAGTTCGACCGGGCAGTCGACTAGAAACGAACAGAATGCTTCTGTTCACTCGGTTAGCGTGGAGCAGTCGACTGATGGAAGTATCAGTCGATTGGTATCGAGCCGTTGGGTTGTAACGGTCGAATCTCCACAAAGGGCAGTCAACTAATGGTATTGGCAGTTGACTGGTAGGTGGGATTTTCCAACTCGTGGGCTATATATCCAAGCATTGGAAGCTTTGTTAAGGTTGACAAAATAGAGCTGGTTAACCACTATTAGTAGTCTACTAGTGCCCTAGTGTCTCAAGAGTCTTGATTGGTGTTGTGGTGAGATTTCTCTACCTATAAGGAGTGACTTGAGAAAGTCGAAGTTTACCGGGGATTAATCCACTGACGGATTGAGGGATCTTCCACCTTACGAACAGCCGTAAAGTAGGAGCAAGTTATCTCCGAACCACGTAAACGAACGTATTAGCGGTTTGCATTTCTTTCCTTGTCTTTAGTCTTTAGCTTTCATATTTGTATTTAGTATTAGATTTCATTGTGCACTAACAAATACGTAGGAAGCGAACGATTTGGGGGTGTCATCTATCAAACCCCCTTCTAGCCGACCATCAATCCCCTACAGAGGTGAGGGTATTAGCATTGAGAATTTTATAGATTTTTTAATGCTTAATTGTTGAAGTAACTGTGGTAGTAGTTGAATGGATTTGTTGGGACCAAATTTGTACTGGATTAAGTGTGTTTACTGAAATGTTGATTTTCATATGGTGGAATGAGAGTGGATTGAAGTGAAGGAATTGTGGATATTATGGATTTAGTTAAACCTAATTGGATTATTGAATTAGGTTAATTATTTGATTAGGGTTTCCCTAACTAGTGTGGGGGATTTTATTTAGCTATTTAATTCAAAGGAATTTAGCTAAATAAAATACTTTGATGCAAGATCTATTTGAGACGACATCACGACTTGGAATCTATCAGATACGACATTCTTTTGAGGCGAGTACCTTGACTTATCTCTTTTAATAATGACATTTTGATATGCGTAGTAGGTTATGGTCACTAGTAATAATTATGTTTATCTTTGTTTTGGGTATATCACTACTTGATACCTATAGCATGCCTTTGTTTGTTATTATCTGTATGCATTTAGACTTATATTATTTTGTTCTTACCATGTGTACTTGTGATCATATAAGTAGTGGCATACATTGTCTTACTGTGTTCATGACTAGTTACTAGACATATCTGGCATGTGTACCTAGTTTCATGATATTTAGATCCTTGTTGGATTTCTTTATCTTTTGGTATATATTATGGAGGTGTCAGGATTTTCATGTTTAGTGTCATGCACCATCTTGCATGATTGCATGCTGAGCGATTGTCGGCTCCATTATTGTTGAGCACATCGTCAGTTACATGGATATGCACACACAACGACTCATGGGTTAGTGGTATATCAGGCAGGGTGTGTTGCAACACGTTGCTCTGTCAAGGGCTCTACTGGCCCGCTCATGGGTAGTGGTGATGCAGTGTGGTAGCAGGATAGGGATCCCTCCTCTGGACTGTCTCAGGGAGATGAGAGCATTGAGCTTCCCCACTTATGATTTGGGGTATGAGGATAGGTGTACTCCGACAGCATCTTGTCCACTCGGTCACTCAGGAGTAGTGATGGCAGAGTGCACAGTTGTCATAGCCCTACCCACTCTGTCTCACCATCGTGTGTGAGATGGCTGACTGGCGTCAAGGGTGACCATGTCATTTGCATCATATGCATGGATTGCATTTATTGCTTATGATTGCTGCATTTTGGATGATGCATTTGTTTGGGTTGCATATGATTGACATGCGTACAGAAGACATGAGGTATCTGATCTAACGACCTTTATGTCAAGATAGAGGCCCTGGTGAGTATAGTTTCTCTTGTCTTTTCAGTTTAGCATTTCTAACTTTTGTCCAGGAGACGGTACGGCATGATGATTATTATTGATTATATTGTACTATGCATATCATCTTGGTATCCGCTGAGTTCTTGGACTCAGCCCGTGGTTTTATTTTCTTATTTCAGGTTGATGCTGTCAGGAGGTTCCAGTCGCTAGTCCCCACTTCGAGTCGCGACGATTTTCTATTTTTGGACTTTTGGTTTCCTTGTTATGTTCCTACATACTTGTGATGTGTGGTTGTACTCGAGGATGTTTATATTGTGTTTTGATTTTCCGCTGCGATGGTTTTCCATTGTGGATTGTATTTTTCTCGAGTAGTGAAGTAGGTTATATTTTAAACTGCGTGGTTGTGTCAGCCAAAGGCTGCTTTATTATTAAACTGTGTGGATTGTTTATCATATTTTATTGTTTATGTTCCGGCCGTGTTGGCCAAGGTTTGTGAGTCCTGAGGGCTATGTAGATAAGTTTCATATTGTCACCCGTACAGGGGAGATGCTGCCGAAATTTCCTCTGGCAGGGACTCCCCCGGGGCGTGACATAAGAAATCATAACTACTATAACTCGGATTTGACATTCATATTATAGTAGTTGTGAAATTATAGCTACAATAACGCGAATTTAACTTGCTCGCTTAACATTCATATTATAGTAGCTACAAAACTGTAGTTGTTATAATATATGTAGCGGGTACGATTCGTAACTGCTACAATGTACTTGACTAGTTCAGAAATTAAGCTGGAGATAACAATACTAAACAGTACTAGAAAACAGTTGAGTAATTATACATGACTAAATAGTAGAATGAGGCGCTCTTTTTGTTGGTTAATCCTAGGAAATCGTACTGATTTCACTGTACAAAAATTTTTGTACAAATGTCGAACCTTTCCTTAAATAACCTATTGTGTTCTTTAGAAATTAAATAAGGAATCGCAGACGGAACTTAACATCATTGATTCCAAATTTAACTTATCTGTTCTTAATGGTTTAGATTTGAATCGCAAGCGGAACTTAACACTATTGATTCAAATATACCTAAGTTATTAATTCCATAAATATTAATTTCTAAAATTGGCTTCCAGGACTGCATGGCGAGGCACATGACCTTCTTGGATATGGGAGCAACCACCACCGCCTAGGCAAAGCCTTTTAAGGAAAGCTAATATTTATTTCCTTAAATAACTCTAGGTTAACCAAAAAGAACAATCGAATCACAAATTCGAAAAAGAAGAAAACACAAAATCGAAAAATAAATTCAATTAAACTAGATCAAATTGCCTCTTATATTTAGAATTCTTACAAAGAGAAAAACTAGCATGATGCGGAAAACAATTGCTAATTATACTTTCTCTTTGTAAGCTAATGACCTCGAGATCTTCTGTCGTATTCTTCGCCTCGCCTTGGACGTCGTGTGGGCGACGATCCTCCAAGATGAACACCACCCAAAAGAGTCCTTCCTCTTCCTCTAGAATTCGGCCACCACCACCACCAAGAAGAAGAGAGCAAAGGGAAAGGGAGAAGGGAGAGGGCCGGCCACCAAGAGATCACCCAAGCAAAAGAATAAGAGTTGTGTCTCATGAAACCCCCTCACCCCTTCTTTTATATTACCCAAGGTAAATAAGGAAAAACTTTTTACAAAAAAATAAAATCATCCAAGAGTTTTTCCTTTTCCCTTTTATTTTTCCTTTTCTTTCCTCTTGATTGAATCAATCACCAAAATTAATCGGATGATGATTTTATTATTTTAATATGGCCGGCCACCTTGCTTGGGCACCAAGCAAGGTAGGTCGGCCCCCACAAGAGAAAGAAATAAAAATAATTTTTATAAAATTTTACAAGAAAAATTCTTATAAAATTTTACAAGCTCTCTTTCTTAAAGTAAGAGTTAAAAAATGAAAGTTCTAAAAATTAAAACCATGTTTTAAAATTTAAAACTTCTCTTATAAAATTTCCTTTTTTAACATGGTGATAGAGAATTTAAATTTTAAAACATCTTTTCCTTTTTTTTCTTAAACCATGAGGACGGTTAAAAAAGGAAAGTTTTAAAATCTTTTAAACTCTCTATTTAAACATGTGGCCTAATTCAAATAAGGAAAGTTTTAAAAATTAAAATCTCTCTTTTAAAACTTATAGTTTTCTACAAAGAGAATATTTTAAAAATTTAAAATAACCCTCCCTTTTTGAATTATTGTGGTCGGCCCCTTCATGCTTGGTCACCAAGCAAAGGGTCGGCCCCTATAGGAGAGGATGTGGTCGGCCCTTGCTTGGTCACCAAGCATTGGACCGGCCCACTTCTTGGACACCAAGAAGAGTCTTACATTTGGATGGACTTGAGGCTATAATGAGGCTACGACAGGGACCTAGAGGAGAAATTGGTTTTGGCCTTCCGATGAGCTTGAGTATCCCGTGTTCGCCCCGAACACACAACTCAAGTTCATCGATAATAACTCATTCTACTAGAGAGTTATTACCGCACTACCGCATCAATCCCAAATTACATTATGGGCTCCTTCTTATCATGAGTGTGTTAGTCTTCCTATGTTTAAGATTACAAATGTCCACTAATTAAGTAAGTTACTAACAACTTGTTGGACCCCGTGGTAGTTTTGATGTGATCAACCAAGTTGGTTAGGTCCTGTTGTGTTTGATCCCTGTGTTTGAGTGTGCAGGAGCTTAGGAACACAGGAAGTCGAGCGGAAGACGCAGCTAGCGAGAAGGACGGCACGGGAAGGGAGCCGACGGGCTCGGTGCGTCTGAAGGACGAGAGAGCTGCGGAAGACTACTCCGGTGGGCGTGAAGAGAGTGCGCGGCGTTCGAGGGAGGTTAAGCCGGACGGAAGGCTGCTCGAGGAGAAGGCCAGGAATTGGGTTCGGGTGAGCCCTATTCCGGTTGGCCACAATCACTCAAAAGAACGGAGCGTCGGAAGCTGGAAAAACCAAGCTGGAATCTGTGCTGCCAGCTTGGAGGCGCCTCCAGCAGGATTGGAGGCGCCCTTGAAGGCGCCTTCAACCCTGTTGAAGGCGCCCTCAACAGGTCAGAATTGACCGTTTGCGTGCGGATAAAGTTTTTTCCGCTGACCGAGTTGGAGGCACCTTGAACCTTGTTGGAGGCGCCTTGGACCCTCGGGATAGACTTTCCAGGAGTTATATAAAGGCCCCTGGAGCTAGGAATTCAACAACAACTCAAGCAATCAATCTGTAAGCAATTCCTAGCAGTAGTTCTGAGCAATTAGAGTGTAAAAGGCTTCTCCGCCTTCAGAGAAGGAGAATTTTCTTAGTGCGCTTTTCACTGCCCTGGATTAACAACCTCCTTGGTTGTTGTAAGATACCGCAAAAATTAAATAATAAATATTATTGGAAGAAAAATCTTATTGGATTTTTCAGCAATTTTTAGAAATTTTTCGGGGTTTAAATGGAGTCCGTATGACCCGTTTTGGGGGGAGGAATTCGGGGCACAGTGGAGGCCTGTTTTGGATACCCAATTAAGTTGGGAGTTGATTGGGAAATTAAGTTAGGGCTTAATTAAATATACCCTAAGTATTTAATTAAAAACCTAATCTCTAAACTTCGGATTTCCTCTCCCGATCCCCCATCCTCGCGCGACCTCCTCTTCCCCGACAACTCCTCTACCTGACCCTTCTCCGGCGATTTTTCGCCTCCCGACGCCGAGCTCGCGATCGCCGGCCATTAGACATTGACATCGACGGAGGGCTTCCTCTTCCCCGATCTCGAGTCTTCTTCCTTCCTCCCTTTCTCTTGCGCGAGCAGATGACCCAATGGCGACGGAGAGACTTCTTCCACCCCGATCTCGACGTCACGTGTCGTAGGAGGGAAGGCATCGCCGGAGCTCGACAGTACCGATCATCTCTAGCTGAGTAGGCATCTCGGTGGCTGTTTCTTGCGGGCGATCGACGGCGATCCAACGGAGCTAGGGCAGGGCAGGGTCCCGGCCGATTGAGCCTCTTTTGCTTCTCCTCTTCGATCTACTCACTGGAGGGAGAACCATATCATCACCAGTTGGAATGGATCGTGTGACACCATTAGAGGCGACTGATTGAGGTAATAGCAGTGTCGGGTAATGCTGTGAGTTCAAGAATCTCAGGTGAATTTGTTTCTTTTCGTGATATTCTTCCCGATCTAGGATGGAGGATGCTTCGGATCAATCTAGTGATGGATTTTCCTTGAGCAGGACTTCATCTTCTCCAATTCTTGAGGCTGGGTTCTGTGGAAGCTGTCGGATGAGGAGGTAAGGTTCTGTTAAGGTGAATCTTGTACTGTGGATTAGGGTTTTTTCTTTCGAGATTGACTCTTCTTGTGCTGGACTTTTCTCCTGATCAGATTGGTTCTCCTCTTCTTGTGGCTAATTGGGGGATTCGGTTGATGATGATGAGGAGTTCTTGAGTTTTCGGGCAGAAGCTAACAGGGTTGTTGCTGGTTTAGTGAGCTTCTTGCTTGATTCCTCTATTTGATCCGATTGATTCCAATGAGGTGCTGGAACTGTGATCGGGAGGTGAATGCATCAGTGAGGATCTGTTGAAGGTGATCTTGGTTCCAGTGGTGTTTCCTTGCCGGCAACACTCCAACCAGCAGCTTGATCGGCTGTGAATCGAGGTAAAGTGTAGGGTAATGGTTGTGGACTTATGATGGAGATTTGATTTTTATGATAGGTTATTGTGGTTTGATATCATTATGTGGAGATTGCCATTGGATTGATTAATAGATTGTGGATTATGATTGGATCTAAAAGGAGATGAATTAAGAATTATTTGGAGGAATAATCAGAGATTATACTTGAGTGGAGTTTCCTAATTAGGCAGGGATTTTAATTAGCTATTTTAATTTTTGGGAATTTAGCTAAATAAAAAATATATATATTGATCGCAGGACTTGGATTCGGGACGAGCGTCTCGACACGGGATTACTCGGCACGATCTACATTTTAAGGCGGGTATTTCTTCCTTGGCCTCTATGTAGATTTTCTTGTACTTAGTGCATGGATATTATTGGATGAATTAGGCTGCTTTATCTTATATCATGATCGGTTGTTGTTCTTCCTGCATGATACTTATGCTTGACCCTTGTGATGATCTATTTTAATTCATATACAGTCTCCACTCTTGATATCTACTCTGTTGTGATTACACGAGTAGAGTATGGCTTGTAGGGATTGTCGGGTTGTTGGTATTACCATGCTGATTGGGTCTATGATGTGGACTGTACATAGATGGGTATGTGGTATAGGAGTCATCTTGTCGACCGTGCATTTACATGTGGTGTGTACATACATATTTGTCATGTACTTTTGGAGAAGTTGTGTTGATTGTATGTTTGAGATATATACACATGTCTGTTGTGTTTTTACTGGAGGATACATGTTGATTGTACTTATCTTTTGTGTACATGTCTGGTGGGATTATTGGAGATTTTTGTTGATTATACATGTATAGTGTGTACATATGTTTGGTGGGATACGTGGAGGTATCATGACGATTATACTCATGTTGGAGGTATTTATGAGGTTTGGAGTTATTGCATGGATGATGATTTTATATATATATATATCATGTTCATCATTCATTGCATCTGATGACCATTGTCTCCCTTGTGGTGGAGAGAGTCGTCAGTTGGTTTGGGAATAGCACCACACACTCGGCCACTCATGGGTAGTGGTAGCTGGAGCAGTTGCTGCTAGTCCTATCGTGCCACCCGGTCACGAGGTTTAGTGAGATCCGGCGTTGTGAGCAGTCAGGGACCCTGATGCTATTTAGCTAGATAGCTATTAGCGGACTGTCCACCTCGACCACTATATAGTGGGCTGGAGGGTAGTACAGTCGTCACAGACCCAAGCCTCTCGGCCATACAGGGGTCGTGGTGTTCGGAGAGGTGGCGGGGGTGACCATGGAGCATGCATGCACTTTTGCATATGATGCACGGTGCATCTGGGGGTTATATTTACATACATGCCTACTAGATACTAGTTGCATGTGTTTGTGGTATGTTGCATTTGTTTGCGATATGATTGTTGCATATGGTTGTCATGCTGCATACATGTCATTTATTTTACATGTATATGCAGTCGTACTTATATTGCACAGGTGTCACGGGTATATCTGTTGCAGATCCAGTGAGTTTACTGATCTTTGTACCTTGCGTCGATTCCAGATTGGGTATGTATCTGTCATTGTGTTAGTTGTGGTTTGTACAGTTTATATGTCAGGTGATTATGTCAGATATGTTTAGTTGCATTGATTATGATAGTATGATCATGTTCTTTATTCCCTACTGAGACTGTATACTTGTGATCTCCATGTTGTTTATGGACCATGCACTATCTTTTCTATTACCCGCTGAGTTACCTATACTCACCACCGCATGTATACATTTATGTTTTCAGGTAGCCTGTAGATGGTTGGTGTCGCTCGGAGTATCCTGTCTGCCGGGTCCTACGTCACATCCGAAGATCGTGATTGTTTTCTTTTGTATATTCTTTTCTTATTTTTGGCATTGTATTTGTGTATAACCATGTGGCTATCCTATGGTTTTGGTGATGTATTTGTGTTTAAGTCGTGCCGGCATGCGTTGTATCTATTTGTCTTGTGTGGGCTTTCCGTTTTCATTTTTCCGCTGTGTTGGTTTATAGTGCAGCCGTGTGGGCTGTTTTATATATAACTGCGTGGTTGTGATTGTTTCATTCCAGCCGTGTGGGCTGTTATTATAACTGCGTGGTTGTGTATATAAATATTCCAGCCGCATGTGGTTGATGTATTGTGCTTGTAGTGATGCTTCATATTGTCACTGGTACAGGGGAGACTCTGCCGGATTTTTGTCTGGCAGGGACTCCTTTGGGGCGTGACAATTTAGTGGTATCAGAGCGGGTACGATGCCTGCCTTGTTTTTGTTTTAGATTTTTCGAGATTTATCTGATACCAATTTTTTGTATCAGAGCAGGTATGATACCTGTTATTCGTGTTTTGGGTTTCGTGATTCGATTTTTTTGATGTGACTTTTCAGGTTTTTGGACCAGGCAGCAGCAAGACATCTCCAGGCTATAGGAGGTATGTTTGCATATTGTTATCATACATTTCTGTTGGTGTATGTATTGTTGCCCATATAGTTGTGATGTGTGTTAGTGTTCTCTTGTTAGTACTTGCCTATTTGTTTGTAGCATGCATTGCATGTGTTGGGTCAATCACTGATCACGGTTGACCTAATGGAGATCAAGGATTACAGTCTCAGGGGATTCCTCATATCATACTATTAGTAGTTTTAGTGTCTGTTACTACTAGTTGGTTGAGAGTCAGAGTCACATACCTGTCTCTATTATTATTAGCTGGATAGTGGATGATATCTGTATGCATATATTGACTCAGTGTGTATTACTCCAACTGGTTAGATCAGTTTAGGATTGATTTACCTGATTGACTTGTGCCGTTGTGGATTGATCTATCTTAGTTGGTTCCGTACCCTTGTTATTTTGATTAGTAGAGTATTGATTTACTCCTGTTGGTTAGGTTTGTAGATTACCCTCGTTGACTTGGGTAGTGGTGGATCGATTGATTTTACCTTAGTTAGTTTCATTAGTGGATGATTGATTTACTCTTGTTGGATTAAATAGTGTTAATCGATTGATTTTATTGGTCCGACCAGTAGGGGATTGACTTACTCTATTTTTAGAGACTCCTATCTTTGGGATACTCGTGCTGGGTTAGGTATTTTGGGAGACATACTTGAGTACATGACTTGTACAGTCATGGTACGGACTGACTTGCCGTATACCATTGTCGGCTTGGTTAGCTTGTAGAGGATTGTCATATCCTATTACATGGGGACTTTGACCATGGATTGTATGTACCTGATAGGATGACTTAGAAGGTACATTTGGATATGATACATCCATTAATGCAGGAAAAGTGTAAGGCTACATGCTTAACACTTAGGAGATACATCCATTACTGGGGTGTATGAGTTGGGGAGCACATTCGGATATATGATTTGTACTGACATGAGAGAGTTGAAGTTAGCTGCTTAACTTTTACGTGACCCGGTACCACGTGAAGGAAGAAGCAGAGAATGTTTTTGGAGATCAGGTCATCACTTAGTGATTTCCTTGAGGTGTTCGGAGAGAGAGTAGTTCTCTACTTCTTCGTTAGCATGATGGATTTTAAGGCGATGATAGTCGACTCGCCTAATGTTGTTCCATGGGAGATCCTGACTCATGGAACTATTGGATATGATTAGATATCCATGATGTATTTAGGGATATATACCCTGCAATAGTGCGGATGAAGTGGTATTAGTTGAGTAATACCTAGAAATTTCGACCGTAACTAGGTATAATTTCAGATGATGATCTTCGAGGGGTAGAGTGTCGATTGACGGATATTTTGATCAGCTATTTAGTTGTAGCATTCCTCTATCTTTGTGTTCATTGCTCGATACTGGAGATTGCTGAGCCTCAGGATGGAGCAATCGCAGTTTGATGGGGTACAAGACAATGGTTAGACGACTCAGCTAACATTGTCTCTATCAGGTGGCTCAAGATCTTGACCACGTGATCATTGTACCAGATCTTGTAGTCTATATCTCATATTAGAGGGTTTGACCTTTTATCGGTATTTGTTGAGGGACATATATAGGATGATGATGAGGGTGGTGGAGATATCTCTTTGTTAGGTAGACACTTAGTCAGCGGGTTGTGTGACCCTATGACTTTGGATTGACATTCTTTTACTGTGGATATTTGATTATCTGAAAGAATGAGAGGATGAGATTTGGCAGACCTTTTTGGATACGTTTAGTTGGTTAGTAGTGGGGGTTGAAGGTTGGATACTTTTCTTTGACTCTACCTTTGTTTATGAGACTATCTGGTATGACTGATTGATGTTGAGGATGATTGGAGATTGGTGGATATTAGGAGATCAGGTGTGGGGATAGGTTGTCTTTTGAGGATCTATTAGTGGATATTTGATTTGATGATATATTATTTGGTGTATTATGTTGATAGTGACATGGAGTGATATGTCTGTGATATCTATGGATTTAGTGATTTATAGTTGGTGATCAGATCACAGATTTGTTGGGGATCTTATGGTTGAGAAAGTCTATGGTATGAATATTATGAGTCCTTGGTGTTATCATTTAGGCATACCGTGCCCTAGATGTTTTCATGGACTCAATGTACTTGGTATTTCTAGGATATTTGGAACAGTTTTGATTGTCTTCATTGACGATGTTGCGATCTATTTTCAATCCGAGGTGGATCACGTACACTATCTTTACATAGTTCTAGAGGTGTTTCGCCGGGAACATCTATATGTGAAGTTAGTAGTACGTATTGTGATTGTCTTCTGCGAGATTTCTGGGACGCGTTGTCTTTAGTAGAGAGATATTAGTGGATCCATGGGAATTAGAAGTTGTTACCAGTTGGAAGTAGTCGTAGTTTATACCAGAGACTCGCAGCTTCCTTTAGTTTGGCTGGATATTACTAGAGATTGATTGAGGGTTTTCTCCAGTATTGTTATGCCGTTGACTGGACTATTCAGGATGAGTATGGAATTTTCCTGCTGGATGCTTACGAGATCTGTTTTGGGAGTTGGACGAAAAGTTGTTAACTGCACAGTCTTAGTTATGCTTTGTAGTGTAGACGGATTTGTACTCTACATAGATGTGTCATACCCGAGGTTTGGTGCAGTTTCAATATATCATGAGCGGAGCAGTCTTGTGCTAGTAGTTAGAATTCTCGTATAATGAGAATTAGATTCTTGATTTCTATGGGAGATCATGTGTGTTTCCGAGTCATTTCTTATCCGTGAGGAGTTACCGTAGGAAACACATTGATCTGGATTTGCGATACATTCGGGTGACATCTGATGTATGGAGAGATTTGGAGCATTCCTATTGATGGAATGACATTAAGAAAGACATTGCGGATTTTGTAGCTTGATGTCTAGTGTGTCAGTAAGTGGAGGCTGAACATCGGATATCAGTAGGATTGTTTCAGTAGACTCGTATTTTGGAGTGGAGTTGGGAGCATGTTTTGATGGATTTTGTTGTGGGATTATCCCGGATATGCAGAGGATATGATGGTTTGGGTAATCATTATTGGGTGACGATTTTGCTCCCTAGCTATCGATTTGTAGGACAGATTCTTTTGGATTGAGTAGTAGAATTATACTCTAGAGGGATTTCCGGACTAGATGATGTATCTCTGAGTATTGTATTGGATTGAGATCCGTGATTTTTCATTTTGTTTTCGACTGTGGTTACAGCAGACTTTGGATTAGGAGTTTCACTTTAGTATAGATTTTCATGTCAGACTGATGGATAGTTTGAGCGCTCTATACAGGTGTTGGAGGATTTATTGATAGTGGGTTTTGGATTTTAGAGGGGTTTGATTTATTCACAGTTGGCTAGATTGCAGAGTGGGAGTAATAGGAGCAGAGTGAGCTCATAGCTCACAGAGTCATCACTATTCACTTGGAGGTGGATTGTCATGCTTGGAGATATGTTTATGATGTTATGACGGAGTAGTGGATGAGGATACTGTTTGGATGTTACCCTTGGATGAGGATCCCTGAGTTGACCAGTAAATTTGGTGACCAAATTTTTATTAGTGGGGGAGAATGTAAGATACCGTAAAAATTAAATAATAAATATTATTGGAAGAAAAATCTTATTGGATTTTTCAGCAATTTTTAGAAATTTTTCGGGGTTTAAATGGAGTCCGTATGACCCGTTTTGAGGGGAGGAATTCGGGGCACAGTGGAGGCCTGTTTTGGATACCCAATTAAGTTGGGAGTTGATTGGGAAATTAAGTTAGGGCTTAATTAAATATACCCTAAGTATTTAATTAAAAACCTAATCTCTAAACTTCGGATTTCCTCTCCCGATCCCCCATCCTCGCGCGACCTCCTCTTCACCGACAACTCCTCTACCTGACCCTTCTCCGGCGATTTTTCGCCTCCCGACGCCGAGCTCGCGATCGCCGGCCATTAGACATTGACATCGACGGAGGGCTTCCTCTTCCCCGATCTCGAGTCTTCTTCCTTCCTCCCTTTCTCTTGCGCGAGCAGATGACCCAATGGCGACGGAGAGACTTCTTCCACCCCGATCTCAACGTCACGTGTCGTAGGAGGGAAGGCATCGCCGGAGCTCGACAGTACCGATCATCTCCAGCTGAGTAGGCATCTCGGTGGCTGTTTCTTGCGGGCGATCGACGGTGATCCAACGGAGCTAGGGCAGGGCAGGGTCCCGGCCGATTGAGCCTCTTTTGCTTCTCCTCTTCGATCTACTCACTGGAGGGAGAACCATATCATCACCAGTTGGAATGGATCGTGTGACACCATTAGAGGCGACTGATTGAGGTAATAGCAGTGTCGGGTAATGCTGTGAGTTCAAGAATCTCAGGTGAATTTGTTTCTTTTCATGATATTCTTCCCGATCTAGGATGGAGGATGCTTCGAATCAATCTAGTGATGGATTTTCCTTGAGCAGGACTTCATCTTCTCCAATTCTTGAGGCTGGGTTCTGTGGAAGCTGTCGGATGAGGAGGTAAGGTTCTGTTAAGGTGAATCTTGTACTGTGGATTAGGGTTTTTTCTTTCGAGATTGACTCTTCTTGTGCTGGACTTTTCTCCTGATCAGATTGGTTCTCCTCTTCTTGTGGCTAATTGGGGGATTCGGTTGATGATGATGAGGAGTTCTTGAGTTTTCGGGCAGAAGCTAACAGGGTTGTTGCTGGTTTAGTGAGCTTCTTGCTTGATTCCTCTACTTGATCCGATTGATTCCAATGAGGTGCTGGAACTGTGATCGGGAGGTGAATGCATCAGTGAGGATCTGTTGAAGGTGATCTTGGTTCCAGTGGTGTTTCCTTGCCGGCAACACTCCAACCAGCAGCTTGATCGGCTGTGAATCGAGGTAAAGTGTAGGGTAATGGTTGTGAACTTATGATAGAGATTTGATTTTTATGATAGGTTATTGTGGTTTGATATCATTATGTGGAGATTGCCATTGGATTGATTAATAGATTGTGGATTATGATTGGATCTAAAAGGAGATGAATTAAGAATTATTTGGAGGAATAATCAGAGATTATACTTGAGTGGAGTTTCCTAATTAGGCAGGGATTTTATTTAGCTATTTTAATTTTTGGGAATTTAGCTAAATAAAAAATATATATATTGATCGCAGGACTTGGATTCGGGACGAGCGTCTCGACACGGGATTACTCGGCACGATCTACATTTTAAGGCGGGTATTTCTTCCTTGGCCTCTATGTAGATTTTCTTGTACTTAGTGCATGGATATTATTGGATGAATTAGGCTGCTTTATCTTATATCATGGTCGGTTGCTGTTCTTCCTGCATGATACTTATGCTTGACCCTTGTGATGATCTATTTTAATTCATATACAGTCTCCACTCTTGATATCTACTCTGTTGTGATTACACGAGTAGAGTATGGCTTGTAGGGATTGTCGGGTTGTTGGTATTACCATGCTGATTGGGTCTATGATGTGGACTGTACATAGATGGGTATGTGGTATAGGAGTCATCTTGTCGACCGTGCATTTACATGTGGTGTGTACATACGTATTTGTCATGTACTTTTGGAGAAGTTGTGTTGATTGTATGTTTGAGATATATACACATGTCTGTTGTGTTTTTACTGGAGGATACATGTTGATTGTACTTATCTTTTGTGTACATGTCTGGTGGGATTATTGGAGATTTTTGTTGATTATACATGTATAGTGTGTACATATGTTTGGTGGGATACGTGGAGGTATCATGACGATTATACTCATGTTGGAGGTATTTATGAGGTTTGGAGTTATTGCATGGATGATGATTTTATATATATATATATCATGTTCATCATTCATTGCATCTGATGACCATTGTCTCCCTTGTGGTGGAGAGAGTCGTCAGTTGGTTTGGGAATAGCACCACACACTCGGCCACTCATGGGTAGTGGTAGCTGGAGCAGTTGCTGCTAGTCCTGTCGTGCCACCCGGTCACGAGGTTTAGTGAGATCCGGCGTTGTGAGCAGTCAGATGCTATTTAGCTAGATAGCTATTAGCGGACTGTCCACCTCGACCACTATATAGTGGGCTGGAGGGTAGTACAGTCGTCACAGACCCAAGCCTCTCGGCCATACAGGGGTCGTGGTGTTCGGAGAGGTGGCGGGGGTGACCATGGAGCATGCATGCACTTTTGCATATGATGCACGGTGCATCTGGGGGTTATATTTACATACATGCCTACTAGATACTAGTTGCATGTGTTTGTGGTATGTTGCATTTGTTTGCGATATGATTGTTGCATATGGTTGTCATGCTGCATACATGTCATTTATTTTACATGTATATGCAGTCGTACTTATATTGCACAGGTGTCACGGGTATATCTGTTGCAGATCCAGTGAGTTACTGATCTTTGTACCTTGCGTCGATTCCAGATTGGGTATGTATCTGTCATTGTGTTAGTTGTGGTTTGTACAGTTTATATGTCAGGTGATTATGTCAGATATGTTTAGTTGCATTGATTATGATAGTATGATCATGTTCTTTATTCCCTACTGAGACTGTATACTTGTGATCTCCATGTTGTTTATGGACCATGCACTATCTTTTCTATTACCCGCTGAGTTACCTATACTCACCACCGCATGTATACATTTATGTTTTCAGGTAGCCTGTAGATGGTTGGTGTCGCTCGGAGTATCCTGTCTGCCGGGTCCTACGTCACATCCGAAGATCGTGATTGTTTTCTTTTGTATATTCTTTTCTTATTTTTGGCATTGTATTTGTGTATAGCCATGTGGCTATCCTATGGTTTTGGTGATGTATTTGTGTTTAAGCCGTGCCGGCATGCGTTGTATCTATTTGTCTTGTGTGGGCTTTCCGTTTTCGTTTTTCCGCTGTGTTGGTTTATAGTACAGCCGTATGGGCTGTTTTATATATAACTGCGTGGTTGTGATTGTTTCATTCCAGCCGTGTGGGCTGTTATTATAACTGCGTGGTTGTGTATATAAATATTCCAGCCGCATGTGGCTGATGTATTGTGCTTGTAGTGATGCTTCATATTGTCACTGGTACAGGGGAGACTCTGCCGGATTTTTGTCTGGCAGGGACTCCTTTGGGGCGTGACAGTTGTAACCAGGTTAAATTCCTGTTTCTGTTTTTAATTTTCTGTCTTTATTATTTTACTACTGCGTTTATTCTGAGTTGAAATCCGAGGAGGGTATTTTTATTTTTGTTTTCAGCAATTCACCCCCTCTTGCCGGTCTCCGCTGCGCCAACACAACTCACTTAATTAATATCTAGCTCCAAGAGTAGTACCACTCAACTTTATTGTCATGTCGGACTAGGTCCACCTGCAGGGTTTAACATGGCAATCCTTATGAGCTCCTCTTGGGGGCATTCTCAACCTAGATAATTAGGACACAGATTCCTTCTATAATCAACAACACACACTATAAGTAATATCATTTCTCAACTTATCGGACATATTGATTTATCGAGCTAAACCTCACCCTTTGATAAGTTAAAGAAATAAATATTAAATATATGTGCTTGTTATTATATTAGGATTAAGAGCACACACTTCCATAATAACTAAGGTCTAGTTCTTTTACTAAGTCAGTACAAAAAGAACATACCTAAATGATCCTACTCAATACACTTAAAGTGTATCAGTGTAATTTATTAGTCAAGAAAAACTAATACTTAATTACACTATGACTATTCTGATGGTTTGTTCCTTTCCATTTTAGTCGTGAGCAACTTGTTTATAATTTATAGAGAACCGACAACATGATCTTCTGAGTATAACACCACACTTCATGTTGTCTACTATATAAATTAATTGAACAATTACATTTAACAAATAAATGCAGATATTAACCAATGTGATTCTTTTATTTCAACAAATAAATGTTTACAAAAGCTAGGCTTTTAGTATACACTCTAACACTTTTAATAAAGAAATTAAAGTGGGATGCCTCTTACATGATTTGGGAAAAAGAATGACTTCTTGATTCTAGCCATTTAAAATTGTACATTTAGGTATATATAGATATGGAGTTGTCTTACGCTGCGCGTATGTCTAGCCAGGTGTGCACTCAAGTGTGCACACATGGCGTGTAGTGTGTATAGCCATAATATATATCAGTGTAAATTTCATATTAACTAGTAATCACGCACACATTACATATATAATATAATGCATGAATACGTGTAAGTTAGTATTCCAAGCTCATAAATTAGACTTGGTAACGGTGTGTCAGACCCATCCAGTAGTGCAACGTAAGAGCGAGTCTCCCTCATAAAAATTAATTTAATTTTTTATATCATATATTAAACTGATAAAAAAAAGATATTACACTAGATCTTAGCCAAAAGGTTGAGAAATGCATGCTTTCTAACGTTGTTGGCCCAAGATATTTATAGAAACTTCTCCGCTGGCAATGTTGTCAACCCTAAGATGTAGGACTAAAAAGAATCAAGACAGTGAATATTTTTTATATAAAAAACAACCAGAGAAACTTACTAATAAGTCTTAAAATTAGTAAGATTATAATCTCTATTAGAATGATGTTTTCATTACATTCAAGATATAACACTACCTTTTTAAAATTAAACTTGATAAAAGAATTTTTAAAAAATGATTAACGAGGTCAGGTAACGTCGAATCTAAGGTGATTGGTCTAGCCTTACAGAAGTTTCCTGCTAATTATCAGGATAATCGAAAAATGCTCATAGCGAACGGCCCAGAAGCTTAGCATCGGTTTGTTACGTGTCCTATTTAGGGGAAAATTCTACAAATGCACCGTAACTGGGAATTGAATCGTGGGTGTCCGAGGGCAGAGTTGAGTTGGCTAGTGTCGAGTAGAGTTTCTACCATAGGGTATGGGTTCAAATCTTGGCAACGCCAAGGAAAAAAAATCCCTCCCCGCACTAGTCAACTATAGTTTTCCAATTTACCTGGTAAGAAAGGGTAAGTTTTAACCTTCCGGAAAGGGAGATTTTCTTACACCCTGAATTGAGGTGTAAGAAAGGGGAAGGGAAAACAAAAGGTTTTTTATTTCAATTTTATCTCTATTCTTAATAGTTTAAAAAATATTTCAATTTCTAACCTTACTATGTTGTCGAAGTCCAATTCCTACACCTTCTTCAGAGCTCGGCTGCCGCTGGATCATCGAAGGAGAGGATATGACATGTCTTCTGACTGAATTAAAGGGAGAAATTATTTTTACAATCAAAATTTAAAAGGACATCTATAGTTTTTTAATTTTACCATCAAAATTTAATAAATTTTAAAAGAATAAGGATTCTCATTATCAATATTACCTTCTAATTTTTTATTTGAAGTTTCTAAAATCATTATTTCTTATTCATTCATTATTTTTATAATTCTTTTGATAGTACGAAAAAATTATTTTTTAAAAAGTAACTAATTTAAATTATAATATAAAAGAATTAATTTTATTATTAAAAATAATTAATTTATATTTATAAAATAAATATTAATATTATAAAAATATTTAATTTAAAAAGTAAAAATATTTTTATAATTTTATCTATTTAATCTTAATTTCTTTTCATTTTCTTCCACACATAATAACCCATTTTTTTTTCTTGAAATAAGAGGAAGTTAAATACTTTTCCTATCTTCTCATTCCATTCCTTTCCTCTCTCCTAAGGACCCTGCTTTTTTTCACCCTCATTCAAACGCAGGGTTAAAGTTGGGTGCAGGCGTGCAGCTTGAGCTTGTTGCCGGTTCCTTCTTACTTGATTAGATTGGACACGTGTCCAATCAACCAAACTAAATACCCAATCGTTTTCGCCCAGTGCCCGTCCCTACACCGGGCCCCACTCCAAGCACCAATACCTTTCGCTCTATTTAACGGTCTCATCTCTCTTCATCGCCCCTTGTTCCTCTGAGAAACCTCCATTGTTCAACCGCCCGATTAGCTCGGTCGACAGATCCAATGGAAGTGATGGTGGTGGAGAGACCGCCGGAGTTTCTTCCCCGCATCACCCGGAGCTACAGCGACTGCAATAGCCGCCGTTCCGACGATTCCCCACTCGTCCGGTGTCAAACAAGCTGCTCCTCCTCCCTCCATCGCTTCCTCGTCCACTCCGCCGCCGAATGCTCCGACGACGCCATTTGCAAGCTCATCGCCGACCTTGACTCGCCCTCCATCGAATCCAAGCGCCTCGCCGCAACGGAGCTCCGTTTCCTCGCCAAGCACAGCCCCGAGAACCGCGTCCTTATCGCCCGCGCCGGCGCCGTCGCACCCCTCGTCGCCCTCCTCTCCCACCCCGATCCTCAGATCCAGGAGCAAGGCGTCACCGCTATTTTAAACCTCTCCCTCTGCGATGAGAACAAATCCGCCATCGCCGGTGCCGGCGCCATCCGCCACCTCGTCTTCGCTCTCCGCTTCGGCACCCCCGCTGCCCGTGAGAACTCCGCTTGCGCCCTCCTCCGCCTCGCCCAGCGCGACGACCTCCTCGCCGCTATCGGCTGCTCGGGTGCCATCCCAGCCCTCGTCTCCCTCCTCGAGACAGGCGGACCCCGCGGGAAGAAGGACGCCGCCACCGCCCTCTTCGCCCTCTTAGCTGCGAAGGAGAACATGACCCGGGCAGTGGAGGCCGGAGCGGTGCGCCCCCTTCTGGATCTGATGGCCGATCCGGAGTCTGGGATGGTGGACAAGGCGGCATACGTGCTCCACCGGGTGTTGTCGTTGCAGGAGGGGCGTAGGGCAGCGGTGGCGGAGGGCGGCGTACCTGTGCTGGTGGAGATGGTGGAGGTCGGGACCCGCCGGCAGAAGGAAGTGTCGATGCTATCGCTTCTCGAAATATGCAAGGAGGGCGCTGCGTACCGAAGGATGGTAGTCCGCGAGGGCGGCATTCCGCCAGTCGTAGCTCTGGTTCAGTCCTCCTCGGAGAAGACGAAGGAGAAGGTAAGCTCACCTCCGACCTAATTCGGTGTTTCGACTCGAACAGATAAATTATTTCCTTTAGCGGACATTTAGTAAAAAAAATTAAAATATTTTTTTTTTCAAATTTTTTTACAGGCGGAGGCGTTGATTGCGCTTTTACGGCAACCGACCGCACCACTTTCATAGTTCAGTATTACCGACACGTGTCGGAGAAGGTGGGTAAATATTTACTTTCGGCCGCTGCCACTATCAACGGAGATGATGAGGGTCGGCTCGTTTATTTTTTTTTCCTTCGCCTTTTTAGTGAAAATGGTCGGGTTTTATTATATTAGAAACTTGTTTTAAAAAAAAAAAAAAAAAAAAAAAAAAAAAAAAAAAAAAAAAAAAAAAAGCATAAAGAGTTGTGTTTTGTTAATATTTAGTAGGCTGTGCTGGTCTTGTGAACGTCCTGGGTTGGACGTTAATGATACAAGTTGTAGTGTACTAAATTGCTAGTGCACTTGTATTGAACTTTGTGTACAAACGATTTAATTTGGTTTCACTCGATCCATCTCTATATTCCTCCATTGAAAAAATAATCTAATAGATAAATTAGTCTAGTTTTATTCTCCTAGATGCAAATTAATTAACAAGGAATTTATATCCTTAAAAATTAAGGGAAAGTTATTGAAAATTCAACTATTAGCAGTTTTGAATCCTTCGGTAGTCTCAAGTTCCCCATTTTTTTAAAAGATCAATCAAAATCAGTAGCGGATATGCCTCTTGGCTTGATTCTTAATTATTTATGACACGTGGAGGTAGGATATGCAAGCAATCTCATCATTTCCTTTTAATTTATGGTTTTTGGTGGTTGCATGTCTATTTGGTGGGATATATCATGTAAATAAAAAAGAATGTAATTTTTTAAAAAATATAAATGTATTGTTATAGTCTACACAAGGAAAGACAATATTCATGCCGACATCCAATTTATGCGTCAATATTTAAAAAAAAAAATAACAAAGGAAAATAAAGATAACTTTAGTTGTTGAGATATATGCTCCTCACTTGTTTCCTCCTATAATGTAATTAAACAATGATATAAATAATTAAATTGGAATGAGGTGCCGCATCTAAATCTGATCCAAATCTCTAAGATAGTTTTTTTTTGTTTTAATTTAATTTTACCTATTGTAAGAATACTAATTATCATTATTATAAGAATGTATAAGAATGAAAATGTGGATGTTGTGGCTTAGGTGGGTGTTGGGTGCGATGTCGTTGAACGTTTAATATGGACGCCAACAACTCATGTCTCCTAAAATCGAGTTAAGACGTTTGTTTGTTGAGGGTGATTTGATAAATAATTTTGTTATTGTTAATAAATTATAGGAGTATATGAATTATACTAATTTGATTTTGATTTCAATTTAAGACCCGGAATCCAATTTGTCAGAATCTATTTCATTCAAATTCAATAGCTAAAAAAAAAGACAGCACATTATTTTATTTTAGGAATCATCAAGAATCTATTTCATTCAAAGCCTTTTATTTTCTGAATCATAGCTTGTGCTATATACTCATCTCCCACCAGATTTATTATAATAGTTATGAAATCATAATTTTTATAATAATATAACAGTTACGATGATGTAACTGCTACAACATAACATGACTCTGTATCAAAATTTAAGTTGGAGATGCACGTGTCAAAAGCATGCATATGTCAAAAGTGAGTAGTGTAGAAGAAAGTATTTGTGTCAATTTATAAGAAGGTGGGGGTGCTTTTTTATTAAAAATCAATATAGGGTGTCTTTAATGATCCAGTAAACAAAAAGGAATGCCCTTTTGAGTTTTGTTAAAAAAAAACGTTTGAGCTTTCAAAGATGTGGTGCGGTGATAAAATACTCAAAAGAATAATAAAAAAGAATAAGATTTGAATTTCAAATGAAATGAATATAAGGTCAATTTTTGAATGAGAATAAGTTGTATTTTGAATTTATCTAATAGAAGAACTAAAGAGAAGATAGACTATTTGTCGGTACAATTGACATTAATAATAATTTAAGTTTGATGAATGATAAATAGATTAAAGTTAGATGTATTTGTGATCTAATTTTATTATCGAGTGTACAACATTGACTAACTTGACGGTTAAGAGGATCAGACACTAGGTCGAAAGTCCAATCGAGATGTGCGATTTCCGATTAATGAAGTTCAAATGTGGAATTCTGGCAGGAGGTCAGGATATTTGATTCTCGATGGATTGAAGACCGGAAGTGTGATTCCGATAGGAAGTTGGTATATTCGATTTCCGATTCGCGAAGTCTGGATGTGCGATTCCGGTAGGAAGATCTGATGGGTCAGATTAAACGCCGATGAGGTAACTTAACATTTGATAAGTGAAGGTAAATCACTGGAGGAGAATGACTCAGTGAAGACGTGTCTCGTTTAAAGAGACAGTAGTCGTCGGTCCAATTTAGGTCCATTTTAGAAAACCTAAACTGAGACCATGACTAAATCCGGGTTTGGAGGACAGGATTTAATTAATACTATTTTTATTGTACTAACTCTATCTTGCAAGTTATTATTTGTTTTGAGCTAACATGAACTTGCAGGATCAAATTGCACAAAATGTCTTGGATGAACAATACCCTAGGCGCCTTCTATGCGAAGGAAGACGCCTTAAACTTAGCGATGGAAGGCGCCTTCGGTTGGATAAGGCAGAAGGCTTCGTTGACGAAGAACCGACTTTTAAGGTATAGAGGGTTGACTATAAGAACCGACTTTTAAGGTATAGAGGTTGTAGTTGACGGCATCTTCCATCTCCTTTAAAAGGGCTACTCGATCATGCAGTTAAACAAACCTCTATTACAAGCTCTACGTCATCGCGCGACGTTCTGACTGCTCCGATTTCGACGTTGTTGTGCCCGACTGCTGCTAAAAAGTTGTCCAACACCGAGCTCAATACTAGAAATTGTTGGTTAATCCTAGGAAATCGTACCGATTCCACTGTACAAAAATTTTTGTACAAGTGTCGAACCTTTCCTTAAATAAACTATTGTGTTCTTTAGAAATTAAATCAAGAATCGCAGACGGAACTTAACATCATTGATTCCAAATTTAACTTATCTGTTGTTAATAGTTTAGATTTGAATCGCAAGCGGAACTTAACACTATTGATTCAAATCTACCTAAATTATTAATTCCATAAATATTAATTTCCAAAATTGGCTTCCAGGACTGCATGGCGAGGCACATGGCCTTCTTGGATATGGGAGCAACCACCACCGCCTAGGCAAAGCTTTTTAAGGAAAGCTAATATTTATTTCCTTAAATAACTTTAGGTTGACCAAAAAGAACAATCGAATCACAAATTCGAAAAAGAAGAAAATACAAAAATCGAAAAATAAATTCGATAAACTAGATCTAATTGCCTCTTGTATTTAGAATTCATACAAAGAAAAATAATTAGTATGATGCGAAATAAAATACTAGTTATACCTTCTCTTTGTAAGCTAATGATCTCAAAATCTTCTGTTGTATTCCTCGCCTCGCCTTGGACGTCGTGTGGGCGACGATCCTCCAAGATGAACACCACCCAAAAGTTTCCTCCTTCTTCTTCTAAAATCCGACCACCACCACCACCAAGGAGAAGAGAGCAAAGGGAGAGGAAGAAGGGAGAGGGCCGGCCACACCAAGAGATCACCCAAGCAAAAGAATAAGAGTTGTGTCTCATGAAGCCCCCTCACCCCTTCTTTTATATTACTTGCCCAAGGCAAATAAGGAAAAACCTTTTACAAAAAATAAAATCATCCAAGAGTTTTTCCTTTTCCCTTTTTATTTTTCCTTTTCTTTCCTCTTGATTGAATCAATCATCAATCAATGGTTATGATCAATCCTATTTGGTTTAGGATTGAATTTGGTTTAATCCTATTGGTCGGCCCTTGCTTGGGCACCAAGCAAGGTGGCCGGCCATAATTAAAAGGAAAGGAAAAATAATTTTTTTAAAAATTTTACAAGAAAAAATTCTCTTATAAAATTTACAAGCTCTCTTTCCTAAAGTATGAGTTAAAAAAGGAAAGTTTCTAAAAATTAAAACCATGTTTTAAAATTTTAAAACTCTCTTATAAAATTTCCTTTTTTAACATGGCGATAGAAAATTTAAATTTTAAAACTTCTTTTCCTTTTTTTTTTTCTTAAACCATAAGGATGGTTAAAAAAGGAAAGTTTTAAAATCTTTTAAACTCTCTATTTAAACATGTGGCCTAATTCAAATAAGGAAAGTTTTAAAAATTAAAATCTCTCTTTTAAAACTTATAGTTTTCTACAAAGAGAAGATTTTAAAAATTCAAAACAACCCTCCCTTTTTGAATTATTATGGCCGGCCCCTACAAGCTTGGTCACCAAGCTATAGGGTCGGCCCCTTTCAAGAGGATGTGGCCGGCCATTGCTTGGTCACCAAGCAATGGTCCGACCCCCTTCTTGGACACCAAGAAGAGCTTTACATTTGGATGGACTTGAGACTATAATGAGGCTACGACAGGGACCTAGAGGAGAAATTGGTTTTGGCCTACCGATGAGCTTGAGTATCCCATGTTCGCCCCGAACACACAACTCAAGTTCATCGATAATAACTCATTCCACTAGAGAGTTATTACCGCACTACCGCACCAATCCCAAATTACATTATGGGCTCCTTCTTATTATGAGTGTGTTAATCTCCCTGTGTTTAAGATTACGAATGTCCACTAATTAAGTAAGTTACTGACAACTCACTTAATTAATATCTAGCTCCAAGAGTAGTACCACTCAACTTTATTGTCATGTCGGACTAGGTCCACCTGCAGGGTTTAACATGACAATCCTTATGAGCTCCTCTTGGGGACATTCTCAACCTAGATAACTAGGACACAAATTCCTTTTATAATCAACAACACACACTATAAGTAATATCATTTCCCAACTTATCGGGCATATTGATTTATCGAGCTAAACCTCACCCTTTGATAAATCAAAGAAATAAATATTAAATATATGTGCTTATTATTATATTATGATTATGAGCACACACTTCCATAATAACTAAGGTTTAGTTCTTTTACTAAGTCAGTACAAAAAGAACATACCTAAATGATCCTACTCAATACACTTAAAGTGTATTAGTGTAATTTATTAGTCAAGATAAACTAATACTTAATTACACTACGACTATACTGATAATTTATTCCTTTTTATCTTAGTTGCGAGCAACTGTTTATAATTTATAGAGAACCGAAAACATGATCTTCTGAGTGTGACACCACACTCCATGTTGTCTACTATATAAATTAATTGAACAATTACATTTAATAAATAAATGCATATATTGACCAATGTGATTCTTTTATTTTAACAAATAAATATTTACAAAAGCTAGGCTTTTAGTATACACTCCAACAGAAATTACAAGTGTTGAGTAACTTCTATTTATATTCAATTTCTTTATTACTTTACAGGAGAATGTAGGATTGTTACACTCTTCTGATAGTGAATTGTCCATCAATAGGTCTGAGAGACCTAAGCCATGGAATAGGAGTTGACGAAGGCTTCGAACCAAGTAAAATTGACTGTATCTTTTTTTCTGTTCTGATTTTTCTACTGCGTACTTTGATTTTAAAAAAGCTTTTAAAACACGTGATTCACCTTCCCCTCTCTCATATGTGTCTCGATCCAACACTATATATATCTCTAGAATTAATCGGGTGAAACCTATCCATCTATTTTTTTAAAAAAATCTAATTTTAGAGAGCCAATGTATCTACCTATCAATTTTTTTTAAAAAAAATCCAATTGTTTAAGTTTTGAACTCAATTAATTAATTAGAGAGGTGGACAACTTTCCCCGATTTACCCACCTGTAAATTTGAAAGCTCAAGTGGATATATGTTCAACTTCTTAGAAATTTTATTTCATTAGAAAAAAAATATAACTATAGATGCTTTAGAGTCTGCTAAATGTTTTGCTACTCCCTGCCCGAGGAACTAAGTAGATGCAAACGGAGAATTTCATGGGGAGTTGACCCTCTTGATTATGTGATTTGATTGTCTGATAGTAGAAGACAAGATTTAGTGTATCTATCAAACTCAAATCTAGTCCTCGTTTGACTGAAATAAATACGAGAGAGTGAGAGTTCACTGAAAGTTCGTGACCTCCTCCTTCCAGTGGAGAACTGTGTTCACAGGCATCTCGTGAAGTCGATCCTCCATCCACCTCTTTCATGTCTGAATGCTACTTGACAGCGTTGACTTCGACGGGAAAGAAATAGATATGACATAAATCTTAGAGTATCTGCATCAGATATCTTATTCAAAAATTTTACCTTAAATTTTAGATAAGGTAGCTAAAAATTTTTTGCATTAGCTACCCTATCCATTTCCTAAATTATACATTTATGAACAGTACTTCTCTAAATTTAGAGAATAGATTCCATTCCCTAAACATTATAGAGGAGAGAGAAGAAATAGGGAAGCTGATATATGATGTTTTGAAAAGTGGATATCTAAATTTAATAAAGTAACTTTTTTACCCTAAATTATGTATTTTGGATAGGGAAACTAGTGTGGATGCTCTCAGGACATCTCTAATGCTTATTTTTTTTATAATTTTTAATATACGATGTCAATATTATGTCAAAAATTTAAAAATGTACTATTCTTTTTTAATAAAAAAATCTCTATATAATTTTTATGTCCTATATTATAAATTACACGTCTTTATTTATTATTATTTTTTTAATATATATATATATATATATATATATATATATATATATATATATATATATATATATATTAATTCTTATTTTTAATTTAATTTATATATAATTTTAAATTAATTAATTTATGAATTTTAATTTAATTATAGTCATTTGTATTTTTTTAACTTATTAAATATATTTATTTTCAAAAGAAAATATGTACAAATAAATATTTTAATTATTTAAACCAATATTATTTTTCTCAATAATTAGTGGCTCCATCTTACATAGAAAAAAATAAATTTAAAAAATTAATCCTGCTCTTAACTAAAAACCCCAAAGCCCACCTCCACACTCATTAAAACTTTTTTATTCAATTTTTTTTTTAATTCTACGAACCTTAAAGCATCTCCAATGTAAGCTTTCTCAAAGATTTGTAAAATTTCAAAATCTCAAAAAAAAAATTAATGATTGTGTAAGTGAGGTTTGGGATTTTTAATTCAAGAGCATGTTTAAATTTTTAAACATATTTTTTTGGTGAAGGTAGAGCCAAAAATTAATATGCATAAGCCTTTTCAAACAATTAAAAATTAAATTATTTAATAAAATATTTAATTATAATGTTTTATTTCATAAATAGTTAGTAATAATTAAAATAATATTTTTTCCCTTTTAAAAATAAATATATTTGAGATAAGCTAAAAAAACTATAATTAAATTAAATTTATAAGGTAATAAAATAGTAAATAAAAATTATATATTTAATTAAATTAAAAAACATAGATTAATTAATTAAAATTATAAATTATAAATAAATTAGATTTAAAATCATAATTAATTAAAATATCAAACAAAAGTTATATATAGACCTTAAATAAAAAAATAATAAATAAAAATATATGATTTATAACAGAGGACACGTTAAAATACTTATATTGAGGGGTTTTTTTTATTGTGAAGAGTATAATGATATATTAAAAATTATAAAAAAAATCTTATTAAAAGATTTAATTATTAGAAATGTCATAAGAGATTTTTATACCTATAATCTGACATTGATACAATATATTAAAAATAAAAAAAAATATTGAAAAATTAAACCATTGAAGATGCCCTTGTAAACAGCGGTCAGCGGATGCTCTTACCCGCGTAAAAAGTCAACGCAGGTGATAAAAAGGAAGAAAAACAGTGTATGGGAATCGACAGATTTATCCACTGCACTGCCATTTCCGACGAAGAATTTTTAAAAAATCAGAATATTATCTTTTTAATATTAATTTTGTTTTATCTGAAAAGTTGTATCAATCTAATTCAGAATTACGAAAGAAAAGGAAAGAGCGTTAGGGGACGCGTTTTCTTTAAATTTCCCCGACCTTCCGCTTTCTATATATTAGCTGTAACCCTTCCAATCAAATCATCGTCATTTGTCAATTTCCAAAAAATGAAACGGTGCTTCGGCTGGTGCTCCTCCGGAGCCGGGGCCGGCGCCGGCGAAAGCGCCAGCAGAGAAGGAGGAGGTGGCAGTGTGGAAAGCAGAGATGGGCTTCTTTGGCATACGGACCTCAAGCCGCACTCCTCCGGCGACTTCTCCATTGCCGTCGTCCAGGCCAACGACTCGCTCGAGGACCAGGGGCAGGTGCTTGCCTCATCCTCCGCCACCTACTTCGGCGTCTTCGACGGCCACGGCGGCCTGGAGGCCTCTCGCTTCGTCAACTCCCGCCTCTTCGCCCACCTCCATGGTATCGACGCTTTGGTACTCTTCTTCAACGGTTCGATCATTTTTTTATTTTTTTCAGTAGGATTCATAACGTTGTTCTTCGCAGAGTTCGCGTCGGAGCAAGGAGGCCTCTCCGTGGAGGTGATACGCAAGGCCTTCACCGCCACCGAGGAAGAGTTCCTGCAACTGGTTAAGCAGTCGTGGCGCTCCCGCCCAAAGATCGCATCCGCCGAATCGTGCTGCCTGGTCGGAGCCATCGCCGACAACGTGCTCTACGTGGCGAACCTGGGAGACTCGAGGGCGGTGCTCGGCCGGCAGGGAGCCGACGGAGGGGCGGTGGTGGCGGAGCGACTGTCCAGGGACCACAATGTCGTAGAGAAGGAGGTGAGGAGGGAGCTGACGGAGCTCCACCCCGACGACTCCCGCATCGTCACCTACAACAGAGGCGCCTGGCGAATCAAAGGGACCATCCAGGTCACAAACGCTCACCGATCTCCCTTGTTAGATTATATAATATATATATTATATAATCTATTAGAATTATTTGTTTATAACTTTAGGATAATTTAGTTTTTTAATTTTTCTATTTTAGGTTTAGATATAATATTTTACCTTTTTAGTTTAGGATTTAGGTTTTTGCTTATAATTAACTATATAAAGGTCTTGTACTCTTTATTTTTCTTAATCAATTTTGGATTCAATAATATATTTGTTTCTGCTTCTCTTATTTTTTACATGGTATCAGAGCTAAGTTCGTCTTCTCTGACCTAATTTTTTCTATCGTCCCCTGTTATTACTTCTTGTTACCACTGTCGTCTCCAACTGCTGCTGTTAATCTGCTTCTTGTTGTTGTTGCCGTCTCCAACTGCTGCTGTTAATTTGTTTCTTGTTGTCGCTGCCGTTTCCTACCGCTGCTGTTAATTTCGACACCGATATCTATTTTCTGCCGATTTCAACGCCAACATTCTTTTCTACCGATTTCGGTGCCAATATTATTTTCTACCGATTTCGACACCGATATCTTGTGCTGCTAATTTCGGCACCGACGTTCCTTTCTGCCAATTTCGGTGCTGACGCCCTATGTTGCTGATTTCGACACTGATATCCTTTTCTACTGATTTCGGCATTGACGTCAGAATTTGCGGATCATAAAAATGTATATCTATGCAGTTTGGTTATTCTAAAAATTATTCGTTCTGTCATCATGTCTGATCGTGCAAATACTTTATGGAAATCTGATTCATATATGTTTGAGCAATTTCAACAGTTTCTTGCTTCACAGCTCTCTACCGTGTCAGCTTCCTCTCATATATGTTTGTCATCGTCTGGTATTTCTAGGGGTGTAAATGAACCAAGCGTTCGTGAATAAGCTTGGTGTTCGGCTTGGTAAGAGCTTGTTTATGTTCGTTCAATATATTGGGGTTGCAAGGTTACAAACATAGTCCCATATTGAAAACACATGGAAAAGATCATGGGTTTATAAGAGAAAGATATCTCCATTGGTATGAGGCCTTTTGGGTAGAGCCCAAGAGCAAAACCATGAGGGCTTAGGCCCAAAGTGGACAATATCATACCATTGTGGAGATATCTATATTCTTTTTTATCCTAACAATTGGTATCAGAGCCCGGACTGCCAGAAGGTTTAACCGCCGACTGTGCACAAGAGCCGGACTGCCAGAAGGTTTAACCGCCGACTGTGCACAAGAGCTATGGTCTGATTGAGCCATGTGAGTATAATATTGACCTTGAACAAAGAAAGTGGGGGTTCCTATGTTCGGATCAAGAGGACCAGACACCAGGCAGGAAGTCCTAGTAGGTCGGGTGGACCGAGGGGCAGGAAGTCCTAGTTGCGGCTAGGCAAGGAAGTCCTAGTAGGTCGGGTAGACCGAGGGGCAGGAAGACCTGGTGGGTCAAGGATCGGACGTGGGAAGCCCATGGTCCTTTGTTTGAGGGGGGGATTATTGGGGTTGCAAGGTTGCAAACATAGTCCCATATTGAAAACACATGGAAAAGATCATGGGTTTATAAGAGAAAGATATCTCCATTGGTATGAGGCCTTTTGGGTAGAGCCCAAGAGCAAAACCATGAGGGCTTAGGCCCAAAGTGGACAATATCATACCATTGTGGAGATATCTATATTCTTTTTTATCCTAACACAATATACATAAGATTAATTAAACAAACAAGCTTGAACAGCTCGTTAAGCTAAACAAACAAGCTTGAACGCATATGTGTTCAGCTCGTTAACGTTCGTGAACAACGTTCGTGAATAATATTCGTGAACAACGTTCGTGAATAATGTTCGTGAACAACGTTCGTGAACAATGTTCATGAACCATATTTATTAATAAAACTCTTTTCAATATGCTAAATAAACAATAAAATAAAATAAATAAATAATTTTAAATTATCAATCATAATAGTCAATCAAACAATTAAAAGTTTCAAACAATCAAACAAACTTGAATTGAGAGTTTGATAACATTTAAACGAACCAAGCTCAAACCAAGCTCAAGCCAAGCTTGAATTGAGAGCTTGATAACATCTACACGAACCAAGCTCAAGCCAAGGTTCAAACAAGCTCAAGCTCATAAAAAATAAACTAAGCCAAGCTTGAACACCCCAAAGCTTCGCTCGGCTCGGCTCGTTTACAGCCCTAGGTATTTCAGATATATCTTCATCCTTATGGATTTTGGACTTTGGTGTCTCTCATCATATGTCATCCAATTTGTCATCTTTTGTTTCTTTTTCTCCCAGTTCATCTATATCTATTGTAACTGCTGATGGTACTCCTATGTCATTAGCAGGTGTTGGTTCAATTGTTACATCTTCTTTATCTCTAACTAATGTTTATTATATTTCGAGTCTTACTCTAAATCTTATTTATGTTAGTCAATTATGTGAGTCTGGATACCTAGTCTCTTTTTCTTTATCTAATTATTATGTTCAAGACCCACAATCTCAAAGGCTGATTGGAACTGATCATAGGCGAGGACTGTATGTTTTAGATCAACTCAAAGTACCAGAAGTTACAGCTTCAAGTGTGGATTTATCATCTTTTCATTTGAGTCGTTCATCTTCTGATTTTTATTTGTGGCACTCCCGTTTAGGTCATGTTTCAGCATCTCGGTTACAGTTTTTAGCTTCTACAGGAGTATTAGGATATTTAAAAAGTTCTGATATTTCTAATTGTAATGATTGTAAACTGGCCAAATTTTCTGTCTTACCATTTTCTAAAAGTCTTTCTTTTTCTTCTGCTCCATTTGATCTTATTCATTCTGATGTGTGGAGACCCTCTCCAATTCCTACAAAAGGGGGCTCAAGATATTATGTTTCGTTTATTGATGATTACACTCGTTACTCTTGGGTCTATCTTATGAAACATAGATCTGATTATCTTACCATTTTCAACAACTTCAGAACTCTTGTGAGAACTCAATATTCTAGTGTCATAAAGTGTTTTCGTTGTGATTTGGGGGGTAAATACACTTCGAATAATTTTTCACAATTACTTGCTTTTGATGGTACTATTCATCAAACTTCATGTACAGATACTCCTGAACAAAATGGTGCGGCTGAACGAAAACATAGATATCTTGTTGAAACAACTCGTTCATTTTTATTGTCTGCTAGTGTTCCTAGTACCTTTTGGGGGGAAGCAATCCTTACCACTGCTTATGTAATTAATAGAATTCCAATCTCACACAATTCAAGCTTGTCATCCTTTGAAAAATTATATGGGCATGCTCCACTTTACTCCTCTTTGCGTATTTTTGGTTGTATTTGCTTCGTCCTTTGTCCACATGTCGAACGTAATAAATTAGCCTCTCATTCTGTTCTTTGTATCTTTTTGGGTTATGGTGTTAGTCAAAAAAGATATCGTTGCTTTGATCCTGTTAATCAAAAATTGTATGTCTCTCGTCATGTTGTGTTTCTTGAACAGATTCCATTCTTTTCTATTCCTGCTAGATTCTTTGCATTGATCCTTTCAATACCGACACTGAGGAAGCTTCACCCACAGCTCCTACTAGCAGCTCAACTGAATCTGCTATTTTGGTTCCCGAGATATCCGCTCCACATGCTCCTCCTTCTACCATCACTCAATCATCTCCTGAGATTGCGGATGATCCTTCTCTCTACCGTCGTCAATCCACTCGTATTCGTAAGTCTATTAAACTACCAGATTTTGCTTACTCCTGTTATTCTCATTCTTTTGCTTCATTTGTTGCATCTATTCATTGTCTTTCTGAGCCTGTATCCTATAGAGAAGTTGTTTGTAACCCACTTTGGCAGAGTGCTATGGCTGAGGAACTAACTGCTTTGCATCAGAATCATACATGGGATTTGGTCCCATTGCCACCAGGAAAACATACCATTGGTTCTCGTTGGGTATATAAGATCAAAACTAAATCTGATGGATCTATCGAATGATACAAAGCTCGTCTTGTTGCTAAAGGTTATTCTCAGGAGTATGGCATGAATTATAAGGAAACATTTGCTCCTGTTGAAAAAATGGCGGCTGTTCGTACTCTGATTGTTGCTTATGTTTGTCGATGGAGAATATCTCAGATGGATATCAAGAATGCATTTCTAAATGGTGATCTTCATGAAGAAGTTTATATGACACCTCCTGGTATTTCACATCAACCTGTGAAGTTTGCAGACTTTGTAAAGTGCTTTATGGTCTCAAACAAGCACCTTGTGCTTGGTTTGAGAAGTTCTCTACAGCGATTACTTCGTTTGGTTTTCATCCTAGTAATCATGATTCAGCATTGTTTATCAGATGTACGAGTGCAGGTCGTATTCTTTTATCATTATATGTTGATGACATGATTATACTGGTGATGATTCTGATGGAATTGCTTCTTTGAAGTCTGAGTTGACTCATTGTTTTGCTATGAAAGACTTGGGTATACTACGCTACTTTCTGGGCATTGAGGTTGCTTATTCTCCAAAAGGTTATCTTTTATCTCAGTCAAAGTATATATCTGACCTGTTTGAGCGTGCTCGTCTTACTGATAATACAGTTGTTGATACTCCTATTGAGACTAATGCTCGATATTCTCCATCTGATGGCTCACCTTTGCTGGATCCTAGTTTGTACAGAACTATTGTTGGAAGCTTAGTTTATCTCACCGTGACTTGTCCAGATATTGCGTATGTTGTTCATGTGGTTAGTCAATTTGTCACTGCACCAACTACAGTTCATTGGACTGCTGTTCTTCATATTCTTAGGTATCTTCGAGGCACTCAATTTCAAAGCCTTTTATTTCCTTCTACTTCATCTCTTGAGCTGCGTGTATACTCTGATGCGGATTGGGCTGGTGATCCTACGGATCGCAAATCTACCAATGGCTTCTGCATTTTTCTTGGTGATTCCTTCATTTCTTGGAAGAGAAAAAAGCAAGATGTTATTTCTAGATCTTCCACAGAAGCTGAGTATCGTGTCATGACCTCAACTACTTGTGAGATAGTTTGGTTGCATTGGTTGCTTGCGGATATGGGTATCTCTCTTCATCAACCTACTCCGTTATATTGTGACAATCAGAGTGCTATTCAAATTACGCGCAATTCAGTTTTTTATGAGCGGACGAAACATATTGAAATTGATTGTCACATTACTCGTCACCATCTTCAGATTGGCACCATCACATTGTCTTTTGTTCCTTCAAAGCTACAGATTGCTGATATGTTTACCAAGGCTCATTCCGCTTCACGCTTCCGATTTTTATCTGACAAACTCTCAATGCTTCTAGCTGTAGCATCGTGAGTTTGAGGGGAGATGTTAGATTATATAATTTATATTATATAATCTATTAGAATTATTTGTTTATTGCCTTGAGGGCAATTTAGTCTTTTACCTTTTCTATTTTGGGTTTAGGTATAATCTTTTACCTTTTCAGTTTAGGGTTTAGATTTTTTTTTATAATTAACTATATAAAGGTCTTGTACTCTTTATTTTTCTTAATCAATTTTGGATTCAATAATATGTTTGTTTCTCCTTCTCTTATTTTTTACATCTCTCACTTCCTTAGATCCCACGCTCTTGGTCTGACACGCGTCGTGTTTTCAGGTGTCGAGATCCATCGGCGACGTGTACCTGAAGAAGTCGGAACTCTCCGGTGACGCTCTATATCAGAAGCTTGCAGCTCCGGTCCCCTTGAAACAACCCGTGGTGACGACGGAGCCGTCGATCAGGATACGCGACCTCAAGCAGAACAACCTATTCCTGATATTCGCATCGGACGACCTCTGGGAACATCTGAGCGATGAAGCGCCGTAGATATCATCTCCAACAACCCCCGATCGGTTTGTCCTTGCTCTCTCCGTTCAATTTCCAGTTCTTGATTCGCGATCCCCTAATTGTGGTTGCGGCGGCGCAGGGGATAGCAAAGAGACTTGTACAAGTTGTCGTCGCCGAAGCAGCGAAGAAAAGGGAGATGAGATACGACGACATCAAACACGTGGAGAAGGGGATCAGGCAGCTGGTCCATGACGACATAACGGTCATAGTCATCTACCTCAACCATGGCGGCAGCGACGACGGCGAAGAAGGCGAAGGTTCCAAGTTCGAGGGAGGTAATGTCGACTACACTAATGCACCAGTGGACGTCTTCTCGCTCCATACTGCATAATTCAGACAACCTTAACAGATTTGAAATCATGTTTATGCTCTCAAATAAGAAAGAACTGGGATGAAGAATAAATTTCTAAAAAAATTATAGTTGCAAAAATAAGTTTAAAAATGTTTAGAATTATAATTTCTAAATCGTAAAGCATGCTTATTTGTATACGACTGAGAGGGTGCCCATATCACTTCCGAACACCCTGACCTTAGAGTATCTGCAGCTCCCACTGTGAGTTGACAACAGGGAAAAACCTCCCTCCCATAGTGGAGGGAGGTTTTTCCCTTTAATCGAAGAAGTGGCTCCGTAACCACGGAGCTGCTTCTTCGACTTTTTATTTTTTATATATATTATTTTTGTTTAATAATCGTAAAAAGATAAAAAGATAACAAAGGCTAATGTTTTAGCTATTGTATGTCGTTGAACAACGGCTAATTTTTAGTCGTTGTTCAAGGATTATAATTTAATTTTTTAATATATAAAAAAATCTATAAATATGAGATCTATTTCATTCATTTTATTGCTATCTTTGCTCTCAACTCATTTCTTCCTTTCATTCCCTATTTGTATTCGAGATGGTTGAAAAATCTCAATACTTCCTTTATGAATATTTTGAATTCTTCAAATACGGAAGGAAATATATTTTCTCAAAAAACTAGCATTCCTCCAAATATCCAATATCCTCGTATTTTCTCTCACACACAATATCCTCCAAATGTTCAAAATATTTCATATGTTCCACAATATTTTCCAAATTTCCTAAATTCCCAAAGTTCTCAAAATTTTTTGCAGATGTGGAATCTAAGTAATGCCGCCCCAGCTCCATTTGGTATGTATCCATCCCAAGATTGGTCAGCAATGGGTAGTCAACTTGGGATGCCTTATCCTTACGTATTTTCTCCTACTCAACCACCTGTCATACTTTCAAATGAATCAAGAAAGGCAACTATTGATCCATCTATCAACGATAAAGAATCTCTAACACCATCATCTGTTCCAGCAACTCAATTGCCACCACACTCATCACAAGAAGAGCGTGAAGTTGAGCTGGAGGAAAATGAATCGAAACGAAGATTTTGGTCTCTCGATGAAGATGTGGTTCTTGCGAAGTCATGGGCAACTATAAGCACTGATGCAATCATTGGTAATGACCAGAAGGATCAAGCTTTTTGGAAATGTATAGCTGATTACTACAACAAACATCGCCCCACTGGATTTATGACGAGAAGTTATCAGCGGTTGAAATCACATTATTATAGGTTTGCACCGATGGTAAATGAATTTTCTGCAACTTATAATAATTTTTATACTCATCGGCAAAGTGGTTGGAGTGACGAGAATGTGTTGGAGAATGCACTGAATATATGGAAAGCTAACAACAATAACAAGAATTTTAAGTATATGCGTGTGTGGAGGGTTCTCAAAGATTATGAGCAATATATTCCACAATTAGTTGCTCATTACTCTAACAAGAAAGCAAGGACATCCGAATCAGGGGGAAACACTTTAACATCAAATTTAGATAAAGTGTTGATTTAGATGACTCTGAAGTCCGCATTCGTCCGATAGGGTAAAAGACAGCGAAGAGGAAGGGCAAATATAAAACCAGAGAGGGTGACACAATGGAACATAGCGTCGGCAAAAAATGACAAGATATTAAAGAATATCAAATACAAAAAATGACTTTGCGGGAAGCTGAGCTCTTTCATAAGGATTATGAAATTCTTATGAAGGATACCAATGAGATGACACCAGGACAACTTTATTTATATGAGAAAATGATGGAAAAAATTAAACAGAGACATGTCTGGTTTAGATGAGTTTACGTTTATTTTTATATATTATTATAATTTATATTTTTTTTATTTGATGCACTGTAATATTTATGTATTTTTTTATTATTAATATTATTTCAGGTTAGCAATTTATAAATTTAAATTTTATAAAAAAAATTTAATTGTGTATAATGTAAAATATGAAGGAGAAATGAGAATTATATATAATGAAATGTGTGGAATCCATGAAGGAATTGTTGAGAGGTTTTTTGATACTTTAAAGAGGTGTGAGGTTTTTAACTTTTGATATGGTATAGACGTGGCAACGAAGGAGCTCTCAATGAGCTCTAACCACTGTGGATGCTCTTAGTCACAAACGAATGGCATAAATTGGGGAGTATATATATATATATATATAAAATTTTGATACGTTGTGCACCTCTCGTGTGCGTCGACGTACTAAGGCTGACCTCCTATTACTATGTCAGCATGCCATCTCCGACGTGCACACAAGGCACACAACATATCAATGCTCTATATGCACCCGTATCACTTCCGGATGCCCCAATCTCCCAGTCGTAAATGAATAGCACGGACGATATTGGGGAGTATATCATCTCGTTATATATATACTATTTTAATATGTTGCGCACCATCTTATGCGCGCTAACATGGCAAGGTTGACCTCCTATTACAATGTCAGCACGCCCTCTCCGACATGCACGCAGGACACACAACATATCAATGCTTTATATATAGGAGAATTATCCTCAGGACGTAGCGCAGACGGTGGACACATGACATCTCTGGCGTAATGGTCAGGGAGGTTTACTACATCATGCGCCTATAGTCTATGTACTTATATGTACTTTTTTTCATATCCATGGGACCGGTATTAAAGAGTTGTTAAAGATAATGGCTCCTTTTGTTTATATATCTTGGAGAGTTGGTCTACTCCTGCCACGTCGACAGCTGCCCTCACACGATCCAAGTATTTCATAATGAGCTGGACTGTACAGCTTCCTAAGCTGGCAGAAGATTGGGCGAGGGCCGCCTTCCAGCTGTACTTTGTCAAAGCCGCTACCTGTTCTAACTTTATTCATCAAAGGATGAAGAACAGCTTTCAGACTCTGCACCTATCTTGTTTTTATTCTGAGTTTAATAAACCTAAGGTTTTATCAAACTGAGGATTTAGCTCGGCTTGCCCATTTTAAATTCCAGCTTTCTGGACCTCTTTAATTCGTTAGATAACTTATTCTATATATTAAGTATATGTCCCTCGTAAAATGCCTCAAGTCAATTGGCTAAGCAGGCCACGGATTAAACGATCATCATTTTAATATTTATTTATCATAATAATTTAAATATAAAAAATTATTTGATTTTACGAATAGATCTAAGAATTATTGTCTATAAGCAAATAGGTTTTTACAGGCAACGAAAAATGAGACAAATGGTAAGCAATCTGGTTACAGTAGAGCAAGCAAGTAGGTTGAAGAAAGCAAAACTACATGTTAAAAGTGACCATGACAGTGCTTTGAACTTGCATCTACTGAGACTGCTTTGATGACACTGGCACTGATGTTTCATCTCTGATTCTCTCATTACCATTTTCGAGTCCTTGGAAACTCACTTTGGAGGTTCGATATTTACAACCAAATGCAGTGCCGAAGCCCCAACCAAGACCAAATCCAACTCCACAGCCTCCCCCTTCACATTCAAACTTCTGGATTAGGTAGAAGCATCGCAAAACTAAATAAAATACCGAGTGACACTAACCGATTCCCATTCCAAAGGTATTCAGGGGCATACCTGAAGATGATTCAAATAAGAAAAAAGTCGGTAATATATGAACCATAGGTTAAAATTGTATAAAACTACAAGAAAAATTATGATTAAATAAAAGGATACTTGTAAACTTCAATGGACATGGAACGTAATTTATTGTAATAATTAAGCAATAATTTCATAAGTGGGAGTGTTTGATGAAGAAAATTTTGAAGAGATTTGTCTTAAGATGCTTATCAAACCCATCGGACTGCATATAACCATACAGAATACTTTTGTCCCAACTGCTAATAGACTATTCAAGTGCAAACTTTGAAATGTATGATCAGGAGATCCAAAAACTAATGAACCTTTTTTAATTTTAATGACCATTGTTCATCAAATACCAGACGACAATAAATAATCAACAGAAAGCAATAAAATCTAGTCTTCATCTTATTTGGTGGAGCTGTTAAAGCAGAAAGTTTCAACTTCAGTCTCCATCATCAACCTTTGCTGCACTAGTTTCTTAGAAGTATGGACCATGATTTCTTTTACCATTTTCTTTCATTAAAAATAGCTAGATTTTTCTAGCAAGAAAATGCTCAAGATGTCAATCGCACAATATGTATGATCCATGTACCGCATATAAATGCAAATCATACGAGCTTATGCCTTCCAATTGACAATTATGTGATGTGAGAGAGGCAAAATTATATGTGTTACAGGCACAGGATGATTATGCCTTCCAATTGACAATTATGTGATGTGAGAGAGGCAAAATTATGTGTTACAGGCACAGGATGATTAGCCACAAGCATTTGGATAGTTGCGAGTTCATGTGATTGAGAATTTTCAATGTAACAAGTGTTCACTAGGAGAACACAACTCTTATGAGGAAAGACAAGTGAACTTGTTATGACTATTTATTTCTTCTTCTTTGCTCATGCACATGTAAGTAATGTATCAACGAGAATGGATAAGTTTCTAAATGCTCACCAACTCCATATGAACCCTCACTATTCCACTAATAACTCCTTAAACGTAGTAATATAACAATAAACTCCTGTCCTAATAACATAATACATAAAACCATAATATAATAAAACCCTTGGAAAATAACATGCTTTGGGATCTTATGCATAATAAAAGTCCCTACTAAAGCACTGTTGCTATCTGTTCTTTCTCTTCCTTAGTTCTAATGCATCCATTTATTTTCTTAGACTTCAACTAGGGCAAGTGGGCAACACGAGTGCCCTAATGTGTTGAAAATTTAGGGTCACATTCCTCAGTACAACCTCTATATCTATATTACTTTGCACATCAATTAAGAATCTCTATAGTAGTAATGTTAAGAAAGGAAAAGATCCTTGTTGTCTTTATCCACTGAACAATTACTCTATAGCTGCACATCAAAGCGAAATCAGCTAAGGCTAGCAAAGGAACCTCCTTTGCCACCCTTACCTTATTACATATCTCATTTCACGGAAAAAATTTTAAAAAACCATGCAATCTTCAATTATCTCTTTTTTGTTGCTGATACAGCAAACACACTAACAAGAAAGGATCACAGTCTAATATACATCTCAAACTAGATCTATCAGAACAAAATCTAGAAAAAAAAAAACAAAGAAGGTATTTTTACCTCCAAAACCCCATCCAACTCCAAAACCGCATCCAATCCCGAACCCTTGAGAGGGAAAATATGAAAAGGAATCAGATTTGGAGGGAATAGCCAGAGAGCTAAACGATGGCCGAGACTACATACCAAGGCCGATGCCGACGCCATCGAAGCTTGTGAGAACCATAGCGCCTCGAAGGGAAATCGACCTCGCCCGCTCCCAGGAGTGCTGCGACCGTAACACGCAGCGATTTCGCCCTGGCGGGCGTGAGATGGGGAGGTCTGGTCGGTTGTGATCATTTTCCTTACGATTCGTGCGGGTATTTGGACGGCCATGATGACTACAGCGTCGGCTTTGGCAGTGGGTCCAGCTTCAAAGTTCAAACGGATCGGTCCAATGAAGTGGAGTCGTGCTCGGCTTCTCTCTTTTATCTTTCTCTCACCGCCTCCGTCCAATTTCGAATCCTCTTGCACGAACCAAACGGAGCTCCGACCATGGCGGCGGCCACAGGCTTTCTCACCGCACTTTCTGTCGGCGATCTAGCGTCCCCTATCACGCTGCCACGCCGTGCCGCGCTCATCTCGGGAAGGTGGGCTGCCGCGGGGGCTCTCCGAGTGGCAGCGGAGGCGGGGACGGATGAGGCAGAGAAGAAGAAGAAGCAGAGGGCCATCACAAAGCCCAGGCCAGTGTCGCCTCAACTCCAGGCGGTGGTTGGCTAGGTGGAGATCCCCCGGACCCAAGCGCTCAAGAAGATTTGGGCTTATATCAAGGAGAACAATCTTCAGGTCCCCCTTTTTTTTCCTCTTTCACAGATGCTCTTGAGGATTTTTAGAAGGATGAAGGATGCTCTTGAAGATTTGGCTGTATTTCTTCAATAATAGAGAGACATAACAAAGAGGAATGAGGATTAATCTTTTTGGTTCTGTTATCCTCATGCCATTTGTTTCTTCTCTTATATACTAGGAAAATGATTTGCTTTCATATCTCTTTTGGCTCCTCAATGGTCGTGTAAGAACAAATAATCCCTTCTTTCATGACAAAATTTGGACTAGACAAACATTTCTTGGTTTCTCTTACTTTGAACATATTACTCTGTCGTTTTAACACGTTATACAGAAGATCATCGGATATTAGAGAGATATTCTGAGAACCAATTTTCCCCCCTTTTTCATTCTGAGAACCAGTGTTTTGTAGAGATTGCACTGGATTTTCACTTTCCATACCATGTGCTCATTTGATTTTCACTCAGGTAAAGTTTCCAAATTTCTAATTCAATTCTTGAGCCATAGTCTGTTCGATTAACCATTGGTGTTCCTATTTTAGTATCTATAAATGTCACAACACCAACAGGAGGTTTGATGACCTGAAAAATGTTTAGTGCAGGTTAGAAAAATAAAAAAGACAATGGCGGTGAGATTTTCACTGCAGCCTTTGTATCTCATGAACCATCAGTCTACTGTGCGTGTCCATCTTCGATATCAAGTGTTGAACAATCACTATAAATTTTGTTTTGCAGGATCCGGATGACAAGAGGATAATAGTGTGCGATGAGAAACTACAGGTTATTTTCGTTAAAGATCGTGTTGGATTCTTGGAGATTTCAGGACTTCTTAATCCTCATTTTACAAAGTGATATGTCTCCAGTCCGCTGTCGTGCACATATACTTCAACTTTGTCACGTATTTACAAGCATCAACGATTGTACTTACTCGAAAATACAATTTCAATTAAATCAGAAAAATGAATATTCAGTTGCTGAGCAATTTGTTTACCGTTCCTGTCATAAATGGATAGTAATGGACAGCCACAATCGTTCTCAAATTTTGTAAATCATACATCTTTTGATAATTTCAATACTATTTCGATGTGAAGCTATTTGTTCATAATCTCATCACTATTTAATTATATATCAACATCATTTGCCTTCAGTGTTTGCTAAAGACCAATTACATGCCCTAGCAATCATCGAAATAGATTAGCTAAGAATTCGAGTCCGCAATGCATTACACTCAAACGAGAAAAAATAGGTATCAATTTAAGTCGTTCAATGTTTATAGGTAATCATCAGTTACATCATCCTCAGTGTATTCGTCAAGTACAGTGCCATTTGCTTCGATCCTATCTCCGTTTTTGTTTCTGAATTTTGACGACTTACCTGACGACAACTTTCCCTTCTTTGTGGAAGGCTTCCGACCCTTCTCAGCCTGTAGCTCCATCCCTTTCGCTGATGGCTTTCGTTTCCTTTTCGATCCCCCGGTCCCAGCTGCATCTTCTGGAGTTGAATTGCCTATCACTGCATAAGAGCAAAACCAGTTATATCTAAACAACACTAGAGGCGTAGGGTTCATGAGAAAATTGTTGATTCAGCGAGCAAAGAAACATGAATCTTTAATCGTACCTTCGAGAGGGCTCGAAGCAGGAAGAATAGTCTGACCATTTTGTGCAGCTTCCACCGAAAATGGCGAGCTAGTGTGGTTGCTGTCCTCCAACTTCAATGAACTTCCTAGACACTTGTCTAGTTGTTCAGGAACATCGGGCAAAGGGGTTACTGGCAAGAAGATTAGTTCATCCTCGGAAGCATCTGAATCACTGAAAGATGAATCTTTCTCCACCGTTAAAATGTCAACCTCCTCGTCTTGATTGATATCCAACTCCTTCACCTGCCAGTGCGTATTCAGACAACCGTGGTAGAAAGCCAACAACAGAATAAATATGGGGAGTAGTTGATACCTTCTCTGATTCAGGCATGAGATCAAACTCATCCTCTCTCTCAATGTATTCTTCATTCTCCTCGAGTTCTTTGAAATCAGGTGCAAATGCACTCCAGTTCTCCATGTAGTCTTTAGCCCAGATATATACCAAACCAGCAACCGAAACAGAGACCACCAATGGGCGAAGAGGGTGCCAGGCAAGACCAATTAGGGCTTCTTTAGGACCTTCTAGGATTTTTACGAGATGTCCAGCTCTGTCCCAAATGTACAACTTGTGCTCTCCTTTGCTAGCTGAAGCACCGATGACCCATTCACCGTCACCACTAAAACATGGTGCTTTCCACTGTATCCTTGTCACAGCATCCTGAAACTCTCGTGATAAACACAAGCACTTGGTGCCAGCTTCTTTTAGCTTGTCTATCCTAGAAAAATCAGCATTGTCAGCATCAGTCATAGTCTCAAGTTCCTTCGCAGCACCTTTCTTTGGAAGAAGGTTCTCGTAGACTCTAATGACTCGATCATTCGAATTTGTAAGAAGATACTGTCCGTTTCTACTGAAAACAATATCCTTGACAACAGAATTCCCTGGAATAGGAATTACTGCATTTACCTTGATGCTTTTAGAATCAACGATTAATATCTCCCCTTTGGAGTTCCCTAGGTATATCAAATCTCCATACTTGTTAAAAGTTGCAGCAGTTGGCGTGAAAGGTGGGGAACCATCTGAAAATTTATTTCGAGGGTGAGGAATAGCACTTCCATTCCCCGTGTCTGATACAGAAACTGGCAGAACGGTGGAGCTTCCATTATTCAAATCAACAAGAATTGGTGCAGAAGAAAGAGGACAAGCTAAGCAGAGTGATGGAGTGCAAGAGCCTGGATGCAGACAAGCATGTAGAGTAGTCTGCTGCAAGGTTACTCTGGTGATCTTCTCACCAGTCAAGATGTTCCAAAGTGTCAATGATTTATCAGTAGCAGAAGCAAGTACGTAATGGCCTAACTTTGACCAGCAAACACTTGTAATTGGTGCTATACAAGCTTTATCACGAAGTTCCTTCGCAACACCCCTAGTTTCAAAATCCCATATGACACAGCTCCCATCTGCACAGCCAGCTGAACTAGGAAAAAGAATGGAAATCTTAGATAGTCGACTATGTTATCCTATAATATGAAGATGTTAACATGAAATCCAATAAGCAGTCATGTTTGATATCAAAAATATGATCCAATTGTAATAACCAATAGGGCAAACTTGTCAAACATTGAGCATTATTAGAATTAACTGTCTACAATCATTACTTCACTAAGAAAAAGAAACATTATCACAAAATACTTGCACCCTAACACATCCTCTGTAGCAATAGAAAAGAATTGACTTCTTACAAAAATCTAGTAAAATGTGTTGGTTTTAGGCTTAAGACCCAAATTATGTTAAAAGCATCTCACTGAACAAAGTAGCGCACCAGAAAAAGGTTTTTGTCTTTTGAGTATAGCTATTGTGCCTACCATATGTATCGCCTTGAAAAGTGTAAGCCATAAGACTTGGAGCACCAAGCTCTCTCCGTGTGCTAAGTTGGATACTACTATTGGAACAACAAAGGTATTTTAATGTGATCAAATAAGTTAAGTTAGGTTCTGCGATGTTTTAACCTTGTGTCTAAGTGTGTAGAAGTTTAGGAGCACAAGAAGTCGAGCAAAAAACGCAGCTAGCGAGAAGGATGGCACAGGAGAGAGCCGACAGGCTCAGTGCGTCCGAGGGAGGAGGTGCTGCGGAAGAGTACACGGGCGGACGAAAAGGAGGCGCGCAGCGTTTCCAAGGGACGAGAAGCCGGAGCGAAAGGTTGCTCGAAAAGGTAGGAAGTTGGGTTCGGGTAAGCCCTATTCCGGATGGCCGAGATCACCCAAGCGAGCGGAGCCGGAGCGGAAGACCCAAACCGAGGCGAACGGAACCAAAGCAGAACACCCGAGCGGAAAAAGTTAACGTTGTTGACTTTTTCACTCAGGGCGCCCGAACTAGGGCTGCCCTGACTACGGGCGCCCGGAACCGAAATTTTATCACCATCGACGTGGACGTTGACCGTTGCGTCGGGGATAGAATTCTATCCCCTCCAGGTACTTGGAACCCTTCTAGGCGCCCCGACCAAGGCTATACATACAGTCTTGGTCCAGAAGCTTCATATCCACAAGCAATTCTGAATACAACAATTGTACAAGCTTTAGTTTCCTTTTTAGCTTCTCATTTTCTGTACGTCATTGCTGTAAGAGGCTTCTCCGCCTGAAGGAAATCATTAGTGCGATTCATTCCTTGGATCAACAACCTCCACGGTTGTAACCAAGTAAAACTCTTGTGCCTCTTCCTTTTAGTTTATTTCTTTAATTATACAGTGTTATTTTAAAATCCGAGAACGGTATTCTATTATTTTTTGCAGGGCTATTTACTAGCCGCCAACAGTATCCAATAAGTGATATCAGAGCCATGACGCTTCAGGAGGACTAACCGCCGAACGAAGCACACGAAATGGCCGGACCAATCATCTACCCACCGAAGTTCAAGGGGGTGTTCGTTAGCTGGAAAAAGTGAATGCAGGTATTTTTCAAAACTGATTTCGATTTACTTTTAATAATAGAATTTGGTTTTATAGCACCGGAAGGCAAAGAAAAACACCACTGGACAGAAAAAAAGCAGGCCTACTACGTGGCAAACGGTAAAGCGGAGTTTCATCTGCTAAGCGTCCTTCCGCCACAAGAAGTCAACCGGATCGGCACCTCAACTCGGCAAAGGAGCTTTGGGAGAAGTTCCTCAAGCTACACGAAAGGACATCCGAAGCCAAGCTCACGAGACGGGACTTACTTCGCAACCAGCTCACCAACCTGCGGTTTGAAGAAGATGAAACGATTGCGCATCTTCACTCGAGAATTAAGGAGCTCATCACCGAACTTTCGAATCTCGGAGAAAAGGTAAGTAACTGAGATTCGCTAAGGTACGCACTCAATGCATTCTCTAGGAATACGAAAAGGGCATCACTAATAGATGTCTTCTACATCTCCAAGGACTTAGAAACAATTACCTTGTAAGAATTATTTTCGACGTTTGAAGTGCATAAATCGAGATGTGCAGGTACGAAGGAGTCAAAGCACAACATCACCCTCAAAGCATCGAGAGACGAACATAAGTCAGAATCTTCTCTCGACGATGAGAAAATAGTAATGATGGTAAGGCGCTTTAAAAAATTATGTAAATCAAGAAAAACTAACCATCCGTAGGGTAGAAAGAAAAGGACGATCAGATGTTACCACTGCAATGAAGAAGGGCACGTCAAAGACAACTGGCCCAAGCTAAGGAACAAGGACAAGGACAAAGGAAAGAAGCCTGTCCAGACGAACAAGTTCAAGACACTAAAAGCGACGTGGGACGATACGTCATCCGAATCAGAAGTCGAGACATTCTCCGGACTTGCACTAATGGCAAGTTATCAAGACGATGAACACGATGCGAGTTCGTCCGGAATGAGCATCGAGAGCATCGAGAGCATCGATAAAGGGGAGCTACGTCGGAAGAAAGCAGCATCTCAGGGGGAGCCACGGATAACGAGATCGACAAGGTAAGTCAGGTACGATCTCTTCCTCCCAATAAATTATTAAGTTTGTTAAATTATTAACTAAAGATTGCTACAAACTTGAAAAAGAGATTAAAAATTAAAATTAATTCTAGCTAAATCTTGCCTATTAGAAGAGTTTGACAAAGTAAAATTAGAAAATGATATGCTAAAAATACAAGTAAATAACTTAAAAATTTATACATGCACAAATAATACAAGTGTTAGAAAATATAACCTGAACTAGTATTTTAAATATCATAAAGGACAAATTAGGAAAATTTCAAAGAAATATGGCCCTAAGAAGTTCTCAATCAATCCAGTTGGTTGGAACCTATATTCGGTTCGAAAATCTTGTCTAACTTAAACCTTAATTAGACTTAGCGCTTTTAGCAAGAAAAAAAAACGTTTAATTTCTTTATGAGGCTTTGTCTAGAAAGTGGTTGTTGCTCCAATCACCAAGAAGGCCTAGTGTCTCGCCACTGTCTGGAAGCCAAATATTGAAATAAAAAGTTTAATTGACTAGCTGAAAAAGTATTAAATTGAAATTAGATAATGCTTTAAAAGGGTTACTCAATTTTTTAGAAAATTCTCAAAAATATTTATGCTTGCAAAAACTTAGAAATTTTTTTATTTTTTTTACTTAGAAATTTTTTTTCAAAACTTTAATTTTTTTTGGTGATATCAAAATAATTTTCAAAGTTTTCAAAAATTGATAAATCTTTCAAAATTATTTTTACCCTTAGATTTTTCTTGGTACCCCATTTTTATGTGATCAAAGGGGGAGAAGGAAGAGATTAAGTCTAGGGGGGTAGATTATAATTTTTTATTTTTTGGACTTTATTGCAAAATTTATTGCTTTAACTTTATGTCTTTTTACCTTAGCTTAACTTGAGTTGATTATATCAAAAAGGGGGAGATTGTTGGAACCCCAAGGTTGTTTTGATGTGATCAAACAAGTTAAGTTAGGTCCTGTGGTGTTTTAACCTTGTGTCTAAGTGTGCAGGAGCTTAGGAGCACAAGAAGTCGAGCAAAAGATGCAGCTAGCGAGAAGGATAGCACGGGAGAGAGCCAACAAGCTCAGTGCGTCCAAGGGACAAGGTGCTGCGGAAGAGTACGCGGGCGGACGAATAGGAGGCGCGCGGCATTTTCGAGGGACGAGAAGCAGGAGCGGAAGGTTGCTCGAGAAGGCCGGAAGTTGGGTTCGGGTGAGCCCTATTCCGGATGGCCGAGATCACCCAAGCGAGCGGAGCCAGAGAGGAAGACCCAGACTGAGGCGAACGAAACCGGAGCAGAAGACTCGAGCAAAAAAAGTTAATGTTGTTGATTTTTTCACTCAGGGCGCCCGGACTGGGGGCGCCCTGACTCCGGGCGCCCGAAACCAAAATTTTATCACCATCAACATGGACGTTGACCGTTGCGCCGAGGATAGAATTTTATCCCCCTCCAGGCGCCTGGAACCCTTACAGGCACCTCGACCAAGGCCATACATATAGCCTTAGTCTAGAATCTTCATATCCACAAGCAATTCTGAATACAACACTTGTACGAGCTTTAGTTTTCTTTTTAGCTTCTCATTTTCTGTACGTCATTACTGTAAGAGGCTTCTCCGCCCGAAGGGGATCATTAGTGCGATCCATTCCTTGGATTAACAACCTCCCCAGTTGTAACCAAGTAAAACTCTTGTGCCTCTTCCTTTTAGTTTATTTCTTTAATTATTTATACAAGTGTTATTTTAAAGTCCGAGAAGGGTATTCTTTTATTTTGTGCAGGGCTATTCAACTCCCCTTCTAGCCAGCCAACGGTATCCAACAACTACCAGTGCTAAATATCTTTGATTTTGTGGGAAATTCTACTCTTAAAACTTATAAAATGTTTCCAAGCGAACAATACATCAAGCAAGTTGAACTAGTAAATCTACAACTTTATTGACAGAAAAATAACTGGCAACTTAAAACCAATTTAAAGAAATCGTCAAAAGTATAATCTTTTCGAAGATATAGAGAACATACTGGGAGGAGCCTAATAACAATCAATTTTGAAAATGGATCCAAACCACTATAGAAGTATATACAGAAGATGAGATCTCAAGCAAACTGCCAATATGTTATAACAGTAGGATTGACTTTATTAGTTAAATGGAACTAAAGTTGTTATGAATTGCAAAGGAAACCATTAAAGTGATGCTAAAGGAACTACATGTAACAAAACTCAGCCATACACCATTTCCAGCATCTGAATAGCTGAGATTAGAACAAACATTACTCTACGAGTAACAAAAAAAAGAAACTAAATGATGGAAGCCAATCACATTGAATGAAATGCTAGAATTTTGTAGATGGTCTGCAGAAGTGGATGCACAATACAATCAGTAAGATATAAAATGTCCGAAGACAACTTGCCCAAGCATTCTAGAGAAACTGAAGTCTATGTGCATGATTTACTACAATGATCATAGCTTATTCCTGAAGTAACATATTCCTGTTGTTCTAGAGTAATAAACAAACTTTAAAACAAACAATCTGCCAAGGTTCAATTTCTGAGTTCCATTTCAAGGACAGAAATTATTACACAAGTTTCTAATTACAGGTTAGTTCATGTTAGTTCATAACGCAACTCAACTAGGGAAAAAGGATGCTAAAGAGAGCTTATATATACTTGAAAAGTGAGCAGAAAAGAACAAAGTTGCATCCAGTAATACTAAAGTGAGCTGTAAAGGAAAAGTTTTTTAAACAGGGATGAAGACAACATTGAATTAAATGATCTGAGTATGATCAAGAGCAAGACAAGAAGTGCAATCTAAATTTGCATGGTCATCTTCTAGCCATTTGAATCCATCAGACTTGAGTTTTGACAGAAGGTAACAAAACAGTTGCTTGTTAAGGATTTCAATATTTTAAGTGTAAAACATCCCTAGAATTTTTCATGAGAAGCATGAATGAAGGGAGATCTCAAGTTCTAATCATTTGCATCCTTCTATGCTATACCATTGCCAAATCAAAAAAAGGACTGATCATACAAAAAGCTTGTTCTTACTTTTCATTGGATTTTATCTAAAATTATGAAAACAGGCACCAACTTAGTCTGTTGACCAACAGCAGGAAGCAAGACACCTATTTGAGTATATTTTTCCGCTTGTTCCCGAATAATCAATTTAAATGGAAACAAATTTAAGCATGTTTTCCTAGCTGGTACACTTAATTCTAAAATCTATGAAGAAAAAGCTTTACACATTCGAGAGAAATAGGTAGCTCAAAGACTGTGTATTGGCTCTGTATGGAGCTTCTGAAACCTATCAATACCATCTCTTTTAGCATTTACATGAAAAATTACATGTCCAAAAGAGAAACAACAAAGCAATGAGTGCACCTGCAAGAAGTGTTCCTCGGCGATTGAAGGAGATACATTTCATGTTCCCATGCTGCAAATACTCCTCAATCACTTCCGGGAAATCCCCCTGCAATGGATCTTCACCCGACCAGAACACACAAGAGAACGAACAAAACAAAAAAAAAAAACAATCAGGTCTTTCCGCTTAAAAGCACAACCTAGAAAAAAGGGCAAGACCAACGAACAAAAAAGAAACTTTTATCCCCAAAGAAAACCCAAATGGGGAAAACGAACAGAGACCCACCGATTATTGGGGCATTCATCGTGTTTGGCTTCCTCGGCGAGCAGAGAAACAAAATCGTTGCAGGCAGCAACGCAAGGCTGAAGGCAGAGATCCAGAAACTCCACCAAGAGTAAGCCTGAAACATCCCTTACTACTCAGGCATGACTGAACCATACAACCATCAAAAAGGAAAAAAAACACAAAAATACTGACATGTGATTTGCTAGGAACTAAACCATAAACTTCACAATTAAAGGAAACATCATTGCATCACACATTTGTCTCGAATTTCTTTTTTTTTTTTTTGCAAAAAATAAAATGTCAAAGAAAGAAGAAAAAAAAACGAAACACATATGTAAAGAAACATTTGTGACCTCCTACCAAAGCAAACTAACAAGTAGTCTCCATCCCATACTACCATAACAATCATAGGAAAATGACTAATAACCGACACCTAAAGCCCCTAGACAGTGTGATGCATCCGACCTCACCTCCTCGGCTACTCCGCCTCCGGATCTATCATCCCATTCTGGGTGGTATCTTCCTCACCTGCAATTATGAAAGGATGAGTCCACCGACCCAGCAAGCATAATCCACTAGTAGGTATATAACATAAATAACAAATTTGAAACATAACGTATGAAGCATAGAATCGATATCTGTTATACATGAATGAAACATAAAGTTAGCTTAAAAGAAAAGAAGCTGGATAACATTGAGCATGATAATAACAATATACAGAAGCAAAATAAAATCACCGATATAACTTATTAAACATGTGCTTAGGGTAAATTAGTGGTAACCGTCATTTGAGACTGTTTATTCAGTCCATGATCAAACTCTAGAGGTACCTCTTAGGAGACTGGTATTTCGTATGGTTTAAGCCATCATATTCTTCGTTATCATTTCTGTATGGATGAGCCCTCCCCGGAGCTCATCCCGGGGCACCCATCCCATATTGTTACCATACACATACCCCTAAGCGTCCAATTATCATGAAGGATTAAATAAAATCACACATGACTCAATGCATATCATAGTTTACCAGTAAACATACATAGTCTTATACTATCCTTCACAAAGAACCCACAAGAACACAAACTGATGCAGCAACCTAATAGATTTTTCATACAAAAATTCTGCATGGCCCTGGAGAACCCAGAAAGAACAACAACTAAGTTACATGCCACCAAAATCTAACACAGAAATACCAAACTGACATGGGAAAGCAACCTCAACGATAAAAGCACAGCAAGGGACACACATACATGCATGATAATTAGTTGAACCTTTGCGGAAAATGAGTTATCATCACATGCTTATCCAATTATATATATATATATATATATATATATATATATATATATATATATATATATATATATATGATCCAATTGGAATTGCAAGTCATGCGTATTCACTTCAAGTAACTCAAGTACATATTGGAAGAAAACACTTACTGAGGCATCATGAGTTCAAATTTGATTAAAGTTGTTCAAAGCTAAATCTAGAGAAGTTCGAGCATGGCATTAGCACATATTGTTAACGCAACCCCTCTCACGAGCAGAGCATGTACTGAACTAAAACAATATTACCTTCTCATGTTACCTTCACCCATTATTTTCATAAAGGATAACTACAACTGAATTCAAACAACACCCACATACTAAGGCCATGCCTTCATTCGACCCAGCAATTGAAAACACCCGCATCGATCAGCAAAAAAACAAAACAAAACAAAGGGAACTTCATAAACACGGCGAAGGAATCCAATAACCACGAATGCCGCAACCAAATCCTATTCAAGGGAAACAACTCCTATCACAAGAAAGTCATGCAAATCATCACCGCCGAACGACCTCACCCAAATCCGCGGTAGAAATACGAGGAAACGAGATAGAAACTTAAACCTCGGTGCCCTAGCAGATATAACCCCCCGCCATCCATCTCGCAACATACCAAAACAACACCCGTTTGTACCTACTAGAAGGATTCTACTTGCCTCTCTTTCCAAGCGTCGCTGTAGGGTGCGTAGGAGGAAGCACCGACTTGCTCTGGTTTGCTTCGGCAGAGGGCGGCGTCAAGGCGACGAGGCAGCACGGTGGGTGCTGCAGAGGGAATCGGCGAGAGAGAGGCGGCGAAGAACTCTTAGGGCATCTCCTTATCTCCTACGGGGATATTTGGAGAAAACTCCAAATATCCCCTCTCTTTAAATATCCTCATTGTGGGGATATTTAAAAGGAGAATAGAAATCACCGGACACAACCTTGTGTCCGATGTCCGGTGATTTCATTGTGGGTGGCATGAAAGTGGCTCATCCGATCGGTAGTGAGGGACAGAAAAAAATGGGGACAGAGGATCCGAACTGGAAAGTGGGTCCCACAAATTGTAATGGAGAGATAAAAATATTTGATAGGTGGGGCCCACAAATATTTGGTTGAGGGAATATTTTATTATGAGATTTGGAGTATTTGATAAGTGAAATATTTGATTGTTGATATGGAAGTGGGTCCTATAAATATTTGGAGGAAATATTTGATGTCATTTGTGGATGCTCTTAGGACAACTTTTCGTTTTATGTTAACTTAGATATATATATACAATCAACTCTAATTCCTAAATTTCCATAGAATAATTCCCTAGTGGATGACTATAATTTTATATTTTATTTTATTACAATCAACTCCAAATTTCTAAATTTTTCATAAAATAATTTCCTAGTGGATGACTATAATTTTATATTTTATTTTATTATTATTATTATTATTATTATTATTATATTTAAAAAAACAAATTCCTAATTTAACTCATTCAATGCTAACGAGACCTTACAACTCTCCCCTCCTTAAGATAATTTCGTCCTCGAAATTAAACCTTGGACTTACCAAATATCTCAGGGTAACGGTTGTGCATGTCCCTTTCGGTCTCCCAAGTAGTCTCCTCTGGAAATACATCCGAATACTCTTGAACTACTGGAACGTCGGAGAGTTGAGAACTACTACCGTCTTCAGTATGAATCAAGGATAACAGAAAACCTTGACAGCCATGTGATGACAGCTTGTGCGCCTGAATCGCCGAAATGGTCGATTGCAGATATTTCGGCGATATCTTCAATTCAGCGCCGAAATCACAAATAGTTGATTCCGGGAATCGCACCGGCATCGAAAGCGCCTTACCGTATGACACCAAAAGAGTTGAACGAACTGAAGGTTCAACTCCAGGAGCTTTTAGACCGGGGATTTATACGCCCTAGTGCTTCCCCATGGGGTTCTCCGGTATTATTTGTCAGGAAAAAGGACGGTACTCTGAGGTTATGTATTGACTACAGACAACTGAATGCAATGACCATTAGAAATAAGTATCCTTTACCACGGATCGAAGATTTGTTTGATCAGCTCAGAGATACATCAGTGTATTCTAAGAATGATCTGCGGTCCGGGTATCATCAGCTGAGAGTCAGAGAATCTGATATTCAGAAGATAGCTTTCCGTACCAGGTACGGTCATTATGAGTTTTTGGTAATGTCATTTGTGCTTACCAATGCTCCAGCGGTATTTATGGATCTGATGAACCGCGGCTTTCTGGAGTATCTTGATCAGTTTGTTATCGTTTTCATCGATGACATATTGGTCTACTCGCGTTCCGAGGAGGAGCATGCGCAACATCTTCGCACAGTCTTGGAGACTCTTTGACGACATCAGCTTTATGCGAAGTTCAGCAAGTGTGCTTTCTGGCTTCCCCAGGATTCCCTATCACCAGCTGGGAGCAGCCGAAGTCAGTGCAGGAGATCCGCAGTTATTTGGGACTGGCCGGATATTGCCGTCGTTTTGTCGAGGGTTTCTCCCGCATTGCTATGCCGCTGACACGCCTGACCAGGAAAGGCATGAGGTTCACTTGGACAGAGGACTGCGAGACCAGCTTCCAGGAGCTGAAGCGAAGATTAGTGTCGGCTCCAGTTTTGGTTTTACCTTCTGAAAAGGACGGATTTGTACTCTACAACGACGCTTCTCTTCAGGGTTTGGGCACTGTTCTGATGCAGCACGGCAGAGTAGTAGTCTCTTATACTTCACGTCAGTTGAAGGAGCATGAGAAGAACTACCCTGTTCATGATCTGGAGCTAGTCGCCATCATCTTTGCTTTGAAGATTTGGTGACATCATTTGTACGACATTACATTTGAGATTCTCACTAATCATAAGAGTCTCAAATATATTTTCACTCATAAGGAACTCAATCTCCGACAGAGGAGATAGATGGAGTTCCTGAAGGATTACGATTGTACCATTAGCTACCACCCGGGGAAAGCTAATGTGGTTGCCGATGCACTCAGCAGAAAGTCCAGAGGGACTTTGGCTTGCCACCGGACTTCAGTCATAGACTTGATTCAAGGTTTCGCTGAGTTAGGCCTTGAGGAGCAGGGACAGACAAAGCAGGGTATTCTGGTTACCATAGTTGCTTAGTCGTCGATCAGGACGAGGATCCTAGAGGCCCAGGGTGGTGATCAACATTCTCAGTTCATTGGCAGCCAGATAGCTTCCGAGCAGCAGACCGAGTTCACACGAGATGAGGAGGGTATTATATACTTCCGAGGCAGATTATGCGTACCTCAGACTCACCCGGTCTTACAGGAGCTACTTCAGGAGACTCATCGCTCTCGATTTGTGATCCATCCAGGCGGGACCCGCATGTATCGAGATTTGAGGCATTCCTATTGGTGGAACGGCATGAAGAAAGACATCGCGGATTTTATAGCTAGATGTCTTGTCTGTCAGCAGGTGAAAGCTGAGCACCAAAGACCTGCCAGATTACTTCAGTGGATTCCTATTCCTGAGTGGAAATGGGAACACATTACCATGGACTTTGTGGTGGGTTTGCCTAGGACACGACGAGGCCATGACGCGATTTGGGTAATCGTTGATCGATTAACCAAATCCGCGCATTTCTTAGCGATCCGGAAGACTAATTCCCTGGATCGATTGGCAGATATGTATTGCCGGGAGATCATCAGATTACATGGTGTTCCAGTGAATATCATTTCGGATAGAGACCCTCGTTTCACGTCCCGATTCTGGCAGAGTCTGCAGCAGGCCTTAGGCACTCAGCTCCGTTTCAGTATAGCTTTCCATCCACAGACAGATGGACAGTCAGAGCGGACCATTCAGACTCAAGAGGATTTGCTGAGGTCATGTGTTTTGGATTTTAGAGGCAGTTGAGAGGACCATTTGCCATTGGTAGAGTTCGCCTACAACAACAGCTTTCATTCGGCTATCTAGATGGCACCATTTGAAGTGTTGTATGGTAGACCTTATAGGACACCCACCCTATAGGATGAGGTTGGGGAGGCCCAGTTGTTGGGACCTCATAGAGCTCAGCAGGAGGCAGAGTTGGTCTGTACTATCAGACGGAGGATGTCGGAGGCGCAGGACCGCCATAAGAGCTATGCAAATCAGAGACAGAGACCCTTGGAGTTCTCTACAAGCGATCATGTTTTTCTGCGAGTTTCGCCCACGAAAGGGGTGAAGAGGTTTGACCTCAGTGGTAAGTTAGCTCCGCGATACATTGGCCCTTTCCAGATCTTGGAGAGGATTGGAGCAGTAACTTACCGGCTAGCACTACCACCGTCCCTGGTAAGCGTCCACGACGTATTCCACGTGTCTATGCCTTGGAGATACGTACCTGACCCGATACATGTGCTGACAGATATCTCAATTCCCTTTCAGCCTGACGTCACTTATGAGGAGGTTCCGGTACAGATTCTAGACCGGAAAAAGGGTCAGCTGTGGAACAAGACTAACTGACTGGTTGAAGTCGGATGACAACATCATTTGGACGAGGAGGCTACTTGGGAGCTCGAGGATACGATCCGAGCTCAATATCCCCACCTTTTCACTTGAGGTATGTGATTTAATTTACCGTTCAACATTTATACTCTTACCTGTTGTTAGTATTTGCTGATGGTAGATAACGAAATTTGGGGACCAAATTTTTATTAGAGGGGGAAAATGTAAAATACCGAAAAAAGACAAATAATAATAAGAGAATTTTCCGGAATTTTTGAAAATTTTCTGGGAATTTTTGAAAATTTTCTGAGAATTTTTCGGAGACTGTATGGACGAGTTTACGGGGATAAAATTGGGCCCCGGGAAAGCCTGTTTAGGCTACCCCGTTTAACGAGGAAATGTTTATTTTCTTAATTCCTTTTCTTTTTCTTTTATTTTTCTTCTCTTCCCTTCTCCTTCTTCTTCCCCCGAGCATCGGCAGCCGGTCGAACCCTTCTTCCACACTCCTCAGCCCGTCGCCCTCACCGTGGAGACTGCTACAGCCGGCGTCACTCTCTACCCTCTTGCGCCGAGTGGCCAGCATCGACCCCCGCCGGCCGCCTCCTCTGTGTCGGCCACCGGGTTCGACCCAACGCCGTTGTCGCCTCTACCCTAGTGCCACTCATCCTTGTGTGCCGGCGTCGATTCCGATTTCTCAGTGAGTTGCTGTCGCGCCACCGCCGGCCGAGCCATCCTCCGCCGACTCTCCTCCATTGAGTCTCTATTGACCTTGGTGGCGTTGTCTTCCCCGTGCCCAAACGCTGCCTTGCTACCCTCTTCCGTGCCTAGTTCTTTACAGCCGAGCCAACAAGGTGAGTTGGTTGTACTTGGCACACTTGGTTGCACGTTTGATTTTCCCTACTGATCTGGTCCGTAGGTGTAGGGTTTTGGTGAATCAATGATCACGAAGGTAGTATTGTGCTGTGGGTTTTCTTGGATCCGGCACTCACTTCTTCCAGCAGTTGCCCTATTCCGACAGTCCTCATTCCAGCAGTAAACGATCAGCAGCAATCAACGGCTGTGAATCGAGATAAGGGGGTAGGAATTTGATATGTTTTGCAGTTAGACGACCATGTATAGCTTGATTAGAGGTATGGATTGAAATAGGTATGAGTTGGATTTAATTTAGAAGGTCGAGGTTGTTGGTTTAGGGTTTTGCCCTAAAGAGTTCTTAAGAATTTTATTTAGCTATTTATTTAAATTATAGCTAAATAAAATATATTTATATTGGTGACATAGGACTTTGACGCGAGACGAGTATCTCGACGTCGTATTTGGACCAGATTGGACTTTTCTATTGGAGGCGGGTACTTTTGACTTTATGTCATTTGATATGTATAGTAATGTTTTTAACAAATAGCAATGATTGTGTTTTCTATTCTGCTTCGGTTAGTCACTACTTGATCTGTTATATGCTTGTTTGTTTATTTGTTATGTACTTCATGTTAATACCTACCTGATTATACATGCTTATAGGGATAATGACACAATCATGTTTTTGTTATTATGTTCAGGACCTAGGGTTTTTGATACCTTATCTGACCTATATACCTTAGATCTTCAGATTGTTCCATTGATGCTATGGTACACATTTTATATATGGATGGTTCAGGATATTTTCCATGCTTAGTGTCATGCATCATCATGCATGATTGCATGTTGTGCAATAGTCGGCTCCATTATTGTTGAGCACATCGCAGTTACATGTATCTGTACACACCACCACTCATGGCTTAGTGGTATTATCAGGCAGGTGTGTGGCAGTTCTGTTGTTAGGCTCCGCTGGTCTGGTGACTCAGCGTGATAGCCGGCAGACAGTTCTACCCTGTTAGGCTCCACTGGTTTAGTGTAGCAGCGTGGTAGCCGGCAGACAGTTGGACTTTGTTAGGCTCCGTTGGTCCGCTAATGGGTAGTGTGACGCAGCGCGGTAGCCGGCAGAGATTCCTCCCCGTCATCGTGCACCGGGAGATGAGAGCATTGCGCTCCCCCATTTATGATTTGGGGTAGGAGGATAGGTGTACTCCGACAGCATCCCGTCCACTCGGTCACTCATCAGGAGTAGTGACGGCAGAGTGCACGGTTGTCACAGCCCTACCCACTCGGTCTTACCATTGTGTGTCAGATGCCTGACTGGCGTCAAGGGTGACCAGGACGCATCATTGACATCATACGCATTGATACATTTATTGTTTGTGTTTGCTGCATTTTTTTGCTGCATTTAGATGGATGCATATGTTTGACATGCATACAGGATTTTGACACTTCTTGGTCTGACGACTCTGTGATACTTATACTTTGGTCCTGGTTAGTACAATTTTCTCCTGCTTATTTCAGTTGCATTTATCTTTCTTGTATCAAGAGACTGTACGCATGATTAATGTTAGATGTTATTTTCTTTATTATGCATATCAGTTGTCACCCGCTGAGTGTTGGACTCACACCCTCCTCCGTTGCTATTTTCAGGTTGACGATGTCCGGAGAGTTCCACTCGCTAGTCCCCTGCAGACCACGAGGACGTTTGTTGGTCTTTTGGTTTTTCTCCTTTATTAGACTTGTGCTGTTTTGGATACATCTGGACTTGTATCAGTTTACTATATGGATATTGTCGATGACTTTCATTCGGATTTGTTTTACTGTATGTCTGCCTAGACGACAGAAGAGGTGAGTGGATTTAATCCGTCGGATTTGTGCTTTAAGGGTGTAGTGGAGTAGGAAATATGTTTTGAGCTTTATGGGTATAGTTGAGTAGGATTGTTTTTGAGTCTTCTTATCATTGCTTTAGTTGTTCACTATTAAACTGCGTGGATGTTTGGATGTGTGTTATATTTTATTTTTGTTATTGTTTCGGCCGTGTTGGACGATGTATATGTGGCCCAGATGACATTGTAAAAAAGTTTCAGATTGTCACCCGTACAAGGAAGATGCTGCCGAAATTTCTTCGGACATGGGACTTCCCCGGGGCGTGACAAAGCCCTTCCAGGGAGTGATGACCTCGCCGACGAACCCTAAGGCTCCGTTCGCCGGCGTTGTGCAAAAAACCCTACCTAGCTCCGCTAGCCTTCGGCTACTCGGGGCGATTATTTACCAAATTCCACAAAAATTTAGTGACAAATTTAACTCCGACTCTGTTCCTTCGCCACGATCGGTAGATAAATTCGTGGATAGTTGCAGCAAATCCGCTCATCCTGGCGGTCCACGTGGACATATGAGGTCAGGGATATAGATCTCTTTTGGCATCGCTAGGTAGATTTTATGGCAATTTAATCCGCTCATCTTAGAAGTATGGACCATGATTTCTTTTACCATTTTCTTTCATTAAAAATAGCTAGATTTTTCTAGCAATAAAATGCTCAAGATGTCAATCACACAATATGTATGATCCATGTACCGCATATAAATGCAAATCATACGAGCTTATGCCTTCCAATTGACAGTTATGTGATGTGAGAGAGGTAAAAATATAGGTGTTACAGGCACAGGATGATTAGCCACAAGCATTTGGATAGTTGCGAGTTCATGTGATTGAGAATTTTCAATGTAACAAGTGTTCCCTAGGAGAACACAACTCTTATGAGGAAAGACAAGCGAACTTGTTATGACTGTTTGTTTCTTCTTCTTTGCTCATGCACATGTAAGTAATGTATCAACGAGAATGGATAAGTTTCTAAATGCTCACCAACTCCATATGAACCCTCACTATTCCACTAATAATTTCCACTAATAACTCCTTAAACGTAGTAATATAACAATAAACTCCTGTCCTAATAACATAATACATAAAACCATAATATAATAAAACCCTTGGAAAATAACATGCTTTGGGATCTTATGCATAATAAAAGTCCCTACTAAAGCACTGTTGCTATCTGTTCTTTCTCTTCCTTAGTTCTAATGCATCCATTTATTTTCTTAGACTTCAACTAGGGAAAGTGGGCAACACGAGTGCCCTAATGTGTTGAAAATTTAGGGTCACATTCCTCAGTACAACCTCTATATCTATATTACTTTGCACATCAATTAAGAATCTCTATAGTAGTAATGTTAAGAAAGGAAAAGATCCTTGTTGTCTTTATCCACTGAACAATTACTCTATAGCTGCACATCAAAGCGAAATCAGCTAAGGCTAGCAAAGGAACCTCCTTTGCCACCCTTACCGTATTACATATCTCATTTCACAGAAAAAATTTTAAAAAACCATGCAATCTTCAATTATCTCTTTTTTGTTGCTGATACAGCAAACACACTAACAAGAAAGGATCACAGTCTAATATACATCTCAAACTAGATCTAGAAAAAAACAAAGAAGGTATTTTTACCTCCAAAACCCCATCCAACTCCAAAACCGCATCCAATCCCGAACCCTTGGGAGGGAAAATATGAAAAGGAATCAGATTTGGAGGGAACAGCCAGAGAGCTAAACGATGGCCGAGACTACATACCAAGGCCAATGCTGACGCCGTCGAAGCTTGTGAGAACCATAGCGCCTCGAAGGGAAATCGACCTCGCCCGCTCCAAGGAGTGCTGCGACCGTAACGCGCAGCGATTTCGCCCTGGCGGGCGTGAGATGGGGAGGTCTGGTCGGTTGTGATCATTTTCCTTACGATTCGTGCGGGTATTTGGACGGCCATGATGACTGCAGCGTCGGCTTTGGCAGTGGGTCCAGCTTCAAAGTTCAAACGGATCGGTCCAATGAAGTGGAGTCGTGCTGGGCTTCTCTCTCTTATCTTTCTCTCACCGCCTCCGTCCAATTTCGAATCCTCTTGCACGAACCAAACGGAGCTCCGACCATGGCGGCGGCCACAGGCTTTCTCACCGCACTTTCTGTCGGCGATCTAGCGTCCCCTATCACGCTGCCACGCCGTGCCGCGCTCATCCCGGGAAGGTGGGCTGCCGCGGGGGCTCTCCGCGTGGCAGCGGAGGCGGGGACGGATGAGGCAGAGAAGAAGAAGAAGCAGAGGGGCATCACCAAGCCCAGGCCAGTGTCGCCTCAACTCCAGGCGGTGGTTGGCGAGGTGTAGATCCCCCGGACTCAAGCGCTCAAGAAGATTTGGGCTTATATCAAGGAGAACAATCTTCAGGTCCCCTTTTTTTCTCCTTTTCTGAGATGCTCTTGATGATTTTTAGAAGGATAAAGGATTTTCTAGAAAATTGTAGAGTTTGATTTTGATTTTGATTTTAATTTTATCTTGTAGGATAATCGAAACTAACCTACCTGGTAAGGTAATTAGCACTAGAATAAAAAGAGACAAAAGTTTAACTTGACCTACGGTACTGGTGAAGTTTTGGATGATAGTACGTTAGGGAAGCTTAGTCTATTCATGTCTACGAAGATATGACTTCAACCTGTTGCATTTGCCTAAGTGGAACTAGCCGAAGTTACTCCTTACGAATCATAACCAGTTAAACCAAGATTTTGTATTAAGTTCAGTGGATAGAACTATTCGGAAAACTTCGAAAATATGGTTACTCTAATGATGTCCAGGTGACTCACCATAGCCCAGAAGTTTATCCAGAGAATTCATGTTTGTTGCACCGAAAGTAAAACCTGAATTTAACACAAAGTTAAATTAAACCCTGAAATTAAACCTAATTCATCTCAATAAATTATAGGATTCATTAAAAATTTAGATAATGTGAGATAACTAAAGATTAAATTTTAAAATTAAATTTCAAATTATAATAAAAATTAAATTTAAAATTAAAATTAATATTTAAATTAAATTTCAAATTATAATTAAAATTAAAATTAAATTTCAAATTATAATTAAAATTAAATTTCAATTAAAATTAAAATTAAATTACAATTAAAATTAAAATTATAATTAAAATTATAATTAAATTTCAAATTATAATTAAAATTAAATTTCAAATTATAATTAAAATTAAATTGAAAACTAAAATTAAAATTAAAATTAATTACAATTAAAATTAACTTTAAACGTAAAAATTATTTTTTAAATTAACTTTAAACTTAAAAACTATTAAAATTTATTTAAAAATTATTTTAAATTAAAAATTCAATTATTTAAAAATCATTTTAAAAAATTCTTAAAAAATCATTTTGAAAATTATTTTAAAAATTATTTAAAAATCATTTTTAAAAAATCTTTAAAAAAAATCTTTTAAAATTATTTTAAAAATTATTTTAAAATCATTTTGAAAAATTCTTTAAAAACTCTTTTAAAAACTTTTAAAAAATTCTTTTAAAAAAACATTTTAAAAAAAATTATTTTAAAAAATCTTTTTAAAATCATTTTAAAAACTATTTTAAAATTTATTTTAAAAATTCTTTAAAAATCATTTTAATAATTATTTTAAATTTTTTTTAAAAACCTGTTTAAAAATTATTTTATAAATTCTTTAAAAATCATTTTAAAAATTATTTTAAAAATTCTTTAAAAATCATTTTAAATTTTATTTTAAAAAATCTTTAAAAATCATTTTAAAAATTATTTTAAATTTTTTTAAAAAAACCTTTAAAAAATAATTATAAAAACTATTTTAAAATTTTTTTAAAAAAATCATTTTAATTTTTTTAAAAAAATCTTTAAAAATTATTTTAATAATTATTTTAAAAAAAATTTAAAAACCTTTTTAAAAATTATTTTAAAAAAATCTTTTAAAAATCATTTTAAAAATTCTTTTAAAAATCATTTTAAAATTCTTTAAAAATCATTTTAAAATTCTTTAAAAAAACATTTTAAAATTTATTTGAAAACTTTAAAAACCTCTTTTAAAAATTATTTTAAAAACTCTTTTAAAATATTATTTTAAAAACTCTTTTAGTAATTATTTTAAAAATCATTTTAAAAACTTTTATAAATTATTTTAAAAATTCTCTTAAAAAAATATTTTAAATTTAAAAAATGTAAAATCATTTTAAAAATTCTCTTAAAAAATTATTTTAAAAACTTTTAAAAATCATTTAAAAAAATATTTTAAAAATTATTTTAAAAACTTTTTAAAAAAGCATTTTTTAAATTGTTTTAAAAATTATTTTAAAAGACTTTAAAGGTCGTTGTAACTCTAAGACTTAAGTTAATCAAAACTTAAACTTAAATTAACTTAAGTTACTTAGCTAATCCTAATTATAACTTACGTTACTTAATTAAAACTTAAAGATTAAGTAAATGAAAAATAAAATATAAATTATAACTATTAGTTTCAATCCATTGATATTAAGATAATTAATACGAAATTTAAATTATTTTATTAAGTGTTAAATTATTAAATCAAGTAAAAATTAATCAATAATGGTTAACTGTTATTGAATTAATAAAAACTTATCTTATTTAACCTTAAACTAAAGTTTAAACGACTGAATCTAAAATTGATTATTGATTAATCAAACTCAAATAAACAATTATACCTAGGATACAGAGATAATTATATAAATAATATAAGTGTTACTGAATTAGAAAAATGTGTTAGGGCTTTGAAATTTAACACACCTAAACCTTAGCATTATATTAAGGTGGAGTAATAAAATAAGGAAGATTAATAAATTAAGGGAGAGTAATAAATTAAAGGAGTATCAAATTTAGGGGGAGGTTTATTTTTTACTTAAAAAATTATCTCCTTAAGTGTTTTTCAAATTTGTCTTTAAAATCTCTTTAGAAAATTCTATCTCAATTTATTTAAAAAAAAAAAATTTACTTCAAAAATTTTTTTTTTTGAAAATATTTTCAAAAGCTTTATTTTAAATAATTTTTGGATTCAGGGGGAGGACTTAATTATTTATTTTAAAATTTGTATTAGAAAAACGTTCTCTTATTCTAAGTCTATTTCTTTTAAAAAGTAAGTTGTTTTTAAATTTTAAATGTTTTTATTTAGTTTCTTTCAAATTGAAAATTAAATTTTACAAACTAAGTTATGTAAACAAATTGAATTCTTTTTCTTGGTTTTGAAAATCAGAGCTTACTTGCTTTTGAAAATTTAATTTAAAAGTTGAAATCTACACTGTTTTAAAAAAAAAATTACTTAGTTTTTGGAAAACAACTTTTACTTAGTCTTGAAAATTCAAATTTTTTTCTGAGGTTAAAAGATAAAATTTTTTAAGTGAGAAAACTGAATATTTTAAAATGTTTTAATTTTGCAAGCTGTGATTTTGAAAATTCCTCTCTAAGTTATCTTTGAAAAATTATTTTAGAAATTGAATTTCTCAAAATTAGATTTTCCTGTTTTTGAAAATTCCAGTCAAAACTGCTATTTTTGTAAAACTAGATTTTGGAAAATTTTGTAAAGCTGCTATTTAAAAATTAACTCTTAAGTTTGAAAAATTATACTTTCCAAAGTTATCTTTATAAATTAGCTATTTTTCAAAACTCGGCTATTTTACCCAAATTAGCTATTTTTCACAAAACTTAGGGGGTGTTTGGTTAAATGATGGGAATGACTATGGGTATGGGTTTGATAGTAGGGTGGAATGGAAATAGAAATGGAAATGAAACCCATCAAGTTATATGGGTTTGGTGATTCCCATAAATCTAGTAATCATTCCCAAACCCACAATCCAAACATTATTTTTTACTATCATTTCATTCCCTCATTTCCAAATCCATCAACCAAACACCCCCTTAGCTATTGTGTTTCAAAACTTAGCCTCTAAATCTGACTTATTTTTGTTTTTTTTAGATACACCTATTTTTGAAAACTAGCTTTATAAAATCAAGTCTTTTATATATAAGAACTTAGTTTTTGAAAATTTGATTTTACAACTTAATCTTGAAAATTGAACGTTACAAACTTAGGTTTGAAAAATAGATTTCACTCAGTTTTAATTTTTTTTTAAAAAAAACTTAACTTTGAAAATTGGATTTTACTTAATTTTGAACATTGAATTTTACCTGATTTTTGAAAACTTTACTTGTGTAAAATTATCTTAATAGAACTTGTATTCGAAAGTTTCAAGTTCAAGTTTATTTTGAAAAATTAAATTTTGGAACATATAAACTTATGTTTTGAAAGTTTGAAATTTTAAAACTTGGTTAACTTAATACTTGAAAAATTAGCTTTTGTATTGCAAAAATTATCTTTTGAAAATTAATCTGCAAACTTAATACTAAGTTATGTTGCTAAATTAGCTATCTTTCAAAACTTAGTTATTTTACAAAAGTTAAGAAATAAAAGCTAAATTGACTATGTTTTAAAATTTAAACTCCCTCAAGTCAACTTGACCTTATTTCGTGCAATGTTTACATTGGATGTATTCTTTTATTTGCATTTTTGATCTATGTTCATGTTTGATGAATGCCAAAGGGGGAGGGATAGGTGGTTAAGTTAGAGCAACAAAATATCAAATTTAAAATCTAACTTAAAAAACCCTATAAATGCTTGTTTTTACTTGCATATTTTTTTTCACTAACTTAACCAGGTTGTCATTCCATCAAAAAGGGAGAGATTGTTGGTGCGGTTAGCACTAACGGTCTAACTCAGGTTTTGATGAATGACAAATTAGGTTAAGTTAGGTTTGTTGTGGTCTAACACTCTAATCGAGTGTGCAGGCGAAGTCCAGACAGGTCGACGGGCTGACCAGATGTCTGGCATTATGCCCAGCTAGGTCAACAAGCCGATCGGATAGCTGGCACGAAGTCCAAATGGGTCGACGGGCTGACCGAACATTTGACACGAAGTCCAGCTAGGTCGACTGGCTGACCGAATAGCTGGCACGAAGTCCAGACGGGTCAAAGGGCTGACTGGATGTCTGGCAAGTAAGTAAAAGTAAGTCACTGGAGGGAAGTAACTATGAGGACGCGTCGATCCGACTTAGAACCATTTCGGAACTCTAAGTCAAGATCTTGACTAGATTCCTGTCTCGGAGAGACGGAATCTAATTAATGCTATTTCTGTCAAATTATAAACTGTCCTAACACTTTGTGTTGCATAATATACATTGTATATTTGCCTCGGACTAACCTTGTCTTGCAGGAGAAGGAGTTTTTGGAGAAAGGTGGTCCAGGCGCCCGGAGGCAAATGTTATCCCCATTACGTCGTCGACACGCGGAGCTTGCTGGTTGGGCCTGCTACCTCACACCAGGGCGCCTCGAAGGGCTACGGCCGCCCCGAGCATCCTATAAAAGAAGGATCAAGGGTGGAGCTTCTTAATCAATTCAGAACGAACGATCTGCTCACTTGTGCTCTTCCGACGCTGCGAAAGCTCTCTGACGACACGCTCTTCTTTTCAGTTCTTGTTTTTCGTCGGTATTCTTTTCTGTTATTAGCATTCCTGTACTTAGTTTGTAATACTTTGCGAATTGCTAGTAAATTGCCCATCGAAAGCACCCTTATGTGCGGGCCTTGGAGTAGGAGTCGACACAGGCTCCGAACCAAGAAAATCGAACTGTGTTAGCTTTGTTGTTTCTTTTCGCTTATAGTTTCCGCTGCGCTTAACTCTTTCCGAACGAATTTTAAAATCGATATTCACCCCCCCCCCCCTCTATCGACTTTCATGATCCAACAAGTGGTATCAGAGCAGGTACCGCTCTGATTTGATACAACCGCCAATCAGACAAAGGGGGTGTTTTTTTAAAGAAACATTAGATATCGTTCGTCTTTAAAATAAAACCTTACGTGTAACGACCCCACCCTCCTCTCTACTAGTCTGTGAGGTTGGGACATTACTTAACTATTAACTTTACTTAACTAATGTCGTCCACATATTGATAGTAATACTTAGAACTCTTTTAAAACTCGAATCATACAATTAACTAGCAGCTGAAGACATAAATGACTCATCTCAACACCCTACTCAAGCATTTGTTCACAACTAAAATATATCAATCTGCACATGCATGCGACAGTGATACAACTCAAATAATGGAACTAATGTGCATAACAATTTAAATGGAAGAATTCTAAATACATAAAAACATTCTATGAATAAACCATCAACATGAAAGAATGATTCCAATAATGCAAGAAGGACTTAATCCACCTAATTTCACAACCAATCTAAATACAAAATCTTAATAAATTCTTTAGCAAAGTCCCAAGGCTTCCATAGTCCAGACATCACACATCCATTCCACACCTCCTTGTCGTCTCCCCTTCACAGTAGCTTTCCTTTTCCTTTATCTGCAGTAAGAGGAAATGTAACTATAAGCGAATGCTTAGTAAGCGCTGTCTAACTCACAAAAACTCAATGTGCATATATAGATATATATATAACAAACTGAAACTGAATGCTTGATACAAATCTAAAATTGCACTGCTTAAACAAATCTAAACTGCAATTGGAGGTCTGTTCTTACATGTGGAACACCAAACAAAAGAATCTGGCTGCACACTTGAATTAGAGTTGTTCATGCTTAAAATTTACAAAGAAATCTATAACTGGAATGCTATACTACACAAATAATGGATCTAGAACTACATGTATAAAAAAAACCAACAACAAAAGATCTACAGCACGTTAACAGATTAATGGGAAAAAGGGTCTAATCAGCATGTTAAACCATTAATAACAAAAGGTCCAAATCAAGCTAAACCTGTTGGAATTTGCAGACTTATGTAAAACTTATTTCATTTGTTCAAAACTTATACCTTTATACTTCAAAATAATTATAATTTTCTTCTTGGGCCCAGGCGTAGTACCAAAGCGCGCTCCCAAATAGAGACTGGGGTGGCAAACCACATCCTGTCCGAATCAAGAGTCAGCGGACGCTAGGCACGTGGCGCTCTCTGCTGGATCCTCGAGTGCTCCGGCGAACCTGCAACAAAACCGAGTCGGGAGGGGTGTCCCGGCGACGGTCCTCCGACGCTCAAGTCAGGCGAGGAATGACAAAAAGGTGGCCTCAAGATGAAGACGTGCATACCTCCGGTGAAGAAATGGAGGCCTTATATAGACCCCTCGAAGAAGCCTGGGCGCGCCAATCAAAGCAACCACCTGCATTTGACCATGCCCAGGCATGGGTCTGTCAGAAGGGCCATGCCCAGATATGGATCCGTCAGAAAAGGCGTCCATGAGGCCATACTGCTACTGTATCAACCTTTCCATGATGTGACGGCAAGATCCTCCATCGTGCGATCTTGTGTACGGCCTAATCATCAGACATGCTTCTACCGATATCCCATATCCCGAGCCGAGCGCATAGGCCGCTCGGCCACCTTTTTGTCCCCTCGCCCTTATTTTGTCCGGGCGGGTTGCCCGCTCGGCTCTTTGGCCCCTGCCGTTCGGGCTCCCGGTCGGCCCTTCGATCCTCCTGCCTTGGCGTCGGACACCCAACCCCATGGATGGGTTATCTCTAACTCCGCTCGGACCAACCCGGCTGATCGGCTCGGCCATTAACCGCTTAGTCAGCCCTTCATCGGTTCTCAAGCTGAGACCCTTCAAGAAGTGGGTCCCCATTCTTACTGCCGGATCACTTGCCTTCCCTTGTCAAGTGGACTATATGTGTCCGAGCGGGCGGTCGCCGCTTCCATAATCTTCCTTTTAGCCGTTCGGCCCTTATGCCGGATTCAGCCGCTCGGCTCTTCGTTTCGGATGCCTTGTTGTTCAACGTGGACGTTTGCTTGCCTAAATCTTCTCGAAAATCGCGCAAATCCTCCCCATTAAGTCGCAGCATGCGCGGTATGACGCGCATTAATTGCGCCTAGTGGCAAGGCGCCACGTGGCTCTTCTCGCGTGGCGGCGATGCTTAGTACGATGGGACGCGATTGCTTTGAAATAGACGGTCGGATGATGGCCTCGTCTTTCGTGACCTGCATCCGACGGCGGAGGCCGACCAACCTCGGCAGTATAAAGCCTCCGTCTTCTCCTTTCGCCGCATGCTTGCTCGTGCTTCCTCCGTCTGCCTCCTCTGCCGCTGTAGCCTTCGACGATCCAGTCCCAGTTTCCGGCTGCTACCTTTTCCCCGGTGATCTTTTCCGCCCGTTTCCTTCTCAGTGAGTCTTCTTCCTTCACTTACTAGGTTTTCCCTGCCCATTTAGCCTCTTTCGCTCCCCTTCTTTCGATTTCTTGCTATCCTCTTGCTCCTCCGAGATGGCAAGTTCCTCTGAACCCGCCACCAACGTTCACGGTCCCTGGTATATGACCATGGAGAGTCGGTTTGATGAGGAGGGTGCTCGGCGCCTTGTTCGGACGTATGGGATTCCCAACAACTATGAAATAATTATAGCCGACCCGACTGACCGACCACATGATCCGCCGATCGGCACAATCTGTTTCTTTTTAGACCAATTCCAGGGTGGCCTTAGATTTCCTACTCATCCCTTTATTGTAGAGGTTTGTAACTATTTTCGCATCCCGCTCGGCCAACTTGTGCTGAATTCCTTTAGGCTGCTGAGCGGGGTGGTCGTCCTCTTCAAGCTGCACAGTATCCCTCTTGACCCCAAAATATTCCACTTCTTCTTCTATCCCAAACAATCCGAGCCGGGCACTTTCATTTTCCAAAGTAGAATAGGCTTTAAATTTTTTGATAACATGCCGACCTCCAACAAACACTGGAAGGAGTTTTTCTTTTATATCCGACTTCCCGAGCGGCCAGCATTCCGAACCAATGGCAGACCGGAGCTCGGCAAGTTCAGAAGCAATCCAGCCTATCTTCATGCGGCAAACTGGTTGTCTGGTCAGCGATACAAGATCGACCAGTTGCTGCTCAAGGGGGTGTTATATATTTTTGGATTGTCTCCCGTTCGGGCAAATCTCCCCTTCCGCATGAGTAAGGATTCTTTACTCTTAGTCTTTTTTTGTCTAATTGATTTTAATTTCGTTTATTACAGCTGAAGTCATGTGGCGATCCAAGGCTACCGCCCACCTGAAGTTGAAAGCCGTGGAAATCGAAGCGGCTACGAAAAAAGAGCTCGCCGAGCGGGGCCTCATCCCCAGCCGACCGGCCGACGCAGGAGAAGGGGGGACGCAGTCCGCCCCTGAAACAGAGGTTGCCCCGTTTCCTCGGCTCCCGCCGAGCTGGGAATTCCCCCGTCCGGGGATCCACCGCTAGAACTTCGGCGAAAACGTCGAAGAGACTCCGGTCCTCCGCCACCCCAAGAGGGGGAACCACATGAGCCGATCGGCGTAACTTCGCCCGATCGCACGCCGTCGCAGATCGGGACTCCTGTGACATCGCCTCCTGCGCAGCCCACCGACTCTCCTCCCCGGACTCGTCGCCGCTTACGTCGGTTGGGCGAAACTTCCACCATAGGGGAGTCCTCTGGCCAGGCGACTGCAGCTGAAGAAGCGCCGGCCGGCCACCCTACCATCAGGACCACCCTCCGATTCCCATCGGAGGAATATTTACTGTCCGCCGATCGGCCCTCAAGCCCCGTTCACGAAATAACCTTGACGGGCCCGCTTGCCAAGCTTTTTGAGGACGCGCAGATTCAAGCGGCCCTCATGACGCCCAAGCAGCTTGGCGACAACAACATGCAGCAGGCCACTCAGGTATTCATTTTTCTTCCTGTTCCCTGCCACTATTTGATTCCTGATTTCATTATTTCCTTTATAGCGCTGGGCTGAGCAAATCGCCACTAGCCGTCGGCTAGCCGAGCTGGAGGGTCTCCTGGAAAAACTTCAATTGTCGGGGGGTCCGTCGGCCGAGCGGGAGAAACAAACCCTCGAGGCCGAACAGAAGAAGGCTGCCGATCTGGCTGCGGAGGTGGCCCGACTCGAAGACTTGGTGAAGAAGCGGGACGGGGACGTGAAGCGCGCCAGTGGCCGAAAGAGGCGAGCGATTGCTGATCTGGATAAAATGAAAGTCGAAGTCCGGGCCCTAGATCAGCAGTCTAAGAAGCTAGAGGCCGAGCTGAATGCCGAGCGGGAGATCCGTTCGGCAGAGCGCACAAAGGCCGAGGTGGACTTGAAGGCTGTTCAAGACACCTTAACCGCTTCCCGAGCGGCACTCAGAAAATATAAAGAGGGAGAGCCGAGTCGCCTAGCAGTCGCGCGCCAGGAATACCTCCACTCGGAGAGGTTCGGCCTAAAATTCGGTGGCAACGTCTCTTCCACTTTCGTCGAAGCGGTCAAGGTCACCGTGACATACTTGAAGAAAGGGGGCCACCTTCCCGAGGGAATGCATATTCCCGCCTCCGACCTGGCGGCCATGATTGATGATATTCCTGACGCCTTCTTCAACTTTGAAGACCCTGAGTGAGGCGGGTTATTTCGAGTACCTTCTGTATTTCATCCGCTCGACGGATGTAAAATTTTTGTGCGTGCCGTTCGGCATAATTCTTCTTCTAAAGAAACGCTGCTCCTTTGCTTGTTTTCCTACTCATTGTCCATAATATTCTTCTGTTTGCTTAACGTTGATACTTAGAGTCAGTCCTGCTCTTAAGGGTTCTCCTTCACGCGTCCGATCGGCTTGGCACATTGCATAGAGTCCGAGCGAGGTAGCCTACTCACTTTGCACGTATCCTGCCTGCGTGAAGTCCACAAAGCCGAGTATCGAAGGACCAACTCCCAATCGGGCCTGAATTTTTTAATATTTGTAGTTTCCACGGTTTCTTACTTTGATATTCGTTCTTCCGCTCGGGATGTTTATAGCCGATCGGCGCGGCTCTCGATTTTTAACGACGGTGCTCGTCGGCGCGGATGTTTATAGCCGATCGGCGCGACTCTCGATTTTTAACGACGGTGCTCGTTGGCGCGGATGTTTATAGCCGATCGGCGCGACTCTCGATTTTTAACGACGGTGCTCGTCGGCGCGGATGTTTATAGCCGATCGACGCGGCTCTCGATTTTTAACGACGGTGCTCGTCGGCGCGGATGTTTATAGCCGATCGGCGCGGCTCTCGATTTTTAACGACGGTGCTCGTCGGCGCGGATGTTTATAGCCGATCGGCGCGGCTCTACGGTTTAACGTCTAGGCTAGACGGCCGTTAAGGCTAATTTTGACGCTTCCGTCCGGCGTAGCTCTTTGCCTTTCACCCAGCTTGGATAATGCCCTCCTGGCCGAACGGCTCAGGGTCTACTTCGTCGAGCATTTTGGCTCGGATAATATACCTCCGTCCGAATGGTACGGGGCCTTCGATCCTCGAGCGCTTGGCTCGACCCATTTACCTCCGGCCGAACGGCGCGAGGCCTTCGTTCCTCGAGCGCTTGGCTCGACCAATTTACCTCCGGCCGAACGGCGCGGGGCCTTCGTTCCTCGAGCGCTTGAACAATATTTATGCCCGGCCGAACAGCACGGGTTATTTGCTTACAAGTCTAACCATATAAACCTCCCGGCCGGTCGGCTCGGGGGCCTTCGCGTTACGATGATAATGCCTTATATTCGCTCCTTTGACTTTTCATCTCTGCATTTCAAGTATTTAGTCGAAAAATGAAATACACAAGGTGATTTACAGTGATACACCTTTCACCCCGCCCGGTAAGGCTGGAGGTGGTTCGCGCTCCACGGCCTATCTAGCTGCCGTCCGTCCTCGTCCTCCAGATAATACGCGCCCGAGCGGAGCTTTTCGATGATTTTGAAAGGGCCTGCCCATGGAGCTTCAAGCTTGCCGACGTCGCCGACCGGCTTGACTCTCTTCCAGACAAGATCGCCGACTTGGAACGATCTGGGAATTACGCGCCGGTTGTAGTTTTGCTTCATCCGCTGATGGTATGCCATCAGCCGAATGGACGCCTTTGCCCTCTCCTCTTCTACCAAGTCCAGCTCCATGTTTCTTCGTTCGGCATTGTCATCATCATAGCTCTGGATCCGGGCTGACTCAACGCCGACTACTGGCGAAGTGGTGGAGGAAGGCCGTTCGGAATTCCTTGAAGCTCGTGATGGATCCATCCGGCAACCTCCGAAACCATCGTTGAGCCGATCCCGAGAGGGTGGTAAGGAAGACTCTACACTTTACTCCATCTGTGTACTGATGGAGCGTGGCTGTATTATCGAACTTACCCAGATGATCATCCGGGTCTGTTGTTCCATTGTATTCGCCGATCGTCGGAGGCACGTAGTGCTTGGGCAGAGGGTCTCGTAGGATAGCCTCCGAAAATTGGCGATTGATCCGCTCGGGGGAGGAGTCCGCTCGGGGAGCTTTCCCCTTCCTGTCATCCCGCCTTGGCATTTCATCTGAGGAAGATCCTCTATCTCTTCGGGCTGGTATGACTTCAGGGGTGCGAAATAAGGCCCGATGGAATGCGACGGTGGCTGGAGCTCGGCCACCAGACGCAGATGTTGCTTGTTGCTCCGCCCGCTCGGCGGATGCTTTTTGTTTTTGCTCCATGAGTTTGGCGGCCCTCATCTCGACCAGAGCATCGAGTTCTTCTGTTGAAAGCGTCACCGTGTGTTGTCGTCCAGCCTCGTCCATTGTCTCCGATCGGATGCAGGAGCGTTCCCACAGACGGCGCCAATTTGATCCTGTCCGAATCAAGAGTCAGCGGACGCTAGGCACGTGGCGCTCTCTGCTGGATCCTCGAGTGCTCCGGCGAACCTGCAACAAAACCGAGCCGGGAGGGGTGTCCCGGCGACGGTCCTCCGACGCTCAAGTCAGGCGAGGAATGACAAAAAGGTGGCCTCAAGATGAAGACGTGCATACCTCCGGTGAAGAAATGGAGGCCTTATATAGACCCCTCGAAGAAGCCTGGGCGCGCCAATCAAAGCAACCACCTGCATTTGACCATGCCCAGGCATGGGTCTGTCAGAAGGGCCATGCCCAGATATGGATCCGTCAGAAAAGGCGTCCATGAGGCCATACTGCTACTGTATCAACCTTTCCATGATGTGACGGCAAGATCCTCCATCGTGCGATCTTGTGTACGGCCTAATCATCAGACATGCTTCTGCCGATATCCCATATCCCGAGCCGAGCGCATAGGCCGCTCGGCCACCTTTTTGTCCCCTCGCCCTTATTTTGTCCGGGCGGGTTGCCCGCTCGGCTCTTTGGCCCCTGCCGTTCGGGCTCCTGGTCGGCCCTTCGATCCTCCTGCCTTGGCATCGGAAACCCAAACCCATGGATGGGTTATCTCTAACTCCGCTCGGACCTACCCGGCTGATCGGCTCGGCCATTAACCGCTTAGTCAGCCCTTCATCGGTTCTCAAGCTGAGACCCTTCAGGAAGTGGGTCCCCCATTCTTACTGCCGGATCACTTATACCTTTATACTTCAAAATAATTATAATTTTCTTCTTGGGCCCAGGCGTAGTACCAAAGCGCGCTCCCAAATAGAGACTGGGGTGGCAAACCACCAGTCCTACGAGGGTGAAGACCTTGGTCTTACCAGGGCCGAGACCTCGGAACCGGTCACCTGGATTTGTTTAACGACAACCTCGGAAGTCGGGTACTAGCCTCTTCAAGTAAAATACTTGTTACTTGTTAATACTTCTAATAAAAGAAAATGCCTTGCAATTTAAACAGTAAGCTTAAAAGGTTGTTCGTCTTCGTTTCATAACACAAACAAAACCTAGCAGTAAGGGCTGTTCGTGCCCCTTTCACAGCACAAACCGGACTGCACAGCAAGGAAGAAACTAAACTACATGCTCAAAATTAATCCAAACCATTTTGTGTTCATTGCCTAGTAGCAGAATCCGAAACCTACAAGGCTCTACATGAACCGATCATGCCCATTAAGGTAACAAAATAGAAGGATCTAAATCGAAATCTGAAAATACTAATTACAAGGCCTGAAGGAAAAACAACCCACATGCTTAACCTATATCATTCATTTTCTTTCTTTGAGATTCACGGCAGCAAGCTCAAAAGCGTCGTTCCTTATAGCATGCTTCAAAAAGAAACAAGAAGAAACAAGACTCCAAGAGCTACTCCTACTGCAGGTGAGAAACACTTACCTTTGTTCTTGGACTTACAACCGAAATCGACTTCTAGGGTTTCGGAGAGCTTGAAATTTCCGGCGACTCTTCGCGTCTACGCGTTCTCCTCGATGAGAGGATCGTGAGGATGTGAAAAAAAAACCCTCGGATTGATCCTTGGCCGGCCGCCGGAGACGAAGCCCTAGCTTCCTTCTTCGTTCCCGCCCAAGCAGAGAACGACGCGCGTGCAGTCAGGAGAAGGAGAAGTTTAGGTCACGGAAAATAAAACCTCAACTCCTCTCTTAACTTATCCCTCTTATACTTAGGTTTTTCCGTTATCTACTACTGCTTAAATTTCTTTCGCCCTTTATTTGATCAGCACGGCCCTGCTGGGTTCCTGGTCATCCGAAACACTTAAGACTTTGTTTAACTAGGGGTCTCCGGTTTGAACCTCGACCCAACCTCTTTTTGCCTCAACTTTGTTTCTCTTGGTAAAAATACCAAACGAAATCCGAAAATTACATAAAAATACTCTAAAAATTTCTAAAAATCTCTAGAATATTTCTAAAACATTTATAAATATTTATAATTACTATTAGGGCTCGAAAAGAGGAAATTTGGGTTGTTATATTATGCCTTTCATTTTTTCCCCTCCAAAGCTATTTTTAAAAAATACTTCGTCATCTTTTCACCATTGTTTAATATTGACAAAATAATACATTTTCAAAAATTTGAAATAATATTTTTTTATTAATATTTTAATAATATTTTATTATTTTTTTCGAAAATAGTGAAATACTATATTTTTCTCCAACACTGCTAATCCAAAACCAAGTCTTGGGACTTTTTTTCTATTTCCTTGTGTGCAAGACCAATGTCTCTTCAAGAAGGACGGAACCCCCACGAACCACCACCATACGATCAGGATTTCAACTACTGGAAGCGATTAATTGAATGCTTCTTAGGAAGACTAGATTTTGATTATGTGCTAATATTGAGAAAACCTTCTCAGGACTCGGAACTGAACAAAAAAGTAAGTAAAATTATTTGTGATATTTTACCTAACAATGTTTTATGCAGGCTAGGAAAGTACAAGAATGTATATGAGGTTTTGATCCAGTTGATCAAAATTCACGAGGAGCCGTTGGAGTTAGAGGATCAAGTCGAAATCGAATCCAAACTTGAGTCAGATCCAACAGAAAAGCCTACTGAATTAGGGGTTGCGCTCAAGGTTAGTAATATTTGTTGGGGTTGCAAGGTTGCAAACATAGTCCCATATTGAAAACACATGGAAAAGATCATGGGTTTATAAGAGAAAGGTATCTCCATTGGTATGAGGCCTTTTGGGTAGAGCCCAAGAGCAAAACCATGAGGGCTTAGGCCCAAAGTGGACAATATCATACCATTGTGGAGATATCTATATTCTTTTCGATCCTATAATTGGTATCAGAGCCCGGACTGCCAGAAGGTTTAACCGCCGACTGTGCACAAGAGCTATGGTCTGATTGAACCATGTGAGTACAATATTGACCTTGAACAAAGAAAGTGGGGGCTCCTATGTTCGGATCAAGAGGACCAGACACCAGGTAGGAAGTCCTAGTAGGTCGGGTGGACCGAGGGGCAGGAAGTCCTAGTTGCGGCTAGGCAAGGAAGTCCTAGTGACTAGGCAAGGAAGTCCTAGTAGGTCGGGTAGACCGAGGGGCAGGAAGACCTGGTGGGTCAAGGATCGGACGTGGGAAGCCCATGGTCCTTTGTTTGAGGGGGGGATTGTTGGGGTTGCAAGGTTGCAAACATAGTCCCATATTGAAAACACATGGAAAAGATCATGAGTTTATAAGAGAAAGGTATCTCCATTGGTATGAGGCCTTTTGGGTAGAGCCCAAGAGCAAAACCATGAGGGCTTAGGCCCAAAGAGAACAATATCATACCATTGTGGAGATATCTATATTCTTTTCGATCCTATAATATTTACCAAAATACCTCTGCTAGTAGTAGTTTAAATAATCAGCATGATGATTCAAATAAGTATGAAAATAGTAACTCTAAGTCGAGATCTTGACTAGAGTTGTCAGATGGGTCAACTCATGGGGGGGGGGGGGGGGGGGGGGGGGGGGGGGGGCGGGTCGGCCCGTGGCGGGCCAACCATTTAGCGGGGCGGGTCGTCAACTTGGTGGGTTGGGAAATTTCCAACCCAACCCAATCCAAGGCGGGTCGCGGGTTTAGCGGGCCAACCCGCGGGCCTATAAAATTTTTTAAATAAGATTTAAAAAAAAGAGTTCATATCTTCAATGTTTTACTTCGGAAATATTTTATCAATTAAATGTATTCATAAACGAGTATTTTAAATATAAATAGACATAAACAAGTACTTATTTTGGGTCAAAAGTACTATTCTTATTTTAAAATTATAACAAAGAAAGATAATAAACTGGCATAAAATTGTTCAACGAAGAGGAATAGTAATTAGGACTCCTGGCTGTGCGTCGAGCAGTTTAGATCAGTGGTACCCTGACTGTGCGTGTGTAAACAAATCAAATTAGAAGGTCATCTACTTTTAAGAAGACCATCTAGTTTGGGTACACACACCAAACTCTTCATTGTGCATAATGTATGTTTCAGATTTATCTCATAAACGAATCAAATAAGAAGGTCATCTACTTTTAAGATTAATCAACTTTGTGTGTATATATATTTCTGTAACTTTTGTCTATCACACTCAACTTCACAAGTATGGGCTTTTCCTAATTAGTATTCATCTCAACGAAGAAGATAATGAAATACTACAATTTAACCCCTGGTACTCTCGCAGTTGCAGCATTAACTACTGATATAAACTGCTTACATGTGTTTCTCAACCCGCGGGTCAACCCAAGCCCATCGCGGGCCGACCCGTGTGGGTCGCGGGCCTAGGCGGGTCGGCCTATGGCGGACTTGGGTTGATAAAATTCCAACCCAACCCGCTTAATTGGTTTGGCGGGGCGGGCTAACCCGACGGGCCTAACCCAAATTGACGGCTCTAATCTTGACTAGATTCCGGTCTCGGAGAGACGGAATCTAATTAATGCTCTTTCTGTCAAATTATAAACTGTGATAACACTTTGTGTTGCAGGATATATATTGTATATTTGCCTCGGACTAACCTTGTCTTGCAAGAAAAGGAGTTTCTGGAGAAAGGTGGTCCGGGCGCCCGGAGGCAAATGTTATCCCCATCACGTCGTCGATACGTGAAGCTCACTGGCTGGACCTGCTATCTCACACCAGGGCGCCCCGAAGGGCTGCGGCCGCCCCGAGCATCCTATAAAAGAAGGGTCAAGGGTGGAGCTTCTTAATCAATTCAGAACGAACGATCTGCTCACTTGTGCTCTTCCGACATTGCGAAAGCTCTCCGACGACGCGCTCTTCTTTTCAGTTCTTGTTTTTCGTCGGTATTCTTTTCTGTTATTAGCATTCCTGTACTTAGTTTGTAATATTTTGCGAATTGCTAGTAAATTGCCCATTGAAAACACCCTTGTGTGCGGGCCTTGGAGTAGGAGTCGACACAGGCTCCGAACCAAGTAAATCGAACTGTGTTAGCTTTGTTGTTTCTTTTCGCTTATAGTTTCCGCTGCGCTTAACTCTTTCCGAACGAATTTTAAAATCGATATTCACCCACCCCTCCCCTCTATCGACTTTCACGATCCAACAGTGACTCCTCAATTGATAGTGTGAAGACTTCGCTTTATTTTAAAATCGATATTCACTCCCTTCTCTATCGACTTTCACGATCCAACAGTGACTCTTCAATTGATAGTGTGAAGACTTCGCTCTATTTTAAAATCGATATTCACCTCCCCTCCTCTCTAATTTGAGCTTTCATTTGCTTTCCAAATTTTTATTTTATTCGATTGTGTAAGGAAAATTGTGTGCGTACTATTGTCTTTTCTTTCTTCTTTTTTTCAATGCCTTCATTTTTATTATGCAATTTTATTTATTTGTTTTTTTGTAATTTTAGGACTCGTTCATGATATTGCACAAATATTGTGTAAAGAGTCCTCTACTCTGTATTCTTTTTTCCCACTTTAACATGGACTGCTATTTCTTTGATTTTATCTTTTTCCTGCAGGTTTATGTTGGTGCTTAATTATTTTTAAGATCACAATGATGATAAGTTGTGGCATGAGCCCCTTTGGCATCTGCAAACCGGGTTCAATGCGGCCTGGGCTATTGGCGGCAAGGATTAATGTGCCAAAATGCTAATCTGAGATCATATTGCACCAAAGAATTTTATTCTCTCATATCTCCAGATACCTTTCTCCCAATCTTGAATTGTAGATTACTTAAGTGTTATCAAACAATTTTATTGTTCATTGATCTGTACAACTTTATTGAAATCTACCATTTTCAGGCTTGTCTTGATCTGTCTGATCCATGGACAGTTTGAGGAACCACAGTTGCATGACCAAAGAGGTGATATTTTAGTAATCTCACTTGGTGGCAAAAACACTTGGATGGTTGAAATAGTGTACACAGTTGGCCAACCAAGCAGCTGGATCAAGTGAAGTCTTAATTGTATCAAGTGAAGTCTTAATTGTGATGGAGGATTTGTGATGTTTCCCATTCTTTGGAAAGCTGCTCTTTTGGTTCGATCTCTCAAAGTAGCTAATATCATATTTCTAATTAAATGTTCTTAATCTTAATCCCAAATAAAATTGCATTTTACATTTTTGGCAGATCAAGTGAAGTCCGGGCCAGCACATTGATTTGCAGGGTCAATATGAATGTTCGGACTTCAGGTTTGGTTTCAATAGTGTTGAAAATCGGCGGCTCTTTCAGTGCACTTGGGTTGATATATACGTACTTTTGAACTTGTCTGCCACAATGAGTTTATCGTTTCCTTTAGGAATTTTCCAGTTGAGATTGCGATGGATTGTTTTGTGTGCTTGATTTGTGTTTTATTTTGTGTTTGTTTCTTGTATAGATCTAAGAAAGTTTAAACAAGCACATAAGTGCATTCTAGCTTCTCAATTAGAGGAATCCAAAGTCTCATCCCATGGTTATTTCTTCGCTTGTGACAAATCGAGTTGCCAGTTATGAAAAGTAGTATAATTCTGTACAGAGATGACTATTAAATCGCAATGCAATTTTGATAATGTGTTTTAATTTAATCTAAAATATATTTGAATATTTAAATGAGTTATATGCATTAAATAATTTACAAAAATTATTTTAAATTTCTCTAGTAGTTTTTTATTGTTTCAATGAGGAGAATCTATTTAACGTTCAACTATCTTTCAATGATCAGATTAGAAGAGTAGGATGCATTAAACGACGCCCTTGTAAATTACCAAAATTGGGTCGTAAAAGCCCAATTGGCCCATTAATTTCGAATCTTTTCGCTCTCTCGACTCCCCCTCTTCCTCAAGTCACACAATTTCATTTGCTCCGGCCTCCGAATAGACGAGATGGCCAAGAGAGTTCCGACCACCGGGACACGTCAAACCGGCCGGCGACTCAGGTATCACCAAATCCCCAGCGGATCTCCTCGATTCCAGACATCAAAGAGTATCGAGACGACTGGACGACCTACTCCCAGTCGTTCGAACGGCAACAAGAAAACGAAGAAACCTAGCAATGCAACGCCGTCTTCTGAAGATAAACTAACTTCGCCTCCCGTCCCGGCACCCAGCTTCCTTCGAAGATCTTCTAGATTGGATTCAGGAGAGGCGAAGAAGAGCGAGAGTGATCCCGGCTCAAGTGGAAGATTCACGAAAGAAATTGCTCCTGATGGGAGGAAGATTAGGGGTTCGAGGTCGGTCGAGGCGCCTCAGAATCTGAGGAGGTCCTCGAGGTTGGCATCCATTGCGGTCAGGCACATGAACGCGGGCGGAATTCTTGGTTTGGTAGAGACGCCTCCGAAGGTGAAGAGGTCATTGAGGTTGCAATCCATTGCGGTTAGGCATGTGAATGCGGATGGAGTTCTTGGTTCGCTAGAGACGCCTCAGAAGCTGAGGAGGTCCTCGAGGTTGGCATCCAGTGCGGTTACGCATGTGACCACGGACGGAGTTCTTGGTTTGGTTGGTGAAGGGAAGGTGGAGGATGTTGCGGAGAGGAAAGGAAAGCGGGACAAGAGAAGGAAAGTTGAAATCTTGGTCGAGGAGAGGAAAGAGGTTGCAGGAGGAGATGGCCAGGTCTATCATGATTGTGCTGCGAAGGATTGGACGGAAGAGCAAGAGAGAGCATTGCAGAGGGCTTACTTGTTGGCGAGGCCTACACCACATTTCTGGAAGAAGGTTTCCAAAATGGTATTTTCCTCTGAATTATTCTTCTTTGCTGTTCACTTTCCTGTTTGTGCTCTAGTTGCTTGAGTTTTTCAGGGCCTATCTATCTCTTGGTCAGCCTTGCTGCTACTTCCGTTGACACTAATATGATAGATCTACTAGTTTTACCTTGTGATCCCTTTTTCCACTTCCTGGTGAAACTTCATGTATAAGCATTAGATAATTGTTATATGACGATCAAAGTACAATAAGAACAACGGAGTCTTAGTGTGGTCTTAAACAAATGGAAAACAGAGAGCAATTTGTCTTTGAAGAAATTAAAATTCTGGATTTTGTCTTCTAGGTTGTCAAACTTACTTCCATATCCCACTCTGACTCTAAAATTGAACCTTTTGCGTATATGCATATGTAAGAGTTTAAAGTGAAAAGATTTGACACTAGGTTTTCAGGAAGGATGAGTTAAATCTTTGGTCCACGGATCAACTATTAAGTCTTAGTATATTTAAACATTGCTATCGAAAGGAAGAAATAGTGTCATCTAACATTTTAAACTAGGTTTCATGTATAAATTTGCCTTGGCATGTAACTCTGTGGTCTCTATTAGATATTCACTTTATGATTTGATTGTGTTCTATGGAAAACTAATAGTGGAATAGCTATTCCTTCATTTCATCTATTCCTTCTCTTCATTTTATTGCCGAAGTCGATGTCGTGCAAAACAAAGTCTAGGCGTTCAAAGATTCTTGTAGAGATATTTTTGTACTCCATCTTGTGGAAACAACATTTCATGTACAGACTCCCATCAATTAGCAGAATATGCTCGATAAATAAAATCATATTTATACATCCTTCTTTTCTCTGCATTTATTCGTACCATCTTGATAAATAATATTGACAATTGATCTTTTGGGCACAATGCCTGATTGATGTTTAGTACTTTGTTTCATATTTCCTTCTTTTAAGCATCCTTCCCAAAGTTATCTTACAACTCGGCAGCTTTTACTCTTTGTAAGTAGAAAAAAGTATATCAGTTTTATTCTTATAAATTTGTACCAAAAAGTTTTATCTATTTTCCAAATATATTCATAATTATACCTTTTTTTCTTAAACATCAACAGTTATATAATTAAGGAGAAATTTGTTTGGTTTTCTATGGTACATGATGGATTATATGACGAAGATGATGTTGGAGCCTATTGCTGATTCATAGCACTTTGTCAATGACAGATCTTTTTTTTATGGTTTTTTTCTTAATGGCCATTCTACCTTTATAAAAAATTCAAAATATGCCTGGTATAACTGAAGGGAAGCACAAATCATAATGGAGGTCTGAGCTAGAGGTACAAAACCATGAGATGTTAAAGAAATCTTAAATACATATATGTGAAGCAGCTATATATAGTTTGATGTGTTAGAACTAATTGCCTATAATAGCTTCAATTGCAGCTTGATTTACCATCATCTTGGCCCCATCAACTTATTATCATCATCCATGTAATTTACCCATTTATAAAAACATTAACGAAGATTTATCCATGTAAAATCAGATCATCGATTTAATGACTGCTTTGAACCAGTGGTTGAGTGAAAAATTGCTTTGATTGTGGTCCACCTAGTTACATCTTGAAAATGAGATAACATTAGAAATTGAGGTATAGTATGTGGTTTTTAGGTAACTTACCCCCTTTATTAAAATAAAGTAGATTAGATGATAGATTGTTTCCATAAACAAATACATGTATAAGCATATTGATAATTCATGTTTAAACAAGTGAATCACCATGAAATTCAGTTGTACTTTACAAAACAGAATGACCAGACCCATTTTTCCATGCATAAGTCTATCTAGGAACAGGTTGCGATTTTGTAAGGAACCACATATGTAGCATAGTAACAAAATCTCATAGGCCCTTTTGCCATCTCATATCTTGATTAAATCACTGTCAAGTTGTTTGTTCCTTTACATTTTATTATTAGCTCAAACAAAAATATTCAGCTGATTCATCTATATGGACTTATGTTCAAGTAAATGGAATTACTGAGATATTTACTTTACTACTTGTACAATATTCTAATGTGCTCACTTGGTCAGCTTTCAGCATTTAGCTGCATCAACTTTATTTTTAATTCTTCATGAGAATCTTCATTTATGAGCTACTAAATTGCTGATGAATGTGACTGCACAACACTAAATCAGGGTACATAGTTTTTTTTTTAAATTTTTTTAGTGGTAAGTGATAAAACCTAAAAACTAAGCTAGTCATCACGTTCAAGTTAGGATGAGTAATGAAACATGCTTTACTGTCCTATTTCCCTTTATATTTATGTTACTTTATGCCTTTTTCTTTACCATTTAGCATTTTTTAGAAAAACTATTAAAAGTCATTTGAATCTAGTAAATTGCTGTCTAAATATGTAGGGATCACTTAAGTGATTAAACAATTGTGTCTATGCAATTCAACACTAAAAGAAGTCTGTTTTAACTCAGTTCTGAAGGGACTCGGAAGCCGGTGCCAAAGTCTTGGTTGGAACCCTGCCTCCATCAAATGTTGGTTCGAGAATTTCCACGTATGTCAGTCTAGAAGAAAAAAAATTGAGTGTTGTCAAAATTTGTTTTGGTAGTTGACAGTTAGGGGTGTAAACGAGCCAAGCCGCTTGTGAGCTATTCGGGTCTCAGCTCGAAAAAAAGTTCGTTCGAGTTTGTTTGATTAAGTTAATGAGCTGAGCTTGAGCCAGATTTCGAACTCGAAAACATAATCGAGCTGAGTTCGAGCTTAACAGTATTTGGTTAATGAGCTCGCGAATATGTTCGTTAAGAGACTCGTTTATCTTATATATATATATATCACATAAATAATAAATATAATAATATATTATTAATTATTATAGCTAATTATCTTAAATGAGCTCAAACTAAGCTCGTTTAATTTTTAAACGAGCTTTTTTCGAGTTGAATCGAGCTCGAGCCGAACTCGAGCTATTTAATTTTATTACAAGCCCAACTCGAGCTTAAGAACTAAAGCTCGAATCGAACTCGAGCTGAACTTAAGCTTAGGGATAACGAACCGAGCCCGAGCTCGAGCCTCTTATTGTTCGGCTCAGCTCGGTCAATCCTATTGATAGTTTTTATAACATACTTGCTGGATTTATTTGCCATTTTGTTGACAAACTAGTATATGTTTCATTTCTTGTTACATCCCTTCAGTTGTCTTTCCGATTAGAATCTAGGAGTAAATTTAAACTCCTATCTTTCAGATTGTTAATAAATGGACTTATTAGCATATTAATATAAGTATGTTATTTGTTGACGACATTGTGCTAATTGATGAGTGTGGGCCAATAAAATTGAAGGTTGAATTGTGGAGTAAATTATACAAACTAAAAAGTTATGCAGGACTAAAACTCAGCATATATCAACAACATAAAGAGAATTAGGGAGATGGTTAAGATTTAAAAGAAAAATCTGTATAAGTAGATTTTCTAAATATCTTGATATACTAATCAACAAGGTGAGGTGGATGAAGATAGTACTTCTGCAGGGAACTGTAGTTTTGATTTGGATGACGACGCATGAGCAAATCTTCTTTCACTTTACAAGTTTGTCTGTGAAAATGAATTCATCAATAGTCAACACTCAACATCTGGTTGAAGTACAATCCTTGGAAAAATAAAAAAAACTTCTGGGTTTCAGTGCCTATAGCTTGAAAATGTATTTTGTTTTTGCTGGTAGAAGACTAATGAATTTGGATCACCTCTTTTGTCTTTTAGAAATGGATTAGAAGGATTAAGACTTTGAAGTGAAATATAGGCGATCTTTATTTCAGCTAAATGACATCCTAACCCAGAAATATAATGTTGCATAGCTATGATAAGAATTGCAGTCCACTTTTTTGCATACATCTTCCCTTCCATTTGGCCTAACATACCACTTGTTTTGTTTCTTAAAAATGTTTCCTTTTACAACCAAAGAAGAATGTAATATTAACAATATTGTTCATTTTTTGTTAGAATAAAAATTACCTTAAATCACATCCAAATAAGATGGAAAGTTTAACCGGCAAAATCTAAGATGCCAATCAAACTAAATACCAATTGGAAGTAAATGAAAGCCTAAGATAGATTGAGAAAAAAACACTCAAAAGTTTAATTCAGTCACATTTCCCAAATATTTGGCTGATTCATCTACATGGACTTATGTTCAAGTAAATGGAATTACTGAGATATTTACTTTACTACTTGTACAATATTCTAATGTGCTCACTTGGTCAACTTTCAGCATTTAGCTGCATCAACTTTATTTTTAATTCTTCATGAGAATCTTCATTTATGAGCTATTAAATTGTGGATGAATGTGACTGCACAACACTAAATCAGGGTACATAGTTTTTTTTTAAATTTTTTTAGTGGTAAGTGATAAAACCTAAAAACTAAGCTAGTCATCACCTTCAAGTTAGGATGAGTAATGAAAACATGCTTTACTGTCCTATTTCCCTATATATTTATGTTACTTTATGCCTTTTTCTTTACCATTTAGCATTTTCTAGAAAAAACTATTAAAAGCCATTCAAATCTAGTAAATTGTTGTCTAAATATGTAGGGATCACTTAAGTGACTAAACAATTGTGTCTATGCAATTCAACACTAAAAGAAGTCTGTTTTAACTCAGTTGGTAAGGGACTTGGAAGCTGGTGCCAAGGTCTTGGTTGGAACCCTGCCTCCATCAAATGGTGGCTTGAGAACTAACATGTATGTCAGTCTAGTAGAAAAAAATTGTGTTGTCAAAATTTGTTTCGGTAGTTGACAATTTTTATACCATACTTGCTGGATTTATTTACCATTTTGTTGCCTGTATTTCAAATGCTTTGCACATTGCTCAATAAATTATTAAGTGTTCTTTCATTGGTTTCAGTACAATGGGAATGTTGACAATTTTCTTGGAGGATGTTAATAGATTCTAAATTCATTTCACTGTCTAATAGATACAGTAGTCTTTCCAATCAGAATCTTGGAGTAAATTTAAACTCCTATCTTTCAGATTGTTAATAAATGGACTTATTAGCATATTAATATAAGTATGTTATTTGTTGACGACATTGTGCTAATTGATGAGTGTGGGCCAATAAAATTGAAGGTTGAATTGTGGAGTAAATTATACAAACTAAAAAGTTATGCAGGACTAAAACTCAGCATATATCAACAACATAAAGAGAATTAGGGAGATGGTTAAGATTTTAAAAGAAAAATCTATATAAGTAGACTTTCTAAATATCTTGATATACTAATCAACAAGGTGAGGTGGATGAAGATATCATTAATAAGTAAAGGATGGGCAATTTAAATGAAAAGAGTTTCTGGAATCATGTGATTGTGTCATGTCCTTCGTAGGTTTGAATGAGAATTCTATGATGGTGTTATGCACTACCTATTGTCAGGACATCTGTCATAATACAAACAACATCTAACTAGTGTACAAGCACCTTTCATATTTCACCATAGGAAAGTGAAACCGAGGAAAGAATACATTGGTAAATTCTAGCATTGCCTTATAAATTTTAGGTGATACAAAGAGACATGTCAAAGAGTTTTACCATTCAGCACCACTAAAGAATAGCATAAAGTCCTGCTTGAGTGAATCCGTAAAGAGCATCTAAAATGAGTGTCGAGTGAAGGCAAGTTAGGTACACAATAGCAAAAACATTTTCAACTAGTAGTTCTTCTGATTTGTTTTCAGTTTAGCTCAGTTGATTTATTGTTAACTGTTATTTTGTTCCCGATGAATTCATTATGAAAGGTGTTTTACTCAGAGCTTGTGTTCCCTCTTTCCAATATGGTGGATGTACAGGATCACCAAGGTAAATAGCAAAAAACTATCTATTTATGACCTAAACATGTGGCACCCACTAAAGGATAGAATGTGACATACTATGGTGATGATTCATGGTCTATATTGCTCACGGACTGGCATTACATTGATAGTAATTTCCTTGCTAGCATTGTAGTGCACCATACCCAATGTCATAATTTTGTGTATCCACAGGTACCAGAAAAGTCTGCACAAGAATGCTTCGACAGAATCCATGCTAATTTTGCAACTCCGCCTCAACACCAGCCTCGTTCAAGAGCCAAGAAAGCTGATTTATCTCCAATAGTCCATTTTGCATTCGGAGACAAACCTCTAGATGACACTAAGTTGAAAATCAAAAAGGCAAGGGGAAGTAAACGAAGGACTCTTGCCGCCCAAAAGACAGTCAGGCATTTGCTGAGAAAGCATCAATTGGCAGATCAAACCACAGGTGGTGACTATTTCTCGCATCTTGAAAACTCTCCAAATGCATCTGCCATTATAATGAATGCAACTGGAGATCCCGGAACTCCAGATTCGTTGTTTACTACAGGTTTTCTGATGAAGTGCAGTGAGAGGTCTTCCTCAGCCCATAAGAGGCCTTTGTCCAGGTTCAAAACAAATGATGTAGATCCAAGTCCTGAGGTTCTGAAGCGGATTAAGAATGTTGCTTTGCATGAGAAATATATTGATCATCTACATTATATAGAAGCAAGAAGAAGGAGAGCATGCCATGGTAAAGAAAACCATGTCGTTAGTTGCAATAATATGAATGATAACAGGCCACAATCTGGAGTTATAAAAGCTGCTATGGCTGCTTTAACAACTGAAGCCCAAGCAGTTATCAGCCATTTTCAGGACCGGCAGGTGAATGCATTGGATTATGATGATGATAGTACTTCTGCAGGGAACTGTAGTTTTGGTTTGGATGATGACGCATGAGCAAATCTTCTTTCACTTTACAAGTTTGGCTGTGAAGATGAATTCATCAATAGTCAAACACTCAAACATCTGGTTGAAGTACAATCCTTGGAAAAACAAAAAAAAAAACTTCTGGATTTCAGTTCCTATAGCTTGAAAATGTATTTTGTTTTTTCTGGTAGAAGACTAATGAATTTGGATCACCTCTTTTGTCTTTTAGAAATGGATTAGAAGGATTAAGACTTGAAGTGAAATATAGGCGACCTTTATTTCTGCTAAATGACATCCTAACCCAGAAATATAATGTTGCATAGCTGTGATAAGAATTGCAGTCCACTTTTTTGCATACATCTTCTTCCCTTCCATTTGGCTTAACATACCACTTGTTTTGTTTCTTAAAACGTTTCCTTTTACAACCAAAGAAGAATGTAATATTAACAATATTGTTCATTTCTTGTTAGAATAAAAATTACCTTAAATCACATCCAAAAAAGATGGAAAGTATAACCGGCAAAATCTTAGATGCCAATCAAACTAAATATCAATTGGAAGTAAATGAAAGTCTAAGATAGATTGAGAAAAAAACACTCAAAAGTTTAATTCAGTCACATTTTCCAAACTAATTTATTATAATATAGATTGTTTAACTTATACATTTTAATTTGTTGTTTTATATATGTTGAACAAGCTTCACTATCAATTACATATTTTTTATGCAATTAACTAACACATGGATGAGGAAGAAGAAGGTGCGGACCGATGAGTGACTGGTTTGCCATTGTTATTGCCATTGCTACTGATGTTGCGATATCGGACGACATTGATGGGGTAGCCCTTGAGAGTCCTCGTGGTGGGGAAGAACACCAACCTATCTTTCTCAGCTTCCTCCCAACTGCATTAATTAATTAATTATATATACATATATATTAACTATGAAAAATCAATTACATTAATTGGTAATTAAAATTTAACTAAGCTGGCACCTGAAGCGAGTGACGAGATAATGGAGGAAGACGGAGATGACGACGCGGGCGAGTTCGTAGCCAGGACAGAGCCGAGGCCCTCCGCCAAAGGGCGTGTAGTACGGTTGCGTAGTAGCTGCTGACTCCTTATTCTACATCCATCGCATGCAGTTAGTAATTAATTAACCAATTAATTGTAATTAAATGATGCATGATTAACCAACTAATTAATATCTACCTGGTACCATCTCCAAGGATTGAAGGTCCGAGCATCCTCGAAGTAGAGAGGATCGAGATGCACGGCTCGGAACGAGATGAAAACTTTGCACCCCTTCGGGATCGTGTAACCTACAAGTAATTAATAATATTAAACCAACATAGTCCTGTGCTATAATACTTCTCGATCAAATCAAACTATATATATATATATACCTTGGAAATGGATGTTTGCCGTGGCGCGTCTGAAGACTCCGCTGATGATGTTGGCCACTCGAAGTGTCTCGTTGATCACCTGCGATTAACACGTGAGATGAGCATGCGTTCGTCAGACAGAGTCAAAACAAATTTACTTTGGTAAAATTATATCATTCTTTTCGGCCGGCTGAAAGAGATCGGATGGATAGAGACGAAAACCATAAATTAATTTTCATTAATTAGGTTCACATCTACACTACTGTGTGTGATGCGACTTTGATTGATCAGTCTGATGCATCGACGGGAGTCGGCGCTGGATTTCTATCCGAACTGATGTAGATTAACACGGAAATTTTATGGATTTGGAGCCCACTTTCACAAAAGTCTTACAATATCACTATCTATGTTCCTGGGCAAAAATGTAAGGCATCCCAAATTATACAAAGGACGTACGCCCAACAACTCGTTAAGTAAAAATTAATCAGTAGCTTTTAAAATAACTTTATTAAATTAAAATAATTTTGATGAATTTTAAATAAGTTTAATTAAGTTAGTAAAAAATATTTAATATAATAATATATACGTTTTTATAATTTAAGCTTCAAGATTTTAAAATTTAAAATTTAATCACAATGTCTAGATTACTCGATGACAACTAAATATGAAAAATCAATTATTTTAATATTTAGAGTTTATAATTTAGAGTTCAAGATTTTAAGATTTAACCATAATATATAGAAGCTCCTCAGTAGCTGTTATAATATATATAAAAATTACTTATAGTTACAATAATATGAAAATTAACTATTTCATTAAAATTTTAAATTCTAAATTATGAACTCTGAAAACTATTATATCAAAATATTTTTTAATCAACTTAATCAAAATTAGTTAGAAGTACATGATACTCACTGGCACGTGTAAAAACTACTCAGTAGCTGCATACTATAGCGTATAGAAGATACTCAATAGATATTAGAAGGTGAATATTTAAATATTTTATAAAAAATTTAAATTCTAAATCATAAACCCTAAACACTATTATATTAAAAATACTCTTCACCCACTTAGTTAAAATTATTTTAAATTAATTAAAAATACTTGAAAACAGTTGTAGTAATTATCTAGTAGCTACTATAACGTGTAGAAACTACTAATTAGCTGTTACAATACTACAACAATATAATATTAAGTATTACTAATTTTAATAGTTATTCAATAGCTTTTACATGTTATAATAGTTTGTCATAGTTGTTATAATAATGCTAGAAGTAAAGATATTTTCGAGAGAAAATTTCTAATAAGACATCCTTTTATTTTTTTAAACAAACAAAAGATGTCCTTTTATGATTTACTTAATTTGGCACAATCTCCTTCCTAAAAGCATCTCCAATGAAAAAATCTCAAAAGTGAGGTTTTTTTTCATTTTCTATATGTCATGTTAAAAGTAAAAAATCTCGCCCTCTTTTCTCCACAATAAAACAAAAACTCCCTATAACTTTTTATGGGCCCTACACTCAACAATTCATATATCTTTAAAAATAACCTGAATTATTTGTTAATAGATCACTCTTGTATCACCGAATTTGTTAAAAAAGAATATTAAAAATTTATAAATTTAAAAAGAAGTATAACATTAAATAATAAATTATTATAAATAATTTATAAAAAATAATCTTTTATCGATCTCACTAGTAGCGAGTCCAAATATGCTCAACAAAGTCGGTTCGAAACTGATGATGTACTTGATTATCACGTAGCTCGCAGCTTCTTCGAAGCTATTCTTGAAACTTTTTGGTAGAGCCCTGAAATATTTGTGCTGCAGAATCTTCCGCATCATTCGATCAATTGATTACTGCATTCCTCTCATCCACAATAATCATAGTGTAAAATAATATACATATACACGATATCCTTCAAATTATTCTTGTGCCAAAATCGTCATGGACTTCTAATCATTGCCCAATGAAATTGGAGCACTCCAAATGCTCGCTCGATGTCCTTTCTTGTAACTTCTTGTCTTTGCTGGAAAAACTTTCTCTTAGAATCCTAAAGGCACGGAAAGCTCTTGAAGAAAGTAGTCCATCTTGGGCAAATCTTGCAGATGCAACTGCTTCAAGCACAATTGTTGGGACCCTATGATCACCTCGAATAAACTGACATTTCTAGCCCAAAGGATATTCACATATCTCCACAATGATATGATATTATTCACTTTGGGCCTAAGCCCTCGTGACTTTGTTTTTGGGCTTTACCCAAAAAGTCTAATGCCATTGAAGATATCATATATCCTTTTAAACCCATGATCTTTTCCATATCTTTCTGATGTGGAACTTTAATTAAATCCCCAATAACATACAATCAAAACTACCCAATATGCTAGAGAAGCCGTGGCTCAGTTCATGCATTTTAAGCAAATGTTGGATGTCAGAAACATTAGACTTTCTTAAGTATTATTGTCCAAATACTTCAATCACAAACCGATAGAAGTTGATCAAGTTATCTAGAACAGTTGTTTAACTCATTCGTAGGTACTCATCACAAATGTCAGTAGGGGATCCATACATCAATTGACGGATAACAGTCGTGCATTTCTGAAGGGGTGACAAATGACGTCTTCCTGCTGCATCAATCCTCCATTCAAAATATTCTGAATAATTTCACAAAACATTAACTATGCTAAGGAATAACCCTCTTCGCATTCGAAATCATCGTCTGAATACTTCATCGGGAATACCAGTTGATTAGAGAAGTAATTATTCAAGAGGTGATTATGTTCGGCTTCACGATCTCGATTTAAATACCTTCTATGAATTCTATCGAAAGATTTGAGCTACAAGAACTTTCATTTCCTCATACTTAAGTAGCATCAATGTCATTTGATCCAAGTCACCATCTAAACTAGCCAACAAATTTCTCCACTGATCGCAGAGAATAGAACGCCTAGAGCGATTGGGATCATGAGACATTTGAAATACTATCAATGTGGTTTGAGAAGACAATGTTAGTAGAATGGAGGATTCTAACTTCTATACATGAATATATAGAAGTCTTGATAACGACTAATTTGTAATGGCTAATTTTAAACTGACTAAAAAAATAGTCAGAAAATGGCTAAATTATAAAAAGAAATTATGTTTTTAACTATGACCCACCATTCTGACAAAAAACTTAGGTTCGATATTTCAAACCTAGCCAATGGTTTCAAAAAAAAAAAAAACTGATCATATTTAGTAAACTAAATTATTTCTCCTCATTTTAGTAAACTCATTTCAATATAAATATCATTAATATAGATATAAATGAGTTATATAAAAGAAATAAAAAATAATAAATTTTATAAAGATCATCTTAAAAACATTCACTACATATTATATCTCTTTTTAATACTTTCACAAAATTTAGAATGTAACCGAAGCTGATCTTCAATCTCCCCACTAGTATCATTCATAAAGATTTCATACTACTTGTCCCCAGGGCATAGCACATCTGGGGGCGCATGGTTTCGTGGTCGAAAGGTCCAGGGTTCGATCCTCGGGGTGTCATTGCCTGAGGTTAGCGTCCCGACTATGCGCTTTCAGCTGTGTACTTGCATTTACCTCCCTCCATATCCGTGGGACCGGCTCTAGGGGGCCGCTGATGTGGCGGTTCCACATTTATAAAGATTTCATACTACTTCATTATCATCTCGTGCATTTGCATCTCAATTCACTCTCTTTGTAATTCTTCCATTTTTTGCCATCTATTATTGAATTCCATATCATCAATATCTCTAATTTTGGATTTGCCCTTCTTTTTCATTGTCTTTTGCCCCATTAAATGAGTATGAACTTCACAATCATCTATGTCGATAGGAGTATCAAAATTGGATGAGGATGTGTGTCTTCTTGATTCAGAGGTCTTGGATTATTTATTAATAGGATGACCAACTTTTCGTGAAACATATTTATTACAATCTCTGAGAACTTGCCAAACATGTTTATAATTGAAGGACTTATTACAATAATTTTCCTACTACATTTTAAGTGCTCTCACATCCTCATCGCTCCACCCATTTTCACGATATATATAAAAGTTGTTATATATGTCTGTAAATTCATTCACCATCGAATGGAGCCTATAGAAATGTATTTTACCTTCATTGTAGGTCACTCCACAAATCTATCAGGCGATATTTGTTGTAGAAATCTGTGATTCGTTTTCAGAAAGTTTGTTCCTTTTGATCATTGTCAATGATTAGATCGGTGCTAATATTGATCCATGCCTTTGTAAAGTGTATCTCTTTGTCCATTGACCATGTGGCTCGTTTGGTGTCATGCACACCCAAACTCACTTCATTGCCCAACTATGGAACCTCAGATGGTGGTACTGATTCTTTGTCAATCCCGGATACCTCTATGCTAGCCCTCCTTAATTCATCCGAGAGCATGAATAATGGTTATGGAGAAGAAATTCCATAAGAAGGGGGTGACATGTGGCATTACAAATTGGTTTGTCATAGATCGCTTATATTATGAAGGGCACATATAAAATGGAGGTTGAGGAGCATGTAAGTTTTGAGAACTTTAAAAATTTAGAGGAAATTGTAGAATGTATGAAACATTTGAAAAATTTTGGAGTAATGCATCGAAGTGGAAAATTGAGAATATTAAACATCTTTACATTGAGTGAATTTTGCGAAGTTATATTTTTAGAATTGAAAAAATTTCTAAAAGATCCATTATAATTTAGATATATTTTGAAAGAATAAAAGATGAAATATATTAGAAACATAAGAATGGAATGACTAGATTGGGGTATAGAATGAATGAGAAAAACTTATAAAAGAGGATAGACATAATCCAAAATTGGCCATTGCAAATTATTGGAAAAAGAACGGTTGGGAAAAAAATGATAAGAAAAAAGGGTAGGAAAAAACAGTAGAAAAAAACGGTTCGCAGAAAAGCTGGCAGAAAAAAGGTTTGAAAAAAAAAATCAGCAAAAAAAAAAAACAATAGGAAAACCAACTGTTCAGAAAAAAAAAATCGATAGAAAAGAAAGTTGGAAAAAGGGCTAAAAAAACGATTAAATCACATTAATTGTTTTTTTTTTTTACCAATGGCCCATCATCTCTCAAAAACCTGGGTTTGAAATATCAAACCCTACCAAAGATTTTTAAAACAAAAAATCCAACCACAATGGTGGCCACGTTTTTGACATAAGTTCCAAAAAAGAAAAATCATGAAAAATATCTCGGTTGAAGATGCCCTAAGGGCTAAGACGATCCAAAGCCAACTATATCAACTAAACAAAAACAAAAACTGGTTGTTCAGTAGTAAATGCCTTCATAATTGAGCGTATGATCATGGAAGATTGCAGGTCGATCCCAATCTCCCCCCACGGCAAGAATTTGGGAAAAATTCTACTCAAAGCAAAATGGAAAACTAGTCATGCCAAAATCTATCTGATCCAAGACTTAATTAAAACTGAGAGATTGAAATAAGCAAAAACAATAAAAAGCAGTAAGTTAAGGAAGATTACGCACGCATTGTGTGAAGGGCATTGACTTGTAATCGGTCCAGGTCAAAGGGTCCTCCTCGTCCTTGTGTGCTCTGATCTCCTCCTGCTCCGCCTGCTCCATGAAATGCCAACAGTGAGCATTGGTGTTAGAGCTTACAGGTCAGTATGCGACGGCAGAAGCGGCCGGCGCCCTTACGCACCCGGAGGAGGGCGAGGGCGTCGGGGTGGTCGCTGAGGAACTTCACGGCCAAGGTCATGATGGTGGGCGTGGTCTCGTATCCCGCCACCAGCAGCGCCAGCAGGAAGTCCACCATCTCCTCCTCCGTCATCGCCTCTTCTTCCTCCACCGCGCCATCCATCAGCTCATCCAGCATGTCCGCCTTCCTCTTCGCGACGTCGCTTCCTCTGCTTTCCGCTTCCCTCTCCCGCTTTCTCTTCCTTATGACTTCTTTAAGCGCTGATTCCACCTTCTTCCGCGCCTGCGTCAATTGGATCGGGGTGAGCAGTGGGGAGAGAGAGATAGAGGGAGAGGAGATGCAGGATCTGGGGTTGGGTTAGAACCTTGAGGGCGCGGCCGTAGGTGGTGAAGGAGAGGAAAGAAGGGAAGGGAATGGAGAAGAAACCCTCGATGAGGAGGAGGTACTCGCGGCGGAGCGACTCGGTCCACTCGCCCGGGTCGACGCTCACCAGCTGTTTGACGGTAAGCTCGAAAGTGATCTTCTTGGCCTGGTCGAGAAGGAGGACGCGGGCGGGGCCCGGCGACTGGCACCAGGCGTCGAGGGTGCGGCGGACGAGGCGGTCGATGTGGCGCAGGAGGGCGGCGTCGCGGATGGCGGCAGGCGAGGCGAGGCGGGTCAGGGTGAGGGAGTGCATCCGCTTGTGGCGGACGCCGCGCATCAGCAGGAGCGAGTGGGCGCCCAGCAAGGTGGAGATCGAAGACGGGTAGCTGCACTCCACGGTCCGGCCCTCGGCCGCGAGCACCATCCGGTTGAACTCTGGGTCCGCCGAGAACACGGTGCGCTCCCCGAAGACGTGCGTCGTGAAGAGCCGGCCGTGGCGCCGCACACGCTCGTCGATGAACGGCTCAGGGTCCTCCGTCTTGTACGCCGCGATCAAGCGCAGCGTCTCTCCCACCACCGGCAGTCCGACGCTGCCCGGCGGCAGCCCGCCCCTCGTCGTCCTCCTCCTCCTCCACCTCCCCAATTCCCAAAACACCACACTCGCTATCACAATGAGGAACACATCAAGCAGCCGGAGAGACCATGAATCCATAATTCTTCAGATCCCGAAGCGAGCTCCGGAATCAAAAGGCTGGATTTTTGATTTAGAGACCGGAAGACGAAAGGTAGGCAACGAAGAGGAACTCAACTTGTGGAGCATAAATTGTCACGGACAGAGAAGTACTAAGTATAGTGAGAGAGATGGGATCAGTTATGCTGTAGTAAAGGGATCGCACGGGGGGACGAGCGTGGTCTACCTTTTTGTGCTGGCCCCATTTTCGATTTTGTAACCTATCTATCATAAATAATTTTGTACCTTGCAGGCCTTCCTGCTAGGGTTTTGCACAGGGCAGAGACTTCCATCCCAATTCGTAAACTAAGGTAAACCTCTCAACCATTTCCTTCTCTTCAACATCTTCTTGCTGATCTGGTTTGTCAATTTTGACAGAAAGTAATGTTAGAAAGCAGTAGTTACTTACCTCTGTTCGTTGTTATATTAGGTCGGCAAAGGGTCCTGCTTTCATTGTAGAGAGAATAGAGCTGCTGGATCTTGGAGTTGACCAGAGTTTTAATGTTCCAACGATCTCATCTGGTTGGCTAGCTGGTTCTGGTTGGGGGTAACATCTAACAAGTGCTGTTCTCATCGTTGCCTTTCATTTCATTTTTCCATTGTTGGAATTAACAACAAAAGAGCTTTCTTTCTTTCTTTCTTTCTTTCTTTCTTTCCAATGAAGTTTTATCTTGTTAAAATCTTATCAATTTAGTTTGCAGATTACAATTTTTGCATGCGATTTTCTACATGGGCAAATATAATGCTTTAGTGTATAATTACATATCGGATTTAATTAGACTTCCAAAATTATGTCCTGCTTAAAAATGATCTGTTTTTCAGCATAATCTTGTGATTTCTTGCGCATTTGAACCTAACTTAGGATGATATTTAAATTATTTAATGCTTCATATATACCTTTATTCTTGGTTGGTGGTACTAGGAATTTTTACTATTCAATTTTACATTTTGTTATTCTTTTAAGCAACAAAATTTACTCTTTTAGCTAGTGGCACAAACATTTAAAGCATGCACATGCTCAATAAGCATCAATCTAGCCACACAACCTGTCATACTGCACGCTTATCCTTTCTCTATATTGTAATATTCCCCTCATTCAGGGTCAGGGGCATAGGTATGCTCATTAATCAAGCTCGGTTAATAAGCTTGCTTCTAACATGATAAAATAAGGAGCTAATTTAAACCAGAGTGTGATCCCCTTAAGCTAATTCGTAGTACCTTCTTTCCTCCTGTTTTGATTTGATGGCAAATCAAGGGTAGCTGAACAAAAAGATCTACGACCACTAAAAGGCCGATTTGAATCAGATTGGAGCTCCTCCACGTCGTCAAATGTTGGCCCTTTGAAACTCATTCCTACCTTCTAGTGTTAATGGAGAGTTTCTTTTAGATAGAAAAATGAATCAAGAGAAGTAAACTCCTGAGCATAATCAATTAGTTAGAGGTTACGGTCCTTACTAATTTTTAGATTTTAGGGCATTATTATTATTATTATTATTATGCCAAGTATCTAGATCTTACAATCTGATTAATCCTGGAGTAGATTAGGGATGAGCAAAAATTCGGTAAAACCAAATTAACCAGACTAAACTGATCGATTTTTAGAAATTTGGTTTGGTTAATTCGGTTTTTAATTTTTTTTAAAAAAATTCGGTTTGGTTTTCAGTTAATTCAGTTCGGTTTCAATTTTAAATTTTATAATTCGGTTAAACCGAATAAGAATATTAATTTAATTATTTGTTATTTAAAAATATAATTAATTAAATAAAGTCTTAATTTTTTTAGTTAAAACTGAATAAGGTTTTAAAATTTTAGTTAATTCGGTCGAAAACCGAATTAATCGATATTTTTCGATTTGGTCGATTCTGTTTTCGTAGGGAAATTCGGTTGGTTCGGTTGGTTTGGAAAAATTTCGGTTTGTTTGGTTTGGGTCTATTTGGTTTGGTCGGTTTGATTTTGATCGAATACTCAGCCCTAAGGTAGACGGTCCGGCTCCATATTCCGCCCACTAAGTAAATCCAAGAAGCACAGTGTCTCATGATGTGACACCCCAACTTCACTAGTAGTTCAATCGTCGTAGGCATGCCCAGCATGAGAATTGAACTCTTATTACTTGAAAAATGCACCCTTTCTCTTATCACCACACCAAGCTCTAGGTGGTGGTTTTAGGACATTATCGATTGTATGGATACAATAACAATTATTCCAGTTAGGTTCATAGATTTTATCATTGGCTCTGTCTAGTACTCGTTACTATAGATGTGTTTATAGACTTTACAAGCAAGTTCAGGTCCTCTTTGGTTTTTTTGAAGCACCTGACGTCCTAGATGCAATTTGGATGCCCACTCCAATTTTCATGATCTCCTAATTCAACCTAATGAAGCCACAATGACACTTGTGGCCTTGTGATTGCCACCCCACATCTAGGGATCAGTCCTACTCCTTGCTTTGAGGCACATGCAGAAAGATCCTAATGACTCTAAGGGCATCCACATTAGTGGGTGTTATAACACCCACCGCCTAATAAAAAGCGTGGGACCCACATGCCGCATGCATATTATATTAACATTTTCATTCTCTCATAGTCTCATATTTATTTTAACATTAACACTCATTATTTATGGGTCCCGCTGTCCATTCATTTATCTTTATTTTTATTATATATTAAATAAATACAATTTCAATTGTATTTACACAATTTAAATGATTATTATGTAAAATAAATAATAATATTATTTTAAATATATTTTTTACATAAAATTAAAATATATTTATTTAAAATTAAAATAAATAATAATATTAATATATTTATTTAAAATTAAAATATTATTATAATTTTAAAATGAAGGAGTACAACATATAAAAAAATTACACTTGCATAAAATTAAAATACAACACTAAGGATTGTTGTTGTATTGTGACTAAATATGTTCAACTAAGTCTGCACGAAGTTGGTGATGCACATAATTGTCACGTAGTTCGGAATTTGTCCGGAGATAATCATAAAATCCTCGATTTGAACCTTGGATAGGTTATGCGGGTTCATCACCTTCATCGTTGTACCAAGTTGTCACTTGACCTCCTCATCTTCAACAATCATGTTGTGCAAAATAATGCATGCTAACATAATATGTTTTAACTTTTTGTATCAATAATGAGCTGAACCTCTAACAATTACCCATCGAGTTTGGAGCATCCCAAATGCTCGTTCAACATCTTTTCTTACCGTCTTTTATCTTTCCTTAAATAACCTCCTCTTGGGATCTTCCGGGCAAAGAAAAGCTTTCACGAAAGTAGCTCATTCCGGATATATTCCATCTGTTAGATAATACCCTTTTGTATATTGAGTCTATTGAGCCTCGTTAACCGTGAAATTAATCTTCGGGGCATTTCCTTGCAAGATGTTATTGAATATGGCAAATTCGTACAACACATTAATATCATTACGTGAACCTGTGTCAACAAAGAATACATGTCATATCCACAATTCTTGAGACGCGACCGCTTCAAGCACGATTGTTGGTGATCCATGATCTCTTATAAACTGGCTTTTCCAAGCAATTGGACAATTTTTCCATTCCCAATACATACAATCAAGGCTACCCAACATTCCAGAGAAGTCGTGCCTCTCATCATGCATTTGAAGAAGACGTTGAACATCCTCAGCATTTAACCTTCTCAAGCATCGATTACCAAATAGTTCAACCACATAACCGTAGAACTTGAAAAGACACTCGATGACGGTTGATTCTTCCATACACAGGTACCCATCAAGATGGTCAACTAGGACTCTATAAGACAATTGGTGAATCGCAGCCGTACATTTTTGTAGTTGTGACAAGCCTTTTCTTCTCGCAATATCGTCCCTAGAATGACTCTCAAGTGCATTAACTATGCGATAAAATAAATCTATTCGCATGCGAAATCATCTTCGAAATATTTGATATGGATACATCGGGTTTGTCGAGAAATAATCACTGAAAAGCCTCGCATGCCCGACTTCACAATTTCTTTGGATGAACCTTCTTCATCGCATCTCATTATTACTTTGATATGCTTCAACTATTTGTCGGCTTTGTTGAAGTATCAATGACATTAGCTCATTCCTCATATTATAACCTTCATTAACAATTTCAACTTAGACTTCGTTTTCACTTGTCGTGTCAGAGCTGGTGCGACTTGAATATTGAGATATTTTGGAGGAAGCTAATTCAAGTCGTTTAGAATGAAGAATTGTAGAGTATAAGGTGTCTATTTATTTTTTTCTTGTTTCAATGGCTACGTTCTATTAATCGAATTGTACATTAATTATACATATATTCCAACGGCTATAATAGAACGATTCTCATTAATTGATTAATTGAAAATATATTCCAACTGATACTTGTTTGGGTGGGCCACCCAATTTATTTATTTCTTCTTTAATAAAATATTTGATTAATTGAAAATTGCAATAATCGAAAATTAGATTATTTGAAAAGTACACTAATTGAAAATTACATTAATTGAAAAGTACAATAATCAGAAATTACATTAATTGAAAAGTACAATAATTGAACATTATAATAAATGAAAATTACATATTCCATCTCCCCCAAATCTCTTGACATAGATGTTCATGGATGATAAATTGTTCCTCTGTCATTTGCAAGTGTCCTTCGAGAGGATTGCATATTCCTTTAGTTGAACTTTAGCTAAGGTAACTTTTGCTTTCATCTTGGCAGCGTTTGCTTTGATCTCCTCAACTTTGAGTTTTTTTTTTTTTTATTTCAACTTTAGTCATTTTTATGCTTGTATACTGAGTAAACTTTGTAAACATATTGTCCAAATTTATTGTCATACCTTCAATGTCTAATTTCATTTTATTTTTTCCCTTTCTTTTTGCTGTCTTTTGATTGGACGAATTTCTTGTTCATTTAGGTCTACATGTAGACTCACATCTTGGTTAGATGAGGTGTTGCTTGCCCTCGACTCTGAGATCATTGCCTTCTTCGTGCGAACAAGGTGATCAACGGACTGTAGAGTAAACATTGAACGGGTTTTTACGATTCTCCATACACGCTCGAGATTAAATGCAATGTCGTTATTTTCCTTGCGATGTTTTTTCATACGCAAACCGTAATATGTTCTTATAACTGTGGCTGCTACAATACGCACTATAAATACTATTATAATTTGTGTTATGTCAGTGCGATCGTATGACAATAGTAATTCTATTGGGTGTACCTGGAGGACGATTCTCATTGTAGTAGCTTGCAATACATCCCCAGAAAGCATCCACCTTCTGATCATTGCTGATGATTGGATCATCACTGATAGTAACGAACGATCTCGCTAAAATCTCGTCTTCAAACTAACTCTAGGTGGACCTCTATCTGTTACCCGCAACGTCAGAATCTGCCTTCTCCAAATTTGCAAGTTCAATTGGGGATTCACGGTCAGATAATTGAGTCTATGGAACAAAAGTCGGAGTAAATAGTTGATGTTAAAAACATACCAGTTGCATGTGGAATAGATGGATAATTTTGTGGATATGGTCATATGGATTATATGGATAATTTGGTGGATATGGATATATGGATTTGGTGGGTATGGATTATGTGGATAATTTGGTGGATATGGAAAATATCAATAATTTGGTAGAATTTGTGAATTTTGAGAAAAGAATTTTCTTTCGTGAATCCTTGGTTATTTTCATCCATTTTGGAGGAAAATAGGAAAAGATTTTTAGAAGGATTTAGGTGTTTGAAAGATTGAAATAAGGCGATGAGTATTTATAGATTTTAATTTTGATTTTGTTTAAGCTATCCGTTGAAAAAACTGTTGAAAAATTAAAACTATCTGTTGCAAAAACTATCCATTTGAAAGATTTTTAAATTTTTAAATAAAAAAAGATATATATTAAATAAAAAAAAGTTTTTGACTGGGGTGGGCCAGCTTGTGCCCACCCCCACGTATGGACCATGAATAAGAGCATCCGCAACGCTAATGCGTTATAACATTCACCACCTCATCAAAAGATATGAGGCCCACTGCCACATATTCATTATAACAACATATCTCTTTTACTCACATCCTTTTAACATTAATATGGGCCCCACCATCCACTTATTCATCCATTTTATTAATTTTTTAAATAATATTAAAAATTTTATAATTTAAAAAAGAAAAAGAAAATATTAAAAAAATTAAGAGAGAGGGTGTTCAAAGGTGTTCAAACCTTTGAACACCCTCTCTCTTCTCTCTTGTGAGTGAGCATTATAATGCCCACTCAAAATGGAGAGGGGGTGTTAAATGGGTGTTATAACACCCATTTAACACCCCATTGTGGGTGCTCTAAAAAAGGGCAAAAAAAACAATGAACGCGTTCAATGTTTTTTTGGGTCCATGCATGTTATAACACTTCGTGCATTGATTTTAACATTCCCATCCACGTTATAACGTGGTATTAATCATCCAATGCGGATGCTCTAAGAGGAAGGGAAATGGGAAGGTGACAACTTTTATGAAGATTATTATGATTGAGAAAGGAGAAGGTAAAGAAAGGAGTTCATGACTAAGCACTCTCCTTTTGTTGAGGAGGTAGTGGCCAAAGATATGCCTCCTTATTTTTGAATGCCAAACTAACTAAAACGTGGTCCTCTAAAATGGTACATAGAGTTGCAAAGACACTCCATTGGCCATTGCTCAAGAAGCAAGGGTCCTCTTTGATTAAAAAAAAAAAAGGTGTCTCCTAATGAATTGTATGGAACTACTTGGTTCATTGATAAAACTTACATGATGCCCAACATTGAACTTGGTGTCATCTTTGCTGCTACACTGGACCTACATCCTCAAGGGAGAAGGTATGCCACACCAAACAATCTAACACATAATCATGGAATAGATAGGAGGAGAAGGAAGTGATATCCAGTTTATCCCCCAAAATATCTTGATTTTCATACTCTTAGCTAGGCAAGGAGTCTACTACCAAAGGCAAGGGAAACTGGGACACCTAGCTCCTGCCTTGACTCAAAGAAATACTAGAATGGTGAACAAGTTGTACAAACTACTAATCAGAAAGGAAACGGAGATTTACAATAACATCATTGTTACTAAAAGCAAGGCCATCGGACTATGTCATATGCCTCCAGTCACCTTCCAGATCATGAGGCATAACAATCTATGGCTCAATCTAGAGAAGTGTATGTTCAATGTCAGATTAGTAAGTCTATCAGTTTCATGATCAACCACAAGGTAATGGAGGATAACCACACAATATCGTAATCTTCCTTGACATGACAACCCTAATCACCATATATGAGGATTCTAGAAGTTGACAGGGCATATAGAAATCATAATTCCTTGTCCAATCAATCAATTGTAGCATGTTGTTTTTTAAATCTGAAAGTAGAAAGACAAAGGAGTGAAGGACTTTCTTATGGGAACAAAAATGTGACAAAGCATTTCAAGAGTTCAAGGATTATCTCAACATTTCACCACTCTAAGGCACCTAGAAGAAAGAGATAAGGGCAAAGCCACATTTAAGGTAGCCCTGAAGCAGTGGCTCTGGTTTAGCTTGAGGAGAGGAAGGGAAAAGCTAAAAACTGATCTGCAATATATACCATTCCCTCAATGGCTTGAGCTTTGGTGATGTTGAAATCTGCTACATCTACCATTGGTTTTTAATTAATTTTAGTTTTCTAATTAAGATTAGGGTTAAGATAAAATTGAATTCAAAGTCTAGATTATATCAGGGTAAGCCATCTCATCATGATGTGATAGATCTAAGCCCTGTAACTCTTTGTGAGATGTTGTTTAAGATTTTGCATCTGTATCAGGATTAGGCACCCTCTTCCCTCTCAATGGTTTGTGTGCTCAACCCATAGAAGATCATTTAAGGGGAGAGGAGGAAGACTAAGCCATATAAAAGAATACACTTTTAGTTTTCACAAATTAATTATCTTGTTCCATAGGTTATATGGTTATCTTGAGCAGAGAACTTTGTATTTATATATGACATTTGAGGCACTATGCAATAATCCAACAGATCAACATGGGATTATCTGGGGTCAGGACCAAAATTTGTTCCACACCAGGACTTTAAATGTTGCTATTTGTCAAATATGTATTATATTTCTATTCTCAATCGACATGGAAAATTAAAAAATTGTCCTTACCTAAAATGATAAGGGAAGGAAATTCAGGGTAGTTTTCAAGAGAGGGCAGTGGACTAGAGATCTTCTCTCCTATCCCTTTGCAGCCATAGGAAACTAGGATCAACTGTAAGTTATCGACATCAAGATCTCTCAGGGTCACCGCTTAAGTAACTCCCTCAATTCTTGAAGGTGGCGTTGCCACAAAAATGGAGCATTTCGTTAACAAAGTATGGCAATGTGAGCTCAATAACTTTGTTGAAGAGAAGTTGTTATACTTCTATTAGAATTTAGACTCACAATATTGATTGTAGATACTTAAACACGTCAGGTTTTTTAATTTATAAGGAGATGAAGATCTTTAGAAATATGAAAGAATTGTACTCTCGACCTAATGTGAATCATGCTGCTCTACTGAAAGCATTAATCATCCTGCAACAAGGTAGAGGCTTTAATTGTGGCATTCTGTGATTATATGATGAGTTAGGTTCTTTGCTTGATGCATTGCCTGTCATGGACCCTTCCCAAGGCATTGTTCAAATGAATGGAAAAGAGCCCTTCATGAGGCATCGTTCAACCAAATGATGCAGTGGTGACATGGTTAACTTGCAAGAGAAACAACCTTGATGTCTCATTGTCTACTGCCTTTACACTTCATCTACTCCCTCCATACCTATGTCGGGTACTGAAAATATTTAGACACCAACACTTTGAGTGCACACTCAATATTTCTCTTGATCTGCAGCCATGTTAGATATTTGTACCCGTCCGAGTAACATAGATGCTACTTAGCCTATTGATGTTGGGAAGGAACAACTGCCTAAATGAGCAACTTCGACACTGGCTATCTGAAAACGTGGGGCATAATTCTCCACCTTCAGGAGTTGTTCTCGAAGGTGAATACCTAGTGGACTAGGGAGGAGATAGATGTCCGGTGAATCAGGTAAGTGTGAACCAGATAGAAGGATTGACTCAAAAATCCAAAATAAGAATCTTGGTTCTCACGGTGTTTAGGTGAATAAGGGTTATTAGCCATGCAATAACAAAATGAACCTGACAATAAGATTTGTTAGCTGTTTACTTTTTTTTTTTTGACTGACATTCAAAGTTAGTTTCTCTTCAACCACTTTCTTGACCACCTAGAACATCTTCAATCTCGCAGCTCCTTACCATCTGAGCCTCTTTAACATCCTCCATGCTTCCAGCCAAACATCAACATCATTCTTCTCAACCTCTGCATCTTTAAACTCTCAAAGCTCATTCCTAGCTGCGAGCAATTTGGCATACCAAATCGATTGACCAAACCTAAGAGCAATGCATAGTCATTGGCAAAGGTTGATATTTTTCATGGTCTTCGGTAGAGTATGAACTTGATCTTGGTAATTTGTTCAAACTGGTACAACTCTACAACTATGTTACCTTTTGCATCCTTTAGTTTACATATTTTTATGATTTACTCTGATTTTTTTTAGTGGTATTAGCTGTGTGCTATGGTTGCACTAAGTCTAAGTTTTGTACCCAAGTCAGCATTTTATTTAGTGTCCTTGTGAACGTGAATTACAGCAACGATCTCATCTTTCCTTTTTCTTTCATAATTTTTCATGGCCCTACTTTGGTGATTTATGAACTCTTTACTCAATAAATAATAGCTTTGTTGACCCACGAATTTTTCACTTTATCGGTGGCTTTTCTTCAATAATGCTGTGGGTTCTTTCTGATGGACAAACGATGTATCTGTTTTTTCCTTACGTCTTTGCCTCTGTGTTCTGCCCCATCTTTGTATCTTTAGTTTATGCATAGCATCTACTATGCCACATGAAATTGTTCAATAATGTGCTTGTTGACTGAGGCTAAATGGAACTCATTACTCCTTGGTTTTCAGTTATTTTAAACTAAAGACTCCCAATGTGCCTCAAAGTTGAAATCTCTTTCGAATTGTCAATGTTGATAAGCCAAAAGTGTGTATATGTCTGTGCTGCTAAAGTCTCATGCTGTCCCATGTTACTCTTCTGGTAGGATGTCTGGTTTGCCTCATATATTTAATCCACTACACTTATATAACCTTATCCTATGTATCTCCTTTAAAAGGCAGAAGACGAGTGCCAATGACGTAAAAGAAACCTCACCGATGCCCTGGCTCCTTTATTGGTCCTGGAACTCATTTTGAGTGAACAATTCAGCTAAACAGAAGGATGAAGAATGATGTTGCTCTGAACACAAGGAACCGCCCTCGATGATGATCTGCATGCAGTACTGAAAATGGTACCAATAAAGTATGCTGTGTAGGACCTTTGAATCTCTGAAACAGACTACAAAGAAAAAGATCTTTTACAAGTAGCATTTAGATGGCACAAACAATGGTGATGCTTCTCATCAAGAAAGGAAAAGGTGAGTAGATTCTCAATCCAATAACTCGCATTAGTTTGAATGGCTCCAGCTGAGGTATGATTTCTTTGTAGGGGCTAACCATACAATGATGAGCAACATCAGGATGGCAAAGTGAAGGGAGCAGCTGTTGGAACATTGAACAAAGTTTACTCTGGAACATGAAACTGCTATAATAGTATGGAAGCGGTAGCTGTCGGCGAGGGCTCTACCATGTTTCATGCTCAAAGCACTTTTCATTCATTGTCCCATTTTTTCCCCTTATCCGTTTCCTTTTTCTCCCGTGGTTGATCTTGAATCATGTTGATGCATTGAGGTGGATGAGGTGCGTGGAGCAAAGGCATCGGTTGTTGCATTTGCAGACGAACTTTAAGAAAATTATTGAGAGTCCATGGATATGGAGCATTTTACCAAAAGGTCTCGTTCCTTTTGCGTAGTTAAATTAATATTTAATTTCAAATGTTGGGTCCGTTTCTGAGCCCATGGATCCACTGAGCTAAGCCCATGGGCTCGGCACAGTAGACTAGTCTTTCGTTAGCAAACAGTGAGAAAGTAGCTTATCTGTATTGCTGTGCAGTGCTTAATTTCTTCTAACTCTCTTTCTTTTTTCTGGGAAGATTACAAAAAGCACTAGTTGATTTCCCGATGTTTTTAGGGATAGATAATGGTAGAGTATATCAAAGTTTTTTGGATACGAATTAAAACCGTGGCCTTGAGTTTTTAGGGGTGACTTATTTACAAAATATATTTAAAGGGGTGTTTTATTTAAGACATTTAGCAGATAGCTAAGCTTTCAGTTATGGTATATTATAAGAATCTTAAGACTGATAAATGAGGAGTTGCTTGTGCTTCCGGATGCTTTCAGATATATCTGGTGAGTAAAGGTAGTCTACTTTCATGATTAATTGGGACGGTAAGGGTTTAAATACCTGAATTATTAAAAATATATATATAACATAAAATAAAATTATTCTAAATTTAGATTATTACACGGAATATTATTGTGTCAAAATATTTTGTATTTATTTAAATTGTTTCAATATATTGAAATTGTTCTAATTTAATGAAAAGCATTTTACTACTGTAGTAGCAATTTTGGTCATAATTATTTGTATTGAGGAACAATTTGATATATATTATTTATAGCAGTGATGGTCAAAATTGTTACACGTTATTGTAGTAGTTATAGCTAATAGAATTGGAATAAAAATATTTTTGAGAAAAAAATACAATGAGATTCTTTATGATAACTTTTAAAATGAAACATCCTTTTGATAATAAAAAGGCATTTTTTTGCCCAAGATCTTTTGGATGAGATACATTTATTTTTGTGAGAATAATGATTGAACAAATATTGATAAACTATTATCACTAGAAGCTTTGAACAAGAAATGTTCTCTTTTGGGATGCTTCCATAGCAAGATTGAGTGAAAAAGAAATATATGAAGGAAAGGACAATAATCATTTGGTGCTTTGGTGTCATATTGTTTTAAAGGATTCATTAACCCTTGTCCTTTTAATTTTTAGAACCAATTAACTACTTAAGATTATTATTTGTGTTAGTGTAGTTTGTATATTTTCATGTATTTGATGCCCTATCTTTTAGAGCTTTGCTTAAAAAGTTTTTGCGCTTGATGATTGAGATTTAGGGTTATTCTTGAGATCTATGGCAATGTCATCTAGATGCTAATGATGTTATTAGTGAGAACAAGATAAAATGAAATCCTTTACATGTCTATTTTGATGCTACTTGACCTAGATTAATTATTTTAAATGATAAATTCATACGAGAAACAAATAAAAGAAAGACAAATAATCTCCTACCAACATTATCGAAGACTAAATAGCAAACAACCATCGCCAAATTGACAGCTAAATTTTTGTCCAAGTTAGTTGTTATACTCACTGCATACAAATAAGGAAACAAGTCCCTAAAGAAAAAAAGCGCATAATTAGAGACTATAATCTCCTTCACTATGAAATTAATCCATAAAGTGGAGCTTGCCACAAAGACGAGGCAAATTGTAGAAGGTTATATAAACCTAGTGGTAATAACCCCAAGAGAAGTAACAACTACATCCTATTGAATTAAGCTTCATAGCATTTCACTAACCTTAGCTTGGCTAGCCGCTTGGATGTGAGAATAGGTTCTCATTGAATGCATTTCATAGTTCCCCTAGAGTATTGAACAATTAATAATAAGGGTACTTTAATTTATTGAGTTGATAGGAAAGATCTAAAATTGTGACCAAATTGATACTATTTTGCTTTGATTTGAAACCAAACAAAAAATTTTAGTTTGGTCTTGGTTTGGTTGGCTTTGAAATGACAATTAAAAAATGAATCTACGTACATTCATAAAAATAATTGAAAATTGCCTTTAAATAAAGTTTTAATGAAAACAAACTGTAATAATAGAAACTTTAATTGTTCAGCTCAGTTCTAACAATTTGTGTATGCTTAAACTGAATTTGTTAATCTTTTATAGATTAGAAATGAAAATCAAGCTTAAGACATGCCTCTTCATAAAAAAAAATCCATAGAATCAAATAGACATATGAGTGATCCTCTCCAATGTTGGAAACCCTTACCACCCTCTTGGTTACTTTGGTGACCTTATGTACAAACTTTTCTTTACTAGACGAGAATTTTTTAAAATGTTATATATGGTTCTAAGTTAACGATAGGTTGATTCAACTAGCCACAACTTCATTAACTACTTTCAGTCAAGGTTAAAAGAAGGATACCAAGGCCTTATTTATGTTGGGACGATGGTTTTTCATCCTGATTAGATCTAATCAGGATATTTTTAAAATTTAATAACATGATTCAAGTTATACTAGATGATATATTTATTACCTTATATCGACTTTCACAAATAAGTCAAGCATCATAGCTAGATATGATTTTGCCTGATATAGATTTTCATAGCATCATAAACTTACATATACACTTGACACCTCAAATGCATGCTCCGACAAGGTTGATTTGTTGTCGATCAAGATGAATTTTATTCCACTGACTCATTTATTTTGATCGATTAGAGAATTTTATAAGCCCGTAATATAAAACTTTACTTTGATGATGATTATCTTTTTTTTTGTCTTTGTAATTATTTGTTTGTTTTAGTCAAAATGATTAATCTTGAGATTTTCGATCCACCGCTGATAGTTTATCTAGAGAGCATGTATTCCTCCTTCCTCCATCACTTTTGAGTCCTCAGTATAATGAAGCAAACTGATTCTCTCAAATTTAAGGTTAGAAATATGAAAGAAGTGTTCACCAATTCATATTGAAGCTCCAAATTAAAAAAGAATGTTGTCTATTCTAAGAAAAGTCTAAGCTTGTTTTGAAATCTAATCAATCATATAATATCAGTTTAATTTGTTCATGTTTTTAAAAGTGCAGTAATGTATTACGTTTTAAACACCTGCACAATATCAACATGCATCATATTCTACTATATTTTCTTGGGTGCGACTAATATAAGTCCAGAGATTATCTAATTATCACTTTTTGCATAGGTTGACAGGTCCATGAATTAGATAAATGAACATTCATCACCTGAGATTTTATCATTAAAAAAAAAAAGCGATGGAAAATAAGCAGGAAATCATTTCCATTACCATTCATTGCAACCTATTTGACTAGCTATCAACCTCTTGGATGATTCATTGGACACCTTCCAGAGGAACCAGCCTTTGAGATAGATAATTCATCAACGATATCGATTACAGTGTTTCTATTTAGTTTGGAAGTAGATGCCCTCTCCTCATGTTCCTTGTACCTGATCAAGTATCTCTTCATGGCATTCCCATAATAGTCTAGCCCAAGTGTCTTCATAGCACTACAAATGTCATCTCCATTGACGCTCTTGCGATCATCCTTGTGGCATATGTCCGCAGCCTCTCCAGTGATGAAGCCAATGAACTCGGAAGCACATTCTTGCATGGTTTCTTTTGCTTCCTTGGATATCTTGGCATTAGGCGGAAGTACTTTCTTCATGATTCGCCCCACATTAGCGATCGGCAGTAGATGTTCTTGCAGCTCACTAATGCATGCATCTCCTGAAAAGCTACTTGTGGCATTTGGGGCATTGCAGTCATGGCCTTCAGGCATGCCTTCCATCTCAAGGGAGAAGCTAAAATTCATGAATAGGTTTACACATGTAGCTCCTACTTCCCATGCCCTTAGAAGGGAACACATCAACATGGCATATATCAGCAAATGCTCTGCCATTTTTTTACAACTATTTGAGTATAAAGCAGATCAATGTAAATGGTCAGGGTCTTTTTTCTTGAACTACTCACGAAAGGAAGATTATATTGGTGCTCCGAATCCTAACATTATTCGGTGTGTCGGTTGGTCATTCCTCAACTTAACTATTAGTGGAACAACTTGTTTTAAAGAACAGCCACACTTTTGGCTATTCTAGTAAGAATAAGGATTGTATGTACTATAGTGAATCTTGTTTTCTTTTTATGAACTTTAGTCAGCTTTCTTATGGCTAGTTTGATATAGGTGAGCATCTAAAGCCATTTTTTTTACAACTTATGGGAGAATGTGGTACAGTTACTTAAAGCTTCATATAACTCAATAAACTGAAACATATTATTAGAGACGGGTTATAAAATTGAAAAAGTAAGTTCTTGATGTTATATAAGAAAACTACTATTCTCAGTATAGAAGTAATAAAAAATTTGATCAATACTCACGTACAAGAAAAGGTTAGGTTATAAAATAGAAAAAGTAGGTTCTGGATGTTATATAAGAAAATTACTATTCTCAGTATACAAGTAATAAAAAATCTGATCAATACTCACGTACAAGAAAAAGTTCGGTTATAAAATACAAAAAGTAGGTTCTGGATGTTATATAAGAAAACCACTATTCTCATTATACAAGTAATAAAAAAATCTGATCAATAGTCATGTACAAGAAAAAGTGATCATTATTGAGTCGTTAATCGGTTGCTAAATACATTTAGCAATGGATTAACGATAGAAATGATCGGTTGCTAATTTTTTCATTGTTATTTCTAATGACCGATTTTGATTCAGTCACTAAAATTAACTACCAAATATAATTTATCGTTTGCTAATTTAGCGATCAATTTTTAATCTGATCTCTAATTTTAGCAATTGATATTTTATATTTAGTTGTTAATTTTAGCGACTGAATCAAAATCGAACATTAAAAATAACGACAAAAAAGTTAGCGACCGATATTTTATTGGGTCACTAACATTAGCGATCGATATTAATTCGGCCGTTAATTTGCAATTGAAAATTTTATTCGATCATTATTTAACAACTGAATTTTATTTTGGTTGTTAAATTGGTCATTAATTTACCATTTTCTTGTATCAACTATATATATCTCAATTTACATATCAGTGTTGCATGAAACCCTAACAATACTAACACCCGACAGGATAACGATTATCCCGCAAACTAACGAGAGAGGAGATTGTAGAACTTAAAAAAAGAGAAAGCTAAAAAATAAGGAAAATTCATCAAATTTACTAGAAAAGAAAACTTTGTTGATGAAAAAAGGATTAATTCTTATACAGTTATTTGTGTTTATATGAACTCTATACCCTATAATTAAGAAAGGGAAGAAATCCTAATATATGAACTTTAATTCCAATCTTGTAAAAAAATAACAGGGATCTTTCCAAAAAAGAAAATCTCTTGGAAGAAATCGAAATTAACAGAATATGATAGATAAACTAGGACCTATAAATATCAGAAATATCAAAATTACCCTAAATACTATAAAAATAAAAATAACTAAAACAATAGTAATAAAATCTTCAAAGGCTCGGTTGAGAGCCTAAATGGTGGAATTTGGGTATGAAATTTAGTCGTTACGGGTTCCTTCGTAACAAATATAGATTTTGAAATTTTACACGTGTGGTCGTCGATAGAATCTGATTCCAAATACCGAATCAAAAATTATGACTCTTTAAAATTTGGATTGATCCTGCATGAAGTACATAGACACAACAATTCATGTGATTAAAACGAAATATAGACACAACAATGAATTGTTGAGGCAGCTTAACATATTCTCTTTGCAACTTCAGTATGAAAATATATTGCAAAACTTTCTATGTTTTCTTCAATCTGCAAGAGAGATGTTGCTCTTCTATAATTTCCTAACGAATTCAGTGCACAGTATGTTGATCATCTTATTATTTAGTAATTCATATGCCAAATATGATAGTCTCGGTTGATTTTGTACTTTGGATACTGAGATTAGGACTTATATTAATAAAAAGTACAAATAAAGGACCATGTGATCATAGACAATAGAGAACTCATTACATTGAATGAAGGGGAAAACGTAGATAGTGCAGTGTGCACATTATGATGAGCAAGAACAATAGTTAAGTAACTCTGACTATTGTCTACCATTAGTCTAGTTTTAACCCTAGATCAAGGAAATGGTACTAAAATCTATAAAGTCTCAATTATTTCAAACTACATGCTGATTATTCTTTCATAACATAAAGGAGACACTTGTTGACAAGATGTGCTATACACATAAGCCTTAGCACAAAGGGTCATAGCTCTCTTCAAAATATCGATAACAAATTGAGGGATCAAAGTGAAAGAACTGCATTCATACAAGAAGTGAAAGAAGATTTTTTACAGCATTAATCGATTAATCCTTATTAACTCTATTCTTGCTGTTTCATAAACTTTACAAGTTAAGCTTCAAGTCACTTTGTTATTTTGGAAATACAGCATATACTCAACATGATCATATGCAACAGAAATTTTATTTTTGAAGTTAAAATTATTGGTAATTAAGATGTTGTTCTAAGCTCTCAGTAAGTGAATTAGTTCCTATGATATTAGTTTGCCAGTGCAATTTTAATTTCTGTTATCGATGATGAGAATTCCATTGTTCATCATAGAATTTCAGTTATTCTATATTGCATTGGTCTGCATCAACCTTTTGGCTGCAACAAATTGATTATATTGAAACTTCTCATTCTTCTTTTAACAGAAGCACCACATTTAACCCTAATACTCAAAGATTCAAATATAGTTTTTTAATCTAGGTATTTAGCTCTTTGAACTTATTAATCCTAGAGGTCACTAGACCAGTTCCATCGAATTTTTTTTATTGACCATCAGGATAAATCTGAAAAACACAGATGAGTTTTGACGGATGATCCAACATCATGAGTAATTCAAATATCACGGACATATGATATATCCTACTTGAGATTTAAATTCACTACACGGGAGTTCGTCCTATATTTTACCATTGCCCCGAGACAAGATTCAAGCCCTTCTCGAACTTAATCCAAAAAGAACTGTGGATCATTGTTTCTCTTAAAAGTTGAGAATTTTAGTAGTTAATTAATAAGGAGCTGCGCAGTACTTTCTCATTAGTTTATGTCCAACAGATATCACGGTTGCCAAAGTTAAACTAATATATAAGATCATGCAGTTTGTGATGACTAATTAGTGCTATGAATTTTTTTAGTACAATGCCAAAGTTAGAGCAACATATTATCTAGGGTCACTAAATCATGTCTTTGGACAACAAGATTTTATTCCTCCTAGCTCGTGCCACATAACCATAAATAGTACAGATTACACGAATCTCAAACCTAGAACCCACACCGATAAGAACAAAATGACTGTAGTGTTTTTACTCCAATACAGTGGAAACTTCAAACTAAGCCAAATTAAGGAGCAAAGCCCTAGGAATTTTAAGTCTTTTGAGGATTATATTTGCATTTATTGTGGGTTGATCTTGTTTAAAATAGGAGGAGATGAAACACTGGGTATGTGGCTATGATGTTGACTGTGAAAAGATTCCACGGTGAAAATCAGAAATGTCGTGTGATCCTGCGTGTCAAAAATAAAAAGTAAAGGAAAAAACATCAGCAACCGGATCAGGGAGGAACCCCCGACACAAGCACTTCGACACTCAAGTCAAATAGGTGTTTGAGAGAAATACAATGAATAGTGGAAATGAAAAAAGTGGAATCTGAGTGCCTTAGGTTGAGTTCGCGTAATGTAACGTATCTGCGCCTCTAGATGGAGACCCGCTTTTAGAGTGTTACTTTTACTCTCTGTATGAATCTTGATGTATTTCCCAAAAAGGACCAACTCTTCTGTCTCTATGATAACTTTTCAAAAATGGACTCACCATTTCTGTATTTTGTAGTGTAGAAGCTTCCTCACACAGACAATACAAGGAATATTCCTTTGACGCCCTGACAGTCATTACACAAAATGCCAAGAAGGAATATTAAGTCGTTGAGTATGTGGACCACCTATTTGCTTAATGGATAGGCTAACTGGCTGACCGAATCCTCTTTGTAGTCCGATAAAGGATGGATGTCACACCTAAGGACTTAGCGTACGCTTAGCCCTTATACTTATGTAAAGAGTTTGGTCTGGTCGGGTCATGTGTCTAGCATGTCTGATTGGACCTCTGGTTTGATTAGCTAGAGCACTTGGTGGAGTTACCTGACTCAGCTTTGAATGCCACTGATACAGCTCAGGGTTTTGTTGACTCTGAGGGACTTAGTGCTCGATTGGCTAGACCATTCGATCGGGATATACATGATTGAGCCAATGTCGTGTGTCAATTCCTCTTGGACTTTGACCGCCATGCCACCTGGCTTTCTTGACTTTGACCCGACTTTAGGGACCCACATTATTTACCGTATCATGGGCTAAAGCTAATGTTTAACAAAAACAATGTATTAGAGTAAAAAGTGATATCACTCAATTTGAGCAGTTTAGTATTGCCGACTCTACGATAAGATACATACAAGTAAATTATAGGGAGTATTTTACCTTAGCACAATGACCTTTTATATGGGAATGGTCAGACAACAACATGAATATCAAACTATATATGTTAGCCAATTAGCGCAAAAAGAAAGGAAAAAAATAGATAAATTATCTATATATTAATCTAAATGATTAATACGAACAATTAAATGTACACTAAAAAAATCTAAATTAGCAATGGAATTAATATTCAGTCACTAATTAACAATCGAATATTATAATTAGTAACCGAATATTATTTCGATCTCTAATTTAGCCATGGAATTAATATTTCATTGCAATATTGGTCATCCTTGTTGGATCGATAAAGACGAGAGAGGGAGGTGTGAATCTCATTCGTTCAAAATCTTGTCTTTTCATAATAATAAAAATAAAAAGAGTTAAGTAGCGGAAATAAAAACAAATAAAGACAAAAGACAAGTCTCCTTTTTTACTTGGTTCGGTGCCCAACTGACTCCTATTTTAAGGCCCATGATCTTTGATCACTTTCATTGAAAAAATTCACTAAATGATGAAATAGTACAAGTATAAATACAATGTACAAGTAAAATAAAGATACTGACAAAATAGAAATGACGATGAATCTTGGTTGTCGGTGAGCCTTCCGAAGTCGTAGCAGTAGGAACTTGCACATGTAGTAGAGTTACAAAAAAAATGAAGCAGAATGAAGAATTCTTATCTCAACTTGAACCCCGAGGCCTTCTTTTATAGACATCGTTCAGTCGACTTAAAAATCGTTGGGTCGACTAAACCTATCAGTCAACTGAACCTCTTATCAATTGACTGAAGTTTACGCCCTTCCTTGTTTGCCTTGTTCTGATCCATCCAATCCCATAAATCACGCTAATCGGTCGAATGATCTAGCTGATCGGTCGACCAAACCTGAATCTTCCAATTCTGCGTCAATTCAATTCGATCTTTGCCATTTACCAAAATTGGATTAGTCAACTGAACTACTTACGTTGGACCAGTCCCAATGGTCTGTGCGACCATGTGTTTTGGTGTTTGGGCAAAGAGTTTAAGTTAGGTTCACCCTTGTATTTGATATGTGTATTTGAGTTGTGTAGGTTTACAGGATACACATATGACTCAGGTTGATGGCTTCGAGTCCGGTGAAGGATGGATCATCTGAGAGACCGTGGACAAGGCAACAAGGTCAAGGGCTGAGGGAAGCGACTTTAAGGCATCCACGAATGATGACATTGGGGACGAGCCGCGAGCTTGAATGCATCTGAGTGACGAGAGCCAAAGGAAGTAGGCTTGAAGAGGTCAAGGCTGCAAAGAAGCGTCAAGTGAGTCGTAAGGGTGTGTTGGTTGCTACTCGGAATACCGTCCTAGTTCTCTTGTACAAAAATTTATACAAACATAGAACTATCCTAGCTACCCATGTGTTCTACTAAAGTTAAATTTGGATTGCAAACGATACTTAACATTATTAATCCAAATTTTCCCTTTAGAAGTTAAACTTGAATTGGGAACGAAACTTAACATTCTTACTTCAAGTTCAACCGATATGATTTTCCTAAGTTAAACCATATTACAAAAGTTGATCAAATATCTATTTCAAGGATCGACTTCCAGGTCAAACGTGGCGAGGCACTAGGTGTTCTTGGGTATGAGATCATCCACCACTGCCTAGACAAAGCCTTTCGAAGAAATCAGATATTTAAACTTCTCACAGTAAACTAGGTTTAACTACAGAGACCTCAATAGAAACACATTATTGAAACATGAAATCGAAACAAATATCGATAACAAAAATGATAATTAAAACCGATAACCTCTTGTGTTTAGTTTTACAAGATCTATACAAAAAGGATGCACTAGTTATGATGCGGAAACTTATAACTAGTTATACCTTTCGTAGCTTATAGACCTCTTGATCTTCTATTGTATTCCTCTCCTTCTCTTGGACATCGTGTGGGCGACGATCTTCCAAGATGAAATCCACCCAAGCCTTCTAGTCTTGCTTCCATGTTTCGGCCACCAACAACCTTCAAGGATGATGAGTTCCGGCCACCAACCAATCTCCAAGGGATGCTAGGAAACAATGCCTCCTTTCTCTTCTTCTTCTCCAAGAAAAATCCGGCCACCAAAATCTCTCCAAGAAGGTGATGCCGCCGGCCACAAAGAAGAAGAATAGGGGAAGAGGAAGGGCTATCCACAAGGAATAAGAGAGGAGGAATAGAAGATGTGTTGTTCGGTGAGGCACCTTTACCCTCTCTTTTACATTTTTTGGTCTTGGCAAATAAGGAAAGTTTTAAACATAATTAAAACTTCCTTATATTCTTTGCCAATGACTAAAAAGGAAAGTTTTAAAACAAAAAAATTAAAACTTCCTTTTCTTCTTGTCATGGCCGATCACCCCTTTAAATCCAAACAAGGAAAGTTTTAAACATGAAATTAAAACTTCCTTATTTGTTTCCAATAAGAAATTTTAATTAAAAAATTTCTTTCTTTAAATCCCTTCATGGTTGGTTATAAAAGGAAAATTTTATAAATTAAAATCTCTCTTTTAAAACATGTGGATGGTTACAAAAATGAAAGTTTTATCAAAAATTAAAATCTTTCTCTTAACTGCAAATAAGGAAAGATATCAAATCTTTCTCTTAATCCTTTGTAGAAAGATTTTAAAATTTTAAAACTCTCTTTTAAAACCATGACTTCCATAAAATGAAAGATTTCAAAATTTAAAACTCCCTTTTTATTTCAATGTGGCTGGCCACCCACCCTTGCTTGGGCTCCAAGCTAGGGACGGACACAACTTGGCTCCCTTCTTGGTTTGGTTTGACCGGCCCTAGCTTGGGCTCCAAGCTAGGCTTGGCCGGCCACCAAGAGGTGGGTAAGAAAGTGGGGTTTGGTGGATATTGTTAGACTTTTAAGCCGCAAAAACCACTTTTTGCGTTGCAAAAACCTCGAAGCTGTTAGGATCTTCGGATGGCTAGAGAGGGGGGGGGGGTGTGAATAGCCTCCTCTAAAACTTAACTAAATTCTTCAATCAAATCGTTAGCGTAGCGGAAATATGCACATGAAAATCTAATACAAAGAAAAGAAAGACACACACCACTAACACCAGTATATACGAGGTTCGGGGATAACTTGCCCCTACTCCTCGGCGTGTCCGTAAGGTGGACGATCCCTTGATCTTTCGGTAGATCACACCCCGGAAAGATACCGGCTAAAAATTTCTCCTTCTCGGTGGAGTAACCTCTCCACAAAGTCTCAGAAAAATATGTAAATAAAGCACAAGACTTACAGATCAGTGGCTAAAGAGAATGAAGAAAGACACTCACAGCCACGCGAAGACAGCAGTTAAACAGAGCACAAGAAGGAAGCACAGCCAAGAACTCAAAGCTCAGCACCTTTGTTTGATCGACCGAGAGTTCTCACTTCAAACCTCTCTTCATCCTTCTTCTTATGCCTCTGCTTCCACTGTGTTCAGCCGTCCCGAATTGCTGTCAACCTGCACCGAATCCCTGCTGCAAGCTACAACATCGCCAATCACTCTTCCTCCTCCTCTGGTTCTCTGAACTCACACCAATAGAACCCATGGTCTTCACTGGGGCCTCTGAGCTCGAACCAATGAGCAAGAGTCAAGCTGATTCCCAACTGATTACAGCCAGATCACAGCCTGATCGCAGCCAGTAACCGTTGATGCTCCAATTGCACCATTTGCAGCGAAACACAGCAGAAAGAACCCTTTGTCTTATTCTTCTGATGGAGCTTAATTTGAATTTGAGCATTGGCATGATACCTACAATTTGCAACTTAAAAAGCTAACAACAGATGGTTAAATCAGATGGATCAGAAGTTACAGAGAAACAGCAGAAACTTCAGACAGTTTTGTGGATCGGTCAACAGATCGATCCACACCTTGTTGGACCGATCAGGCTATGGCCTGATCGGTCCAGGAGAGCTCTGATCGGTCTGTGGACCGATCAGGCTATAGGTGGATCGGTCCACAGACCGATCCCCTATACTCTCTCCCGAACTTCATTGCCTCCAGATCGGTCTCCAGACCGATCAGTAAATCTCACAGAATGTTGCTGATTGGTTACTGATCGGTCTACAGACCGATCAGTAATTCTCCAGTGAGTTACTGATTGGTTACTGATCGGTCTCGTGACCGATCAGATAACCATAGTATCACTGGATCGGTCAACAGATCGATCAGATATCCATAGTATCACTGGATCGGTCAATAGACCGATCCAATGCCTATGTAGGTAGGTTTAGAGCTTCCCAGCCCTAAACCCTAAAGCCTTCCTGGTCTAGAGAACGAGCTACCGAGCCCTCTCTGACCTAGTCCGGAGAACGAGCTACCGAGCCCTCTCCGACTTCGTCCGGTCCAGAGAACGAGCTACCGAGCCCTCTCTGACCTAGTCCGGAGAACGAGCTACGGAGCCCTCTCCGACTTCGTCCGGTCCAGAGAACGAGCTACCGAGCCCTCTCTGACCTAGTCCGGAGAACGAGCTATGGAGCCCTCTCCGACTTCATCCGGTCCAGAGAACAAGCTACCGAGCCCTCTCTGACCTAGTCCGGAGAACGAGCTACGGAGTCCTCTCCGACTTCGTCCGGTCCAGAGAACGAGCTACCGAGCCCTCTCTGACCTAGTCCGGAGAACGAGCTACCGAGCCCTCTCTGACTTCGCGTGCCAAGTTTCCATACTTGGACTTTTCCCTTCCACCTGAACAATATTGATCAGTAATCAATCTGAGTTTAATTAATATCTGATACAAACTTAAATCAGTGTCAACATCAAAACAGCAGCCAGGTCAGACCGTATCAACAATCTCCCCCTTTTTGTTGTTTGACAACACGATTTAAGTTTAGATCAGAAATGCTCATATTTCCCTAATTCTAGGGGAATCAAGATCCTCCCCCTAAGATGAATACAACACTAAAGAAGTCAATAATCCTCAAAGGTTATCCTCTCCCCTAAAATCAAAACTTCATTCATCTCTAAACTTAGTCATTTTCTCCCCCTTTGTCAAACACCGAAAAGGTGCGAATTAGGCAATAAGACTCAAAAGACTCCCCCTTAACCCATACTGTCTCTTTCTTAATCCACACAGAATTCACTCTAAGTGTAATATTAGACAGTAAATAAGAGACAATCAAGGTATGACATATGAAAGCATATAAATAGTCAATAAGAACTGAAAAATAAAAGGAAGCAAGTAATAGAAAAATGAGTAGCATAAACAGCTAATATCCAGGTCAGACACAGTATCTATCAAACAGTATCTGAAACATAGGCAGTCAAAATGACCAACATAAAACAAAGTGTATCAATCAGCATCCTCAAGATGAGGAGCATCATCATCATCTGCTGGAGGAATGAATCCCTGAGGCGGCATGCTCGAGGGTGGATAGCCCGAGTAATACTACGGCGGTGGGTAGCTGGCCATCCATCCCAGAAGCACCTGCTGCGTCGCTAACTGCTGACTGTGTAGATCATCGTAACGCTGGTCAATCCGAACGCGCAGCCCATGGAGCTCAGCAGCCAATAGCTCATCGTGCTGATCAATGCGGCTCTCCAGCTCAGCAATCTGCCAGCGCAGATCAGGATCAGCCTCTCCATACTCAGCAGCAGCAGGAGGAGGAGCAGCAACGGGAGCAACATCAACCTGTCGCGGAGGTGCCCGTGGTAGCTCACCCAGTGCTCTCCCGTCCTTCCAACGAACCACCCCATTCTGTCCTATGATGCCAGACTTGGAAAATGCACGTTTTCCAAGTCTGCAGTCCTGCCTCACCATCTTGACTATCCTTCCCTTGGAGACATCAATCTGTAGGGTCTCGAGCCAATCCGTAATTATATGCCCATAAGGCATATAAACTGTGAAGCTGGTAGGCTCACTATAGGAGATGATAGAAGAGTAGATGCTCGACATGATGTCAAAATCGAGACGCCAATGCAATCCATAAAGAATCAGGCAGTGATATGGTCGGATCTCTGACAAGGGTTTAGATGTGATTGGCAGAAGACAATTCGTGACAATCTTAAAGAGAATGTAATCTGGGGCAGATAGTCTTAGGGCTGCAAAAGTAGAAAAATCAACATCTAATTCATCTTGTCCACCCGGTCTAGGATGTCCGAAGAAATACTCATAAATGGAGGCAGATGAGACATCAAAGGGAGAAGGTAAGGGGTCTGGTAAATCAGGATATATGGAAAAAACATTTCCTGAACACCTCCGGCAAGCTAGATAATCAAAGAAGGTCGAGAAAGAGAAATCAATAGTTTGCTTAGCAACCTTAGTTTTATAATTAACATCATTAGTTTGATGAAGATTATTATAAAACTCAGATACTAAGTCGTAATTGATGTCCCGTTCTAAATAGACTAGAGAATCAAGTTTGTAATATGCAAGTATTTTCGACACAGATGGACAAAATTCATCCATAAATTTTTGATCCACAGACCTACAGGGAAGCAGTTTAAAGGTTCTTTGTTTAAAGGCTTGCTCAAAGTGATGGTTTGGAAATCTTCCAGAAACAGATGGTTGAGGTCGGGAGGGAGCCTTAGGTTTAGATTTCTCAGTTGATGACTTAGAAGTTCCCTCACCAACTTGTTTCTTTCTAAAGGTTTAAAAAAAATGGGACACGGATTGGGGTAAATAGGTGAGCACGGGAGCCACCAACAACTGAAAACCAAACCAAATTACACAGATATGGTGAGAAATGAAAATGAAGTGCCAAAATGAGTAGAGATTGGGGAGAATGGAGTTACCTTGGTGCCATCTATGTATCTATCGACGAACGGAGAGAAGAATTGAGGCGTAGGAGGGTGTCGGCTAGGGCTTCGGCGTGTAATGGGAGAAGAAAGGATCGGGAAGAGTTAAAAGGGATGGGACCGATCCAGGTGTTGACTGATCGGACGGCTTTCCGATCAGGATCTCCCTTGGTCTCTTGAATGCCCTGATCGGTCGGTGGACCGATCAGGATCCTTGCGTACCATTGGTCCTGAATACCCTGATCGGTCGGTGGACCGATCAGGGAATCTTCTGATTGGTCTCTGGACCGATCAGGATCCTCGCTTGGTCTCTTGAATACCTTGATCGATCGGTGGACCGATCTGGGAAAGATCAGCAAGCAAACAGAGAGTTCTGGATCGGTCGATAGACCGATCCAGCCTCTTCTGATCGGGCTGTAGACCGATCAGTGTCTGACAAATCGAAAATTCAGGAATTTCAGTAATTTGAGATTCGAAGAAGTTTTAGGGTTTCTAAACACTGAAGATTCAGAACTGAAGAAGTTCGGAAACTTCCAAATTCATAACCTAGAACCTGAAGAATCTTCAAACATAAATATTCCCGAAAGATGAGCTCTTACGGTCTGAAATTGTTCAGAACCAGAAAGTTACAAACATTAAAAAAAATAGACCAACTCCAAACGCATAGAGTTTAGGGTTCAGACGTTTTGAACCTTAAGGTTTCAAAACCAGAGAAACTTCTGAAACTATGATCTATAGTGAACCAGGGTATTAATCAAAAACTCATGCTTTTTATCACCTGGTTCAAAGCACATCCTTGCTATGATCAGTTTCAAGTTTGTCAAAGTATATCCTGTTGGTTGCTACTCGGAAAACCTAATGGTTCCACTGTACAAAAATTTTGTACAAAGGTCTGAACATTTTCCTAGCTACCATGGGTTCTTTTAAATTAAACTCAGATCGCCTACGGAACTTAACACGTTTGATCCTAAGTTTAATTTATTTGTTCTTTTAGGTTTAGACTTGGATCTCCTCCGGAACTTAACACTTTCGATCCAAATCACCTAGGTTATTAATTCTATTAAATATTAATTTCCAAAATTAGCTTCCAGTACTGACGTGGCGAGGCACATGACCTTCTTGGATATGGGAGCAACCACCACCGACTAGACAAAGTCTTTTAAGGAAAGCTAATATTTAATTTCCTTAAATAACTTTAGGTCAACCGAAAAGAACAATCAAATCACAAGGAAAAGAAAAAAACAAAAGAACACAACATCGAAAACAAATTCGAAATACTAGAATCGCATGCCTCTTGTATTTGATATTTTTACAAAGAAATAAAACTAGCATGATGCGGAAAAACATTACTAGTTATACCTTTCTTTTGAAGACAAAGACCTCTTGATCTTCTACCGTATTCCTCTTCTAACCTCGGACGTTGTGTGGGCAACGATCTTCCGAGATGAGAACCACCTTTCCACCTTCCTTCTTTCTTCTAGATTTCGGCCACAATAAATTTCTTCAAGGATGAAGAATTTCGGCCACCACCAATGCTCTAAGGGATATAAGCTTTCTCTCCTTCTTCTCCAAGCTTGTATCCGGCCACAACTTGATTTCCAAAAGGAAAAAGAGGTTCGGCCACAACAAGGAGAAGAGAAAGCTTGAAGGGGCCGACCACACCAAGGAAGAAAAGAGGGAGAAGAATAATAGAAGTTGTGTCTTGTGAAGGCACCCCAACCCCCTCTTTTATATTCCTTAGCTTTGGCAAATAAGGAAATTTAATTATAATAAAATTTCCTTAACTTTCCTTGACATGAATTAATTGGGAAGAATTAAATAAAACTTCCTCTTTATCCATACAATGGCTGGCCACAATCAAAAGGACAAATTAGGAGAGTTTCAATCAACAAATTAAAACTTCCTAATTTGTTTCCGGAAATTTTAAAAATAAAATTTCTCTTCAAAAATCCCTTCATGGTTGATAAAAAGAAATTTCTATAATTTTATTTTTCAACATGTGAATAATTTTACAAAGAGAAAAAATAAAATATCTTTCCAATCTACAAATAAGGAAAGAGATCTAATCTCTTTCTTTAATCTTTTGTAGATCCTTTTAAGAGAGATATTTTAATTTTAATTCTCTCCAATAAATTATATCTTCCACATAAGAAAAATTAAAAATTAAAATTCTTTTTAATTTAATGGGGGCCGGCCACCTAAGCTTGGGTTCAAGCTAGGGCCGTCCACCCATGAATCAAGGCTTAGCCGACCCTAGCTTGAACTACAAGCTAGCTTGGCCGACCCCCTTATCATGGGTATGAAGGTGGGTATAGTACTCTATAAATAAGAGGCTATGATAGGGACCGAGAGGAGGAATTGGTTTTGGTCTCCCGATAAAATTAAGCATCCCGTGTTCGCCCCGAACACACAACTTAATTTTATCAATAATAATTCATTCCACTAGAGAACTATTATTGAACTACCGCACCAATCCCAAATTACATTTTGGGCTCCTTCTTATTATGAGTGTGTTAGTCTCCCTGTGTTTAAGATAACAAATGTCCACTAATTAAGTAAGTTACTGACAACTCACTTAATTAATATCTAGCTCCAAGAGTAGTACCACTCAACTTCATCGTCATGTCGGACTAAGTCCACCTGCAGGGTTTAACATGACAATCTTTATGAGCTCCTCTTGGGGACATTCTCAACCTAGATCACTAGGACACAGTTTCCTTCTATAATCAACAACACACATTATAAGTGATATCATTTCCTAACTTATAGGGCTTATTGATTTATCGAACTAAATCTTACCCATTGATAAATTAAAGAAATAAATATCAAATATATGTGCTTGTTATTATATTAGGATTAAGAGCACATACTTCCATAATAACTGAGGTCTTTGTTCCTTCATAAAGTCAGTATAAAAGGAACGACCTCAAATGATCCTACTCAATACACTCTAAGTGTACTAGTGTAATTATATAGTTAAGATAAACTAATACCTAATTACACTACGACCTTCCAATGGTTTGTTCCTTTCCATCTTGGTCGTGAGCTACTGTTTATAATTTATAAGAACCGATAACATGATCTTCTGTGTGTGACACCACACACCATGTTATCTATAATATAAATTAATTGAGCAACTACATTTATCGTAAATGTAGATATTTGACCAATGTGATTCTTATTTCTAAATAAATGTTTATACCAAAAGCTAGGCTTTTAGTATACATCCTAACAATCTCCCACTTATACTAAAAGACTAAGCTGCCATATCTGCTACCATACATCTGATTCCCAACCCTTCAACATGCCCATCAAAAGCTCTTGCCTTAAGGACCTTAGTGAAAGGATCTATAGGTCATCACCTGACGCAATCTAGGCGGCAACAACTTGTCCTCGTTTATACGATTTCTCGTATTGGGTGGTACTTGCGCTTTATTGTGTTTACTTGCCTTATAGACTCATGGTTTCTTCGAGTTTGCTACTGCACCACTATTATTACAATAAATTGTAATAATTTTTGGATAAACCAGAAATCATATCTAAGTCTATCTTGAGGTTATTGAGTCATTCAACTTTTATGACTACCTCAAATGTTTGCCATATACTCAGCTTCTATGGTGGAGTCCGAAAAGCACATATGCTTATCACTCTTCCATAGTTATGACTTAACCTCCTAAAATAAACACAAAACCCTGAGGTTGCCTTACTATTATCCCTATCCGATTGGAAGTCAAAATCCGTGCAACCCACAGGGACCAAATTAACTGCCTTGCAAGCTAGCATATAATCTCTAGTGCCTCTAAGGTACTTCAATATATGCTTTACTGCAATCCAATGTCCTTGTCTAGGATTACTTTGATATCTGCTAACTATGCCCTTGGCAAAACAGATTTCTGATCTCGTGCATAGTATACATTAGGCTTCCGACAGTCGAAGCATAAAGAACTGCCTTCATATCCTCTATCTCCTTTGATGTCTACGGAGACATTTCTTTAGATAAAGTTACTCCATGCTAAAAAGGTAAGAAACCTTTCTTGAAGTTTTGCATGCTTAAAACGAGCAAGGATTCTTTTCGATATATGAAGCTTGAGATAAATACAATATTCTTTTCTTGCGATCCCTTATTACTTTGATCCCAAGAATATATTCATTCTCCCAAGTCCTTCATATCGAATTGTTTGGACAACCATACCCTTACTTCTGACAACATTTTGATATTATTTCCAACTACCAAAAATGTTATCTACGTATAGTACAAGAAATACCACCACGTTTCCATCACACTTTTTGTATACACAAGACTTATCCGGTTACTAAATAAATCCACAGGTCTGGATTACTTTGATAAACCAGATGTTCCAAGACCTTGATGCTTTGCCTCAGTCCATAGACTGATTGAGCTTGCACACAAGATGCTCTTTGCCCTTTGTAATGAAGCCTTCTGGTTACTTTATATGGATGCTTTCTTCAAGACTTCCATTAAAGAAAGCTGTCTTGACATCCACTTGCTAAAAAGAAACTGGATAGACTTTAGCATGACTACCGATAAAAGGTTTCCCTTTTTTCAACAAGCCTTGCTTTGAAAGTATACACTTTCCCGTCTGTCCTTCCTTTTCTATTGTAGACCTATTTAACACCCAATGGCTTTTACACCATCTGGTGGTTCTACAAGCTTCCAGATTTTATTAGAATACATATATTCTAATTCTGTTATTCATTACTCTTTGCCAAGATGCTACATCTTTATCTTGGAGTGCTTCATCATATGTCCAGGATCATGCTCATGTTTATTTGGGATCAAGTCCAAAGACTCTCCCAAAACATGAATCTCTTAGGTTGCTTGACAACCCTCCCACTACGATGAGACACTGTCTGTAATTGTGTATCATTTATGATACGTGTTGCAGTTTCTTGTGATATTTCATCTTGTACAGTTGGTACTAGATTAGACATGTTCTTTATTATTTCCTTAAAAATAAATTTACTTATGGGTACGTGGTTTATTATATAGTCCTTTTCTAAAAATCGGTTATTGATGCTAATAATGACCTTCTGATTTTTAAGACTATAAACCTACCTTCGTTTCTCTAGGATAACTCACAAACAAGTAAACTCCTGCCCAACTTATCAATGTCTCTCATGTGCTAGACCACCCAAATCCGAATATGCTTCAGACTAGACTTACGCCCATTCTGCAATTCTATGGGAGTAGAGAGTTCTGACTTTAGAAGGTATTATGTTCACTTCTGTTTCTAGTGTATATCTTAAAACGAATTTGGTAATTAATTCATCATCAATCTACTTATTTCCATAAGAGTCCTATATCTTCTTTCTATTACACCATTCTGTTGGGGTGTACTAGGTGCAGTTAGTTGGGATTGAGTCCCGACTTCTGATAAGTGACTCCTAAATTGTCCAAGAGATACTTGCCACTACGATCTTACCATAGTGACTTGATACTTTTACTTTAACATTTCTCCACATCAGCCTCGTACTCTTTGAACTAATCAAAACACTTAGACTTGCGGCACATCAAGTAAATGTATCCGTATATTGAATAGTTGTCTATAAAATAGACGAAATATTCGATACTAACTCTTGTCATAGGATCACACAAATCATAATGAACCTATTCCAATGTATCTTTGGCTCCAAACCCCTTATACATAAAATCTTCTTGGTTATTTTTCCTTCCAAGTAAGACTCACAGGTTGGAAAGATTTCCACTACCAATGAACCCAAAAGTTCATCAGCTACCAATGAATCCTACTCAAGTTAATATAATCTAGCCCTAGATGCCAAAGATATAATTGGTTCATTTCCGAAGGTTGCTTTCTCTTAAAGTTAGAAGATGTGTTACTAATTTCCATTTGTTGCATCGTGGGAGTTATTGGATTTATAAATTGCCAACCAACGTACCAGAACAGATAACTTCCCTCTTTTTTTTAGTAACAACTTTGTTATTAAAAGAGGCAGAATATCAAGTTCATTGAATAGTTTAGAAACTAAAAACTAGTTCTTTCTAAACTTGGTACGTAAAGACAATTACTTAAAATCCATATTTTATTCTTATCAAAGGATAAACATCTCCCACTGCAACAACTGTCATTTTTATAGCAGTGCCCATGTGGGCAGTGTTTTTATTTTCATTTAGTTGTCGGGTTTCCTGGAACCCTGCAATGAATTGCGGACATGATTAATGACATCTGTATCTACACTCCAGGTTCTGGTAGATAACACCACTAAACATGTTTCAACTAATGAATTAAATACACCTATATTGTTCTTTAGTTCTAAAAAGATAGACTACCTTAATGTCCAAGTCCTATTTCCAATCATTACAATCGGGACTACTAAGTCTTTTCTATAGTATAACAACTAGGGAATTGACAAACATTTTAAATCCTAAGAATCACAAAAATATTTTGTCAAGATCAATTCCTTAAAATCCCCATGAATTTTGTATGCCACGATAGTGTGGACATATACAAAATCAAAGAAGAGATGTTATCCATTAATTTTATTATCTCGTCAACTTTACTTTATGACGAATAAAATTAATAGTTGATCTTTCTTTGATCAAATATTTGGTCAAAACTTTTGAATTTAAAATAACATTGATTCCTAAAACAATATTATTTAAATTCACCAACACCTCAAACACCGTGAATTTTGCATGCCACGATAGTGTGGACGTATACAAAATTTAAACATTTGTAAGAGGAGGGTTTTACCCATTAATTATCTTGTCAATAAATCTTTATAACAAATAAAATTACCTCAAACACCATAAATTTTGTATGCCACGATAGTGTGGACGTATACAAAATTAAACATTTGTAAAAGGAGTTTTTCCCATTAATTTTATTTTCTCATCAACCTGACAAATAAAATTACCTCATACACCGTGAATTTTGTATGTCACGATAGTGTGGACGTATACAAAAACTCAACATTTGTAAGAGAGGGTTTTAATTTTATTATTCTGTCAACTTATCTTTTTGATAAATTAATAGTTGGTTTTCTTCGGTCACACAAATAATAGCAGTGACTCCGATGGGGAGGATACTATTAGACGTGCCTAAGTGTATACCATTACTTGACACTTAGTCCATTAATAAGATTATGTCCCTTCCGATGGGGAAGATCACACGCTCTTAATTAATTTCCTATAGTCATCCAAAATGGAAGTTTGATCTAGTGATCCACAAACAAGCTCATCCGATATGGAGGAAGACACTCAGAGCCAACGCGCAAGCTTGTTGCATCACTTATAAACCAGTAATGGAGACCGTGGAATTTATTTAAAAATAAATCTCTCTCCCACTTAGTTATTTAAAGTGAGGAATTTTGACTATGCTAGCCTACTTAACATGCATACTAACAAGCACACACAACACAATATAAAAAACAATAAATAGAAAAACTAATTTTCAACTATTATGGCTTTTATCTATTGCTGTCCTCCGTGCGTCGCTAACCCTAGCTGCTGCCATCTTTGGCCACCGCCACCGGGTCTAGTTGTCGCATCCATCTTGCTCCTTGTTCCGCTGCGCCTTTGATCCTCAAAAGGTTCCACGCCTTGCAAGATTCGATCCGCGACATAAATAGAATTTTACATTTTTCGATCCTATATTCCTCGAAGGAATGTACATGTATCTAGATCAAAAAATAAAATCCTAATACAACTAAATACAGCTCCTGCTGTATTTTATAATACAATCATGCACACACAATAAAATGCCCTTGACATGTCCAAGGGTCCAATCACACACACAATATCTATAAGCCATAATAGTTGGATCCTGCATCCACAAAGTTAGCACATCCTACTATTATCCTTCCTAAATTATGTATGACATGTGCATAATTAAACTAATACCAAATACACAGAGGCAAAACCCTAGCTCTGATATTAATTGTTGGTTGCTACTCGAAAAACCTAATGGTTTCACTGTACAAAAATTTTGTACAAAGGTCTGAACCTTTTCCTAGCTACCATGTGTTCTTTTAAATTAAACTCGGATCGCCTGCAGAACTTAACATGTTTGATCCTAAGTTTAATTTATTTGTTCTTTTAGGTTTAGACTTGGATTTCCTGCGGAACTTAACACTTTCGATCCAAATCACTTAGGTTATTAATTCTATTAAATATTAATTTCTAAAATTGGCTTCCAATACTGACGTGGCGAGGCACATGACCTTCTTGGATATGGGAGCAACCACCATCGACTAGACAAAGTCTTTTAAGGAAAGCTAATATTTAATTTCCTTAAATAACTTTAGGTCAACCGAAAAGAACAATCAAATCACAAGGAAAAGAAAAAAAACAAAAGAACACAACATCGAAAACAAATTCGAAATACTAGAATCGCATGCCTCTTGTATTTGATATTTTTACAAAGAAATAAAACTAGCATGATGCGGAAAAACATTACTAGTTATACCTTTCTTTTGAAGACAAAGACCTCTTGATCTTCTATCGTATTCCTCTTCTAACCTCGGACGTTGTGTGGGCAACGATCTTCCGAGATGAGAACCACCTTTCCACCTTCCTTCTTTCTTCTAGATTTCGGCCACAATAAATTTCTTCAAGGATGAAGAATTTCGGCCACCACCAATGCTCCAAGGGATATAAGCTTTCTCTCCTTCTTCTCCAAGCTTGTATCCGGCCACAACTTGATTTCCAAAAGGAAAAAGAGGTTCGGCCACAACAAGGAGAAGAGAAAGCTTGAAGGGGCCGACCACACCAAGGAAGAAAAGAGGGAGAAGAATAATAGAAGTTGTGTCTTGTGAAGGCACCCCAACCCCCTCTTTTATATTCCTTAGCTTTGGCAAATAAGGAAATTTAATTATAATAAAATTTCCTTAACTTTCCTTGACATGAATTAATTGGGAAGAATTAAATAAAACTTCCTCTTTATCCATACAATGGCTGGCCACAATCAAAAAGACAAATTAGGAGAGTTTCAATCAACAAATTAAAACTTCCTAATTTGTTTCCGAAAATTTTAAAAATAAAATTTCTCTTCAAAAATCCCTTCATGGTTGATAAAAAGAAATTTCTATAATTTTATTTTTCAACATGTGAATAATTTTACAAAGAGAAAAAATAAAATATCTTTCCAATCTACAAATAAGGAAAGAGATCTAATCTCTTTCTTTAATCTTTTGTAGATCCTTTTAAGAGAGATATTTTAATTTTAATTCTCTCCAATAAATTATATCTTCCACATAAGAAAAATTAAAAATTAAAATTCTTTTTAATTTAATGGGGGCCGACCACCTAAGCTTGGGTTCAAGCTAGGGCCGGCCACCCATGAATCAAGGCTTGGCCGACCCTAGCTTGAACCACAAGCTAGCTTTGCCGACCCCCTTATCATGGGTATGAAGGTGGGTATAGTACTCTATAAATAAGAGGCTATGATAGGGACCGAGAGGAGGAATTGGTTTTGGTCTCCCGATAAAATTAAGCATCCCGTGTTCGCCCCGAACACACAACTTAATTTTATCAATAATAATTCATTCCACTAGAGAACTATTATTGAACTACCGTACCAATCCCAAATTACATTTTGGGCTCCTTCTTATTATGAGTGTGTTAGTCTCCCTGTGTTTAAGATAACAAATATCCACTAATTAAGTAAGTTACTGACAACTCACTTAATTAATATTTAGCTCCAAGAGTAGTACCACTCAACTTCATCGTCATGTCGGACTAAGTCCACCTGCAGGGTTTAACATGACAATCTTTATGAGCTCCTCTTGGGGACATTCTCAACCTAGATCACTAGGACACAGTTTCCTTCTATAATCAACAACACACATTATAAGTGATATCATTTCCTAACTTATAGGGCTTATTGATTTATCGAACTAAATCTCACCCATTGATAAATTAAAGAAATAAATATCAAATATATGTGCTTGTTATTATATTAGGATTAAGAGCACATACTTCCATAATAACTGAGGTCTTTGTTCCTTTATAAAGTCAGTATAAAAGGAACGACCTCAAATGGTCCTACTCAATACACTCTAAGTGTACTAGTGTAATTATATAGTTAAGATAAACTAATACCTAATTACACTACGACCTTCCAATGGTTTGTTCCTTTCCATCTTGGTCGTGAGCTACTATTTATAATTTATAAGGAACCGATAACATGATCTTCTGTGTGTGACACCACACACCATGTTATCTACAATATAAATTAATTGAGCAACTACATTTATCGTAAATGTAGATATTTGACCAATGTGATTCTTATTTCTAGATAAATGTTTATTCCAAAAGCTAGGCTTTTAGTATACATCCTAACATATCCAAATTGCTATCATTACCTCAATAGCTTGTCTTATTTTTAATCAAAATCATGAAAGGTATCGATAAAAATATCAATCAACACATTAACCAAAGTTAGATAAATTCTAGGTAAAGGTCCAACCAAGTTTCCTTGGTTGGAATATATGAGTAAGATCTAGGAACCAAATACACATGAATTATGTAATGGTCTTCCCCATACTCAATTTATGTCTCTTCAACCTAATTATTCAAGAGATGCATGATACATTTTGAATAATTTGGCTTATCCTAGCATCTCACCCCATTTCTAGAAAACAAAAATAATTTATTAAACCTTATAGTTTGTGTGAGATGTCCCCAAGTTGCCCAAATTAATTTCCTAATTTCTCTTGTCGTTTTAATTGTCCTTATTGACCATGATGAAGTCCTAATGGCTTATTGAGCCAAACACATTCCCAATTCTCTCTGTAAATGACTAAATTCATTTTCCGGAAGGGGTTTGGTGAAAATATCGGCTAGGTTTGATTTTAACTCAACATATGTAAGCGCAATGTCTCCCCTAGCTACGTGATCTCTAATGAAGTGATGACTCACTTCAATGTGTTTGGTCCTTGAATGATGGACTGGATTTTTAGTTAGGTTTATTGTGCTGATGTTGTCACACAACACTTGCACGCCCTTATACAAAAGTCCATAATCTTCTAGGGTGTGGATCATCCACAACAATTGTGATACACTCTCTCCCATGGCAATGTATTCAGCCTCGGTCGTGGAGAGGGCAACGCAATGTTGCTTCCGACTTGACCAACTAACCAATGATGAACCTAAAAATTGGCAACCCCCACTAGTACTTTTCCGATCCAATTTGCACCCAGCATAATCGGAGTCGGTATAACCTATCAAGTTAAAAGACTCCGTACGAGGGTACTATAGACCTACTCTAATTGTGCCCTTAAGGTATCTCAGGATTCTCTTAACTGCAATTAAATGAGATTCCTTGGCACAGACTTGATATCTAGCGCAGATGCCCACAACAAAAAGTATGTCCGATCAACTAGCTGTGAGATATAGAAGACTACCGATCATGCTTCTATATTGCGTTAGATCAACTGGTTTTCCATTCTCATCATTGTCAAGGCGAGTGTTTGTCGCCATTGGAGTGGATACTTCCTTAGAGTCACTCATTTTGAATTTCTTGAGCATCTCTTGAGTGTATTTTGTCTGATGGACATAGATTCCATCTTGAGTTTGTTTGATTTCAAGTCCAAGGAAGAATGTCAATTCTCCCACCAGACTCATCTCAAACTCATTTTCCATGTGATTGATAAATTCATTCAAATAACCCTTGTTATTTGAGCCACAAATTATGTCATCGACATACACCTGTGCTACAAATATGTTTTCACCATCTCTACGCAGAAATAGTGTTGGATCTATTTGACCTCTTACAAAACCCTTTTCTAGTAAGTAATTTGACAACCTTTCGAACCAGGCTCGAGGTGCTTGTTTAAGCCCATAAAGAGCTTTCTTGAGATTGTACACGTGGTTTGGAGCCTCGGTATTCACAAACCCCGGTGGTTGTTCAACATAGACCTCTTCCTTAATGAAACCGTTTAAGAAGGCCGATTTAACGTCCATTTGATAGAGCTTGAAGCCTCTATGTGCAGCAAAAGCTAGCATCAAACGAATGAACTCTAATCGGGCCACGGGAGCATAAGTCTCATCATAATCGAGGCCTTCGACTTGACTATAGCCCTTGGCTACAAGTCTTGTCTTGTTTCTTACGACTTCTCCCTTTTGGTTTAACTTATTTTTGAAGACCCATTTGGTTCCAATAATGGTGGTCTTCTTAGGTCTAGGAACTAAGTCCCACACTTGGCTCCTTTCAAATTGACCTAACTCATCTTGCATAGCTATGACCCAATCAGGATCGTGCAATGCCTCATCAACTAATTTTGGTTCGATTTCTGAGATCAAGGCGACCTCATTAGACTCATTTCGAAAGAATGATCTAGTCCTAACCCCTTGTTGGATGTCTCCAACAATCTGGTCTTGGGGATGACTAGAGGCTATCCTGGATTGCCTTGGAGTCGGCGGTGCCTCATGAGTGGTCTCACTAGGCACAGGCAAAGACTCAGTATCAGGCAAAGGATCGGCCTGAGCCCTTTGTTGCCTTTGCTCATCATTATCGGAGTCAACTTCGACTCTTTATTTGTTTTGATCATTCAAACTTAGCCTTTTAAGTTCAAATTGAATTTCTCCTACATCCCTCGATTGATCATTTGATTTAGGGATTTCTTCAAATGCTACATCCGAGGACTCTTCAATCAATTTAGTCCTATTGTTGTAGACTCGATAGGCTTTGCTGATGAGAGAGTACCCGACCAGTATCCCTTCATCAGCCTTAGCCGTGAATTTTCCAAGATGATCCTTGGTGTTCAAGATAAACACCTTACAACCAAACACCCTAAGATGTTTAATTGTAGGGGGATTTCCAAACCAAAGTTCATGGGGAGTCTTTCCTAAAAACCTATGTATCACCACTCGGTTTTGCACATAGCAAGCTGTATTTACAGCTTCAGCCCATAAGTAGCTCGGTAGTGAGTACTCATTGAGCATGCTTCGTGCAACCTCTTGCAAGACTCGATTCTTTCTCTCCACAACCCCATTTTGTTGTGGGGTCCTTGGAGTAGAGAACTCATGCCTATATCCTTTTTCTTGACAAAATTCTAAAAATCTATGATTTTGAAATTCTCCACCATGATCACTTCTAATTGTTTTAATTGTTGTTGATTTTTCATTTTCAGTTCTTCTACAAAAGGAAACAAAAATATCTATGGTTTGATCCTTATTTTTCAAAAAGAAAGTCCATGTATATCTAGTAAAGTCATCAATGATCACTAAGCAATATCTACTTCCATTCAATGAAATGACATTACTACAATCAAATAAGTCCATATGTAATAAATCTAAAGCAGTAGAGGTACTTACAGCGCTTTTACCTTTATGAGACGCTTTTGTTTGCTTACCCTTTTGACATGCATCACATAATTTTGTCTTTTGGTACTTGATGCTTGATAGGCCTCGCACTAATCCTTTGTTGGCTAGCTTTCGAATATTCTTCATGTTCACATGGGTCAATCTCCTATGCCAAAGCCATGATTCTTCTTCTTTTGACATGAAGCACTTAGCAGAGGCATTAGTAGTGTAATACCCCGGTTCTATGATTCTGGTTAAGTATGACTTAAAAGGTTAGATGGTACTATCCATATCACCAAGGTGCACCTTCCTTTTCGGAAGCCCAAACTCAAAGAACTCCAAAGTTAAGCGTGCTTGGCTTGGAGAAATCTGAGGATGGGTGACCCCCTGGGAAGTTTTCCAGGGTGCGTGCGAGTGAGGACAAAACACGCTGAAAGGACCTCCGGTGGTCTGTGGAGCTAGTCATCAACCCGATGGGCAATTCAGGTAGCGTTCCCGGTTCGGTTCGGGTGGGGCCCGCCCGAGCCGGGGCGTTACAAATGGTATCAGAGCGGGTACGATGCCTGCTTTGTTTTTGTTTTAGATTTTCGAGATTTTATCTGATACCAATTTAGTGGTATCAGAGCAGGTATACGATACTTGCTATGTGTTTTGGATTTTCGAGATTTATCTGATACCAATTTTTGGTATCAAAGCAGGTACGATGCCTGTTATTCGTGTTTTGGATTTCGTGATTCGATTTTTTTTTTATGTGACTTTTCGGGTTTTGGGACCAGGCAGCAGCAGGACATCTCCCGGGCTATAGGAGGTATGTTTGCATATTGTTAGCATACATTTTTGTTGGTGTATGTATTGTTGTCCGTGATAGTTAGTTATGACATGTGTTAGTACTCTTTGGTTAGTACATGCCTATTTGTTTGTAGCATCCATTGTATGTGTTGGGTCAATCACTGATCACGGTTGACCTAATGGAGATCAAGGATTACAGTCTCAAGGGATTCTTCATATCATACTACCAGTTGTGTTAGTTATTGCTACTATTAGTTGGTTGAGATTTAGAGTCACATACCAGTCCTTGTTATTATTAGCTGGATAGTGGAGGGTATCTATGTACTCATATTGATTCAGTTAGTAGAGTATCGGTTTACTCTTATTGGCTCGATTAGTTGAGGATTGTTTTACCTGGTTGACTGGTATAGTTGGGGCTTGACTTATTTTAGTGGGTTATGTGTTCCTGTTAGTTCGATCAGTAGAGTACTTATTTGGATTCTTTCAGTTCTGTCTGTAGAGGATTGATTTACCCAGGTTGACTTTGGTGGTTGGGTATCGATTTACCTTAGTTAGTTTCATCAGTGGATGATTGATTTACTCTTGTTGGATCAGATAGTGTTGATCGATTTATTTTGTTGGTCCGACCAGTAGGGGATTGACTTACTCTATTTTTAGAGACTCCTATCTTTGGGATACTCGTGCTGGATTAGGTATTTTGGGAGACATACTTGAGTACATGACTTGTACAGTTATGGGATGGACTGACTTGCCGTATACCATTGTCGGCTTGGTTAGCTTGTAGAGGATTATCATATCCTATTCCATGGGGACTTTGACCATGGATTGTCTGTACATGATAGGATGACTTAGAAGGTACAGTTGGATATGATACCTCCATTGAGGTGGAAAAGTGTAAAGTTGCCTGCTTAACACTTATGAGATACATCTATTACTGGGGTGTATGAGTTGGAGAGTACATTTGGATATATGATTTGTACCGACATGAGAGAGTTGAAATTAGCTGCTTAACCTTTACGTGACCCGGTACCACGTGAAGGAAGAAGTAGAGAATGTTTTTGGAGATCAGGGCATCACTTAGTGATTTCCTTGAGGTGTTTGGAGAGAGAGAGTAGTTATCTACTTCTTTCATTAGTATGATGGATGTTAAGGCGATGACTAGGAGACTCGCCTAACGTTGTTCCATGGGAGATCCTGACTCATGGAACTATTGGATATGATTAGATATTCATGATGTACTTAGTGATATATACCCCGCAATGGTGCGGAGGAAGTGGTGTTAGTTGAGTAATACCTAGGAAGTCTGACCGTAACTAGGTATAATTTCAGATGATGATCTTCGAGGAGTAGAGCATCAATTGACGGATATTTTGATCAGCTATTTAGTTGTAGCGTTCCTCTATCTTTGTGTTCATTGCTCGATGCTGGAGGTTGCTGAACCTCAGGTGGAGCAATCACAGTATGTTGGGGTACAAGACAATGGTTAGACGACTCAACTAACATTGTCTTTATTAGGTGGCTCAAGACCTTGACCACATGATCATTTTATCAGGTCTTGTAGGCTATATCTCAGATTGGAGGGTTCGACCTTTTATTGATATTTGTCGAGGGACATATATAGGATGATTATGAGGGTGGTGGAGATACTCTCTTGATGGGTAGACTTTTAGTCAGCAGGTTGTGGGACACTTTGACTTTGGATTGACATTTCTTTACTGTAGATATTCGATTATCAGAAAGGATGAGATGATGAGATTTGGCAGACTTTTTGAATACAGCTAGTTTGTTGGCAGCGAGTGTTGAAGGTTGGATACTTTCCTTTGACTCTATCTTTGTTTAGGAGACTATCTGGTATGATTGATTGATGTTGAGGATAATTTGATTGATGGTTATTGTGAGATCTGGTGTGGTGATATGTTATCTTTTGATGATCTATTAGTGGATATTTGATTTGATGATCTATTGTTTAGTATTTGATGTTGATAGACTTGAGGAGTAGCACTTATGTGATATTTATGGATTTGGTGATTTATAGTTGGTGATCAGATCACAGATTTGTTGGGGATCTTATGGTTGAGAGTGTTTGTTGTATGGATATAATGAGTCCTTGGTATTACCATTTAGGCATACCGTGCCCTAGATGTTTTTATGGACTCGATGTATTAGGTATTATTAGGGTGTTTAGATCAGTTTTCATTGTCTCCATTGACGATGTTATGATCTATTTTCGGTCCGAGGTGGATTACGTACACTATCTTTGCATAGTTCTAGAGATGTTTCGACGGGAACATCTATATGTGAAGTTAGTAGTACGTATTGTGATTGTCTTTTACGAGTTTTTGGGACACATTGTCTCTGGTAGAGGGATATCGGTCGATCCACAGGAGATAGAGGTGGTTATCAGTTGGGAGTGGGCGTAGTCTATACCGGAGATTCGCTATTCCTTTCGTGGTCTGGCGGGATATTATCGGAGATTAGTTGAGGGTTTCTCCAGCATTATACAGTTGACCGGACTGTCTAGGAAGGGTATGGAATTTTCTTGCATAAATGTTTGTGAGATCAATTTGGATAGCTGCACATATCTTAGTAGTACTTTCTAGTGTAGACGGATTTGCACCCTACACAGAGGTATCATACCGGGGGTTTAGTGCAGTTTCGATATAGCATGAGCAGAGTAGTCTCGTGCCAGTAGTAAGAATCCTCGTGTAGTGAGAATGAGATTCTTTGTTTTCGTGGGAGATCAGGTGTGTTTCCGAGTCATTTCTTATCCGGGAGGAGTTACTGCAGGAAACGCATTGATCTGGATGTGCGATACATTCGGGTGACATCTGATGTATGGAGATTTGGAGCATTCTTATTGGTGGATTTTCATGAAGGCAGATATCGTGGATTTTGTAGCTTGATGTCTAGTATGTCAGCGAATAGAGGCTGAACATCGGAGATCAGTAGGATTGTCTTTGTTGATTTGGATACTAGAGTCGAGTTGGGAGCATGTTATGACGGATTTTGTTGTAGGATTATCCAGGACTTGGAGAGGATATTTGGTTTGGGTAATCATTGTTGGGTGACGACTTTGCGCCTTAGCCATCAATTTGTGGGACGAATTCTTTTGGATTGAGTAGTAGGATTATACTCTAGAGAGATTACCGGACCTCATGGTATATCTCTGAGTGTTATATTGGATGGAGATAAGCGATTTCACCTCATAGTTTTGGCTGAGGCTATAGTAGACTTTAGATTAGGAGCTTCACTTTAGTATAGATTTTTACTCTCAGACTGATGGATAGTTTGAGCACTTTTTACATATGTTGGAGGATTTGATGATAGTGGATGTTGGGATTTCAGAGGTGTTTGATTTATCCACAGTTGGCTAGATTGCAGAGTGGGAGTAGCAGGAGCAGAGTGATCTCATAGCTCACAGAGTCACCACTATTCACTTGGAGTTGGATTGTCATAGTTGGAGATATGTTTATAATGTTATGACGGAGTAGTGGGTGAGTATGTGGTTTAGTTGTTATACTTGGATGATACCCTTGAGTGTGGATCCCTGAGTTGACTAGTAAATTTGGGGACCAAATTTTTTATTAGTGGGGGAGAATGTAAAATACCGTAAAATTAAATAATAAATATTATTGGACGAAAAATCTTATTGGATTTTTCCAGAATTTTTAGAAATTTTTCGGGATTTAAATGGAGTCCGTATGACCCGTTTTGAGGGGATGGATTCGGAGTACAGAGGAAGCCTATTTTGGGTACCCAATAAAGTAGGGAGTTGATTGAGAAACTAACTTAGGGCTTAATTAAATCTAACCTAAGTATTTAATTAAAAACCTAACCCCTAAATTCCCGATTTCCTCTCCCCTATTCCCGATTCTTCTCCCTTCTCCCTCACGCACTGCCCTCTCCGGCGATTCCTCTCCTGGCGACGTCGAGCCACCGCACAGTGGGCATTCCGATCGCGTTGACGCATCTCAACCCAACGCCGACCGAGTCTCTTTTCTTCCTCCTTCTCCCTCTCGATGCGTGGAGTGTTTCTCCTCTTCCTCTCTCGCCCGCGGATGACTCGACGCCGACGGCTTCCCCAGCGATCTCGGCTTCATCGCGTCACCAGGGGGAAAGCGTCACCCGATCTTGATGGCTCCGACCATCTCCGACGCAGCGATCTCCTCTTTGGCTGTGCTGGCACACGAGGCAATGACTCGGCGGAGCTAGGGCATGGCGGGGAGAGGTTGATTCGTGTCTTTTCCAGCCGATCGAGCTTCTTTTGCTCTCCTCTTCGATCTACTTGCTGGGGGTGAACTGGATCATCATCAGTGGAAGTGGATCGCACGACACCAGTTGTAGGTGATCAATTGAGGTAAGGTTTGGTCTGGAAATTCTGTGAATTCAAGGTTTCTTGTGTAATTGGGTTTCGCTTGTGATGATCTTTCTGTTTTGGATTTGAGGAAGCATTAGAGCAGTATATTGTGGAGTTTCCTCTATGCTGATCACTGCTCTTTGCCTTTCTTGCGGCTGTTGCGGTTTTGGTTGAAGAATTGGGGTTCTGATTGAGGTAAGAATTGTCTTGTTGGTTAGGGTTTTGGCAACTTATAGCGTTATAGGTCAGTTCTGGACTGATTCTTGGAAGAATTGGTGTGTGCATTCTTTTGTAGCTTCCGGACAGAGGCTGGTAGGGCAGTGAGCTCTTGATTTGTAGCCATATCTCAAGGTGAGTGAATTTCTATGGATGTATCTCTGTTATTTCCGTCAGTAGGTTGTTAAATTGGGTTTTCTAAAGGATGGTAGGGTTTTTGTATTGCTTAGATTTATGAGTATTGTGATATGGATTGGATGGATTATTGTGGATTAAGGTTTTACTTCTAGAGGTGATTTCATTTCTACATTGGTTTGGATTAGTAGAGATGGTTTGTAGAAAGGTAAATCTAAGTTGTATTGGATTGATTTGTGGATTTTAAAAGGATTTGTGATGAGTGTGGATTAGTGTTGGAGCTTGTGATTGATTGTAGTTTGATGATTTGGTTGATAGGTTGATGATTTAGTTGTTTGGGTTGATGTGGATTTATGATGGAGATTTAAGCTTATGATAGGTTTTGTGGTTGATATCATTATGTGGTGGGTTGGTAATTAAGAGAATAGATTTAGTATTGGATTAAATGATGTGTTGATTTAGAGGAGTTTTGGAGATGTATCATGTATAACCTAATTTAATTAGGTTGTATTATGATTAAGGTTAGTTGGAGGATTAATCCTTAATCATGATTGATTAGGGTCATTCTAATTAGGTGGGGGAAGTTGCTTAGTTATTTACTTCGTATGTAATTAGCTAAGTATATTATGTGATCGCAGGACTTTGATTCGAGGCGAGCGTCTCGACGTGGATTGGTTTATCTGATACGACCGACAGATAAAGGCGGGTATTTCTTCCTTTGCCTCTATGTAGTTTTTCTTGTACTTAGTGCATGGTTATTATTGGATGAATTAGGCTGCTTCATCTTATATCATGATCGGTTGTTGTTTTTCCTGCATGATACTTATGCTTGACCCTTGTGATGATCTCTTTAATTCTGATACAGTCTCCACTCTTGATATCTACTCTGTTGTGATGACACGTGTAGAGTATGTCTTATAGGGATTGTTGGGCTGTTAGTATTACCATGTTGATTGGGTATATAATGTGGATTGTGTGTAGCTTGGTATGTGTTTTAGGAGTCATCATGTTGACCCTACTTTTGCATGTTGTATGTACACACGGGTTTGACTATGTACTTTTGGAGGAGTTGTGTTGATTGTGTGTTTATGGTTTATACACGGGTCTGAGGTGTTTTTATTGGAGGATACATGTTGATTGTACTTATATTTTTGTGTACATGTGTCTGGTGGGATTGTTGGAGATTTTTGGTTGATTATACATGTGTAGCGGGTACATATGTTTGGTGGGATACGGGGAGGTATCATGACGATTATACTCATGTTGGAGGTATTTATGAGGTTTGGGGTTGTTGCATGGATGATGATTATATATATATATCATGTTCATCATTCATTGCATCTGATGACCATTGTCTCCCTTGTGGTGAGAGAGTCATCAGTTGGTTTGGTTTAGCACCGCCCACTCGGCCACTCATGGGTAGTGGTAGTTGGAGCAGTTGCTGCTAGTCCTGTCGTGCCACCCGGTCACGAGGTTTAGTGAGATCCGGCGTTGTGAGCAGTCAGGGACCCTGATGCTATTTAGCTAGATAGCTATTAGCGGACTGTCCGCCTCGACCACTATATAGTGGGCTGGAGGGTAGTACAGTCGTCACAGACCCAAGCCTCTCGGTCATACAGGGGTCGTGGTGTCTAGAGAGGTGGCGGGGGTGACCATGGAGCATGCATACACAGTTATTATTCTTGCATTTGATGCGCGGTGCATCTGCAATTGCATACATGCCTAGTAGTTACTAGTTGCATGTGATTGTCGTTGTTGCACTTGTTTGAGATATGATTGTTGCACTTGGTTGCCATGCTGCATACATGTCATTTATTTTACATGTATATGCGATCACTTATATTGCCCAGGTGTCACGGTATATCTATTGCAGATTCGATGAGTTTTTGATCATTGTACCATGTGTCGATTCCAGATTAGGTATGTATCTGTCATGATGTGAGTTGTGGGTTGTACAGTTTATGTCAGGTTATTATGTCAGGTATGTTCAGATGCCTAGATTATGATAGTATGATCATGTTCTTATTCCCTACTGAGACTGTATACTTGTGATCTCCATGTTGTTTATGGACCATGCACTATCTTTTCTATTACCCGCTGAGTTACCTATACTCACCACCGCATGTATACATTTATGTTTTCAGGTAGCCTGTAGATGGTTGGTGTCGCTCGGAGTATCCTGTCTGCCGGGTCCTACGTCACATCCGAAGATCGTGATTGTTTTCTTTTGTATATTCTTTTCTTATTTTTGGCATTGTATTTGTGTATAGCCATGTGGCTATCCTATGGTTTTGGTGATGTATTTGTGTTTAAGCCGTGCCGGCATGCATTGTATCTATTTGTCTTGTGTGGGCTTTCTGTTTTCGTTTTTCCGCTGTGTTGGTTTTTAGTACAGCCGTGTGGGCTGTTTTATATATAACTGCGTGGTTGTGATTGTTTCATTCCAGCCGTGTAGGCTGTTATTATAACTGCGTGGTTGTGTATATAAATATTCCAGCCGCATGTGGCTGATGTATTTTGCTTGTAGTGATGCTTCATATTGTCACTGGTACAGGGGAGATTCTGTCGGATTTTTGTCTGGCAGGGACTCCTTTGGGGCGTGACAAACCGATAGGTAATTCTGGTGCCGTTCCTGGTTTGGTCCGGGTGGGGCCCGCCCGAGCCGGGGCGTTACAGATGGTATCAGAGCGACCTTGCGACCGTGAGTGCGCCTGTGGCAGGAGCACCCAGGGCACCACCTAGCGAGGGAGATTCTGGGATTTGTTTGTGGTGTGATTTATGGTTACACAACGAGGACGTTGTGTCTTTAAGTGGGGGTGATTGTAATACCCCGGTTCTATGATTCTGGTTAAGTATGACTTAAAAGGTTAGATGGTACTATCCATATCACCAAGGTGCACCTTCCTTTTCGGAAGCCCAAACTCAAAGAACTCCAAAGTTAAGCGTGCTTGGCTTGGAGAAATCTGAGGATGGGTGACCCCCTGGGAAGTTTTCCAGGGTGCGTGCGAGTGAGGACAAAACACGCTGAAAGGACCTCCGGTGGTCTGTGGAGCTAGTCATCAACCCGATGGGCAATTCAGGTAGCGTTCCCGGTTCGGTTCGGGTGGGGCCCGCCCGAGCCGGGGCGTTACAAGTAGCACTTTTAAAAAATACTTGATAAATGTTATCTACCCTTGTGCCTACTAATACCGTGTCAAGTGTGTCAATGTGTTTGACCAGACATTGACTTGAATGAAACTAAATTGTGTAACCCGTATCACACAATTGACTGACACTTAGGAGATTAAAGGTCATCCCCTTGACTAGAAGAACATTCTTGATTTGGAGACATTCGGATATATGAATGTCTCCAACTCCTATAACCTTAAGGCTACCATTATTACCAAATGACACATTACCTCTATTTTTGTTTTGAAGGGTGGTAAAGAGTGACTTGTCCCCGGTCATGTGCTTGGAGCATCCACTATCAACAAACCAAGTTGATAGATGCTCCCCCTTGACCAATGCCTACAAGACACAAAAAATAGACATTTTAGGTACCCAAATCTTGGGACCTAATGCATCTACAATGAAAGACCTAGGAACCCATGCATTGGTCACAACCTTCCTAGTCTCATGAACCCTAGAAGCATGTGATCTATGAAATTGGGTTCTAGACACTAGTGAAATGAAACTAGACTCCTTAGGTTGATATCCTAACCCAGCCTTGTTGTAGACCGCCCTTTGGGCATTTAGAATCATATCTAAGGTCTTAGAGCTAGTTGAGAATTTTTCAAGCATTTTCTTGAGTTTCTCAACTTCACCCTTTAAGGCTTTGTTTTCATCCTCAAGGACCTCTAGATGTAGGTCATCAACCTCATCTTCCCTAAGGGCCCTCAAGTGCTCTACTTCATCTTTTAATGATTTAATTTGAGTTTTTGATTTCTTAAGCAAAGTAGATAAATGTGCAATGGTTTTATAACATTTCTCTAAATGAGGAGAGGTTACCTCTTCATCATCCGAAGATGATGAAGCCAAGGTTGAGGTGTCACTTGTGTCACCATCACTCCCGGAATCCGGTTCCTCCCTTGCCATGAACGCTAATTGACGTGTGCTTTTCTCCTTCTTCTCTTCCTCCGATGAGCTTGAGGAGGATTCATCCCAAGTAGCTTTGAGAGCTTTCTTCTTCTTGGCCCTTTCCTCCTTCTTCTTGAGTTTTGGACACTCGCTCCGATAGTGTCCTTTCTTGCTACACTCATAACAAGTAACATTAGTTTTATCAATATTTTGATCGATAGGTTTACCTTTCCCTTTGTATCTCCGGCTTCTTCTCATGATTCTCCTTACAAAGTTGGCCATCTCGCTTGATGATGATCCACCTTCGTCATCGGACTCGGAGGAGGATGAGGATGAGGGAATCTCTTTTTCCTTCTTCTTTTCTTTCTTCCTTCTTCCATCTTTGCTCTTTTCTCCTGCAACTAAGGCAATACCTTTCTCTTTTTGACCCTTGTTAGCAAACTCATGGAGTTCCATTTGACAAAAAAATTCATCTACTTTAACAATTGAAAGGTCCTTGGAGACCTTGTAGGCATCTATCATAGATGACCACAGGGCATTCATAGGAAAGGCTTTGAGAGCATACCTTATGAGATCGTGATTCTCTACGCGTTCATCTACGGAATGAAGACCATTGATAATTTCTTTGAACCTTCCGTGTAGTTCACTTACCGTCTCGTTCTCCTTCATGGTGAGGTTTTGTAGTTGGTTTAAGAATAAATCTCTCTTGGAGATCCGAGAATCTCGAGTTCCTTCTTGGAGCTCGATGAGCTTGTTCCACAAGTCTTTTGCGCTCGTGAATGGACCTACCTCGACGAGTTGATCCTTGGCTATCCCATATTGTAAAGTGACCACTGCCTTGGCATCAGCTTGTCCTTTGCGAGTTTGCTCGGTGGACCACCTTGATGAGTCAAGTTCCTTACCTTCTTCGTCCTTCGGGGGTGTAAACCCTTCCTTGACGGAGAACCACATTGAGATGTCGGTCATGAGATAATATTCCATGCGGCTCTTCCAGTATTGAAAGTCTGCTCCGTCGAACTAGGGTGGACGATTGGTGCTAAACCCTTCCTTCATAGCCATCTTCTTGCTCTTTAGGGTGTTAATCCGGATGAAGAGCACCTTGCTCTGATACCACTTGTTAGGATCTTCGGATGGCTAGAGAGGGGGGGTGTGAATAGCCTCCTCTAAAACTTAACTAAATTCTTCAATCAAATCGTTAGCGCAGCGGAAATATACACATGAAAATCTAATACAAAGAAAAGAAAGACACACACCACTAACACCAATATATACGAGGTTCGGGGATAACTTGCCCCTACTCCTCGGCGTGTCCGTAAGGTGGATGATCCCTTGATCTTTCGGTAGATCACACCCCGGATAGATACCGGCTAAAAATTTCTCCTTCTCGATGGAGTAACCTCTCCACAAAGTTTCAGAAAAATATGTAAATAAAGCACAAGACTTACAGATCAGTGGCTAAAGAGAATGAAGAAAGACACTCACAGCCACACGAAGACAGCAGTTAAACAGAGCACAAGAAGGAAACACATCCAAGAACTCAAAGCTCAGCACCTTTGCTTGATCGACCGAGAGTTCTCACTTCAAACCTCTCTTCATCCTTCTTCTTATGCCTCTGCTTCCACTGCGTTCAGCCTGTCCCGAATTGCTGTCAACCTGCACCGAATCCCTGCTGCAAGCTACAACGTCGCCAATCACTCTTCCTCCTCCTCTGGTTCTCTGAACTCACGCCAATAGAACCCATGGTCTTCACTGGGGTCTCTGAGCTCGAACCAATGAGCAAGAGTCAAGCTGATTCCCAACTGATTGCAGCCAGATCACAGCCTGATCGCAGCCAGTAACCATTGATGCTCCAATTGCACCATTTGCAGCGAAACACAGCAGAAAGAATCCTTTGTCTTATTCTTCTGATGGAGCTTAATTTGAATTTGAGCATTGGCATGATACCTGCAATCTGCAACTTAAAAAGCTAACAACAGATGGTTAAATCAGATGGATCAGAAGTTGCAGAGAAACAGCAGAAACTTCAGACAGTTTTGTGGATCGGTCAACAGATCGATCCACACCTTGTTGGACCGATCAGGCTATGGCCTGATCGGTCCAGGAGAGCTCTGATCGGTCTGTGGACCGATCAGGCTATAGGTGGATCGGTCCACAGACCGATCCCCTATACTCTCTCCCGAACTTCATTGCCTCCAGATCGGTCTCCAGACTGATCAGTAAATCTCACAGAATGTTGCTGATTGGTTATTGATCAGTCTACATACCGATCAGTAATTCTCCAATGAGTTACTGATTGGTTACTGATCGGTCTGATGACCGATCAGATAACCATAGTATCACTGGATCGGTCAACAGACCGATCAGATATCCATAGTATCACTGGATCAGTCAACAGACCGATCCAATGCCTATGTAGGTAGGTTTAGAGCTTCCCAGCCCTAAACCCTAAAGCCTTCCTGGTCTAGAGAACGAGCTACCGAGCCCTCTCTGACCTAGTCCGAAGAACGAGCTACCGAGCCCTCTCCGACTTCGTTCGGTCCAGAGAACGAGCTACCAAGCCCTCTCTGACCTAGTCCGGAGAACGAGCTACGGAGCCCTCTCCGACTTCGTCCGGTCCAGAGAACGAGCTACCGAGCCCTCTCTGACCTAGTCCGGAGAACGAGCTATGGAGCCCTCTCCGACTTCGTCCGGTCCAGAGAATGAGCTACCGAGCCGTCTCTGACCTAGTCCGGAGAACGAGCTACCGAGCCCTCTCTGACTTCGCGTGCCAAGTTTCCATACTTGGACTTTTCCCTTCCACCTGAACGACATTGATCAGTAATCAATCTGAGTTTAATTAATATCTGATACAAACTTAAATCAGTGTCAACATCAAAACAACAACCAGGTCAGACCGTATCAACAGAAGCTAGCCACGGATCCGTGCGAAGATAAATAAAATATTCATATACATGTTTGTCTACACTAGATCTACCTTAGATCTACATGGGAAAAGGTTTTACCCTTGTAGCGATGCCCTTCGCTTATCCCTCTCATCCAAATGGTTGCCGGATCTCGTAGAGTGTTAAGTGTACACTCCTCTACACGTATCCACACGGACAAAAGGTGGAGAGAACTACTTAGAGTGTGCTAGCACCCTTGAGAGGTCTCGGAAATGGAGGAGAAGGAGAGAAGAAGAAGAGAGGAGGAAGAAGAAGCCTTGAATGAGCACACAATTGCTTCACACTAATGTGGCCGACCACTTAATGGAGTGTTTTAAACCTCCATGTAATACCAAGAGTCATGGCTCTTGGTCTTCCTCATGAGGTGGCACATAATGATGTAGCCTTGATGATGTGGAACATCATCATTGGCCGGCCCATGCCAAGTCACAATGAGGTGGCATTTAGTCAAGTCAAACTTGACCCTTCATCTTCCCTCTCAAGTCAAGTCAAACTTGACCTCTTATCTCCCATGGTTGATCAAATCTAACCTATGATTCAAATCAATTTAATTTAATTAATCTCTATTCATTAATTTAAATTGACTCAATGAATCATAGTCTAAACTAGACTCATTCAACACATGAATCAAATTGAGTCCATCTCAATTAGTCTAATTTGGATTACTCTTAATCCAATTTGGTTCATCACATGAACCTAATCCTCTTGGTCCATCATATGAACCTAATATCTATCTAACTGCCCTTTGTGTGTGACCCTATAGGTTCTTGTAACGTTGGTAATGCTCCTAAACCCATTTAGAAATATAAGTAATGAGCGGTATCTAGCAACACATCATTACTACCCAAGTTACAAGAATGTTGAGATCCAACATCACCATTGTGACTACTAATTGTGACTCTCACAATATGTGACAATGTCCTTCTATCATTGACATCTAAATTGATCAATTGCGACATAGTCCGTGTCATCCTCTAATCAATTTATGTCTTGAACTCCAAGTAGACTCACTCTAATCAAATGAGCTCAATATCTCATATTGACCTATTTGGGCATGACCATGCACTTAGTGGTCTCACTCTATCAAGAATCATGATGTCACTCCCGTTATATAGGAGGGATATATCCCATCTACATCACTCACATCCCTCCACATAATTTGTTATATACCCAGTAGTCGCCTTTATAGTCCACCCATTTACGGGTGATATTTGACGAAGCCAAAGTATGTAACTCCTTATGTAGGGAACCATGGTGACTTCAGGTCCAAGGACTGATAGTCATACTAATAGTCACATAAGAAAGTATATGACACTCATATAACAATCCATGATACTTTCTCATGGCGGGTCATTCAGTATACATTCTCCACTTCATACCCATGTGTCAACTTGATATCTAATATTCATGACTTGTGAGATCAAGTCATCGAGTTAACCTACATGCTAGTCTCATCGTATTAACATTGTCCCTGAATGTTAATACTTGACTAGGAATGATTAAGAGTAGTGTTTTCTATATCATCTCATTATTAATTCAATCAATCGATCGATATAGATAAGAACCTTCTACTCAAGGACACTTTTATACTCAGTTATTTGACACCAATTCAAGTAAGTATAATAACCATAAAGAAATGCCTTTATAGGAATATGATACATCGAGTCCATACAACAATCATCACATGATTGGCTCTAGGGCTCTCACTAACAATCTCCCACTAGCACTAGCGCCAAACAGTGTAGGATCTAATACCCAATGACCTAGTGTGACCATCATGCTTTCTCTGTGCCAAAGCCTTGGTCAAGGGATCAGCGATGTAAGCCTTTGTGGGTACTCTGCAAATTTTCACATCTCCTCTATTGATGATCTCTCGAATGAGATGGAAGTGCCGTAGTATGTGTTTGGTCCACTGGGCTGAGCGAGGTTCCTTAGCCTGTGCAATTGCTCCATTGTTGTCACAATAGAGCTCTATAGGATCGGCTATGCTAGGAACCACCCCAAGCTCAATAATGAACTTACGAATCTAAACTGCCTCCTTTGCTGCTTCTGATGCAGCAATATACTCGGCCTCTGTTGTAGAATCAGCAACTGTGTCCTACTTCAAACTCTTCCAGCTCACAACACCACCATTTAAACAAAACACGAACCCAGACTGCGATCAATAATCATCCTGGTCAGTTTGGAAGCTGGCATCACTGTAACCCTTTACAGCTAGCTCGCCATCGCCTCCAAAAATAAGAAATATTCCTTAATCCTTCTCAAGTACTTAAGGATATTCTTGACCGCTATCCAGTGACGCTCACCTGGATCTGATTGGTATCTGCTAGTCATGCTCAAAGCATACGAAACATCAGGACGAGTACATAGCATGACGTACATGATAAATCCTATGGCTGAAGCATAAGGGATCTTATCCATGCAGTCTCTCTCCTCTCTAGAAGAGGGACTTTGATTCTTTGAAAGACTCACACCATGTGATATCAGCAGAAATCTTTTTTTGGAATTCTGCATGGCAAACCGTAGTAATACCGTATCAATATATGTACTTTGACTTAGGCCAAGCAATCTCTTAGATCTATTTTTGTAAATCTTTATGCCAAGTCTTTACAGACTGCAGCAAAGGGATGTCATTTCCAATGAGTAGTATGTCATCCACATACAATACAAGGAAGACAACTGTGTTCCCAACAACCTTCTTATAGACACAGGGTTCATCTTCATCTTGATGAAACCAAACTATTTGATCGCATCATCGAATCGAAGATTCCAGCTCCGAGAAGCTTGTTTTAGTCCATAAATGGACTTATGCAGCTTGCATACTCTGTCAGTATGCAGTGGATCTACAAAACCCTCAGGTTGTGTCATGTACACATCCTCGAGCAAGTTTCCATTCAAAAACGTGGTTTTGACATCCATCTGCCAGATCTCATAATCGTGGTATGCTGTAATAGAAAGTATGATCCGAATGGACTTAAACATCGCTACTAGAGAAAAGATTTCATCATAGTCAATACCATGAATTTTCTTGAAACCTTTAGCTACCAAACGACCCTTATAGGTATGCAAATGTCCATCCATGTCAGCCTTTCTCTTAAAGACCCACTTACACCCAATGAGTTTGACGCCTTCAGGTGGATCAACCAAAGTCCATACTTGGTTGGTGTACATGGATTCCATCTCGGATCTCATGGCCTCTAACCATTTCTCAGAATCTGGACTCATCACAGCTTCCTGATAGGAGGTAGGCTCATTCTCAACGAGCATAATGTCATTATGGTCAGACAAGAGAAATGAGTATCTCTCAGGCTGACGACGTATCCTGTCAGACCTACGAAGAGGTAGGTCTACTTGAACTGGTTGTTGTTCCTCAACTCCTTATGCAACAACATTTTATGGTTCTAGTTCAACTTCCATCAAGGCTTCAGTGCTATGGTCCATATCTTGAACTTCTTCAAGATCGAATGTACTCCCACTAGTTTTTTCTAGAAACAAAGTCCTTTTCTAGAAATATCCTAATCTTAGCCACAAACACTTTGTGGTGACTGGGAATGTAGAAATTATATCCCTTCATTTCCTTGGGATATCCTATAAAATAACACTTATCGAATTTAGGTCCTAGTTTGTCCGAGACTTGACGTCGAACGTAAGCCTCACAACCCCAAATCCTCATAAAAGATATCTGGGCATCTCTCCCAGTCCATATCCTATATAGTGTCTTTATCACAGCTTTGGATGAAACACGGTTAAGTGTGAAGGCTGCTGTGTCTAGAGCATATCCCCAAAAAGATATAGGAAGATCTGTGTGACTCATCATAGATCGTACCATATCTAATAGGGAAAGATTCCTCCTTTCAGATACACCATTCCACTGTAGTGTTCAGGAGGAGTGAGTTGGGATAGAATCCCACACTCAGCTAGATAGTCACAAAACTTATGGCTAAGGTATTCACCACCTCGATCCGATCGAAGTATTTTAATACTCTTGCCTAGCTGGTTTTGTACTTCATTTTTGAATTCTTTGAACTTTTCAAAGGATTGTGACTTATGTGTCATCAGATACACATAACCATATCTACTGAAGTCATCAATAAATATAATGAAGTACCTATAACTACCTCTGGCAGTGACATTGAAAGTGCCACATACATCACTATGTATAAGTCCTAACAAGTCAGTTGCTCTTTCGCTGTGTCCACTAAAAGGGAGTCTTGGTCATCTTGCCCAGTAGGCATGACTCGCATGTCTCATATGATTCAAAATCAAATGAGTCCAGCAAACCATCTTTATGGAGCTGGGATAAGCGCTTCTCATTTATATGACCTAAGTGACAATGCCAGAGATAGGTTTGGTTCATTTCATTCGACTTGAACCTTTTGGTACTTATGTTATAGATGGGGGTCTCTAAGTCTAGAATGTAGAGTCTGTTCATCAGAGGTGTACTACAATAGAACATATCGTTTAAATAAACGGAACAACATTTGTTTTTTTATTATAAACGCCTTTCTTGTCTAAACACGAAACTGAAATGATGTTCTTTGTGAGAGCAGACACATAACAACATTCATCTAATTCTAGTACAAACCCAGAGGGCAGAGATAGAAAGTAAGTTCTACAGCAACAGCAACAACCCATGCTCCATTGCCTACTCGTAGGTCCACCTTGCCCTTCGTCAATGCCCTGCTATTTCTCAGCGCCTGCACATTAGTACAAATGTGAGAAGCACATCCGGTATCTAATACCCACGATGAAGAAATAGAAAGATTGACTTCTATAACATATATACCTGAAGTAGAAATCCCATTTCTCTTCTTCTTAAGATCTTCCAGGTATCCTTTGCAGTTCCTCTTCCAGTGCCCGGTCTGATCGCAGTGGAAGCATGTAGCATCCTTGGCAACCCCTACTTTAGGTTTCACTACCTTGCCTTTGCCCTTGGCTTGGGACTTTCCCTTACCTCTAGGCTTGCCCTTGCTTTTATGCTTTTGAACCATCAAAATGGAGTTGAGCTTTACCTTCTTAAGGTTTAGCTCAGCAGTTCGCAACATGCTTAGCAGCTCAGGCAGTGACTTATCAATTTCGTTCATGTTGTAATTTATGACAAATTGATTGTAACTTTCTGGCAAGGATTGCAAGATCAAGTCAGTGGTCAGTTCTTGGCCAAGTGAGAATCCCAACCTCTGTAAGTTCTCTATGTACCCAATCATCTTGAGTACATATGAACCTACGGGAGTCCCATCTTGCATCTTGCACTGAAACAGTGCCTTAGAGATCTCGAATCTCTCGTGCCTTGCTTGTCCTTGATATAGTTGACGAAGATGTTCAACCATATCATAAGCAGTCATCAACTCGTGTTGCTTCTGAAGCTCAAAGTTCATGGTTGCGAGCATGAGGCATGACACATCTAATGCATTATCTTGATGCTTCTTATAAGCATCTTGGTCGGCTCGCGTGGCAATTGCAGGAGGTGCCTCCGGAATGGGCTGCTCCAGGACGTACAAATTTTTTTCTTGTGTGAGAATGATTCTCAGATTCCTGTACCAGTCCAGGAAATTAGCTCCATTGAGCTTGTCCTTGTCAAGGACAGAACGCAGGGAGAAAATGTTTGTGTTCGTTGACATGACAATCTACAACATAAATAAAGCAGAAAGTAAATATCATATTCTACTTATCATTTAATTAAGCCTTTAACTAAATGATGCTCCCACTGAATTATAAGGCTTTTATAGAATCAAGTCATGGATGTGGTCAAATCACACTACTAGATTCATACCAATTAGCTATAATTCTCGCTGGACAAGATCCACATCATACTACGCCTTGAGTTAGCTTTGCCTAAATCGCTCAAGACTTAGTATGATCGGTCGATAACTAATTATCAATTACATCTTTATGCAACTCTTGTTTATAGGATCAAGATAAATGTGATCTTTATCCTATCTTCCCAACCGTTGGAAAATTCCTATAGTTTTACCCGATCCAATTGAGTTAACTAGTTATATCTAATCTAATTGAGTTTGTTCTCACCCAAGCTTTGATAGGCGGGACCAAGATTGTCCCTCCGCACCCTACCAAGATAATATGCGTTGCTCTGCTTTGGTAGATTCAACAACAACAAATGATCAAGGTAGTGATGGGTATAAAAACTTGGTAGGTATTTCGAGTTGACTTGATTAAGATCTAATCTAATCATGAATATGTATCATATACGCATTTAGGCACTAATTGCCCTACATTAGCATGCATCACATGCACATAAGCAATGATATATATATATATATATATATATATATATATATATATATATATATATATACCGATTAATCAATTTGTGATGAGGTCATGTCCCTACTACGATCTTCTCAAGCCAATGAAAAGATCGGATGGTCAACCTAGGGTCAACGACTTCTTCAAGAGCCTCCTTTTGACCGCCATGTGTTGACAACACCCTCCTCGTAACTCCTTCTTGAGTGGACCTTCCACCGCTTCATTTTGTACATTACAAATATGAAACTCGAGTTACATTCGAGTCTAAAATCTATTTACAACAGGAACATAATAAGGAAGGCACGACACGCAGGTCGAATATCGTATACAACATGCACAATACAAAAAATGACGCGCAGGCCATATTATGAATTACAACACAATTTTAACCAATCACATTGGGATTTTTGGGCCATGACCATCACAATATCATACATAATTCTAAATTATGTATTTTACATAAATTTCTATAATTTTACTACTGTTTTATCAATTCTATGAGTCACAACTTCTCGGCGGTCCCGTTTAACGATTTTCGAGTGCGATCGCGAGACAATGCCCCTTGCGGGGTTAGGGGCAACGCCCCTTCTCGCTAAATGAATATCGTGAGTGTCCCAAACTGATCTAATAGCTCCTTAAGCCACTGTCCTCAAAAAAATAATTTTATTTGGGCGAAACCTTGCCGTTTCGGAAGATTTTTCTTGGTATTTGAAGCCTACAAGTGTCCAAACACTTATTGCTTTGCCTCTACAAGAAAAATACTCACAAAATTTATAAAAGTAGAAAAATTATAGAAACTTACAGATCTGAAACCTTTTCGTAATAACAAATACAAACATGTACAAGCTTCGCACGTGGCTCTAATACCACTGTTAGACTTTCGAGCCGTAAAAATCGCTTTTTGCGTTGCGGAAACCTCGAAGCTAACCACGGATCCGTGCGAAAATAAATAAAATATTCGTGTACACGTTTGTATACACTAGATCTACCTTAGATCTACATGGAAAAAGGTTTTACCCTTGTAGTGATGCCCTTCGCTTATCTCGCTCGCCCAAATGGTTACCGGATCTCATAGAGTGTCAAGTGTACACTCCTCTACACGTATCCACACAGACAAAAGGCGGAGAGAACCACTTAGAGTGTGCTAGCACCCTTGCGAGGTCTCGGTAATGGAGGAGAAGGAGAGAAGAAGAAGAGAGGAGGAAGAAGAAGCCTTGAATGAGCACACAATTGCTTCACACTAATGTGGCGGACCACTTAATGGAGTGTTTTAAACCTCCATGTAATACCAAGATTCATGGCTCTTGGTCTTCCTCATGAGGTGGCACATAATGATATAGCCTTGATGATGTGGAACATCATCATTGGCCGGCCCATGCCAAGTCACAATGAGGTGGCATTTAGTCAAGTCAAACTTGACCCTTCATCTTCCCTCTCAAGTCAAGTCAAACTTGACCTCTTATCTCCCATGGTTGATCAAATCTAACCTTTGATTCAAATTAATTTAATTTAATGAATCTCTATTCATTGGTTTAAATTGACTCAATGAATCATAGTCTAAACTAGACTCATTCGACACATGAATCAAATTGAGTCCAACTCAATTAGTCTAATTTGGATTACTCTTAATACAATTTGGTTCATCACATGAACCTAATCCTCTTGGTCCATCATATGAACCTAATCTCTATCTAACTGCCCCTTTTGTGTGACCCTATAGGTTCTTGTAACATTGGCAATGCTCCTAAACTTATTTAGAAATATAAGTAATGAGCGGTATCTAGTAACACATCATTACTACCCAAGTTACAAGAATGTTGAGATCCAAAATCACCATTGTGACTACTAATTGTGACTCTCACAATATGTGACAATGTCCTTCTATTCTTGACATCTAAATTAATCAATTGAGGCATAGACCGTGTCATCCTCTAATCAATTTATGTCTTGAACTCCAAGTAGACTCACTCTAATCAAATGAGCTCAATATCTCACATTGACTCATTTGGGCATGGCCATGTACTTAGTGGTCTCACTCTATCAAGAATCATGATGTCACTCTCTTCATATAGGAGGGATAGATCCCATCTACATCACTCACATCCATCCGCATAATTTGTTACATACCCAGTAGTCACCTTTATAGTCCACCTATTTACGGGAGACATTTGATAAAGCCAAAGTATGCAACTCCTTAAGTAGGGAACCATGGTGACTTCAGGTCCAAGGACTGATAGTCATACTAATAGTCACATGAGAAAGTATATGACACTCATATAACGATCCATGATATTTTCTCATGGCGGGTCATTCAGTATACATTCTCCAATGCATACCCATGTGTCAACTTGATATCTCTATATCCATGATTTGTGAGATCAAGTCATCGAGTTGACCTACATGCTAGTCTCATCATATTAACATTGTCCCTGAATGTTAATACTTGACTAGGAATGATTAAGAGTAGTGTTCTCTATATCATCTCGTTATCGATTCAACCAATCGATTGATATAGATAAAAACCTTCTACTCAAGGACATTATTATACTTAGTTATTTGGCACCAATACAAGTAAGTATAATAACCATAAGGAAATGCCATTATAAATATATAGGAATATGATACATCGATTTCATATAACAATCATCACATGATTGGCTCTAGGGCTCTCACTAACAATCTCTCACTAGCACTAGCGCCAATCAGTGTAGGGTCTAATACCCAATGACCTAGTGTGACCATCATGCTTTCTTTGTGCCAAAGCTTTGGTCAAGGGATCAGCGTTGTAAGCCTCTGTGGGTGCCGGGCTGAGCGAGGTTCCTTAGCCTGTGCAATTGCTCTATTGTTGTCACAATAGAGCTCTATAGGACCGGCTATGCTAGGAACCACCCCAAGCTCAATAATGAACTTACGGATCTAGACTGCCTCCTTTGCTGCTTCTGATGCAGCAATATACTCAGCCTCTGTTGTAGAATCAACAACTGTGTCCTGCTTCGAACTCTTCCAGCTCACAGCACCACCATTTAAACAAAATACGAACCCAGACTGCGATTGATAATCATTCTGGTCAGTTTGGAAGCTGACATCACTGTAACCCTTTACAACTAGCTCGCCATTGCCTCTAAATATCAAGAAATATTCCTTAGTCCTTCTCAAATACTTAAGGATATTCTTGACTGCTATCCAGTGACGCTCACCTGGATCTGACTGGTATCTGCTCGTTATGCTCAAAGCATACGAAATATCATGACGAGTACATAGCATGGCGTACATGATAGATCCTATGGCTGAAGCATAAGGGATCTTATCCATGCAGTCTCTCTCCTCTCTAGAAGAGGGACTTTGAGTCTTCGAAAGACTCACACCATGTGACATCGGCATAAATTCTTTCTTGGAATTTTGCATGGCAAACCGTAGTAATACCGTGCCAATATATGTACTTTGACTTAGACCATGCAATCTCTTAGATCTATCTCTATAGATCTTTATGCCTAGAATACAGGTTGCTTCACCTAAGCCCTTCATTGAGAAACAATTCCCCAGCCAAGTCTTTACAGACTGCAGCAAAGGGATGTCATTTCCAATGAGTAGTATGTCATCCACATACAATACAAGGAAGACAACTGTGTTCCCAACAACCTTCTTATAGACACAGGGTTCATCTTCATCTTGATGAAACCAAACTATTTGATCGCATCATCGAATCGAAGATTCCAGCTCCGAGAAGCTTGTTTTAGTCCATAAATGGATTTATGCAGCTTGCATACTCTGTCAGTATGCAGTGGATCTACAAAACCCTCAGGTTGTGTCATGTACACATCCTCGAGCAAGTTTCCATTCAAAAACGTGGTTTTGACATCCATCTGCCAGATCTCATAATCGTGGTATGCTGTAATAGAAAGTATGATCCGAATGGACTTAAACATCGCTACTGGAGAAAAGGTTTCATCATAGTCAATACCATGAATTTGCTTGAAACCTTTAGCTACCAAACGACCCTTATAGGTATGCAAATGTCCATCCATGTCAGTCTTTCTCTTAAAGACCCACTTACACCCAATGGGGTTGACGCTTTCAGGTGGATCAACCAAAGTCCATACTTGGTTGGTGTACATGGATTCCATCTTGGATCTCATGGCCTCTAGCCATTTCTCAGAATCTGGACTCATCACAGCTTCCTGATAGGAGGTAAGCTCATTCTCAACGAGCATAATGTCATCATGGTCAGACAAGAGAAATGAATATCTCTCAGGCTGACGACGTACCCTATCAGACCTACGAAGAGGTAGGTCTACTTGAACTGGTTGTTGTTCCTCAACTCCTTGTGGAGCAATCTCATCATCCACAACATTTTGTGGTTCCAGTTCAACTTCCATCAAGGCTTCAGTGCTATGGTCCATATCTTGAACTTCTCAAGATCGAACATACTCCCACTAGTTTTTCTAGAAACAAAGTCCTTTTCTAGAAATACCCCAGTCTTAGCCAGCAACACTTTGTGTTGACTGGGAATGTAGAAGTAATATCCCTTCGTTTCCTTGGGATATCCTATAAAATAGCACTTATCAGATTTGGGTCCTAGTTTGTCCGAGACTTGATATCGAACATAAGCCTCACAATCCCAAATCCTCATAAAAGATACCTGGGCATCTCTCCCAGTCCATATCCTATATGATGTCTTTATCACAGCTTTGGATGGAACACGGTTAACTATGAAGGCTGCTGTGTCTAGAGCATATCCTCAAAAAGATATAAGAAGATTTGTGTGACTCATCATAGATCGTACCATATCTAATAGGGTATGATTCCTCCTTTCGGATACACCATTTCACTGTGGTGTTCCAAGAGGAGTGAGTTGGGATAGAATCCCACACTCAGCTAGATAGTCACGAAACTCATGATGTAACGACCCACCTTCTACTAACTAAGCTGTAAGGCCGGACCATCACATTATGCTGTGCTAAACTATTCCCTGACCATCATTAAATCTAGGTGCGGAAGCTGTACTAAATAAAATTTTGCTAAACTATTGTCATTTCTTTATTCCATATGTGCTAAGGGGTGTAATCTAAAGTATACCTAGCATATACTACATCCCCTATGGTCAAGGAACTGAATTAAACATTTTCCCAACCGTTATCAGACCTCCCAATCGATCCACCGATCGATTGGAATGGTCGAATCGATCCGGTGATCGATCCAACATGCTACTATATGCGGAACTTGGGTTGGATCGATCCAGTGATCGATTCAGCACGCTATTGTGCTCGGGCAATATTCTGGATTGATCGACTGATCAATCCAGGCTAACCAATCGATCCAGTGATCGATTCAGGAGCTCTCTGTTCGCGATGAAACTATGCTAGATCGATCGACTGATCGATCCAGACGCAGCCTGTTCGCGGAACAAGCTGCCAATCGATCCATTGATCAATTGAGGACCCCCAATCGATCCACCGATCGATTGGGGTTTCTGATTTTGCAGCTAAGCTCTGATTTCAGCACTTGTTCGTGCCAAAATTACTTATATCAATTCTAAACTACATGCAAAACATTCTAACATCACACAAATAGTGTTCTAAGCATGATAGGGTGCATGATTAACTAATTCATAGCAATTAACATACTAAGGTGCAAAATAATAAAATGCTAAAAGGTTTTTGTGCTTAAAACAAGCTTGCTGAAATTCCCTAAGATCTTTATTCCAAGTTCCATCCACACACATCTTCATCACATTGCCCTCCAGCCTCCGCTACCTTTACCTTTATCTGCAGTATAAGGAAAAAGTATCTGTAAGCTTTCGCTTAGTAAGAAACCATCTACCTCACAAAACATGCAATTTATGCAATATGCTTTTCCAAGATGCTATTTGAATATGTACTGATTAAACTAAAACATGGCATGCTATCATACAATACATGGAAACCAAAAACTAGTCATGGCATACTATCATCTAAAGCATGTGTAACAAAAGCTGAACATAGAGCTATCATACATAATCATAAGAGTGAGCTGAACTGAAGCATAAACTGAGCTAATTCTAGCAAATGCTAAAGCTATACTGATTTCACCTAACTATTTTGTGAGAGTTTAAAACTACATATATAATAGATGAAAATACTAATCATGCTGCTGTTTGGGCCCGGTAACTGTACGTGTTGTGTGCGCATCCCTAACCAGACCCGGGTTTGCAAGTCCCGGATTTAGTAGGGTTACTAGGTTATCTGAACCTAGGGACGACTGTGGGAGCCCAATCCAATGGATATCTAATCCAGTACAGTGCCACTGAGAAAGTAAAATACTGAACATAAGCTAATAAATTCTTGTCTTGCTTTTACTAGGTTGTCTAAACCTAGAACTAGGTTATCTAAACCTAGAGGCGACTGTGGGAGCCCACCCATTGGACATCTAGTCCTGTAAAAGCTGTAGCAAGACTATATGAGCTGTGAAATGCTTCTATTGCATTTAACTAAGCTATTAAAATGCCTAAGTTGCATTTTAACTGTGCTAGTAATATAATCGAACACTTGGTATGCGCTAATTCGCATCCTTTGTGCCGAAAAGCTATATACTACTAACTAAAACATGGAATTCACACGGAAGTTACTTATACTGCAGGTGAGGGGTTTCTTACCTCCTGTTCGGATTTTCTTACGATTCTAATCGCTAGATTTCCGGAGGAGACGATCTACTTGACGTTCTTCTCACGTCTATGCGTTCTTCTCGCGGAGAGGAGCGTCCTCGTATCCTTTGTGTTGCCGGGAGGTGCTCCTAGAACCCTTGGCTTGGTGCGCCGAGAGAAGGAGAGGAGAAGGGAGAGGGGTCGGTGGAAACTAGGGTGAGGAGGAGAAAAGCTACGTTAAAAGAAATAACTCTTCACTTAATTCCTCCCTATTTATATTAAGTGGTAGATTCACCCAACTCAAATATAAATCTAATTGATTCCCTTTTCTTTCAGCACGACCCTGCTGGGTTCACTTGGTTACTAAGGTTCACCATAAGTCATAGGACCCATAGGTCTCAGGTTCAATTCCCGTGTAAGCTATTTTCGTTTCGTATTTATTTTTTGCTACTTCCGCTATTCTAAAAATTCCATAAAAATATCCTAAAATTCCAAAAAAATACTAGGATATTTCTAATAATTATTTTGAGAATTTTCGGGCATTACACATGGCTAAGGTATTCTCCACCTCGATCTGATCGAAGTATCTTAATACTCTTGCCTAGCTGGTTTTGTACTTCATTCTTGAATTCTTTAAACTTTTCAAAGGATTGTGACTTATGTGTCATCAAATACACATACCATATCTACTGAAGTTATCAGTAAATGTAATGAAGTACCTATAACCACCTCTGGCAGTGACATTGAAAGGGCCACATACATCACTATGTATAAGTTCTAACAAGTCAGTTGCTCTTTCGCTGTGTCCACTAAAGGGAGTCTTGGTCATCTTTCCCAGTAGGCATGACTCACATGTCTCATATGATTCAAAATCAAATGAGTCCAGCAAACTGTCTTTATGGAGCTGGGATAAGAGATTCTCATTTATATGACCTAAGCGACAATGCTAGAGATAAGTTCGGTTCATTTCATTCGACTTGAACTTTTTAGTACTTATGTTATAGATGGGGTTCTCTAAGTCTAGAATGTAGAGTCTGTTCATCAGAGGTGCACTACAATAGAACATATCATTTAAATAAATGGAACAACATTTGTTCTTTATTATAAATGAAAAACCTTTCTTGTCTAAACAAGAAACTGAAATGATGGTCTTTGTAAGAGCAGGCACATAACAACATTCATCTAATTCTAGTACAAGCCCAGAGGGCAAAGATAGATAGTAAGTTCCTACATCAACAACAACAACCAGTGCTCCATTACCTACTCGTAGGTCCACCTCATTCTTCATCAATGTCCTGCTATTTCTCAGTGCCTGCACATTAGTACAAATGTGAGAAGCACATCCGGTATCTAATACCCATGATGAAGAAATAGAGAGATTGACTTCTATAACATATATACCTGAAGTAGAAACCTCATTTCTCTTCTTCTTAAGATCTTCCAGGTATCCTTTGCAGTTCCTCTTCCAGTGCCCGGTCTGACCGCAGTGGAAGCAGGTAGCATCCTTGGCAACCCCTCCTTTAGGTTTCATTACCTTGCATTTGCCCTTGGCTTGGGACTTTCCCTTACCTTTAGGCTTGCCCTTGCCTTTATACTTTTGCACCATCAAAATGGAGTTGGGATTTACCTTCTTAAGATTGAGCTCAGCAGTTCTCAACATGCTTAGCAGCTCGGGCAATGGCTTATCAATTTCGTTCATGTTGTAATTCATGACAAATTGACTGTAGCTTGTTAGAGTGTATACTGAAAGCCTAAGCTTTTGTAAACATTTATTTTGAATAAAGAATCACATTTGGTCAAATTATCTACATTTATTTGTAGTTGTTCAATTAATTTATATTGTAGATAACATAGTATGTGGTGTCACATACAGAAGATAATGTTATTAGTACCTTATAAATTATAAACAGTTGCTCACGACCAAGATGGAAAGGAACAAACCATTGGAAGGTCGTAGTGTAATTGGGTATTAGTTTATCTTAACTATATAATTACACTAGTACACTTAGAGTGTATTGAGTAGGACCATTAGAGGTCGTTTCTTTTATACTGACTTGATAAAGGAACAAAGACCTCAGTTATTATGGAAGTATATGCTCTTAATCCTAATATAATAACAAGTACATATATTTGATATTTATTTCTTTAATTTATCAATTGGTGAGATTTAGTTTGATAAATCAATAAGTCCGATAAGTTGGGAAATGATATCACTTATAGTGTGTGTTGTTGATTATAAAAGAAAACTGTGTCCTAGAAAACTAGGTTGAGAATGCCCCCAAGAGGAGCTCATAAGGATTGTCATGTTAAACCCTGCAGGTGGACATAGTCCGACATGATGATAAGGTTGAGTGGTACTACTCTTGGACTAAGATATTAATTAAGTGAGTTGTCAGTAACTCATTTAATTAGTGGATATTCATTATTTTAAACACAGGGAGACTAACATACTCATAATAAGAAGGAGCCCAAAAATGTAATTTGGGATTGGTGCGATAGTTCAATAATAGTTCTCTAGTGGAATGAATTATTATTGATAAAATTAAGTTGGGTGTTCGGGGCGAACACGGGATGCTTAATTTTATCGGGAGACCAAAACCAATTCTTCCTCTCGGTCCCTATCGTAGCCTCTTAATAATAGAGTACTATACCCACCTATACCCACCTTCGTACCCATCTAAAAGGGGCCGACCAAGCCTTGCTTGGAGCCCAAGCAAGGGGCTGGCCAAACCATGTTTAGATGGGAATGATTGTGGCCAGCCCAAGCATGGGTTCAATCTATGTGTGGCCGACCATTAAAAATAGAAAAGGAATTTTAAATTTAAATTTTTTCTTATGTGGAATATATGATTTAAAAGAGAGTTTAAAAATTAAAATATTTCCTTTTATAAGATTCTACAAAAGATTAAGAGAAGAGTTAAATCTCTTTCCTTATTTGTAGATTAAAAGGTTGATTTTAATTTTGGTAAAACTTTCCTTATTTATAAATCATCCACATGTTGAAAAGATAAATTTTAAAATTATAGAAATTTCCTTTTATAACATCAACCATGAAGGGATTATTAAAGAGAAATTTTATTTTAAAATTTGTCTGGAAGTAAATTAGGAAGCTTTAATTTTTCTAGCGAAAAATTTCCTTGTTTGCTTGTTTTGATGTGGCCGACCATATACATTAAGAAAAGGATTTTATTTTTAATTAATTAAAATTTTATTTTTCAATGGAAAAAGAATTAAGGAAAGTTTTATTAAATTTTCCTTATTTGCCAAGGCTAAGGATTATAAAAGAGGGGGTTTGGGTGCCTTCATGGGGACAACCTCTATTCTATTTCTCCCTCTTTTCTTCCTTGGTGTGGCCGGCCTATTCTTTTTCTCTTCTCTCCATCTTTGTGGCCGAACCTCCTCTTTCTCTTGGAGATCAAGTGGTGGCCGGATCTTAGCTTGGAGAAGAAGAAGAGGAAGCTTGCATCTCTTGAAGCTTGGTTGGTGGAAAAGGTTCTTCATCCTTAGGAGGTTTTGTGCTTGGCCGAAACTTGAAGGAAGAAGAAGAAGGTGCTAGGTGGTTCTCGTCTCGGAAGATTGTTGCCCACACAACGTCCGAGATTAGAAGAGGAATACGGTAGAAGATCAAGAGGTCATTATCCACAAAGAAAGGTATAACTAATAATTGTTTTCCGCATCATGTTAGTTTTGTTTCTTTGTAAAAATACCAAATACAAGAGGCATGCGATTCTAGTTTTTTGAATTAGTTTTCGAAGTTGTGTTATTTTATTTTTCTTTTCCTTGTGATTCGATTGTTCTTAGTGGTTAACCTAGGGTTACTATGGGAAGGTTAAATATTTAATTTCCTTAAAAGGCTTTGTCTAGTCAGTGGTGGTTGCTCCCATATCCAAGAAGACCAAGTGCCTCGCCAAGCAGTAATGGAAGCCGATTTTGGAAATAGATATTTAATTGTCTTTGTGACCTAGGTGATTTGGATCGAACGTGTTAAGTTCTGCAGAAGATCCAAGTCTAAACCTAAAAGAACAAATAAGTTAAACTCAGGATCAAACGTGTTAAGTTCCGCAGGTGATCCAAGTTTAATTTAAAAGAACACATGGTAGTTAGGAAAAGGTTCAGACCTTTTTACAAAATTTTTGTATAGTGGAACCGTTAGACTTTCCGAGTAGCAACCAACACTTGCTCTCTGGCAAGGATTGCAAGATCAAGTCAGTGGCCAGTTCTTGGCCAAGTGGGAATCCCAACCTCTGTAGGTTCTCTATGTACCCAATCATCTTGAGTACATATGGACCTACGGGAGTCCCATCTTGCATCTTGCACTGAAATAGTGCCTTAGAGATCTTGAATCTCTCATGCCTTGCTTGTCCTTGATATAGTTGACAAAGATGTTCAACTATATCATAAGCAGTCATCAACTCGTGTTGCTTCTGAAGCTCAGAGTTCATGGTTGCGAGCATGAGGCATGATACATCTAATGCATCATCTTGATGCTTCTTATAAGCATCTCGGTCAGCTCGCGTGGCAGTGGCAGGAGGTGCCTCGGGAATGGGTTGCTCCAGGACGTACAATTTTCTTTCTTGTGTGAGAACGATTCTCAGATTCCTGTACCAGTCCAGGAAATTAGCTCCATTGAGCTTGTCCTTATCAAGGACAGAACGCAGGGAGAAAGTGTTCGTGTTTGTCGATATGACAATCTACAACATAAATAAAGCAGAGAGTAAATATCATATTCCATTTATCATTTAATTAGGTCTTTAACTAAATGATGCTCCCACTGAATTATAGAACTTTTGTAGAATCAAGTCATGGATGTGGTCAAACCACACTACTAGATTCATACTAATGGGCTATAATTCACGCGGGACAAGATCCACATCATACTACGCCTTGAGTTAGCTTTGGCTAAATCACCCAAGACTTAGTATGATCGGTAGATAACTAATTATCAATTACATCTCTATGCAACTCTTGTTTATAGGATCAAGATCCTCATTTATATTAAAACTTGAGTTAGCTTTGGCTAAATCGCCCAAGATTTAGTATAAATGTGATTTTTATCCTATCTTCCAACCATTGGAAAAATGCCTATAGTTATACCCGATCAAATTGAGTTAACTAGTTATACTCAATCTAATTGAGTTTGTACTCACCCAAACTTTGATAGGCGGGACCAAGATTGTTCCTCCGCACCCTACCAAGATAATATGCGTTGCTCTGCTTTGGCAGATTCAACAGCAACAAATGATCGAGGTAGTGATGGGTATTAAAACTTGGTAAGCATTTTGAGTTGTCTTGATTAAGATCTAATCTAATCATGAATGTGTATCATATACGCATTAAGGCACTAATTACCCTATGTTGACCTCCGTAAGTGTATGGAAATATCGCAAGTAATATAAAAGATTATCATATCCATAGGGACTAGAATAAGCACTAAGAATGTCTCAAAGCAAATTAGCTAGACAATAAATCAATGGATTAACAAAGTCTAAGTGTAACTATGAAAAGTAAACAAAAGAATGAAAGAATAGGAAATAAGAATAAAGGCAATGATAAGGGATATTCTAGGAGTTTTGGTTTCTTTGTAAGGTTCTACAGTGTAAATGGTCTACCAATCCATTTTCTCAATTGTCCATCATTTGTAGAAGGTTGTCGGTTCTCTCTTGCAATAGAGAACTGACCTAGGACTGAAATCCATACCTAGATTGATCAATTAGGAATGAATCTATGTTGTCCTTATACGAGCTTGCTTGTCACATGCGTCCCTCGAAAAATCAACATAGGAATCCATCACTCATCAACCCATCAAGATATAAAGATTAATTCAACCTATCTATCCTACCTTCTTGAAATATCTAGGGGATGTTTGGTTTAGGGGAATAGGAGTGGGGAATGAGAATGAAAATTATTGATTGCCATTGTTAATGTTTGGATTATAGGAATAAGAATACAAATAAGGGAATGAATCCTTGAAATTGGGTAATGACTCATTCCCATGTATCTCCCCTTCAATGAGTCATTACCCTATTTTCATCAATCAAAATATTTCCTTATTCCAAAAATACCCTTGACTTAAAACTAAAATTTTCTCCCTTAATATCAAAATATATTTATTTATTTTTTCTTTCATATCACTTCTCTCTCCTTGTTCTCTCTCATCATATTTTCTCTCTCATCATTTTATCACACACTTTCCCTCTCCTTAATCTCTCCTATCACACTCTCCTTCTTTTTTTTTTCTCATTACACATTCTCTCTCATCATATTTTCTCTCTCCTCAATCTCTCCCATCACACTCTTTTTTTTCTCATCACACTTTCGCTCTCATCACACTTTCTCTCTCCTCAATCTCTCTTGTCACACTCTCTCCTTTTTTTCCTCAACACACTTTCTCTTTCATCATACTTTCTCTCTCCTCAATCTCTCCCATCACACTCACTGTTCTCTTTTTTTCTCATCAAACTTTCTCTCTCATCATACTTTCTCTCTCACCATACTTTCTCTCTCCTCAATCTCTCTCATCACACACTCTCTCCTCTTTTTTTCTCATTACATTTTCTCTTTCTTCATCCTCTCCCATCATACTTTCTCTCACATTGTATTTTCTCTCTCATCTTCTCTCATCATGCTCTCTCCTATCACACTCTCTTTTCTCATTTTCTCTCATCACACTTTCTCTCTCTTCATTCTTTCTCATCACACTTTCTCTCTCATCATACTTTCTCTCTCATCTTTCTCTTTCATCATATTTTTCTCAAACATTCATCTTTCTCTCACATCTAATTTTTTCTCTTATTTTCCTTTAAGGGTAAAAAAGGAAATTTTGATTTATTCCGATAGAAAATATGCAACTAACCAAACATTGTTTTTAAGAGTGATATCCATGCTCATACCCATTCCCATTCCGATTCCTATTCCTAGGAAAAAACCAAACACCCCCTAATTTCCCCTTCAAGATTACCCCTCAAGCGTCCTTACACGGGCATGTTCCTGTCACGAAGATCCCTCGGAAAATCGAATGAGGAGCAATCCATACAAGATCCATAAGATATTCAAACATTCAATCAAGCATGGTAATTAAGCCCTAATCACAAAAATCCACACAAGAAAGAATAGATACAAAACAGGACAAAATCATAGAAATAGGAAATTGGCATATCCACAAGAGTTTTACATCAAGATTTCCTTACAAATACTCCATCCATCCTAGAACAAGAGATCTACTCCATAAATCGAAGAAAGAATCCGAAAGAAACAAAGATTACAAGTATTTCTAATCCCTCAAATCCAAGAAAGGAGAGAAAGAAAACTTATCTACGGAGAAGAATAGTCTTCGGATCCAATCCTTCGATCTTGGAGCCGAATCAGTGAAGATCCTCCCTAGAATCGCCGGAAAATCCCTCCAAGATGGAGAGAAATCGTCCAAATCTTCCTTTCTCCCAAAGGGGAGAAGATCCCCATTGAAATGAAGAAGAAACCTTTATATAGAGGGGGAAAATCGGGCGCCACACGACCCCAGGACCTGGCCGTGTGTGGGACACGGCCTGACTCACTCCCCTCTCTGCCAGTCTCACACGGCCATGTGTGAGACACGGCCATGTCTAGCTCTGCCACTGCACTCCTTACACGGCCGTGTGGCTCACACGACCATGTCATTCTTCTCATCTGGAAACCTTACATGGCTGTGTGGCTCACACGGCCATGTCATTATTCTCCTATGGAAACCTTACATGGCCCTGTGGCTCACACGACCATGGGCCATGTGGCTCACACGGCCATGTGGAGCTCACACCCCCTTGCATGACATGGCCATGTTGCTCACACACCCCTTGATTGGCCTTGCATAGCTATGTGTTATTTCAACGTCTTTTACTCCATCAAGATGGGATTTTCTATAGTTAATGTCTTCTTCAAAGTTCTAGATCCCAAAGTTATCTATAAATTGGTTTAAAGAAAAGCCCAAAACTCCAACGGATCACAAAGTTATGCCTGTTTTACTCTTGGTGTGCAGTGTAGGGATTCCACACAGCCCTGTGCTAAGGCCGTGTCACATAGAAACGCATTTTAGACCTTCAATACGTGGTTTTATCTGGTTGAGGTCTTCATAAGAGTTGTATATCTTGAAGTTATCTACATTTTGATAGCTGGAATGGCTCATAACTCCAACCGATCACAAAGTTATGGCCATTTTACTTTTGGTCTGCAGTGCTGAAAGTTACACATGGCCTTCGCACGGCCGTGTGAGGTTCACATGGCCTTTACACGCCCCCCACACGGCCTTGACACGGCCGTGTGGTTACCACACGGCCAGAACATGAGGAAAACTTAGTTTTTCATGCCCGTGTCACTCTAGAAGCTCTCAACTTCATTTAAACTCTGTTTTTGCTCCAAATCATGTCCTATCAATCAAAACAAGCAAAGAGTAGATTTCCGAACAAAATATAATGGAAGTATGATATTATAATGAAATAGGGTGCAATAAACATAAATTATGTGCATGAATTACAAGTAGATGTGTGCCAAAGTATGTATAAAAGTGTATATAATCTACGCACATCACACCCCCAGACTTAAACCTTTGCTTGTCCTCAAGCAAAATGCCGCAATCGCGATTCATGTATTCAATAATGCATCATAATCCTTAATGCACTCTCCTAACTCTATCCACAAGTTTCATTAATGAGCATGATCATAGAAATAAACCTAGTATGGCTTAAGCATAAGTCTCTTGTGCATGGTGCAAATAAGTAACACAAAACTCTTCAAGTTTCAATCTATGTCTTAGTCAAGTCGTTATCAAGTTTAAATTCCTAATGTTTCCAGTGATAGACAAGTAACCAGTGATAGACACTTACTTGCCACACACTTGGTTCATATTTCTCAATCATCCCAAGGTCTCAAAGGCGTGCTCAATCTCAAGAGAAGCTAAGCAGTCATTTCCCCAGTAACCTAACTCGGTCTCAAAGGGGTGACGTACTAGATTCCACTCACGACAACTGTTTTTTATATCCCTTATTCACTTTTTTTTTTCTTTGCTTTTTTTTCATAAGTATTTACATTGTGCAAATCTTATTCACAAATGTACCTTTAGCACAAATGTTGGGATATTTTGATTTTTCCAAATGAGCTTACATGAGTTGAGCCTCATCCAGTAACCAAAATGAAGTTTGAGAAATCACCATGGAAACCAAGTACTAAACAAACAAGATGAATCATGATTATTTCAATGATATCAACTATTCAAGCATCAACTCAAAGTGTAGTGAAAGTAAGATCCTTAAGGTCAATGTAAATGATCAACCAAATCCTATTTCTTAATTGTCCATCATTTGTAGAAGGTTGTCGATTCTCTCTTGGAATAGAGAACTGACCTAGGACTGAAATCCATACCTAGATTGATCAATTAAGAATGAATCTATGTTGTCCTTACAAGGGCTTGCCTGTCACGTACGTCCCTCGGAAAATCAACATAGAAATCATTACCTCTCAACCCATAAGATATAAAGATTAATGCATAAATCTATCCTACCCTCTTGAATTATCCTATTTCCCCCCTAAAGCTCATCCCTCAAACGTCCTTACATGGGCTTGCACCTTACGCATGCTTCCCTCGAAAAATCGAGTGAGAGATAATGTCTACAAGATCCACAAGACATTCAAACAATCAATCAAGAATGTGAATTAGGTCCAAATCACAACAATACATCCAAGATTTAATTGATACAAATAGGAAAAAATCATAGAAATAGGGAATTGGCAAATCTACAAGAGTTTGCATACAATCACATTACATTAAACAAGAACAATGCATCAACAAGTCATTGAATAGAATCATGGCAAAAATTTACATAGTTTTACATCATTCATCACATCACAAATACTCCCTACATCCTAGATCTAGAGATCTACTCCATTGCTAAGGAAGAACAGCCCCAAAACATATATAAAGCATACTTACAACCCTAGATTTGAGAAGAAGGGGAAGAAGAGATGCTTGCCGATGATTCCGATGTCTTGGGGATGCCTCCTCACTCCGGAGATGGATAGATCGCCAAGGGATGGAGGAGAATGAAGCTCTAGGATTTCCCCCTAAGGGGAGAACCCTTCCCTCAAGGAAAGGGACGAAGTCCCAGATCCAAAATCTCCCAAGATGAGTCAAAGAATGAAGATCTTGACCCTTTTATACCTCCTCCAAACTGCCTAGGAAAATCAGGAAAATAGGGGTCCGGTAAATTGAGTTTCTCACCCACTAAACTAGGTTTGTTGTGATTTACCCTGAACCAAAGTTGTAGCTCTTGAAATTATCTTCAATCTGATACTTGGATCGAGCCTTGGCTCCAACCGAGCCGAAAGTTATGGTGGTTCAAAGTTTGGTTTGCAGTCTGGGCGGAGGTCCAGTTGAACCCACGGTTGGGAGGCACGGCCGTGCCATTTAGCACAGGTAGACAAGTCTCCCTCTTTGTTGGACCTGAAGTAAAGTTGTAGATCTTAAAGTCTTCTACATTTCGGTATAAAGATTATCCAAAAAATCCAACCGAGTGCAAATTTATGGCCATTTTACGAATACTCTGCAATCTGCCCAGAATTCAGCACAGCTCTGTTTTGACATGGCACGACCCGTGTTCTTCGTCATACGGCCGTGTGAGATCCACACGGCCTCACACGGCTTCTTCTCTTGTTGAGTCACATGGCCGTGTGGCACACACGGCCATGGCATTTTTCTTCTCTGCCGAGGCCACACGGCCGTGTGGATTCACACGGCCGTGTGCCTTTCTCTCCTTTGGAAACTTGGCACGACCGTGCCATTTGGCACAGCCGTGTGTTGCTTGGCCACGAGAAGCTTAGCACGACCGTGTGGGACATACGGCCGTGGCCTTCTTTATATCTGGTGCTGGAGCACGACCGTGCCATTTGGCACGGCCAAGACATGATATGGCCACACGGCCGTGTGGCATACACGATCCAAGCATGAATTCTTCCAAAGTTGCTCCCGTGTGCGTTTTAGCTCCATTTTTGCTCCAAATAATGTCATATCAATCAAAACAAGCAAAGAGCAGATCTTCAAACAAAATATAATGGAAGTATGATATTACAATGAAATAGGATGTAATAAACATAGATTATGCCAATGAAATACAAATAGATGTGCATCAAGACATGCATAAAAGTGTATATAACCTACGCACATCACACCCCCTGACTTAAACTTTTGCTTGTCCTCAAGCAAAACCCGCAATCTAGATTCATGTGGTTAAATAGTGCATCATAATCTCTAACAAGTCAATCTAATCCTATCAAATGATTTCATTGGTGAGCAAGATACAAAAGTAGTTTGAGTATGACCTAAGTAGTAGTCCTCCATGCTCAGTGCGAAAGTGGCCTAAATTTATCAAGTTTCAACCCCTAGTCTAGTCAAGTCATTATAAAATTGTGTTCCTTATACTTCCGGCGATAGACACTTACCTGCCACATGCAAGGTTCGTTCCTCTAAAAAATGCTATGCATCGTCCACATAAGGTCTCAAAGGAATACTCAGTATCAAGAGAAACATAACATTCATTTCCCTAGTAACCTAACTCGGTCTCAAAGGGGTGAATTACTAGCTTCCACTCACGATAACTATTTTTTTATCCCTTATTTTCTCTCTCTTTTTTTATATGTTTGTAAAGTATCAAACTTGAACAAACTTTTATTTTTTTTGGGATTGATTTTTCCAAATGAGCTTACATGATCTAAGTTTATCCAGTAACCAAAATGTAGTTGAGAGGTCACCATAGAAGTACAAGTACTAGTCCAATTCTATGAATCATGACTATTTTAGAGTTATAAACTATCAAAAATAGGCATAGTGTATAGAGGTCCTAAAACAAGGCCAATACTTAAACTTTTATAGTAAAGACATTGCTCACTTCATGCTATCATAGATAGAAAAAGAAATATCACTAAACATACAAGCATCATAAGTAACCAATAAACCACATAAAATCTAGAATAAACGTGCTAGTATTTTGCATTAAGGACAAACAATCATGATATGACATAAGATGCAACTAGCACAAATAAAAATTTTATTATGCAAACTAAAATAAACTACATGCCTCTAATGCATCCCCCCAGACTTAAACTTTTCATTGTCCCAATGAAAATTAAAAATGATATATAGAGGAGATTTATGAAGTTTAGAGAAGTTACCAAGTGATGAGCTCTAAATGGTTGGCATTCATGTTTTTAAAGATACTTCTCTATCCAATGCTCACATTCCTCCATAACTTTGAAATCTATAAAAATAAAATAGACAAGAAAAATTAAGTAGAGGATACAAGTTTATTATAAAGAAATGAAACTAGAAAGAACTAAAGACATGAATGAAAACAAGAAAAATAAACTTGGGTTGCCTCCCAAGAAGCACTTGTTTAAGGTCATTAGCTCAACCACCTCATTAGATTCATCTAAATCTTGCTCTTGGAGGGGTAAGATATTTTAGAACCTTCTTACCAAGGGTTCTCAGTTTTTCAACAAATAACCTCTCCTTCAAAGGTTCAACACTATCTTTACCTTGTGAACCCTGTGTAACATATGTCCTGCCACCATCATGCTCAAAAAAGAATTGATTAGTAACAATAGAAAAATGAATTGAAATTTGCCTTTTACCAATCACTAATGTAAGAAAATCATTGAGCATGGTTTGGCATTTAGAAAAGGAAGGTTGTTGCTCAAGTGGTGGTCTTTCTAAAAGAGGTGATTCTTGAGACTTAGCTTCTATTGCACAAGTCCCTACACTCTCAACATCAACTAGTTCATGTCCTACATCATCCAAAGTGACTAATGGTTGTGTGACTAAGGGAAGTGATTCTTGGGTCATCCCTACACATCCCTCCACAATTTGACTATAAATTGGTTCAGATGTAGGAAGGGAAGACTCTTCTAAATCTTTGACATTAGGAGGTAATGGAATTAAAGTGGTGCACTCCTTTATCAAAGTCTCAGATTCATGATCCTCAAGCTCATCACAGTATTTTCTCATTATAGACTCTTGTAAAATTAAAAGATTAACTGATATTCTATTATTTGTTGAGTCTATACTATCAAGTGTAGCATGCATTTTCTTGATGCCCTTACGTGTTTCAGCTTGAATAGCTAGAACCTCCTCTAAACCTTTCAACATTCTATCCATAAATGATGAAAATTAGGGGTCATTCAAGTCAAAGTCATATGCGTGTGAATTTGATGAAGCCATTTCATCTATTTTTCTATCAAGTTCATCAATTGATGTTCCAAAATTGAATAACTTGTAACAATTCTCAATTGAATGGCCTATTTCATTGCAAGTTTTACAAAAATTTTGCTATGACTTATGATAAAAGTTAGAGAAAACACCCCTTCTTTCAACATGCATTCTATATGGGCGGTCAAGCAATATTGGACAATTATCAAATATATGACCAGTTGCACAACAGAATTCATAGAAAAGAGTATTAGAGTTCACAACAAACATTTGGTCAAACTTTTGAAATAGAGCTTTCAATCTAGTAATCAATTTAAACAAGCCCATCTAAATGATTATAGCCAAAACAAGATAGACATGAAGAAGTAACAAAAATAAAATGTAGAATTTAAATTGCAAGAAAAAAAATGCATAATGAAAACAAGAGAATGCGAAAAGAAAAAGAAAAATGTCTAGAGTAACTCATATGCTAATCAACTAATATTAATAAAAAACAGTCCCTGGCAATGGCGCCAAAAACTTGTTGACCTCCGCAAGTGTACGAAAATATCGCAAGTAATATAAAAGATTATCGTATCCACAGGGACTGGAATAAGCACTAAGAATGTCTCAAAGCAAATTAGCTAGACAACAAATCAATGGATTAACAAAGTCTAAGTGTAACTATGAAAAGTAAACAAAAGAATAAGCAACAAGAATAAAGGCAATGATAAGGGATATTCTAGGAGTTTTGGTTTCTTTGTAAGGTTCTTTAATGTAAATGATCTACCAAATCCATTTTCTCAATTGTCCATCATTTATAGAAGGTTGTCGGTTCTCTCTTGCAATAGATAATCGACCTAGGACTGAAATCCATACCTAGATTGATCAATTAGGAATGAATCTATGTTGTCCTTACACGGGCTTGCCTGTCACGTGTGTCCCTAAGAAAATCAACATAGAAATCATTACCTCTCAACCCATAAGATATAAAGATTAATGCATAAATCTATCCTACCCTCTTGAATTATCCTATTCCCCCCTAAAGTTCATCCCTCAAACGTCCTTACATGGGCTTGCACCTTACGCGTGCTTCCCTAAGAAAATCTAGTGAGAGATAATCTCTACAAGATCCACAAGACATTCAAATAATCAATCAAGAATGTGAATTAGGTCCAAATCTCAATAATACATCCAAGATTTAATTGATACAAATAGGAAAAAATCATAGAAATAGGGAATTGGCAAATCCACAAGAGTTTGCATACAATCACATTACATCAAACAAGAACAATGCATCAACAAGTCATTGAATAGAATCATGGTAAAAATCTATATAGTTTTACATTATTCATCACATCACAAATACTCCCTACATCCTAGATCTAGAGATCTACTCCATTGCTAAGGAAGAACAACCCCAAAACATATAGAAAAGCATACTTACAACCCTAGATTTGAGAAGAAGGGGAAGAAGAGATGCTTGCCGATGATTCCTATGTCTTGGGGATGCCTCTTCGCTCCGGAGATGGATAGATCACCAAGGGATGGAGGAGAATGGAGCTCTAGGATTTCCCCCTAAGGGGAGAACCCTTCCCTCAAGGAAAGGGACGAAGTCCCAGATCCAAAATCTCCCAAGATAAGTCAAAGAATGAAGATCTTGACCCTTTTATACCTCCTCCAAACTGCCCAGGAAAATCAGGAAAATAGGGGTCCGGTAAATCAGGTTTCTCACCCACTAAACCAGGTTCTTGTGATTTACCCTGAACCAAAGTTGTATCTCTTGAAATTATCTTCAATCTGATACTTGGATTGAGCCTTTGCTCCAATCGAGCCGAAAGTTATGGTGGTTCAAAGTTTGGTCTGCAGTCTGGGCGGAGGTCCAGTTGAACCCACGGTTGGGAGGCACGGCCGTGCCATTTAGCATGGGCAGACAAGTCTCCCTCTCTGTTGGACCTGTAGGAAAGTTTTAGATCTTGAAGTCTGCTACATTTTGGTATAAAGATCATCCAGAAACTCCAACCGAACGCAAAGTTATGGCCATTTTACGTACAGTCTGCAATTTGCCTAGAATTCAGCACAGCTCTGTTTTGTCATGACACGACCCGTGTTCTTCGTCACACGGCTGTGTAAGATCCACACAGACTCACACGACTTCTTCTCTGGTTGAGTCACATGGTCGTGTGGCACACACGGCCGTGGCATTTTTCTTCTCTGCCGAGGCCACACAGCCGTGTGGATTCACACGGCCGTGTGGATTCACACGACCGTGACATTTTTCTTCTATGCTTGGCCACAGGAAGCTTAGCACGGCCGTGTGGGACACAAGGTGTAACGACCCACCTTCTGGGTACTGGCTGTAAGGCCGGTCGCTACAGTTATGCTGTGCTATACTGTGCGGAAAGCTGGGCTAATTAAAATTTTACTCTACTAAGGACGGATACAACTGATAAGAAAGGTCTAAAGACCTTCTTTGCTGGTGTACACATGCTAAGGAGGGGAAACTGAACATCCCAACTGAGCTAGGGACTAGAAACTAAACTTCCCAACTACCTATAGACCTGCCGATCGATCCACGGATCGATCGGAGCTCGTTTCGTTTCCAACTGGATCGGCGGCGATCCAGTGTGGTCGATCGGCGCATCGATCCAGTATGTCTGATCGGACCTGAACCGAATACATATTCAATTTTCCGATCCATAACCAGATTATCCATATGTTTCAGCTGGGAATGAGCCATACCCAATTCACCTAGAAACTGATCCAGCATCTGAAATCAGATTCAGATTAATCCAGTATGGGAATATGATTTCAGCACTTTGGCGTGCCAAAACCTCACACAACAACTCTAAACCAATGCAAATCACACTAATATAAACTACTAACATTCTAAACTCGGCATACTACATAGTGCATGGTTTACTATCTCATAACACTTAACAATCAAAACTGAATAATGAAAACTAAAACGCAAAGTGCTAATACTGAAGTAAAACTGTTTAGATCCCAAAGATCTTTATTCCAACTCCACACACATCTTGATAGCATTGCCCTCCAGCCTCCGCTACTGATCCACTTTTCCTTTACCTTTATCTGCAGTATAAGAAAAGTAGTATCTATAAGCTAAAAAGCTTAGTAAGAAACCATCTACCTCACAAAAACATGCAACGATGCAAATATGATTTTAAATCATGCTGGTTAAAACATATGCTGGATATACTGAATAAACTAAGCATGACATGGCATATAAGCATACAATCATGGCATATCTAAAGCTGAACATAAAGTCATCATGCATATTCACAGGGAAAAACTAAGCTGATACTAAGAACTGAGCTACGCTAATACTGAGCTACTGCTAGAACTGTACCGAATTCACGAACTAATTTGTGAAAGGTTAAAAACCATATACATATAATAAGTGAAAATACTAAACATGCTGCTGAGGGGCCCGGCAACTGTACGTGCTATGCGCGCATCTCTAACTAGACCCGGGGTTGCAAGTCCCGAATTTAGTAGAGCTACTAGGTTATCTAAACCTAGGGACCGACTATGGGAGCCCAGCCCAATGGATATCTAATCCAGTACAGTGCCAACTGAAAAGTAAAATACTGAGTATAGCTAAACTGTTCTAAATTGCTCTTTCTAGGTTATCTGAACCTGGAGCTAGGTTGTCTGAACCTAGAGGCGACTGTGGGAGCCCACCCATTGGACCGTAGTCCCATATAAGCTAGAATGAACTGATTTACTAATTTAGATGCTTCTAATGCATTCAACCGTGCTAATAAAAATGCCTAAGTTGCATTCTTTTCTAAGCTGGTTATTTAATCGAACACCTAGTGCGCTTTAACTCCCCTCTCTATTAGGGAGACTACCTTTAGGCACCCAACAGCATCTAAACCTCCAACTGAAGGAGAAAAGATGTGTCCGACCCATCTAAAGGTACTCACTAAATCCCTAAACCAGCGAGGAGGGTTAAATACACCCTATGTGTCGAAAACATACGCATATAACTAAACTAATGCACAGAAAATCACACGGTAGCTATTATACTACAGGTGAGGGGTTTCTTACCTCCTATTCGTAATTTCTTACGATTCAAATCGCTGGTTTTCCGATGAAAACGATCCTCTCGACGATCCACTTGCGTCTTCGCGTTCCTCTCGCGGAGAAGAACCTTTTTCGTGTTGGAGTCGTCGCCGGAAGAAGTTCCCTTGGCCCTTGGGGGCTTGGTGTGCCGTGCGTGAGGAAGAGGAGAAGGAGGCGGCGGTGGGGTTTCGGTGGTGAGGGATATGCCGAACCAAAATAAAATAAACCAAACCCTCTTTAAGTTTCCTATTTATAATAAGTGGGTATTTTGGCCCCACTCGATTATAATTATATTTGGTTCTCCTTTCTCTCAGCACGGCCCTGCTGGGTTCACCGGTTTCTAAGGCTAACTAAAGGTTTAGCGGACCCGAGAGGTCCCGGGTTCGATTCCCGCTGAAGCCTTTTTATTCTTCTAATTATTTTTGCTATTTCCGCTACTCGAAAAATTCCGAAAAAATATCTAAAAATTCCAGAAAAATCGTAGAATATTTATAATGCAAGTTTGAGAATTTTTGGGCGTTACAATCCCCCATACCTTATAAAAAGTTCGTCCTCGAACTTAGAACAATTCTGGGTACTTCGTCTCATGCTGGCTTCTGTCTCCCAAGTTGCCTCTTCTGGTGTGTGATTGTGCCAACTGACTTTGACTAATGGTACTTCCTTGTTCCGTAATTTCTTAACTGCTCGGTCTATTATCTGAATAGGCCGACTATCATAGCTGAGGTCTTCGCGGATCTGTACCGACTGGGGCTCAATCACCTGGGTGGCATCTGGGGTATGCTTCTTCAGCATAGAGACATGAAATACGTTATGGACAGCTGACATTTCCTGGGGTAGCTCTAGCTCATATGCTACCTTGCCCACTCTTCTGCTGAAAAGGTATGGTCCCACATATCTGGGACTTAGCTTGCCCTTCTTCCCAAAACGCATTACTCCCTTCATGGGAGTTACTCTGAGGAACACTGAATCCCCAACTGAAAACTCTAAGGGTTTGCGCCGTGTATCAGCATAGCTTTTCTGGCGGCTCTGAGCTGTCTCTATCCTCTCGCGGATCTGCTGTATAGTTGCTATGGTATCTGCTACTAGATCTGTCTGAAGCTCTAGTTCCTTCTATTCACCACTCTCATACCAGCAGATTGGAGATCTACACCTCTGCCCATAGAGAGCCTCGTAAGGTGCCATGCCGATAGTGGCCTGATAGCTGTTGTTGTATGCAAACTCTGCTAGACTCAGATATTTGCACCAACTTCCTTTGAAGTCTAGGGCACACGCTCGGAGCATATCTTCGAGTACCTGATTTACTCGCTCCGTCTGACCATCTGTCTGAGGATGGAAGGCTGTGCTGAACTTTAACTTAGTGCCCAACGCTGACTGTACACACTCCCAGAAGTGTGATGTGAATCTGCTGTCTCTGTCTGAAATGATGGTTCGTGGGACTCCATGTAGTCTGACGATCTCCTGGAGATACAACTGAGCTAGCTTCTCCATGGAGTAGGATATCTTGATAGCTAAGAAGTGGGCTGATTTAGTCAACCTGTCGACTATTACCCAGATGGCGTCAAAACCATTCGTGGTTCTGGGCAGTCCCACTATGAAATCCATAGAGATATCCTCCCACTTCCATTCTGGAATCTGTATAGGCTGCAGAACTCCTCCTGGTCGCTGATGTTCTGCCTTGACCCTCTGACAGGTGAGGCAGATGCTAACATATCTGGCGATGTCTCGCTTCATCCCGGGCCACCAAAAACGTTTCTTCAGGTCTTGATACATTTTGGTGGAACCTGGATGCATCGCATAGGGAGTCCTGTGAGCCTCATCTAAAATCTGTCTCCGTAGTTCCTCCTGATCTGGAACACAGAGTCTGTCACCAAAATACAACACCCCTCTATCGGACACTCTGAATTCTCTACTTTCTGATTCTGCTAGCCCTTGCTTGATTTTCTGAATTTCAGGGTCCTGCTCCTGAGCTGACTGAATATCACCAAGCAAGGTAGACTCTAAGGTCATAGTAGAGAGCTGTCCAACGATGAGCTCGAGACTGAAATCTACGATCTCCTTCTGTAGGGGCGGTGACATGGCTGTAAGAGATAATAAGGTAGCACTGGGTTTTCTGCTAAGTGCGTTGACTACCTTATTGGCTTTCCCTGGATGGTAGAGGATGTCTATATCGTAGTCTTTGACCAGCTCAAGCCATCTGCGCTGTCGCATGTTCAGATCCTTCTGAGTGAAGAAGTACTTCAGACTCTGATGATCTGTATACACTCTGCACTGAGCTCCATATAAGTAATGTCTCCAAATTTTGAGAGCGAACACTACTGCTGCGAGCTCAAGGTCATGAGTAGGGTAATTCTTCTCATAATCCTTGAGTTGTCTGGAGGCATAGGCGATCACCTTGCCGTTTTGCATCAGTACTGCTCCTAGTCCCAACTTAGAGGCATCACTATAGATGTCAAAGCTGCTGGTGTTGTCTGGTAGAGCCAAAATGGGAGCACTGGTCAATCTCCTTTTTAGCTCGCTGAAGCTGTTCTCACAGTCCTCTGTCCACTGAAATTTCCTGTTCTTTCTGGTAAGAGCTGTCAGTGGGGAGGCTATCCTGGAGAAGTCCTCTACAAACTTTCTGTAATATCCTGCTAATCCCAGAAAGCTTCTGATCTCGCTAGCGTTCTTGGGTCTCTTCTAATTGCTCACAGCTTCTATCTTACTGGGGTCTACCATGATACCCTCCTTTGAGATGATGTGACCCAGGAAGGACACCTGATCTAACCAAAATTCACATTTCGTGAACTTGGCGTATAGCTGGTGCTGCTGAAGGGTCTGCAATACTAGTTTCAGGTGCTCTGAATGTTCTTCCTGAGTTCCCGAATAGATAAGAATGTCATCGATAAACACAATAACAAACTTATCTAAATACTCTCTGAATACTCTGTTCATGAGATCCATGAATGTAGCTGGAGCATTGGTCACGCCAAAGGGCATGACTACGAACTCGTAGTGTCCGTATCTGGTTCTGAATGCTGTCTTGGGTATATCCCCTTCTTTAACCTTCACCTGATGATAACCTGATCTGAGATCTATCTTAGAGAACACTGCTGCCCCCTTCAGCTGGTCGAACAGGTCATTGATTCTGGGAAGGGGATACCTGTTCTTGATTGTGACTTGGTTCAGTGATCTGTAGTCTATGCACAGTCGCATGCTTCCATCCTTCTTCTTCACGAACAATACAGGCGCTCCCCATGGTGAGTGACTCGGGCGTATGAAACCCTTGTCAAGCAGCTCCTGTAGTTGCTCCTGAAGTTCCTTCAGTTCTGCTGGAGCCATGCGATAAGGCGCTTTGGAGATAGGATTTGTACCGGGAATGAGCTCTATCTCAAAGTCAATCTCCCTGTCTGGTGCTAAGCCTGGTAACTCTTCAGGGAAGACTGCTGGGTAGTCACATACGACTCGAACCTCTGCTAGCTGTTGGTTCTTGTCCTGACTGGCGTTGACTACGTGTGCTAGGAATCCTGTACATCCTGAATCCAGTAGCTGCTGTGCTTTCATAGCTGAGAGAAACTTCTTGGCCTTTCTCTTTGGTTCCCCGCTGTATTCAAATTGCACTGCCGCTTCAGGTTGGAGATGACTTTCTGTTTACGGCACTCTATGGTAGCACCGTATCTGATCAGGAAGTCCATTCCAAAGATAACGTCATAGTCGGTCATTTCTAGCACTATCAGATCACAAAAGAGCTCTCTGTCTGCTATAATGACCGGCACTGCTCTGAGCCAGTGCGTGGAGGTAGTGCCGTCAAAAACTGTCCACTGAGTACCTCTGAGGGTATTTCTACTTTTTCGGAGAACATCCTAGCTATATATGAATGGGTTGCCCCAGTATCAAATAGAACAGTAGCACTATACTGAAAAATGCTAATCTGACCTGTGACAACTGTCGAGGCATTGGCTACGTCCTCTCTGGTGAGTGAGTAGATCCTCGCATTCGCCATAGCTGGAGGGGCTTCTAATCTGCCCTGGCTGATAAGTGGACCTTCTAGAGCGGCCTGCATCTGATATAACTGAGCTGGCTGGCCTGCATACTGAATCTGCTGTGGCTGAGGAAGACCGGTCTTGTTCGGGCACTGCTTGGCCATGTGCCCTTCTTGTCCACATTCAAAGCATCCTCGTGTGCCCTTGCGACAAACCCCTGGGTGGAATTTCCCACAAGTAGCACACTTTGGATAACTGGGTTGCTTGCTAGATGGTCCTCCTTTTGGGTCATTCCCTGATTTGCGCTTGCTGTTGGAGTCCCCTTTCCAATTAGAGCTATGGCCTTGCTGTTTTTGAGTGTGAGAGTTTCCTTGGCCTTTGGACTCTGAGGAGACTTGCTTCTGCTGCTTTATGCTGTTCTGGTAATGCTCTGTGGTCAAGGCACTGCTCACTAACTCCTCTGTGGTTTGTGGCCTATGTATGCCACCAGCCACGTTCACTGCTATCTCTGGCCTCAGCATCTTGAGCATCAACCGGATTCGTTCCTTTTTTGTGCTGACTAGCTCTGGGCATAGACGAGCCAACCTGTTGAATTTCTTCACAGCTTCCTCAACTGATAGGTTGCCCTGACGAAACTCAGTAAACTCGTCATAGTGGCGGTTTGTAACCCGTATGTGAAAGAACTCCTCGAAGAATTCTTTCTCGAAGTCAGCCCATGACATCTGGTTCACTGGGCGCTTCGTTCTGATTCTTTCCCACCACATGCGTGCGTCTCCTGTCAGGCAGAAGGAGGCACACTTCACCTTCTCGTGTTCTGGCCAGTCCAGAAGCTCCATCGTGCTCTCCAGTGTTTTGAACCAGGCTTGTGCATCCCATGGTTCACTAGTGCCTGAGAAGTTCTCTGGCTTGACTCGCTGCCACTGGATCAGATAGGCTTCCTTTCTTGGCTCAGCTGCTGGTGCTGTAGGCTGAGCTGGTGGAACCTCTAAGACTACCGGAGTCGTCAAATTCGGTTCCGGGGTGACTGTGGGGGTACTCTGCTGATTAGCCTTTAAGGTGGCTATTTCCTGTTGCTGTTCAGCTAGCTGCTGCTGTAACTGAGCCACTAATGCTGTAAGATCTGGCGGAGGCACTGAACTGCCTGCCTCTTGCTGGGGCTCAGTAGCTAGTGCCCTTCTAGCTGGGCGTCCTCGTGCCATTTCTAAAGACGTAGAGAACATAACATAACTAATGTAATCACAGTTATATAACTACTAATGTCATGTTTAAAAACTATCACATACTAACAAGCAATAGACATATAAACATGAACTGTAACTAGAAAGCAAGAACAATAAAGAGATTAGAGGTATTCTTACTTGGAAGCTGCAGGTACAATGCTGATGTGTGTGTAGGAAGTATGGAACACGGCTCTGATACCACTCTGTAACGACCCACCTTCTGGGTACTGGCTGTAAGGCCGGTCGCTACAGTTATGCTGTGCTATACTGTGCGGAAAGCTGGGCTAATTAAAATTTTACTCTACTAAGGACGGATACAACTGATAAGAAAGGTCTAAAGACCTTCTTTGCTGGTGTACACATGCTAAGGAGGGGAAACTGAACATCCCAACTGAGCTAGGGACTAGAAACTAAACTTCCCAACTACCTATAGACCTGCCGATCGATCCACAGATCGATCGGAGTTGCGGTCGTTCTGTTCCCAACTGGATCGGTCGGCAGACCGATCCAGGTGTGGCTGGATCGGTCGGCAGACCGATCCAGGTATGTCTGGATCGGTCGGCTGACCGATCCAGGCACCTGAAACTCTCCTGGAACGCTACTGTATCGTGCTGGGTCGGTCGGCTGACCGATCCAGGAGGATACAGTAGCATACTGTATCTGTCTGGATCGGTCGGCTGACCGATCCAGTGGCACTGCTCAGGCCCTGATCGGTCTGGAGACCGATCAGAGTTCTGATTTCGCCCGGGAATCTGATTTCAGCACTTTGGCGTGCCAAAACCTCACACAACAACTCTAAACCAATGCAAATCACACTAATATAAACTACTAACATTCTAAACCTGGCATACTACATAGTGCATGGTTTACTATCTCATAACACTTAACAATCAAAACTGAATAATGAAAACTAAAAACGCAAAGTGCTAATACTGAAGTAAAACTGTTTAGATCCCAAAGATCTTTATTCCAACTCCTGCCCACACACATCTTGATAGCATTGCCCTCCAGCCTCCGCTACTGATCCACTTTTCCTTTACCTTTATCTGCAGTATAAGAAAAATAGTATCTATAAGCTAAAAAGCTTAGTAAGAAACCATCTACCTCACAAAAACATGCAACGATGCAAATATGATTTTAAATCATGCTGGTTAAAACATATGCTGGATATACTGAATAAACTAAGCATGGCATGGCATATAAGCATACAATCATGGCATATCTAAAGCTGAACATAAAGTCATCATGCATATTCACAGGGAAAAACTAAGCTGATACTAAGAACTGAGCTACGCTAATACTGAGCTACTGCTAGAACTGTACCGAATTCACGAACTAATTTGTGAAAGGTTGAAAACCATATACATATAATAAGTGAAAATACTAAACATGCTGCTGAGGGACCCGGCAACTGTACGTGCTATGCGCGCATCTCTAACTAGACCCGGGGTTGCAAGTCCCGAATTTAGTAGAGCTACTAGGTTATCTAAACCTAGGGACCGACTATGGGAGCCCAGCCCAATGGATATCTAATCCAGTACAGTGCCAACTGAAAAGTAAAATACTGAGTATAGCTAAACTGTTCTAAATTGCTCTTTCTAGGTTATTTGAACCTAGAGCTAGGTTGTCTGAACCTAGAGGCGACTGTGGGAGCCCACCCATTGGACCGTAGTCCCATATAAGATAGAATGAACTGATTTACTAATTTAGATGCTTCTAATGCATTCAACCGTGCTAATAAAAATTCCTAAGTTGCATTCTTTCTAAGCTGGTTATTTAATCGAACACCTAGTGCACTTTAACTCCCCTCTCTATTAGGGAGACTACCTTTAGGCACCCAACAGCATCTAAACCTCCAACTGAAGGAGAAAAGATGTGTCCGACCCATCTAAAGGTACTCACTAAATCCCTAAACCAGCGAGGAGGGTTAAATACACCCTATGTGTCGAAAACATACGCATATAACTAAACTAATGCACAAAAAAAATCACACGGTAGCTATTATACTGTAGGTGAGGGGTTTCTTACCTCCTATTCATAATTTCTTACGATTCAAATCGCTGGTTTTCCGATGAAAATGATCCACTTGCGTCTTCGAGTTCCTCTCGCGGAGAAGAACCTTTTTCGTGTTGGAGTCGTCGCCGGAAGAAGTTCCCTTGGCCCTTGGGGGCTTGGTGTGCCGTGCGTGAGGAAGAGGAGAAGGAGGCGGTGGTGAGGTTTCGGTGGTGAGGGATATGCCGAACCAAAATAAAATAAACCAAACCCTCTTTAAGTTTCCTATTTATAATAAGTGGGTATTTTGGCCCCACTCGATTATAATTATATTTGGTTCTCCTTTCTCTCAGCACGGCCCTACTGGGTTCACCGGTTACTAAGGCTAACTAAAGGTTTAGCGGACCCGAGAGGTCCCGGGTTCGATTCCCGCTGAAGCCTTTTTATTCTTCTAATTATTTTTGCTATTTCCGCTACTCGGAAAATTCCGGAAAAATATCTAAAAATTCCAGAAAAATCGTAGAATATTTATAATGCAAGTTTGAGAATTTTCGGGCGTTACACAAGGCCGTGGCCTTCTTTACATCTAGTGTTGGAGCACGGCTGTGCCATTTGGCACGGCCAAGGCATGATATGGCCACACGGTCGTGTGGCATACACGACCCAAGCATGAATTCTTCCGAAGTTGCTCCCGTGTGCGTTTTAGCTCCATTTTTACTCCAAATAGCGTCCTATCAATCAAAACAAGCAAAGAGCAGATCTCTGAATAAAATATAATGGAAGTATGATATTACAATGATTAGGATGTAATAAACATAGATTATGCCAATGAAATACAACTAGACGTGCGTCAAGACATGCATAAACGTGTATATAACCTACGCACATCACCCTACATTAGAATGCATCACATACACACAAGCAATCATATATACTGATTAATTAAATTATGATGAGGTCATGACCCTACTACGATCTTCTCAAGCCAATGAAAAGATCGGACGGTCAACCTAGGGTCAACGACTTCTTTAAGCGCCTCCCTTTGACCGTCATGTGTTGAAATCACCCTCCTCGTAACTCCTTGAGTAGACCTTCCACCGCTTCATTTTGTACATTACAAATATAAAACTCGAGTTACATTCGAATCTAAAATCTATTTACAATAGGAACATAAGAAAAGAGGCACGACGCGCAGGTCGCATATCATATACAGTACGCACAATACAAAAAATGGCGCATATCCATATTATGAATTACAACACAATTTTTATCCAATAAAATTGGGGGTTTTGGGCCATGACCATTACAATATTATACATAATTCTAAATTATGTATTTTACATAAATTTTTATAATTTTACTACTGTTTTTATCAATTTTATGAGTCACAACTTCCCGGCGGTCCCGATTAGCGATTTTCGGGCGCGATCGCGGGACAATGCCCCTTGCGGGGTTAAGGGCAGCGCCCCTATTCACGAAATGAATATCGCGAGTGTCCCATCTTGATCTAACAGCGCCTTAAGCCGCTGTCCCAAAACAATTTGGGTGAGATCTTGCTGTTTCGGAAGATTTTTCTCGGTAGTTGAAGCCTACAAGTGTCCAAGCACTTGTTGCTTCGTCTCTACGAGAAACTTACTTACAAAATTCATAAAAATAGTAAACTTACAGAAACTTACAGATCTAAAACATTTTCAAAAAAATAAATACAAAACATGTACATGCTTCACACGTGGCTCTGATATCACTGTTGGGACTTTCGAGCCGCAAAAACCACTTTTTGCGTTGCGGAAACCTTGAAGTCTTGCCACGGAATCGTGCGAAGATAAATAAAATTCATGTACATGTTTGTTTATCCTAGATCTACCTTAGATCCACATGATAAGAGTGTTACCCTTGTCGTGATGTCCTTCGCTTATCCCGCTCGTCCAAACGGTTGTCGGATCTCGTAGAGTATCAAGTGTACACTCCTCTACATGTATCCACACGGACAAAAATTGGAGAAAAACCACTTAGAGTGTGCTAGCACCCTTGAATGGTTTCGGCAATGGAGGAGAGGGAGAGAACAAGAGAAGAGAGGAGGAGGAAGAAGAAGTTACAACAAGCACAAATGCTTGCACTAATGTGGCCGACCACATAAAGGAGGGTTTTAAACCTCCATGTAATACCAAGAGTCATGACTCTTGGTCTTCCTCATGAGGTGGCACACTATGATGTACCCTTGATGATGTGGAACACCATCATTGGCCGACCCCATGCCAAGTCACAATGAGGTGGCATTTGGTCAAGTCAAACTTGACTCTTCATCTTCCCTCTCAAGTCAAGTCAAACTTGACATTTTTATCTCCCATGGTTGATCAAATCTAACCATTGATTCAAGTCAATTTAATTTAATGAATCTCTATTTATTGGTTTAAATTGGATCAATGAATCATAATCTAAATTAAACTCATTCTACACATGAATCAAATTGAGTCCAACTCAATTAGTCTAATTTGGATTACTTTTAATCCAATTTGGTTTATCACATGAACCTAATCCTCTTGGTCCATCATATGAACCTAATCTCCATCTAATTGCCCTTTGTGTGTGACCCTATAGGTTCTTGTAACGTTGGCAATGCTCCTAAACCCATTTAGAAACATAAGTAATGAGCGGTATCTAGCAACACATCGTTACTACCCAAGTTACAAGAATGTTGAGATCCAACATCACCTTTGTGACTACTAATTGTGACTCTCACAATATGTGACAATGTCCTTCTATCCTTGACATTTAAATTGATCAATTAAGGCATAGACCGTGTCATCCTCTAATCAATTTATGTCTTGAACTCCAAGTAGACTCACTCTAATCAAATGAGCTCAATATCTCATATGACTCATTTGGGCATGGTCATGCACTTAGTGTTGGGTTTTTCGGGCCGCGAAAACCACGTTTTCGCGTCACGGAAACCCCGAATCACCCTAGCCATTGGATCTCATGCGAAGAAAAATTTCAAAAACACGAATACGAGTTTTAAACTACGATCTACAGTAGATCTTCAAAGGAAAAACATTTTACCTTCGAAGCGTGCCCTTTTCGTAATCCCGCAAGTCCAAGGTACGTTGGATCTCGAAGTTGTCAACGTAGACAACTCTCTAGTGATATCCACACGAACAAGGTATGTTCTCTAACACACAAGGATGGAGAAGAGAGTACCCCAAGTGTGCTAGCACTTTCTAGGGCTCTCGGATAGGATTTGGAAGAGAGAAAGCGAAAAGGAATCTTATACACTCACTAGTAGTATCCTCCTTTGTGACCTTCACTTTCTCTATTCTCTTGGAACACAACTCACATATCTTCACCCTCCATGAAACCCCACGGCAACAGTAGTAAGGAGGAGGAAGAAGCTAAGGAAGAAGATGAAGCATTAACACACATCAATTGCCACAAAAACAAAACCTCCTTTTGCATTAGTGTGGCCGGCCACACCATTGTAACCTCCCCATTTAATGTGGCCGGCCACATTAAATGGAATGGGAGGTGTAACCTCCATGAGGTGGCACACCTCATGAGGTGGAGATGATGTGGCTGTCATGTAGGATGAGTCATCCTCCATGAAGTGGCAATACATCAAGTCAAACTTGATGTTTCAACTTCCTATTTTGGTCAAGTCAAAATTGACCAAATCTCTTCCATGTTGAGTTGAATTCATTCTTTGATCCAAGCCAATTTTAATCTAATGAATCTCAATTCATTAATATAAATTGACTTAATGAATCAAATTTAAATTAGACTCATTCAACAATTGAATCTAATTGAGTCTAACTCAATAAGTCTAATTTAAATCAATCCGAATCCAATTGGTTCATCATATGAACCTAATCCAATTGGTTCATCATATGAACCTAATCTCTATCCACTTGTTCTTTGTGTGTGACCCAATAGGTTCTTGTAACGTTGGCAATGTTTCTAAACTCCTTTAAAACATAAGCAATGAGCGGCATCTAGCAATACATCATTGCTACCCAAGTTACAAGAAATGTTGAGATCCAACATCACCTTGTGACTATTAATTGTGACTCCTCACAATATATGACAAGTGTCCTTCTATCCTAGACATCTAGATTGATCAATGTGAAGCATAGACCGTGTCATCCTCTGACCAATCTAAATCTTGAACTCCAAGTAAACTCACTAAATCAAATGAGCTCAATATCCTATATTGACTCATTTGGGCATGGCCATGCACTTCGTGGTCTCACTCTATCAAGAATACCAATGTCACTCCCGTCATATAGGAGGAATAGATCCCATCTACATCACTCACATCCCTCCGCATAATTTGTTACATACCCAGTAATCACCTTTATAGTCCACCCAGTTACGGGTGACGTTTGACGAAACCAAAGTACATAACTCCTTATGTAGGGATCTATGGTGACTTCAGGTCTAAGGACTAGTAGTCATACTAATAGCCACATGAGAAAGTATATGACACTCATATAACGATCCATGATACTTTCTCATGGCGGGTCATTCAGTATACATTCTCTAATGTATACCCATGTGTCAACTTGATATCTCTATATCCATGACTTGTGAGATCAAGTCATCGAGTTGATCTACATGCTAGTCTTATTGCATTAACATTGTCCCTGAATGTTAATACTCGACTAGGAATGATTAAGAGTAGTGTTCCCTATATCATCTCACTATCGGTTCAACTAACCGATTGATATAGGTGAGAACCGTCTACTCAAGGACATTATTATACTTAGTTTATTTGGCACCAATACAAGTAAGTATAATAACCAAAATCAAAATGCCTTTATTTATATAGAATATGATACAATAAGTCCAAAATACAATCATCAAATGATTGGCTCTAGGGCTCTAGCTAACACTTAGTGGTCTCACTCTATCAAGAATCATGATGTCACTCCCATAATATAGGAGGGATAGATCCCATCTACATCACTCACATCTCTCCACATAATTTGTTACATACCCAGTAGTCGCCTTTATAGTCCACCTATTTACGGGTGACGTTTGACGAAGCCAAAGTATGCAACTCCTTATGTAAGGAACCATGGTGACTTCAGGTCCAAGGACTGATAGTCATACTAATAGTCACATGAGAAAGTATATGACACTCATATAACGATCCATGATATTTTCTCATGGCGGGTCATTCAGTATACATTCTCCAATGTATACCCATGTGTCAACTTGATATCTCTATATCCATGACTTGTGAGATCAAGTCATCGAGTTGACCTACATGCTAGTCTAATCGTATTAACATTGTCCCTGAATGTTAATACTTGACTAGGAATGATTAAGAGTAGTGTTCTCTATATCATCTCATTATCGATTCAACCAATCGATTGATATAGATAAAAACATTCTACTCAAGGACCTTATTATACTTAAGTTATTTGGCACCAATATAAGTAAGTATAATAACCATAAAGAAATGCCTTTATAAATATATAGGAATATGATACATCAAGTCTATACAACAATCATCACATGATTGGCTCTAGGGCTCTCACTAACACTACTAACATCTTGTTCACCATCCGACAAAGATACAGGGCGCTGGTAGATGAAGCAACCAAAGTACCGATCGACCCAGAAGACAAGAAAAAGGCCCAGATTGACTTGAAGGTAAGAAACATAATCCAGTGTGGACTTACTAAGGAAGAACTAAACTATGTCGGTCCATTCAAGAATGCCAAGGAGCTCTGGGACAAACTGATCAAACTACACGAAGGCTCAAGTGATACAAAGGTAATGAAGCATGACTTATTATTAAATAATATGTTTAACATTAAAATGCATGATGGAAAAATAGCTACTCAGCTACACGTAAGAATCAAGGATATTCTGAACCGGCTCCACTTAATCGATCACCAACTAGAGAACAGAGATGTAATCAGGTATGCCTTGAACTCTTTTCCTCAAAATACACTGTGGGCATCTATAGTAGATGCCTATAAAGTTTTGAGGAACTTAAATAAATTAAAATTAGATGAGCTATTTTATGAACTTAAACTCCACGAATTGACTAACTTAAAGCAAATTGAGAAAGGTATTGCACTTTTTGCAAGTTCTTCAAAAGAAGTCAAGAACAAATCGAAGCCAGAATCTGAATCTGACTCAGAAGTTGATGAAGAACAACTAGTGAACATGATCAAAAAATTGTTCACTAGAAGGAAGGACAACTTCAAAAAGAAGGACCTACAAAAGGTGGTCAAATCAAATGACTCGAAGGTAAAGATCACATGATACAGGTGTAACAAGAAATGACACTACAAGCATGAGTGCCCAAAAATGAAAGAGGACAAACCAAGATAACTAGAAAAAAGAAGGCACTCAAAGTGACTTGGGATGAGTCGTCTTCTGAAGAATCTGACATCAAAGAATAGAAGCATCACAACTACCTCCCGCTGATAGCATCCGATCTGAAATTAGAAAGTGAGATAGAACAAGATGATGAGTCTGAATATGAATTAAGCCATGAGTCCATACTCATTTTTTAAGGTTCAAATGAGGTTTCATCTATATTAACAGCTAAATTTTAAAAAATAATTGCATGTCTAAATAAAAAAATTAATTAAATGTGAAAAATAAACTGAAACACTTCTTGAGGAAAATCAACACCTAAAAAAATAAATTGAAAATGGAAATCCAAATCAAGATATAAAACAAGAGGAGGAAAATATAATTTTAAAAGGTAAAATTAATAAACTCAAAGGATTACTAGAAACTTTCACCACAAGATCAAAAAATTTAGACATAATTCTTAAAACACAAAAAAGCTGTATACAATTGTTGACCTCCGCAAGTGTACGAACATGTCGTAAGTAATAAAAAAAGATATTGAATCCACAGGGACTGGAATAAGCACTAAAGATATCTCAAAGCGAGTTAGCTAAATAACCAATCAATTGATTTACAAAGTCTAAGTGTAACTATGAAAGGTAAACAAAGAAATAAAAGAATAAGAAACAAGAATAAGGGCAATGATAAAGGTATGTTCTAGGAGTTTTGGTTTCTTTGTAATGTTATTCTATGTAATGATCTACCAAATCTTATTTCTCAATTGTCCATCATTTGTAGAAGGTTGTTGATTCCCTCTTGCAATAGACAACCGGCCTAGGACTGAAATATATCTAAATGCGATCAATTAGGAATAAACCCTATGTTGTCCTTACACGGGCTTGCCTGTCACGTGCGCCCCTCGGAAAATCAACATAGAAATCACTACTTCTCAACCTCATTAGATATAAAGATTAATGCATACAATCTATCCTACCCTCTTGAAATACCTAATTTCCCCTTCAAGATTACCCCTCAAACGTCCTTACACGGGCATGCTCCTGTCACGAATGTCCCTCGGAAAATCGAATGAGGAATTACCTCTACAAGATCCACAAGATATTCAAACATTTAATTAAGCATGGTAATTAAGACCTAATCACAACAATCCACACAAGAAAGAATAGATACAAACAGGGCAAAATTATAGAAATAGAAATGTTGGCAAATCCATAAGAGTTTACATCAAATCTCCATTACAAATACTCCCTCCATCCTAGAACAAGAGATCTAGTCCATGGAACAAGGAAAGAATCCAAAAGAAGAAGAAAAGATAAACATCTTGATCCCCAAATCCAAGAAAGAAAGGGAAGAAAAGCTTATCTACGATAAAGAACCGTCTTCAGATCCAATCCTCACTCCCCGGAGTCGAAACGTTGAAGATCCGCCCTTTGAATTGCCGGAAATCCCTCCAAGAAGGTGGAGGAACGCCCAAATCTTAAATTCCCCCCAAAAGGGAGAAGATCCCCTTTGAAATGAAGAAGAAACCTTTATATAGAGGTGAGGTTCGGACGCCACACGATCCCGAGGCACGGCCGTGTGAGGTTCACACGGCCAGAGCCATTCCCTTCTCTGCCAACCTTACACGGCCGTGTGTGGTACACGGTCGTGGCTTGCTTCTGCCAATGCTCCCCTTGCACGGCCGTGTAGATCTACACGGCCTGCACTGGCTCTGCCTCTGGAAATCTGGCACGGCCGTGTGGTGTACACGGCCAGGGCCCTCTTGCTCACTAGAAATCCTGCACGACCGTGTGATGTACATGGCCAGGGCCTTCCTGGTCTCTGGAAATCTCACATGGCCGTGTGGTGTACACGGCCAAGGCTCCATCTGGCTTCAAATCTTTACACTACCTTGTGAGGTTCACACGGCCGTGGCAACTTCCATCTCTGTTGCATCCACATGGCCAAGGAACTCCACATGGCCTGGGCAACCCCCCATGGCAGGGCCATGTGAGGTACAATAATGGTTCCTTCCTCCTTTGTTTCGCTTGCGGATTTGGCCTTAAACACGAAACCTTCACCAATTTCGACTCCTGTGTACAGAAAATGCACAAAAGCAGATCTCCGAACAAAAAGAGTAAATATGCTAAAAGCTGGAAGTATAAAAATATGTAGACAAAGCACGTGCAAAATATGTGAATGTGCGTCAAAACATGCTAAACAAGTGTATATAATCTACGTACATCACACCCTCAGACTTAAACCTTTGCTTGTCCTCAAGCAAAATGCTGCAATCTAAATTCATATGCTTTACAATGCTCTCATATCCCTAATGCATTCTCCTAACTCTATCAAAAGGTTTCATTAGTAAGCATGATCATGAAAACAAGTTAAGTTTGGCTCAAGCATAAGTACCCTGTGCACAATGCAAATAAAACAACTCAAAACTCTTCAAGTTTCAATCTATGTCCTAGTCAAGTCGTCATCAAGTTTGAATTCCTAATGTTTCTAGTGATAGACAAGTAACCAGTGATAGACACTTACTTGCCACACACTTGGTTTATATTTCTCAATCAACCCATGGTCTCAAAGGCGTGCTCAATCTCAAGAGAAGCTAAGCAGTCATTTCCCCAATAACCTAACTCGGTCTCAAAGGGGTGACTAGCTAGATTCCACTCATCACGACTGTTTTTTATATCCCTTATTCACTTTTTTCTTTGCCTTTTTTTTCACACTATTTTTTTTCATAAGTATTTGCATTGTGCAAATCTTATTCACAAGTGTACTTTTAGCACAAATGTTGGGATATTTTGATTTTTCCAAATGAGCTTACATGATTTGAGCCTCATCCAGTAACCAAAATGAAGTTTGAGAAATTACCATGGAAACCAAGTACTAAACAAAAAAGATGAATCATGACTATTTCAATGATATCAACCATTCAAGCATCAAGTATAGTGAAGTGAAGATAAGATTCTTAAGGTCAAGCCAAAACTAAAACTCATCTCCATATGATACTTAACTTATATCATGCTACCCAAGATAGAGAAAAGAGGTACATTAAGCATACTACTAGCATCATTTACAACATCATGAATCTAGATAATGAACGTGCTAACATTTTCACTTAAAGACAAGAAAGCATATAAATGAAGTTTGATGTTCTCAAGATGAATGTCACAAGAAATCAAAACAAAATGCAAGACATAAGAAAAAACAAAAAAATAAACAAAGCAATTCAAATGCATCTAATGCATCCCCCCAGACTTAAACTTTTCATTGTCCCAATGAAAACCAAAAACAATGTGGAGGAGATTTTAAGAGAAGTTACCAAGTGATGAGCTCCAAATGGTTGACATTCATGTTTTTAAAGATACTCCTCCATCTAATACTCACATTCCTCCATAACTTTGAATTCTACAATAATAAGATAGACAAGAAAAATTAAGTAGAGGATACATGTTTATTATAAACTCAGAACTAAAGACATAAAAGAAAATAAGGAAAATGAACTTGGGTTGCCTCCCAAGAAGCGCTTGTTTAAGGTCATTAGCTAGACCACCTCATTAGATTCATCTAAATCTCGCTCTTGGAGGGGTAAGATATTTTAGAACCCTCCTACCAGGGGTTCTTGTTATGGAGAGAGCTTTCATCAATGGAGCTACAAAGTAAAGTATAACTCTCTCCATCTTCGTCCTCTTAAAAGTTTTTTCAGGTGGTCGAAGACGGTTTAGATTGAGCTTCTAATCATTAGCCCAAGTGAAATCTGCACATGCAAAGAAAGTACAAATCTCTCACAAACATATTAGATATGATAGAGCCATAACCATATTAAGATAAGCAGAATAAGAAATAAAAACTGAATCACGTCCAACAAAGTCAATGATAGGTACCTCTATAAAATTTTCCAAAAGATCACAAGAAGTACCAACCTTGCTTTGCTGAGAAATACCTGATATTTCTAAACATGTGGATGTGATTTCCTTTGAATTAAATGATGGTTCTGGCTCAGGCTCAGGTGTTGGCGATATCAAAGATGGTGATTCTGTTGGTTGCTACTCGGAAAGCCAAATGGTTCCACTGTACAAAAATTTTGTAAAAAGGTCTGAACCTTTTCCTAGCTACCATGTGTTCTTTTAAATTAAACTTGGATCGCCTGCGGAACTTAACACGTTTGATCCAAGGTTTAATTTATTTGTTCTTTTAGGTTTAGACTTGGATCTCCTGCGGAACTTAACACGTTCGATCCAAATCACCTAGGTTATTAATTCCATTAAATATTAATTTCCAAAATTGGCTTCCAGGACTGCATGGCGAGGCACATGTCCTTCTTGGATATGGGAACAACCACCACCGCCTAGACAAAGCCTTTTAAGGAAAGCTAATATTTAATTTCCTTAAATAACTTTAGGTCAACCAAAAAGAACAATCAAATCACAAGGAAAAGAAAAACAAAAGAACACAACATCGAAAACAAATTCGAAATACTAGAATCGCATGCCTCTTGTATTTGGTATTTTTACAAAGGAATAAAACTAGTATGATGCGGAAATTAAATACTAGTATACCTTTTCTTTTGCAAACAAAAACCTCTAGGTCTTCTACCGTATTCCTCTTCTAACCTCAAATGTTGTGTGGGCAACGATCTTCCGAGATGAGAAACCACCAAGCACCTTCTTCTCCTTTCTTCAAGTTTCGGCCAAGCACAATGCTTCCAAAAGATGAAGATCTTTTTCCACCAACCAAGCTCCAAGGGATGTAAGCTTTCTCTCCTTCTTCTCCAAGCTAAAATCCGGCCACCACTTGATCTCCAAGGAGGAAGAGAGGTTCGGCCACAAGGATGGAGAGAAGAGAAAGGGAAGAGGCCGGCCACACCAAGGAAGAAAAGAGGGAGAAAATAATAGAGGTTGTTCACCTTGAAGGCTCCCAAAACCCCCTCTTTTATAATCCTTAGCTTTGGCAAATAAGGAAATTTAATTACAATAAAATTTCCTTAACTTTCCTTGACATGAATTAATTAATAAAAATTAAACAAAATTTCCTAATCCCTCATGTCATGGCCGGCCACCTCATGGAGAGCAAACAAGACAATTTTCAATCAACAATTAAAAATTCCTTATTTGTCTTCGGAAATTTTAAAAAATAAAATTTCCCTTTAAAATCCCTTCATGGTTGATAAAAAGAAATTTCTATAATTTTAATTTTTCAACATGTGAATAATTTATAAAGAATAAAAATAAAATATCTTTCATATCTACAAATAAGGAAAGAGATTTAATCTCTTTCTTTAATCTTTTGTAGAACCTTATAAAAAAGATATTTTAATTTTTAAATTCTCCAATAAATTATATCTTTTACATAAGAAAATTTTAAAATTAAAATTATTTTTTAATTTAATAGGGCCGGCCACCTAAGCTTGGGTTCAAGCTAGGGCCGGCCACCCATGAACCAATGGTTTGGCCGGCCCTAGCTTGATCCACAAGCTAGCTTGGCCGGCCCCTACACCATGGGTATGAAGGTGGGTATAGTGGGTATAGTACTCTATAAATAAGAGGCTACGATAGGGACCGAGAGGAGGAATTGGTTTTGACCTCCCGATAAAATTAAGCATCCCGTGTTCGCCCCGAACACACAACTTAATTTTATCAATAATAATTCATTCTACTAGAGAACTATTATTGAACTACCGCACCAATCCCAAATTACATTTTTGGGCTCCTTTTTATTATGAGTGTGTTAGTCTCCCTGTGTTTAAGATATCGAATGTCCACTAATTAAGTGAGTTACTGATAACTCATTTAATTAATATCTTAGTCCAAGAATAGTACCACTCAACCTTATCATCATGTCGGACTAAGTCCACCTGCAGGGTTTAACATGACAATCCTTATGAGCTCTTCTTGGGGACATTATCAACCTAGATCACTAGGACACAGTTTCCTTCTATAATCAACAACACACACTATAAGTGATATCATTTCCCAACTTATCGGGCTTATTGATTTATCGAACTAAATCTCACCCATTGATAAATTAAAGAAATAAATATCAAATATATGTGCTTGTTATTATATTAGGATTAAGAGCACACACTTCCATAATAACTGAGGTCTTTGTTCCTTTATAAAGTCAGTATAAAAGAAACGACCTCTAATGGTCCTACTCAATACACTCTAAGTGTACTAGTGTAATTATATAGTTAAGATAAACTAATTCCTAATTGCACTACGACCTTCCAATGGTTTGTTCCTTTCCATTTTGGTCGTGAGCTACTGTTTATAATTTATAAGGTACTGATAATATCATCTTCTGTACGTGACACCACATACTATGTTATCTACAATATAAATTAATTGAACAACTACAAACAAATGTAGATAATTTGACCAAATGTGATTTTTTATTCATAATAAATGTTTACAAAAGCTTAGGCTTTCAGTATACAATCTAACATATTCTTGAGACTCAACCATATCTACATGAGTCCCTACACATTGGTCCACAACATGCTCAATCCTTGCAACTCTTACAACATCTAAGGATTGTGTGGACAAAGGAGGTGATTCTTGAGATGTTGCTTCCATAACACAGCTCCCTACACATTGTTCCATATCAACATCATCAACACAAACATCAAAAAACAAACCCACATCAATATCCTCAATAGGAGAATCAACTATAGGAGGATCAATAACTTCACTTACAGTTTTAAATTGATCTACCACATCACATTCATCATCTGAAAATTTAATGTCACTACAACACCCTGTAAAATTTGGAGATAGATCTGAAAACTTATTTACCACTACTTTATCTTCACAATCCTCATCTGAAGAGTCCTCATCTTCATATACATTCAAAAATTTGCACTCAACCATATTAGTGTCACAGGATTTGCCGAAGTCTTTATTTTCATTGACCCCCACTAACCTTTGTGGAAAAGGAACCCTTAGTGAAGGTCCTGGGAAAGATTTAACTTCCTTTTTCCCCAATTGCCTTTGAGCTTTTTGAGGAGGTCCAACTTGCTTATCTAGTGTTGGTGTGATCAATCATTGAGGGAAAGGTACTTGTGGCCTTTAGGAACTTCCTGGAGAAATGGAATTGAGTTCTTGTGATATTCTATTATTCTTCTCCTCAATTCTAAACATGTCCTTCTTTAGAAGTTCTTCATGATTTTTTCCAATTCTCAACCCAACATCATCATACCTTTCACTAGATCTTGTCTGCGAAGGAGGGGGATCTTCTTTAAACCATTTTGAAACAATACTTTCAATCTTTGCCCCCCAAATGTTTAAACTCCCCGTTCTGTGACTTGTGATTTTCAAGACTCATAGATAGTTGAATTACAATTTGTTTGATAGGCTCTATAGCATTTATGGCTTGCACTTCTTGAATGTTTGAAGAAGATTTCATCCAACTTATGTTCGACCATTCATTGAGGTTCAATGTCACTTGATCAATTAATGTATATGCTTCATCTACACTTTTATCCATAAAAGAACCTCCAGCTGATGAATCCAATATACTCTTGTCTGAAAAAGAAATTCCCCCATGAAATATGTGTAGAATTAACTACTTTTCAAATCCATGATGAGGGCACTATCTTTGAAGACTCTTGAATCTATCCCATGCTTCAAATAATGATTCTCCATATGCCTGAGCAAAATTTGTTATGCAATTCCACATATACACTATTCTTCTTGGAGGGAACAAATGATTCAGAAATTGCTTCTCCAATTGCTCCCAACTTGTGATACTTTGAGAACGGAGAGAATATAACCAAGTCCTTACTTTATCCTTGATACTAAAAGGAAATGCCATCAATCGAACTGCATCTGCTGACACTCCTTCACATTTCACCATATCACAAATCTCTAAAAATGTTTCAAGATGCAGATAAGGACTTTATGATACTTCTCCTCTAAATTTGTGACCTTGTATCATGAAAATTAACTCTAGGTCTAGTTGGAAACTTTCTGCTTCAATTTGAGGTTGCACAATGGTAGATAAAAATCTTGCAGAAAAAGACGTAGAAAAATTTCTCATGGGTCTGCTTGACATATTAGTGCTCATGGATGTTCAAGAATCAAAAATAAGAAATAAAATGTAATATGAAAAGCAAGAAAGAAAATACATAATTTAAATTGCAAGAAAGAAAGTGCATAATGAAAACATGAAAGAAAAGACAAAAGGAAAAAGAAAAATGTCTACAATAATTCATATGTCAAAGATTGCAAGATATGTTTACAAAAGAAAAGAAGAAAGAAACTAGATCAAAAGAGAAACAGAGAAAAGTTAGACTAAAATGTTAGAATCAAGAATGCAAAATTAGAATTACAACAAAAAGAATTGACAAGAATGTTATACAAGAAAGGAAAAACTTATGAAAGCAGAATTCTAAAGATTAGTTACAACTATGCTATTGAAAATAAAAGAAGAGTCATGTTTAGTCTAACCCAATTGATAATATCTAATGTTATAGAACAGTCCCCGACAACGGCGCAAAAAACTTATTGACCTTCGTAAGTGTACGGATATGTCGTAAGTAATAATAAAAGATATCGAATCCACAAGGACTGGAATAAGAACTAAAGATATCTCAAAGTGAGTTAGCTAAACAACCAATCAATTGATTTACAAAGTCTAAGTGTAACTATGAAAGGTAAACAAAGAAATAAAAGAATAAGAAACAAGAATAAGGGCTATGATAAAGGTATGTTCTAGGAGTTTTGGTTTCTTTGTAATGTTATTCAATGTAATGATCTACCAAATCTTATTTCTCAATTGTCCATCATTTGTAGAAGGTTGCCGATTCCCTCTTGCAATAGACAACCGGCCTAGGACTGAAATATATCTAAATGCGATTAATTAGGAATGAACCCTATGTTGTCCTTACACGGGCTTGCCTGTCACGTGCGCCCCTCAAAAAATCAACATAGAAATCACTTCTTCTCAACCTCATTAGATATAAAGATTAATGCATACAATCTATCCTACCCTCTTGAAATACCTAATTTCCCCTTCAAGATTACCCCTCAAACGTCCTTACATGGGTTTGTTCCTGCCACGAATGTCCCTCGGAAAATCGAATGAGAAATTACCTCTACAAGATCCACAAGATATTCAAACATTCAATTAAGCATGACAATTAAGACTTAATCACAACAATCCACACAAGAAAGAATAGATACAAACAGGGCAAAATCATAGAAATAGAAATGTTGGCAAATCCATAAGAGTTTACATCAAATCTCCATTACAAATACTCCCTCTCCATCCTAGAACAAGAGATCTAGTCCATGGACCAAGGAAAGAATCCAAAAGAAGAAGAAAAGATAAACATCTTGATCCCCAAATCCAAGAAAGAAAGGGAAGAAAATCTTATCTACGATGAAGAAACATCTTCGGATTCAATCCTCGCTCCCCAGAGTCGAAACGTTGAAAATCCGCCCTTAGAATTGCCGGAAATCCCTCCAAGAAGGTGGAGGAACGCCCAAATCTTGAATTCCCCCCAAAAGGGAGAAGATTCCCTTTGAAATGAAGAAGAAACCTTTATATAGAGGTGAGGTTCGGGCGCCACACGACCCCGAGGCATGGTCGTGTGAGGTTCACACGACCAGAGCCATTCCCTTCTCTGCCAACCTTACACAGTTGTGTGTGGTACACGGCCGTGGCTTACTTCTGCCAATACTCTCCTTGCACGACCGTGTAGATCTACATGGCCTGCACTGGCTCTACCTCTGGAAATCTAGCACGGTCGTGTGGTGTACACGTCCAGGGCCCTCTTGCTCACTAAAAATCCTGCATGGCCGTGTGATGTACACGGCCAGGGCCTTCCTGGTCTCTAGAAATCTCACATGGCTATGTGTTGTACACGGCCAGGGCTCCATCTGGCTTCAAATCTTTACACGACCGTGTCAGGTTCACACGACCGTGGCAACTTCCATCTCTGCTGCATCCACACGGCCTGGGCAACCCCCCATGGCAGGGCCGTGTGAGGTACAAGAATGGTGCCTTCCTCCTTTGCTTCGCTTGCGGATTTGGCCTTAAACACGAAATCTTCACCAATTTCGACTCCTGTGTACAGAAAATGCACAAAAGCAGATCTCCGAACAAAAAGAGTAAATATGCTAAAAGGAAAGCTGGAAGTATAAAAATATGTTGATAAAGCATGTGCAAAATATATGAATGTGCGTCAAAACATGCTAAACAAGTGTATACAATCTACGCACATCAACAATAAGTCCGAACTTGAATATAAGTCCATCTCTACAAATAAAACTTTCATCTCTTTAATAAGTTAAAATTTGAAACAAACTAAAGCCTGAGTTCCGAAAGTGTATCTAACCACACAAGTAGAACTCAATCAATTTTATGTATCTAAAAATGAAATTCATTACCTAAAACCAAATTCAACTAAACCTATTAATTCAAACTCACTCAAATCAAAAAATAAATTTAAATAAAATAACTACAAAGTTAATTAAAATTTAAATTACAATCAAGTTTATTATAACTATAAAAATAATTGATATAAACATAAAACTTAAACCCAAATTAAGGGGGAGGCACCAAATTAATTGACACCTCCAAAAATAATAGTTCACCCAGTTGCATAATTTGGTCTAGCTTAAATAAGGACAAAAGTTTAACCTGACAAACAACACTCAAGAAGTTTTGGATGATAGTAGGTTAGGAAAACTCTATCTATGCATATTTAGGAAGATATGGTTTCGACCTAGTGCATTTGTCTTAGTGAAACTAATTGAAGTTACGCCTTACTAATCCTAGCTGGTTTAACCAAAGTTTTGTACTAAGTTCAGTGGATCAGATTATTTAAAAATTTTTGAAGGAATGGTTACTCTAATGATATCTAGGTAACTCACCACAACTTAGAAATTTATCCAAAAAAAAATATCTGTTTGTTGAACCCAAATATAAACTTGAATCTAACACAAGTTAAACCAAATCGTGAAATTCAACTTAACTCATCTTACAAAACTATAGGATCCCTTTGTCTGAAAACTTAGACCGGTGAGATGAATAAGATTAAATTAATTCAAAATAAATAAAATAAAATCAAATTAAATTATGATTAATTCTAATTAATCAATCTGAAATTCAATAATTAATTTCTTTAAACTTAGTAATCTATCATATTTGCAAATAATTATAAGTATATTACTTTTACTTAAAAACTAAGACCTTAGGTTAAGAAGAAGGATATTTATTCAGATAATTTTCAAATTCTAGGAAAATTATTTACTTATGTTTTCAAAAAATTCCCATTTTCTTAGTGTTTCAAAATTATTTTAGCCTTAGCCTAGATCGAACCCATAGAAAGTATGATCCTATAGATCTAAGGAATGAGCATCTCACAAACACACTAAGTTTACCTTGATTGTGTATTCAAAAATATAGAGTGGCGTGAGATGTGTAGGCCTTTTTCCTAGAGTTCAGATGCTTATATCAGTGCATCAACATAAGTATGGGTAAAAAATACAACAGTATATTAATCAAGTTAAGCAACCCTTTTTCAACAAATATCTAAATGGATAATATTACTTAACTTGATTAACTAAGTAAAAATTTATATCTTCTATATAACTAGCTAGTAACTAAAGGTTAGATATTTAAGCACCAATTTTGGATGAGTATTTTTAAACTAAGGTTTTTATTTATTTCTCCTGGCAACTTATCATTTTAACATAATTAAAGTTTTTAGTAACTTAACTAAATCTTTAACAATGTAATTCCTTTAAAATTTAAAAAAAATTAAAAACCCTATATTCAATATTTTTAACAAATTAATCATTCTTTTTGTAATTAAAACTTTTTCAATAACTTAATTTTTTTTAAACTTAAGTAAATTATCAACAAATTAATTAAAACTTGTTTTCTTCAACTTAAATTAATTTTTAACAACTTAATTAATTTGTTTTCCTTAATTAATTTTTCAACAACTTAAATTAATTTTTCACTTAAATTTTAAAACGACTTTATTAAATTTTTAACTTAAATTATTTTTTAACAACTTAATTAATTTGCAAATATTTCTTAGAATTTTTTTTCAAAAGTTTACTTAGAATTTTTTGAAAAAAATAATTACTCTGAAATTTTCTTTCAAAAGTTTACTTAGAAATTTTTTACTTAAAATTTTTTGAAAAAGTTTACTTAACAATTTTTTAAGTCCTTACTTGGAATACAATTTTTACTTCAAAAATTCTTTTAAAATATTTGCAAAAAAAAAAAAAAAAAAAATCTAACCTGAACTTTTGTTCAAGCCTCTCCCTAAGTCTGATATATACAAAGTGTATACTTTTAGCATTAATGTCTAGCATTACTTATCTTATGCTTATATTTCTTTTACCTTAGTTTTTTATGAATGCAAAGGGGGAGGGTAAAGGTTAATGTAGAAAAAGAATAAACAAACTTGATCAAGTACATCAAATTCAAAACTAATATTATTTGTTTACATTTTACATATTGTCTTTCAATATTATTTGTTCTAATTTTAACCCAAGTTATCATTGCATCAAAAAGGGGAAGATTGTTGTTGCAATTTGTACTAATGATATAACTCAAGTTTTGATGAATAACAAGTGATTTAAAGTTAGATTGTTTGTGGTCTAATTTCTTTACTAAGTGTGAAGGAGTTGATAGGTCTGAAAGACCTGATACTAGGCCGAAATCTAGCTAAGTCTATGAGATCTAATAGTTGGTGTGAAGTCCAGATAGGTCTGTGGGACTCGATATCTGGCAGAAAGTCTAATTAGATCCATGGGACTTAACAATCAATAGAAGTCCAATTGGATCCGTAGGACCTAACAACTGTTGGATCGTGAGGAATCGATAGAGGGGGGGTGAATATCAAAAAACGTTCGAAACGAGTAAGCACAGGGGAAAAGTATAACAGAAGGACAATGCTAACACAGGTTCTTTTTACTTGGTTCGGAGCCTGTGTCAACTCCTACTCCAAGGCCCGTACTCGTTGAGTAGGGCAATCCACTAGCAATTCGAATAATGTATTACAATGATTAAGTACAGAAAAGTTAGAAGTAGAATACCGACAAATGTAACACAATAAGAAAAGAATGGAGCTTGTCGGAGCAGAGTCGCAGCGTTGCAGGAGCGCAAGAGAGTAGATCGTCAATTCAGAGTTGTTGTTGAAGCTCCACCCCTGCCCCTTCTTTTATATGAAGCTCGGGGCATCCTGGATCCCCTCCGGGCGCCCTGGTGGGACGTGACAGGTCCAACCAGTGAGCTCCACATGGCGACGACGCGTTTGGATAAAATTCACCTCCCGGGCGCCCGGATCCCTTCCGGGCGCCAGGATCCCCTCCGGGCGCCCGGACCACCTTTTTCCAGGGAGCATTTTTCATGCAAAACAAGGTTAGTCCGAGACAAATATATAAATTATAACCTGCAAAACAGAGTGTAAGTTCAGTTTATAGTTTAGCAAAAAGAGTATGACTTAGATTCCGTCTTTCCGAGACCGGAATCTAGTCACGATCTCGACTTAGATATCCGAAATGGATCTAAGCCGGATCGACGTCTAATGTTCCCTTCCCGGGAACGCGTCCTCACAGTCACTCCCTTCCAGTGACTTACCTTTACTCACCTGCCAGACATCCGGTCAGCCCTTCGACCCGTCTGGACTTCTCGCCAGCTATTCGGTCAGCCTGTCGACCTAGCTGGACTTCTCGCCAAGCGTCCGGTCAGCCCATCAACCCGCTTGGACTTCTCGCCAGCTATCCGGTCAGCCCGTCGACCTAGCTGGACTTCTCGCCAAGCGTCCAGTCAGCCCGTCGACCCGCTTAGACTTCGTGCCAGACATCCGGTCAGCCCGTCGACCTGTCTGGACTTTGTCTGCACACTCGGTCAGAGTGTTAGATAACGACAAACCTAACTTAACCCAATTTGTCATTCATCAAAACCTGAGTTAGACCGTTAGTGCTAACCGCACCAACAATCTCCCCGTTTTTGATGGAATGACAACCTGGTTTAGTTAGTGAAAAAAAATATGCAAGTAAAAACCTAGCATGGGTTTTAAGGTTTTAAGTTAGTTTTGCATTTAGTTGTTCTAACTTAACCACTTATCCCTCCCCCTTTGACATTCATCAAATAAGGACATAAGCAAGTAAACAATAGAATTCAGACAGAGTAAAACTTATAAGTTGTAAGAAATGACGTCAAGTTAACTTGGGGGAGTTTAAATTTTAACACATAGTAATATAACTTTTGTAACATAATTAAGTTTTGAAGAACAACACAATTTGATATATTTTGTGTAATTTTTTTTAAAGATAATTTTTGCAAAATTAAATGAATTTGCAGAAAGTTTTTAAAAGCTAATTTTCAAGATAATTTTTGCAAAATTAAATGAATTTGCAAAAAGTTTTTTAAAAGCTAATTTTCAAGTATAAGTTTAGGGAAGCTAAGTTTAGACAGTCTAATTTTCAAACATAAGTTTTTAAGTTCCAAATTTCAAGAAATTAAATTTTCAAAATAAGTTTCAACTTGGAACACTTTACAAACATGAGTTTTTACAATCAAAGTTTCAAGATCAAGGTTTAAATTTTCAAAATAAGTTTCAACTTTGAAACAATTTTCAAACATGAGTTTTCAAAACCAAAATTTCAAAACTAAGTTTGAAAAATCTACTTTTCAAAATTAATTAAGACTAAGTTTGCAAAAGATTTAGTTTTTTAAAAACTTAGTTTATAAAATCTAATTTAAAAGCTTAGTTTTATAAAAGCTATTTTTCAAAAATGGATATATTAGGTATTCAAAGAGAAAATAATTTTGGTGCTAAGTGTGAAAATAAGTTGATTTAATCCTCCCCCTGTAAAATATGGTGCATAAACAATAGTTAAATAATAAGGTAATTTGATAAATAATCTTATTGGATTTTCCAGAAATTTTTAGAAATTTTCTGAAAATTTTTCTGAACTCGTATGACGTATTTTAAAGGGATTAATTATGGGTTGCGAGAAAGCCTCTTTAGAATACCCAAATGTGGGAGTTGATTGAGGAATGTACTTAGGATTTAATTAAGCAAACCTAAGTATATAAACCTTATTGTTACTGTGCCCTAGCCTCCATCCACCCGAGCCTTTCCCATTTCTTCCTCTCTCACTCGAACCGCCGCAAATGCCACCCCCTCTCCTTCGATCGCCGGAGCTAGATCTGCCGCCGAGCTCCCGGAGTTGCCCTCCTTTGCACGGGCTGCTTTCGGCCAAGAGCAGGGAGGTGTCGTCCTTTCACGTACGACACAACCTTACGTGACCTAGCATCGTCGAAGACGCCGACCATCAGCAACCCGTCGCCGGTGTAGATGCACACCAAGCGCCGTGTTGCCTTTACCGCCGATCACCCTAGTGCTGTCGCCCCTTCGTTTGAGCCTAGATCATCGTGACTTAATTCCTTGATCTGCCGGCGCCGAGAGCCACTCGCACTCCACCCAAGTGACGCCGATGATACACTTCTCTATCTCCCTCTTCCCCTCGCGTTCATCGCCGCCACTTGATCATCTTCCCGAGCCCTAGAGTCGAGCTGATTTCATCGGGTTTTTCTTCGCCGCTTGAGGTGGGTTCTGTCATTAAGGTTGGTCGAGGTATGGTGAGCCCCTCTGTTTCCATTTTTCTTCTAATCGTTGATCATGACACTCATTCGATTTGTATATGGATTGTAGAACTGATTTGTAGCTCTATCTCCGGTTCCAACAGCAACTCCATTGATCACCCTTTCCGGCAGTTAGGTTTTCAGCTGTGAGATAACAGGGGAGTAGCCATATGAAGGTAAGATGTTTATAGAATTGAAGAAGGGGTTGTCAACATGGGATTGAGTTTAATGCTTAGATGACTGTGATGATTGCTATGTAGGGTGTTGGATTTGGAAATTAACAACTCCATCTTGCTCCGTTCGCGATCCTTGGTAGCGAGCACTTCTCCAGTTGTGAATTAACAGAGTGGTCTCCAATTCGGGTGAGTTGATAGAACTAAATTATGTTTAGCCTTAATCAAATGTGATTATAGCATGTTTTATCTAAGGTAGTTGTGATTGTATATGGATGAGTAACTAGTTGTGTTTGTTGGATTATCAGATGCAGTAGTTAGAAATTGATTATTGTGGAAGAATTATGCAGGTTCGATTCATGATGTTTAGTTGTTGATGGAATTAAATTGGACTAGATAAGTTGGATTGTTAGTTCATGCCTTTCTTGGATTAAATTAAAGTATGTGAAGAAAGAGGTTGAATCAGTTTAGGTTGGTTGATAGTTGACACATTGATTATAGGTCCTTAGTTTTATCTCGTGTTATGTATTTGTAGGATTCGAGTTGGATGTGATCTTCTGGATTTGTTGAAGACGGTTGACACGATCTACAGTTAAAGGCGGGTACTTCTTGCTTTATCTCTTTAGTATTTTGATCCTAGTGCATAAGCTTTATGTTCAGATAGTTACTGTATCTATCTTGACTCCACTCTTATTTTTCCTGCGTTTGATACTTCCACTCAATCTTTGAGCTACTCGTTTCTGTATCTATACAGTCTCTCGTTGCTATCCATGATATTTAGCAGATACCGGACACCAGATACTAGATATTAGGTATTGGATAGATAGATACCAGATACCATGTTTACTTGCTTTGACTGCTATCTATTCATGTTTCTTATTGAGCATGCTGGCTTCATGTAGCATACCTGATTTCTGTTATATATATATATATATATATATATATATATATATACATGCTTCATGTAGCATACCTGATTTCTGTTATATATATATATATATATATATATATATATATATATATATATATATATATGTATGATAATTGTTGCATTGTTCGCATCATGTCATTGCATGCATTGCCGGCGACACTGGTGTAACGACACAATTTTTCCAATTTCAAGTTCTAAAAGTCCATAAAAATATTTGGAAATACTTTTAAAATATTCTAGAGATTTTTAGAAATTTTTAGAGTATTTTTACGTAATTTTTGGAGGTCGTTTAGTAGGGTTATAAAAAGAAAGAAGTTTTTAAAAAAAAATGTTGAAGGTGAGATTCGAACCCACGATCTCGGGTTGGACTGACCCAAGCAAAACCGGCCCCAACCAGCTGAGCTAAACGGTTTTGTTAACCTTATATGGTGAGAACTAAGTTTATAGCATAGTTAATGATTAGGGAATAAATTGGGAAAAAGTGCGCGGCTGAGGGATTGAAGCCGAGACCCTGGACTCGGTTAAAACCCAGCCAACCAACCGAGCTGCGCTCGATTTGTTAATTAAATATGGGAACAAATTGATTTAAGGTATAGTTCGATTTAAACCCTAGTATAAGAAAAGGAATTTAGGTTTCTTTTCGGAAAATCAACATTTTCTCTCAAAATCTTCTCCTTCTCTTCTCTGGTGCGCGACGGCGCCGACTCACGGGCGGAAACAAAGGAGGACCTAGGGCTTGATCTCCGGCGCCGGCGAAGGGTTTTTTCCGGCCGGTCTTCACACCGCCGAGCTCCTCTCGACGAGGAACACACGAAGGCGCACGAAGAGGAACCGGAAGACTTGAGTTGACCGAAACCCTAGGGCTTTTCTTCTTCCTTTTCGGTTGTAAGTCAAGGAAAGCCTAAGGTGAGTCGCTACTCACCTGCAGTAGGATAGTTTCGGATTTCTATTTCGTTTGTTTTCGAATTTTTTCTGTGATGTTGGTTTAGGGTTTGCCGCCGTGACCTTCAAAGAAAGAATAGGATGGGTAAAATCCAAGCATGTGGGTTTGATATCTCAAGCTTTATAGTTTGAATTCGGATTTTGTTATACTAGGCAATGAGAAATCTTTTGTTTTGGTTCTTTGCCGTGGACTGAGCAGTAGCAACCTTCAATTCTTTTTGTTGCCGTGGCACATAGGATAGAGAACAATTGATGTCTTGCTTTTCAGTAGTTGAAAGCATTGTGGCATGTTTTAAAGGTTTCCTTTACTCTAGATAAACATAAGCTAGGATTAAGTTTTCATAGGTTGTTTCATTTTCTTGAAACATTTCAGATCCTTATTCTTTTCACCATGCTTCTTACGAAGGAATACCCTGCTCTGTTCATGTGGAATTTTACAGTTTAAAGATTTGTTGCTCGATGAGGAATTTTGAGTTTTGGGTTTCTTTTGTTTAATTCTGCTGTAATTAGTTTAAAGGGTTATGTTGCTTGATAAAAGCATGGTTATGAACAAGTTACAGGAATCTTTAGTTTTGGCAGGTTCTGGTTTTGTATGTGCTGGGAATTTGAAATGAAAACAAGTTTTATGTGGGTTTTAAAACTCCAGCACGTGTCAATTTGTGATGGCAACAGTAGTGTTCCTTTATGCTTTGCTTGGAAGGAATTAATTTAGAATGAGTAGTACCTCTCAGGTTCTGTTCTAGTAAATCCACGTTTCAAGGACAACCTTAAGCTTAACACATGTAATAGGTTTAGATAACTAGCATTCCTTACTTTAAGCTTGCTGTGGGGATTTTTGGAATATATGCATATATGTTTTCATTTGCTATTATTGAGCATGTGTAGTTTTTAATTGCTATAAGTTGAGCATGATCAATTTTCTTTATTACTAGATACACATGAGCAGTTTCTTTGATTTTTATTTGCTATTTTAATAAGCATGAACAACCATGTATTCTAGTGGGAAATAAGAGTTCTATCGAATTCTTTTAGAAGCATTAACAAGTAAAAAGAAAGAAAAAGAAAAGAAAGAAAAGGCCAAGGCCTTAAGTAAATCCCAAAGTCAAGATTTTAGGGATTTTAGCACACAAGGTGCTTATTAATATGCCAAGGCATTTAAAGAAGTAATTAAGATAATAAGTATTTTACTTTTAAAAAGAGGCTAGTACCCGACTTCCAAGGTTGTCGTTAAACAAATCCAGGTGTCCAATTCCAAGGTCTTGGCCCTGGTAGACCAAGGTCTGCTCTTTTAGGATTGGCGGCTCGCTACCCCAACCTATTAGGGAACGCGCATAAATGGTACTAAGCCTGGGCCCAAGAGAAGTTGATTATTATTTTCAAGTATTAAAGTATAAATTTTAAACAAGTGAAATAAAAGAATAAGATTAGAGTAAAAGAAGTAAGTTTCACTTTGTTTTAAAGATCAGCAAGTTTAGTTTTCTTTTATGCTAGCAGCTTTTACATGTTTAGTTTCTTACATGTTATTTATTTGCTAGTTGATGAGCATGTTTAGCTTTATATGTTAGCATTCCAGTTAGTTTGCTTTCTTTATTAGTTTATGAGCATGAGTAGTTATACATGTTATCTTTTCTGTTAGTTGATTTCTTTGCTATTTATGAGCATGAGTAGCTTTACATGTTAGCATTCAGTTTTAGCATGTTTTTATTTGTATACATGCATATCGAGTTTTTGTGAGTTAGATAGCGCTCACTAAGCTTTATGCTTATAGACTGCACTTTCTCCTACTGCAGATAAAGAAAAAGGAAAGCTAATATGAAGGAAGGCGACAAGGAGATGCAAGAGGGGTGTGTGATGTCTGCACTATGGAAGTTCTAGGGATCCTTGCGAATAAGATGAATTATGATTTGTTCTTTGAGTTAATTAAGTTTTTATGTGTTAAGGAAATTTGATAACTGTTTATAAGGACACTTGATACTATGTTTGCTATTCAGTTGTGGTTGTGGATTAGTTTTTCTTTATTGTTGCTGAGTTAGATTTATTATACTGCGTGGTTGTTAGTTATGTGTTCCAGCCGCTTGTGGCTGAGTATATATACTGCATGTATTGTTGAATATGGTCACCGGTACAGGGGAGACTCTGTCGAAATTTTTCGGTAGGGTTTCCATGTGGTTTTTAATCACACCGGTTAAGTAGAGTTAATAGATAAGTAACGGTCACTCTTAGAGAGTAGTAGTAGTAGTAAGAAGGGTGGTCGTTACAACTGGCTCCCTTGTGGTTGAGACGGTCGTTGGCCTGGGCCGCACGCTCGGCCACTCATGGGTAGTGGTAGCTGGAGCGTGCCGCTTGTCCTGTCGTGCCCCCACTCGCACACTCATGGGCAGTGATAGCTGGAGTCGCGGGCAGCAGGGACCCTCGTCGCAGACGTAGCTATTCAGCTACTATGCACCTGTCCATCCGGTCACTCGACAGTAGTGGCGGCCTTTGGGTGGTACAGTTGTCATCGATCCGGCCTCTCGACTATACAGGGGTCGTGGTGCAGAGAGGTGGGCGGGGTGACCATCCGTACATACGCTGTTATTATTATATCTGCTGATGCTATTGCTTACTTATGCTGTTGTTGCTAGTTTATACTGTTGTTGTTTATTTTTGCTGCTATGGCTTATGTTACTGTTGCTTACTCATGCTGATATACTCACATAGGTTGAGATGTATACCTGAGGTATGTGTTTAGACACTGACTTACTTACTATTGATTTGTATATACCTCACATGCTGCTCTTGTAGTTATGAGCAGTATTGTAGCAGGTCTGTACTATTCCTGACCTTACTAGCCTATGATATGACTTCAGGTATGAACATTTACTATGATATCACTTTAGAATCTGCTATATTCCCTTACGAGACTGTATACCTTTGTGTATCTCTAGTTCTTTACTATACTCATGCACTATCAGTCTATTACTCGCTGAGTCTTTATACTCACCACCCCGTATATTGGTAATTTCGCCAAGTAGCAGGTAAAGGATTTATGGAGTCGCCTGGAGAACCTGTCCGCCAGTCCCATGCCACTTTCGAGGACGATCTTATGATTTTGGTATTCTTTGCGCTATTGGTATTTTGGTTTCGTACTTGTTCTTGTATTTGTGTATTATGTTATTTGGAGTATCGTTTGTGGTATCTTGTATTTGATTCGATGTGGTGGTTGTTGTGTCAAGCCGAGCTGGCTCGCAGTTGGGTGTATTATGGTTTTGTGATCGTTATTTGTGATTTCCGCTGTGTTTTATTTTCAGCCGTGTGGGCTGTTTAATATGTATATAACTGCGTGGTTGTGTTTATTCTTATTCCAGCTGAGTGGGCTGATTATTTAACTGCGTGGTTGTGTATATATTCCAGCCGTATGTGGCTGATGTATTTTGTTTGTATATATGCCTCAGATTGTCACCGATACAGGGGAGATGCTGCCGAAATTTTTCGGTAGAGACTCCTTTGGGGGCGTGACACCCCCTAAACCTGACATAATTTTTTTAAGTAAATCCAACTTTAGTAAGATGATTTTGAAAAATAGTTTTGTATATAAAGATAAGTTTTGTAGAATTGATCAAATTTTCAAAAAGAAGTTTTTTTTGTAAGTTTAAAACATTATAAGTTTTATAAAGGCAAACATAAAATTTTCAAGTCAAATTAAGTTATTTTTAATAAAGGAAAAATATATATTTAATTAATTCCTCCCCTGAATTTGATACTCCCCTTGACTTTATTACTCTCCTTAATTTATTTCTTCCTATAAAGTTAACACTAAGGTTTGTGTATCTTAATGTTCAAAGTCTTAACACCTTTTTATTTACATAAGTATCTCTATATACTTGGTATAATTGTTTATTTAAGTTAAATTAATCAATTAAAATTAATTTTAGATTCAGGTCCTTAAACTCTAGTTTAAGATTAAATAAGATAGCTTATTATTAATTCAATAACAGTTAACCATTATCAATAATTTATTGATTGGTTTTTACTTGATTTAATAATTTAATACTTAGTGAAATAATTTAAATTTCATATTAATTGATTGAGTTGATTTAATGAAAGTGCTAGTTATAGTTTTAATTATTCATTTACTTCCTTAGTTTAAAGTTAGCATTAATTTGACGTTAAATTTATTAAAGTTATTAACATAGTTAAGGTTCAATTTGAACCAATCGTTAATAATGATAAATTATAATTTAATTATATTTTGATTAACAATAAAATTAAGATTTATTGAGTTAAATTAAGGTTAAGAATTAATTAACTGTTTAATATAAGGTTACATCTAATTTAGATCACACTTAATTTTTTGAAGTCCGTACTTTCTTATTAAATTTATGATCTTAAGTTAATCAAATTTTCAAAATGTCATTAGGGTTTAGATTTAGTTCAAATATTTTAATGTAATTAGAATTTAGGGTTTAGGGTTTATTATTATATAATTTTATTTTATTTTAACTTTAAGTTTACTTTTTGAATTACAATGACTTTTTAAACTAATTTTTATAAAAAACTTAATTTTTAAGTTAAAAGATTTAAGTTAAAAATAACAATTTTTTTAAAGTAATTAGGATTTTTAATATAATTTTTTTAAATGATTAAGTTTAATTTTAATTGTAAATTTTAAATTAAGTTTAAATTTTAAGTTTTAAATTTAAATTAAGTTTAACTTTAATGTTAAGTTTTAATTTAATTTAAAATTAACTTTTTAACTTTAATTTTAAAGTTTTTTTTTATAGTTTTAATTAGCTTAAATGTCTTAGTTTTAGACTGACATTTAATGTCTTTAATTTTTTTTTTAAAGTTTTTAAATAATTTTTAAAAAGATTTTTAAAATAAAATTTTAAGGTAAAAATAAAAAAAATTAAAGGATTTTTAAAATGCATTTTTAAAAGAGTTTTTTTTAAATATTTTTTTTTAAAAAATAATTTTTGAAAGAATTTTATGTAACGACCCACCTTCTACACTACTACTACTCTCTAAAGGTGGACGCTACTTAACTACCAACTCTACTTAACCGGTACGCTACTTAACTACGAGAAATCCCTATCGAAAAATTTCGACAGAGTTTCCCCTGTACCGGTGACCAAATCAACAATACAAACAGTGTATACTCAGCCACAGGCGGCTGGAACATATAATCACACAACCACGCAGTATAATAACTCAATGAGAAGAAGGAAACTACTCTAGCAATAGTAAACAGATAATACTCCAACAATAAAACATAACAAGCTACAAGTGCAGAATAGATTCAATTACAATCTCGACTTCATCATAGCATTAAGGAGAAAAGAAAAGGAAACTCTAAACAGGTAAGTTTTAACAACTCCTTAGCAAACTCTTGATCTCTCCATAGTCCAGCTATCACACACCTTCATCACCACCACCTTGTCGCCTTCCTTTCATACTTTAGCTTTTCCTTTATCTGCAGTAGGAGGAAATGCAGTCTATAAGCATAAAGCTTAGTGAGCGCTATCTAACTCACAAAAACTCGATATGCATGTATATAAATAAAAACATGCTAAAACTGAATGCTAACATGTAAAGCTACTCATGCTCATACATAGCAAAGGAATCATACTAACTGAAATACTAAACATGTATAGCTAATCATGCTCATAAACCAATAAAGGAATCGTACTAACTGAAATACTAAATATGTATAGCTAATCATACTCATAAATAGCAAATAACAGTAAGCTAACTCATGCTCTTCTATTAGTAAAGAAACATACTGAAAGGCTAAACATGTAAGGCAAGTCTATACTATCATGCTTGCATAAAGAACTTAACTTACTGAATTCTAAACACCTTCTGCACCTTATTTCACTTGCTTAAAGACTTATTCTTTAATACTTATGTGAAACTTATTTTTTAATACTTTTATACTGATGTGAAACTTATTTTACTTGTTCAAAAACTTATACTTTTAATACTTCAAAATAGTAATCAACTTCTCTTGGACCCAGGTGTAGTACCATCTTGTGCGCGTTCCCTAATATGTTGGGGTAGCGAGCCACCAATCCTAAAAGAGCAGACCTTGGTCTCCCAAGGCCAAGACCTTGGAATTGGACACTTGGATTTGTTTAACGACAACCTTGAAAGTCGGGTACTAGCCTCTTCTTAAAAGTAAAATACTTATTATCTTATTTACTTCTTCTTTAAATGCCTTGGCATTTTAATATGCACCTTGTGTGCTAAAATCCTAAAGTCTTGACTTTGGAATTTACTTAGGCCTTGGCCTTTTCTTTCTTTTCTTTAGCTTTCTTATACTTGTTAATACTTCTAAAAGAATACTTCTTTTAAAAGGAACTGAAATGTTTAAGCAAATTCTAACTTTGAAATGCTTAAACCAAAAAAAACCTGCCTACTATGCTAATAAAATTCTGCATATTAAGCTTAATAAAAATCTATTCTAAAATTGAAGTTCTGCATGCAATACTTATCAAAATAATCTGCTTATTAAAAATCTGCATACTATACTTATAAAAATCTGCATGTTATAAAAATAGAACTGCTCATGCTAAACTAATAGCAAAGAAAAACTGCACGTGCTCATTAATAGCAAATGAAAAACTAGAAAAGGAAAATTGCACTTCTATTAGCAATGGAAAAGAAATATGCAAGCAATACTTACAAAAATTCTGCGTACAATACTTATAAAAAATCTGCTTATTAAAAATATGCGCCATTCATATAAAACTGAAACATGATATCTTAACAAGGAAAACAAGCCAACCATACTAGCGTACCAAATTGTGCATACTCATTAAGTAGCAAGGAAAGCTAAACCATGCATGCTCAAGTTAATGGCTACTCATGTTCAACTAATGTGATATTTACTTTGATGATAGCAACCTGAACAATGTTTTGTACAGAAATTACAGACTTGCAGGAAACTATGGAATTGAGAGTGCAGGAAATCAAAGAGAGCATGGTATCTAATACTTAAACTCCTGGAGCTAAATATACTTGAACAATTTGGCAAAGGCATGACTTTATTAAGGTCAGGAAATAAAATCTAAAATCATATGCTCAGTTCTGTACACATATACATATCAATTCTTCACGCTAAAATACATTAAATCTGTACCCATGCATATCATCACATGAATATATCTGTTATACAAAAATGCAACTAGAGGAAGAATTTACTACTAGGAACTAAAGAGGTAGTAACAACCATATCTTCATGCTCTCTATCTACCATGGAAGAAAACCAAATATTCAGCAAACTTCAAAGAAGAAAGCTTCGGAATTAAACCTTCTCTAAACATTCTTTACAGTAACAATGAACTAAAAAGAACCATATTCCTAACAACCAACTTCTAACAGCATGTTTTGAAAATCAAGAAGAACAAGGTCCAAAAATTACTCCTACTACATGCTTCAGAAATCTAACTCATGGCGGTAAACACAAAACCAAAATCTTTCGAAAACTAATCGAAGGGAACTACTCCTACTGCAGGTGAGAAGCAACTCACATCGCTGTTCTTGGACTTACAACCGGAGAAGAGGACTCTAAAGCTTCTAGGGTTCGGAGAAGGTAAAGATCTCGGCGATCCCTTCCTTTCCGCGTGTTCTCCTTGACGAGGAGAGCTCGGATCCGCAAGAGCTCGTGGTAATCCCCTTCGGCCGGCCGCCGGAGATGAAGCTAAGGCTTCATTTTTCTTCGCTCGGGTAGAATCGGCGCACACACGGGATGGAAGAAGGGAGAAGAGATGGGATTAGGTCACGGGAAAAACACTTAACCCTTTATAACCTAAGTTTTATTTCTGCCCTTTACAATAACTTAAATACATCTTGCTACATACTTGGTTAACAAATCACGCGCAGCCCAGTTGGTTGGCTACGTTCGGTTAAGTCGAGTTCGACCGGAGGTCTTCGGGTCGAGCCTCGGCTCGGCCCTTTTTCTGCAACCTTTTATTTCTATTATCTATAACCACTACTTAAATTTATTTCGTTCTCCATCTTTTCATGAAATAGCCATGGAATAGCTGGTTTGCCGGTTTTAACCGAAACCACAGATCTCGACTTCGATCCCTCAGCCACGCCCTTTATTTTTCAATTTATTTTAAATGTTCCAATTACAACTTAAATAAATTCGCTTCCCTTCTTAATCATAAGACAACCGCAGACCAGTTGGTTGGCTGGGTTCGGTTAAGGTTTGGCTTGGGTCGAGGTCGTGGGTTCAAATCTCGACTTGGACAATTTTTTTACCTAAACTTCTTTCGTTTAGTAAAAATACCAAACGACCTCCAAAAATTACATAAAAATACTCTATAAATTTATAAAAATCTCTAGAATATTTTAAAAGCATTTCCTAATGTTTTTAAGGACATTTAGAACTCAAAATAGGAAAAATTGGGTCGTTACAATCCCCTATACCTTATAAAAAGTTCGTCCTCGAACTTAGAATAGTTCTGGATATTTCTATCTCATACTGTCCTCATGCTCCCAAGTGACTTCCTCGTGCTTCTGATTCTGCCAGATGACCTTCACTAGTGACACTTCTTTGTTTCTTAGTCTCTTGACTGCTCTGTCCACTATCTGTGTAGGTCTGCTCTCGTAGCTAAGATCCTCTTGGATCTGCACTGTCTGAGGCTGAATCACTTGGCTAGGGTCGTGAATACACTTCTTTAGCATAGAGACATGAAATACATTATGTATTGCCGACATGTCCTGTGGTAAATCCAGCTTGTAAGCTACTTTCCCAATCCTTTCTGTGATCAGGTAAGGTCCTACATAACGAGGACTTAATTTGCCATTCTTGCCAAATCTCATCACTCCCTTCATAAGAGCGACCTTGAGAAAAACTGAATCCCCTACTTGGAATTCAAGTGGCCTACGGCGTGTGTAAGCATAACTCTTCTGTCTACTCTGGGCAGTCTCAATTCTCTGTCTGATCTTCTGAATAGCCTGAGTAGTCTCATCTATCAGCTCTGTCTGAATGCCCAGTTCCACTTCCATCTCTCTTCTTTCACCTGCTTCTTGCCAGCAAATGGGTGATCTGCACTTCCTGCTATACAATGCCTCATAAGGAGCCATCTTGATGGTGACCTGATAGCTATTGTTGTAGGCAAATTCAGCTAAGCACAGGTACTTGCACCAACTTCCCTTGAAATCTAGTGCACAAGCTCTGAGCATATCTTCTAGAATCTGATTTACTCGCTCTGTCTGTCCATCAGTCTGAGGATGGAAGGCTGTGCTGAACTTGAGTTTGGTGCCTAGTGCAGTTTGAACACATTCCCAGAAGTGAGAGGTGAAGCGCCCATCTCTATCAGAAACAATAGATTTAGGAACTCCGTGAAGTCTAATCACCTCTTTAACATACAACTATGTCAACTGCTCTATAGAGTGAGACACCTTGATGGCTAGAAAATGAGCAGACTTGGTCAATTTGTCCACTATCACCCATATCGGATCATATCCATTTGTGGTTCTTGGGAGACCTGTTATGAAGTCCATGGATATGTCTTCCCACTTCCACTCTGGTATAGGAAGAGGCTGTAGAACTCCTCCTTGTCTCTGGTGTTCTGCTTTGACCCTCTGACATGTCAGGCAGGTACTGACATATTTAGCAACATCTCTTTTTGAGTCCAGACCACCAGAACCTCTGTTTCACGTCTTGGTACATCTTGGTAGAACCAGGATGCATCGAGTAGGGTGTACTATGAACTTCCTCTAAAATTTTCTTTCTCAGCTCTTCATCATTGGGGACACAAAGGTGTTGGGTTCGTCGGGCCGCGAAAACCACTTTTCCGCGTCGCGGAAACCCCGAGTCACCCAAAGCCATGGATCTCGTGCAAAGATTCGTAAACAAAATTTTTCGAAAAACCTTTTTCTTGTACGAGTTTGTAAAAACTTTAGATCTACACTAAAGTTAAGATCATTACCCTTGTAGCGAAGCCCTTCGCGTTCCCGCTTGTCCAAGATGTCGCCGGATCTCTAGTTGTCAAAGTAGACAACCTCTATATGTATCCACACAGACACAAGTAGAAGGAGATGACCAAAACACAAGGTGTGCTAGCACCAATGGAGTGTTCGGCCAAGGAATGGGAGAAGGAGAAGAGTGAGCACCCAAGGGAGAAGAAGAGTAAAATCAAATCAATGAGAGGAAATTCAAAAAACCCATTAGCCATCAAGTGGCCGGCCATTCTAGGAGGTGTAACTCCCACATTAATTCCAATTAATGTGGAGACCATTAAGAGTTGTAACCCCCATGAGGTGGCACTCTAGGATGATGTGGATCAACACTATTGGTCCACATCTTGCCACCTCACTAAATGACATGGCAACAAGTGTAACCTCCTCATTTAATGTGGGCCGGCTACATTAAATGCTATGGAGGCTTGTAACCTCCATGAGGTGGCACACATTGATGATGTGGAGCAATCCTATTGGTCCACATTTTGCCAACTCACTAGTGATGTGGCAAAAAGTCAAGTCAAACATGACTTTTTCTCTTCCTCTCAAATCAAGTCAAACTTGATCAAATCTCTCTCATGGTTGATCTAATCCAACCATATGATTCAAGCCAACTTAATATAATGAATCTAATTCATTAAATTAAGTTGATTTAATGAGTCATAATCTAAATTAGACTCATTGAATACATGAATCAACTTGAGTCCAACTCAATTAGCCCAATTTGGATTACTCTTAATCCAATATGATTCATCAAATGAATCTAATCCTCTTGGTTCATCATATGAACCAAATCTCCATCTAATTGTCCTTAGTGTGTGACCCTATAGGTTCTTGTAACGTTGGCAATGCCCTAAACCCATTTAGGAGCATAAGTAATGAGCGGTATCTAGCAACACATCATTACTACCCAAGTTACAAGAATGTCGAGATCCGACATCACCTTGTGACTACCAATTGTGACTCCTCACAAAATATGTGACATTGTCCTTCTATCCTAGACATCTAGATTGATCAATATGAGGCATAGACCATGTCATCCTCTAATCAATCTAAATCTTGAACTCCAAGTAGACTCACTCGATCAAATGAGCTCAACATCTCATGTTGACTCATTTGGGCATGGCCATGCACTTAGTTGTCTCACTCTATCAAGAATATCGATGTCGCTCCCGTCATATGGGAGGGATAGATCCCATCTACATCACTCACATCCCTCTACATAATTCGTTATATACCCAGTAATCGCCTTTATAGTCCACCCAGTTACGGGTGACGTTTGACGAAACCAAAGTACATAACTCCTTATGTAGGGATCTATGGTGACTTCAGGTCAAAGGACTAATAGTCATACTAATAGCCACATGAGAAAGTATATGACACTCATATAACGATCCATGATACTTTCTCATGGTGGGTCATTCAGTATACATTCTCTAATGCATACCCATGTGTCAGCTTGATATCTCTATATCCATGACTTGTGAGATCAAGTCATCGAGCTGACCTGCATGCTAGTCTTATTGTATTAATATTGTCCCTGAATGTTAATACTCGACTAGGAATGATTTAGAATAGTGTTCCCTATATCATCTCACTATCGATTCAACCAATCGATTGATATAGGTAAGAACCTTCTACTCTAGGACGTTACTATACTTATTTTATCTGGCACTAATACAAATAAGCATAATAACCAAAAACCAAATGCCTTAATATATATACATGAATATGATATACATGAGTCCATATAATCATCAAATGATTGGCTCTAGGGCTCTAACTAACAAAAGGCGGCTCCCCTGATAAAGAATTCCACTATCTGATACTCGAACCTCTAAATTTTCTCCTTCTTGTATCCCTTGCTTGATCTTTTTGATGTCTGGATCTTCACTTTGCTTTCTCTGTATATCCTCAAGCAGGGTAGACTCCAGGGTCAATGCAGAGAGTTGCCCATAAATAACTTCAAGTCCGAAATCTGACAACTCCTTCTGCAGTGACAGGGCTAATGATGACAAAGACATCAGGGATGCACTGGATTTTCGACTTAGTGCATCTGCCACGTTGTTAGTTTTACCTGGGTGGTAGAGGATTTCACAGTCATAATCTTTGACCAACTCTAGCCACCTACGTTGTCTCATGTTTAAGTCCTTCTGAGTGAAGAAGTACTTAAAACTCTAATGGTCTGTGAAGATTCTGCACTGGACTCCATACAAGTAATGTCGCCAGAGTTTCAGTGCAAAGACCACAGCTGCCAGCTCAAGATCATGAGTGGGATAATTCTTCTCATAGTCTTTGAGTTGTCTGGAAGCATAAGCTATAACTTTTCCTTCTTGCATGAGTACAACTCCTAGACCCATCTTGGAAGCATCATTGTAGATGTCAAAATTCTTGTCACTTTCTGGAACAATCAGAATAGGAGCACTGGTCAGTCTCTTCTTTAGCTCTTGGAAACTCTGCTCACATTTGTCTGACCATTCAAACTTTTGTTCTTTCTGGTTAGGGCTGTAAGTGGAGAGGCTATCTTGGAAAAGTCTTCCACAAATTTTCTATAGTACCCAGCTAAACCAAGGAAACTTCTAATCTCCCTAGCATTCTTGGGTCTACTCCAGTTGTTGACTGCTTCTATTTTGGTTGGATCCACTTGGATGCCTTCTTTAGAAATTATGTGATCTAGAAATGCCACCTAATTTAACCAGAACTCGCACTTATAGAATTTAGCGTAAAGCTGCTTTTGCTAAAGAGTCTGCAGTACTATCCTCAAGTGCGTGTCATGCTCCTCTGGGGTTCTGGAATAGATTAGAATGTCGTCGATGAACACAATGACAAATTTGTCAAGGTATTCTCTGAACACTCTGTTCATCAGGTCCATGAAAACTGCAGGTGCATTAGTCACACCAAAAGGCATGACTACAAACTCGTAGTGTCCGTATCTGGTCCTGAAAGCCGTTCTGGGTATGTCTCTTTCTTTCACTTTTAGCTGATGGTACCCAGAGCGCAGATCTATCTTTGAGAATACTGTCGCCCCTCTTAACTGATCAAATAAGTCATCGATCCTAAGAAGGGGGTACTTGTTCTTGATCGTCACTTGATTCAGAGCTCTGTAATCTATGCACATTCGCATAGATCCATCTTTCTTCTTGACAAACAACACAGGAGCTCCCCAAGGTGAGTGACTAGGGCGAATGAAGCCTTTGTCAAGCAGCTCCTGAAGTTGTTCTTGTAACCCTTTCAGCTCTGCTGAGACATGCGGTATGGAGCTTTTGAAATTGGGCCGGTACTAGGAACCAATTCAATCTCAAACTCCACTTCTCTGTTGGGAGGTAGTCCAGGTAGCTCTTCTGGAAATACCTCTGGATACTCACAGACTACCCGAACATCTTCCTGCTTGGGTCTTTCTTGTTTTTCTGTACTCCAGTTCTGATCACTTGATCGGGGTCTCTGTTTCCCCACTGTCTTGTCTTCGATCTTGACTGACTTGTGTTGCGTTTGTTGTGCCTTGTTGCTGTTCAGATAGTGCTCACTGATGCCATGCTGACCAGCTCTTCACCAATCTATGGTCGGTGAGTTTCACTACTCACATTAGGTGCTATTTCTGGTCTCAGCCTTCGGAGCATCTATCTGACTCGTTCTTTCTCTGTACTTACTAACTCTAGGCCAAGACGAGCTAGCCTGTCGAATCCTTTGACCGTTTCTTCTACTGATAGGTCATCTTGTCTGAATTCTGTAAGCTCCTCATACTGTTTTTTGGTGATCCGTTGACGGAAGACTTCTTCGTAAAACTCTGTCTCGAAGTCAACCCAGCTCATCTGGTTGACTGCTCTCTTACTCTTAACTCGCTCCCACCACATACGAGCATCTCCAGATAGGCAGAAAGAGGCACACTTAACCTTCTAGACTTTTTGTCAGTCAAGAAGCTCCATGGTGCTCTCCAGTGTCTTGAACCAAGCCTGAGCATCCCAGGGCTCAGTCGTGCCTGAGAAATTTTCTGGCTTCAGTTTCAGCCACTGTATCAGATATGCTTCTTGTTTTCTAGGTGTTGTGGGGACTTCCAGGACAGCTGGTGGAACCTCAGTCACTGGAGTCTCCACGTTAATTGTTGGAGGAGTGGGAGGAACTGGTTGCTGATTTACCATCAGATTGGCAATCACTTGTTGCTGCTTTGCTACTTGTCTCTGAAGTTGAGCAACAACTTCAGAGAGATTAGGCCCAGTTGTTCTCGACTCTTCGTTTTCCTGAGCTCGGTCCTCAGTACCAGCAATACGAGGACGCCCTCTTCTTGACATCAAGTCAGGCAGAGGAAAAGAAAACTTAAAATTATCACTATACTTTCTAGATATATCTTACTTATACATGATACTTGACTTTCAACACCTATGAGTAGGTACTTCTAAACATTTCTCTATCCTTTCTAAACATACATATGTATATGAATAAAAGAGAAACAAAACTTCTATCTTACTTAAGCATTCAAAAACAAATACTATATACTGCAGTTAATAATAAGGAAAGTAGAATAAAGAAAGGATTTAAATACTTTCTTACTTGTAGACGGCAAGGATGATACTGATGTGTGTGTGATGCTGGAGAATGGAACACTGCTCTGATACCAACTGTAACGACCCACCTTCTACACTACTACTACTCTTTAAAGGTGGATGCTACTTAACTACCAACTCTATTTAACCGGTACGCTACTTAACTACGAGAAATCCCTACCGAAAAATTTTGACAGAGTTTCCCCTGTACCGGTGACCAAATCAACAATACAAACAGTGTATACTCAGCCACAGGCGGCTGGAACATATAATCACACAACCACGCAGTATAATAACTCAATGAGAAGAAGGAAACTACTCTAGCAATAGTAAACAGATAATACTCCAACAATAAAACATAACAAACTACAAGTGCGGAATAGATTCAATTACAATCTCGACTTCATCATAGCATTAAGGAGAAAAGAAAAGGAAACTCTAAACAGGTAAGTTTTAACAACTCCTTAGCAAACTCTTGATCTCTCCATAGTCCAGCCATCACACACCTTCATCACCACCACTTTGTCGCCTTCCTTTCATACTTTAGCTTTTCCTTTATCTGCAGTAGGAGGAAATGCAGTCTATAAGCATAAAGCTTAGTGAGCGCTATCTAACTTACAAAAACTCGATATGCATGTATATAAATAAAAATATGCTAAAACTGAATGCTAACATGTAAAGCTACTCATGCTCATACATAGCAAAGGAATCATACTAACTGAAATACTAAACATGTATAGCTAATCATGCTCATAAACCAATAAAGGAATCATACTAACTGAAATACTAAACATGTATAGCTAATCATACTCATAAATAGCAAATAACAGTAAGCTAACTCATGCTCTTCTATTAGTAAAGAAACATACTGAAAGGCTAAACATATAAGGCAAGTCTATACTATCACGCTTGCATAAAGAACTTAACTTACTGAATTCTAAACACCTTCTGTACCTTATTTCACTTGCTTAAAGACTTATTCTTTAATACTTATGTGAAACTTATTTTTTAATACTTTTATACTGATGTGAAACTTATTTTACTTGTTCAAAAACTTATACTTTTAATACTTCAAAATAGTAATCAACTTCTCTTGGGCCCAGGCGTAGTACCATCTTGTGCGCGTTCCCTAATACGTTGGGGTTGTCACGCCCCCAAAGGAGTCTCTGCCAGACAAAAATCCGACAGCATCTCCCATGTACCGGTGACAATCTGAAGCATCAATACAAGCAAAATACATCAGCCACATGCGGCTGGAATATTTATATACACAACCACGCAGTTATAATAACAGCCCACACGGCTGGAATGAAACAATCACAACCACGCAGTTATATATAAAACAGCCCACACGGCTGTACTAAAAACCAACACAGCGGAAAAATGAAAACGGAAAGCCCAATACAACACAATCAACACACTGCTAGCCGGCTAGGCTTTATACAACAACCACAACAATAAATACAACAACCCACCAAATACAACCAATACAAATAAAACATATACAAAACCAGAAACAACCTTCGGATGTGACGTAGGACCCGGCAGACAGGATACTCCGAGCGACACTCCAACCATCTACCTGAAAACATAAAGATATACATGCGGTGGTGAGTATAGGTAACTCAGCGGGTAATAGAAAAGATAGTGCATGGTCTATACATAAACATAGAGATCAAAGGTATACAGTCTCAGTAGGGAATCAAAGAACATGATCCTACTATCATAATCAATGCATCTAAACCGATCAGACCTACTAACCTGACATACACACTGTACAAACCACAACCGACATAATGATATATACATACCCAATCTGGAATCAACACCTGGTACAATGGTCAGTAAACTCACCATATCTGCAACAGACCTACTCGTGACACCTGTGCAATATAAATATGACTGTAAATACATGTAAAATAAATGACATGTATGCAGCATGACAACCATATGCAACAATCATATCGCAACCAAATGCAACATACCACAAACACATGCAACTAGTATCTACTAGGCATGTATGCAAATATATCTCCAAATATGCACCGCGCATCAAATGCAAATGTGCATGCATGCTCCATGGTCACCCCCGCCACCTCTCTAGACACCACGGCCCTTGTATGGCCGAGAGGCTTGGGTCCGTGACAAACTGTACTAGCCTCCAGTACATGCACCGCTATAGGCGGCCGAAGCGGACAGTAAGCTAAGTAGTTATATAACTACATAGCTAAGGGTCCCTGACCACTCATAACTCAAACCCTCTGACTACTGTACCCTCAAGACCCACTACTCCAGAGTGGTCGAGGCTGACAGAACAATGAGCGGCTGAATGAGCACGACAGGACTAGCTCCACTCCTAACTACCACTCTCCAACAGTGGTCGAAAGGACGTCTATAAACAACTGACGACTCTCTTAACCACAAGGAAGACGATAATCGTCAGATGCAATGAATGATGAACATGATATATATACATATATAATCATGATACCGACACTGTCATCATCAATGCAACCTCCAAACCACATGAGTACCCCCACAATATGAGTATAATCGTCATGATACCTCCATATATACCACCAACAACATGCGCACAACTACGCATGTATAATCAACCAAAGATCTCCAATAACCCCACAAAACACATGTACACAGAACATAAGTACAATCAACCTATATCCTCCAGTAAAAACACATCAGACACATGTATATACAACAAATATACAATCAACACAACTCCTCCAATCATCACATCGGACAAATGTGTACACGACATACAAATGGACAATCATCATATGAACACTGCCAACGAACCATACACTACCATACACACTCTACATGTGCACAAATACCACAGAGTATAGATAATCCAAAGTGTAGACTGTATAAGAATTAAATAGATCATCACAAGGGTCAAACATAAGTATCATGCAGGAAAAACAGCAACCGATCATGATATAAGATAAAGCAGCCTAATTCATCCAATAATAACCATGCACTAAGTACAAGAAAATCTACATAGAGACCAAGGAAGAAATACCCGCCTTTATACATAGATCGTGTCCACAAATCCCACGTCGAGAGGCTCGCCCCGAATCCAAATCCTGCAGCAATCAATATGTTTATATTTTATTTAGCTATATTCATATGAATTAAACAGCTAAATAAAATCCCTAACTCAATAGGTTCACTCCAATCAAATCCGAACTCTGACTAATCCTCCGAACAATCCTTAATAACACAGCCCAATTAGAATAAGCTAATCATGAATCCATCATATAAAATTCATCCACCAAAATTAATCCAACTAGATTTAACTCAATCCACAAATGAATCCCAACTCCATAACCGATCATAAACTCCAACATCCCATTATTATCTACTATACATCATAAATCAAACATACTTAATCATTCTCATGATTCACCTCTAACAATTTATCCAAACAACCACAAATCATGCAAATCAAATCTCCCCATAAATCTAACATGTATAATTCTTCCACATAATCAATCCCTAATCACCACATCATTTAATTCAATAACTAATCCATCCTTTAATTATCAATCCACTACCTAGTGATACCAAGCCACAATAACCTATCATAAAATCACATCAACCTAACAACCAAATCCAATGATCCTAAAAACGATCACATAATAATCTATATCAACCAAAACAATACTTACCACTAGAGGCAAAACCTTAATCCTTAATCCACAATAATTCACCCAATCCGCATCCCACCACTCATAAATCCAAGCAATACAAAACCCCACACAATCCAAAGAAGACCTAATTATGTAACACACTACTGATAAGAACCAAAATACACTGTAGAACACTTACCTTAAGGTATGACTACAATCAAGAGCTCACAGCCAACAAGATCCCTGCTGACAGCTACCAAAGAAGCATCCATACATCCATCCTTCTAACATCTCTTCACCGAGACTTCAATAGCTACAAGAAGTGGAGAAACAAAGCTCGGCAGAGGAGAAATCCACCAACTAGCATATCTGATGCCACCCATTAATCCAAACAACATAAAATGTCACAATGGAGATCCAATAGACAAGATTCTTGAAGTTGTATGAATCTAGATGAAACATACCTCAATTACTCACCTCCAGGTGGTATTGCCCGATCCAATCCAGCTGGTGTGGAGATACGGGTCACTCTCCAGTGACCAGATCGCAAAGGAGGAACAAGGAGACCAACCTGCAAGGGAGGCGACGCGATCCCAAATCCCTCACCGTGCCCTAAAGCCGATCCCCTGTCGATCGGGAGCAAGAAACGACCAATCAAGAGATCACTCCACCGGAGACAACTTGGTCAGCGTCAGCCCTTCAAGATTCCGGTGACGGTCGTCAGTCGGCGCAGTGAGGTTGAGACTATCGGGGAAACAAGTTGCCCTCCATCGCCGTCGAGTGCGTCGGATCGCCCGTGAGAGAGAAATCGAGAGGGAGAGGAAGGAGGATTAGCAACTCACTCCCTCCTAAAGCTCTGGTGGTTGCTTTGCGCCGGTGACACCGAGAAGGGAAGGAGGAATCGCCGATCGTCACTCGTCTGCGAGGGAGATCGGAGAAGGAAGGGAGGTCGGGGACGGAAGGAGAGGAGGACGGGTCGGCGTCGGGTTTGGGGGAACAACGCTTGGGAAGGGAATTAAAGAAAAGAAAATAATTTATAATTATAAACATTTCCTCACCTAAACGGGTATCCCAAATAGGCCTTATTTGTACCCGAAATTGATCCCCTCAAAACCCATCTTACGAGCTCTGAAAAATTCCCAGAAAATTTCTAAAAATCCCTGAAAAATCCAATAAAATTTTTCGTCCAATAATATTTATTATTTACTTTTACGGTATATTACAGGGGTAGCGAGCCACCAATCCTAAAAGAGCAGACCTTGGTCTACCAGGGCCAAGACCTTGGAATTAGACACCTGGATTTGTTTAACGACAACCTTGGAAGTCGGGTACTAGCCTCTTCTTAAAAGTAAAATACTTATTATCTTATTTACTTCTTCTTTAAATGTCTTGGCATTTTAATATGCACCTTGTGTGCTAAAATCCCTAAAGTCTTGACTTTGGAATTTACTTAAGGCCTTGTCCTTTTCTTTCTTTTCTTTAGCTTTCTTATACTTGTTAATACTTCTAAAAGAATACTTCTTTTAAAAGGAGCTGAAATATTTAAGCAAATTCTAACTTTGAAATGCTTAAACAAAAAAAAACCTGCCTACTATGCTAATAAAATTCTGCATATTAAGCTTAATAAAAATCTATTCTAAAATTGAAGTTCTGCATGCAATACTTATCAAAATAATTTGCTTATTAAAAATCTGCATACTATACTTATAAAAATCTGCATGCTATAAAAATAGAACTGCTCATGCTAAACTAATAGCAAAGAAAAATTGCACGTGCTCATTAATAGAAAATGAAAAACTAGAAAAGGAAAACTACACTTCTATTAGCAATGGAAAAGAAATCTGCAAGCAATACTTACAAAAATTCTGCGTACAATACTTATAAAAAATCTGCTTATTAAAAATATGCGCCATTCATATAAAACTGAAACATGATATCTTAACAAGGAAAACAAGCCAACCATACTAGCGTACCAAATTGTGCATACTCATTAAGTAGCAAGGAAAGCTAAACCATGCATGCTCAAGTTAATGGCTACTCATGTTCAACTAATGTGATATTTACTTTGATGATAACAACCTGAACAATGTTTTGTACAGAAATTACAGACTTGCAGGAAACTATGGAATTGAGAGTGCAGGAAATCAAAGAGAGCAAGGTATATAATACTTAAACTCCTGGAGCTAAATATACTTGAACAATTTGGCAAAGGCATGACTTTATTAAGGTCAGGAAATAAAATCTAAAATCATATGCTCAGTTCTGTACACATATACATATCAATTCTTCACGCTAAAATACATTAAATCTGTACCCATGCATATCATCACATGAATATATCTGTTATACAAAAATGCAACTAGAGGAAGAATTTACTACTAGGAACTAAAGAGGTAGTAACAACCATATCTTCATGCTCTCTATCTACCATGGAAGAAAACCAAATATTCAGCAAACTTCAAAGAAGAAAGCTTCGGAATTAAACCTTCTCTAAACATTCTTTACAGTAACAATGAACTAAAAAGAACCATATTCCTAACAGCCAACTTCTAACAGCATGTTTTGAAAATCAAGAAGAACAAGGTCCAAAAATTACTCCTACTACATGCTTCAGAAATTTAACTCACGACGGTAAACACAAAACCAAAATCTTTCGAAAACCAATCGAAGGGAACTACTCCTACTGCAGGTGAGAAGCAACTCACATCGCTGTTCTTGGACTTACAACCGAAGAAGAGGACTCTAAAGCTTCTAGGGTTCGGAGAAGGTGAAGGTCTCGGCGATCCCTTCCTTTCCGCGTGTTCTCCTTGACGAGGAGAGCTCGGATCCGCAAGAGTTCATGGTAATCCCCTTTGGTCGGCCGCCGGAGACGAAGCTAAGGCTTCGTTTTTCTTAGCTCGGGCAGAATCGGCGCACGCACGGGATGGAAGAAGGGAGAAGAGATGATATTAGGTCACGGGAAAAACACTTAACCCTTTATAACCTAAGTTTTATTTCTGCCCTTTACAATAACTTAAATACATCTTGCTACATACTTGGTTAACAAATCACGCGCAGCCTAGTTGGTTGGCTATGTTCGGTTAAGTCAAGTTCGGCCGGAGGTCTTCGGGTCGAGCCTCGGCTCGGTCCTTTTTCTGCAACCTTTTATTTCTATTATCTATAACCACTACTTAAATTTATTTAGTTCTTCATCTTTTCACGAAATAGCCACGGAATAGCTGGTTAGCCGGTTTTAACCGAAACCACAGATCTCGACTTCGATCCCTCAGCCGCGCCCTTTATTTTTCAATTTATTTTAAATGTTCCAATTACAACTTAAATAAATTTGCTTCCCTTCTTAATCATAAGACAACCGTAGACCAGTTGGTTGGCTGGGTTTGGTTAAGGTTTGGCTTGGGTCGAGGTCGTGGGTTCAAATTACGACTTGGACAATCTTTTTACCTAAACTTCTTTAGTTTAGTAAAAATACCAAACGACCTCCAAAAATTACATAAAAATACTCTATAAATTTATAAAAATCTCTAGAATAGTTAAAAAGCATTTCCTAATATTTTTAAGGACATTTAGAACTCAAAATAGGAAAAATTGGGTCGTTGCATTTAAAACAGTTTTTAAATAATTTCTAAAAGAATTTTAAATCATTTTTTAAAATAATTTTTAAAATGAGTTTTAAAAGTTTTTAAAAGAATTTTTAAACATTTTTTAAAATATTTTTTTAAAATAATTTTTAAAATAATTTTTAAAAGAGTTTTAAAAATAATTTCTTAAAAATAATTTTTAATTTTTTATAAAATAATTTTTAAAATGATTTTTAAAAGTTTTTTAAAATAATTTTTAAAAGAATTTATAAAATGAGTTTTAAAAGGTTTTTTTTAAATAATTTTTAAAATAATTTTTAAAATAGTTTTTAAAAGGATTTTTAAAATAATTTTTACAATAGTTTTTTTAAAAGGATTTTAAAATAGTTTTAAAAGGATTTTTTAAAATAATTTTTACAATAGTTTTTAAAAGGATTTTTAAATAGTTTTCTAAAGGATTTTTAAAATAGTTTTTAAAAGAATTTTTAAAAGGATTTTTAAAACAGTTTTTAAAAGAATTTTTAAAAGAATTTTTAAAAGGATTTTTAAAATAATTTTTAAAAGAGTTTTTAAAGAATTTTTAATATAGTTTTTAAAGAATTCTAAAATAGTTTTTTAAAGATTTTTTTAAAAAAAGAGTTTTTAAATAATTTTAAAATAGTTTTTTTAAGAAATTTTAAAATAATTTTTAAAGAATTTTAAAATCTTTTTCAAAGAATTTTAAAATAATTTTTTAAAATAGTTTTTAAACTAATTTTTAAAATAATTTTGAAAGAATTTTTGAAATTATTTTTAAAATAATTTTCAAAATTATTTTTGAAAGAATTTTTAAAATGATTTTAAAATAGTTTTTAAAATAATTTTTGAAATGATTTTTTTGAATTAAGTTTAATAAAATTTTTAAGTTAAAATAATTAATTTTAATTGTAATTTTATTTGATTTAATTTAACTTAAATTTAATTTTAATTAATTTAATTTAATTTAATTTTAATTAATTTAATTTTATTTAATTTAATTTAATTAATTTAATTTAAATTAAATTTAAATTTAATTTAATTAATTTAATTTAAATTTAATTTAATTAATTTAATTTAATTAATTTAATTTAATTAATTTAAATTTAATTAATTTAATTAATTTCATTTTAGGTTCTTATTCATCTCACCCGATCTATGTTTTAAATCAGGGAATCCTATAATTTTGCGAGATGAATTAGGTTCAATTTTAGGATTTGTTTTTAACTTGTTTTAATTTTGCGAGATTCAGGTTTAGTTTTGGGTTCAACAAATATGCGTTCTTTGGATAAACTTCTGGGCTATGGTGAGTCACTCGGACATCATTAAAGTAACCATGCCTTCGAAGTTTTCCAAATAGTCCTATCCACTGGACTTAGTACAAAACCTTGGTCTAACTGGTTAGGATCCATAAAGGGTAGCTTCGGTCAGTTCCACTTAGCCAAATGCACCAGGTCGAAGTCATATCTTCCTAGACATGCATAGACTAAGCTTCCCTAACGTACTATCATCCAAAACTTCACCAGTACCATTTTTCAAGTTAAACTTAAACCCTTTTTAACTAGTCATAGTTACCCTGTCGGGTAGGTTGATTAGGGTTACCCTGTCGGGTAGATTGATTAGGGTTACCCTATCGAGTAGGTTAGTTTTGGAGGTGCTAGCTATTCTGGAGCCTCCCCTGAATTATTGGCCGTTAATTTAATTTTTAGTTCTGGGTTTATTATAGTTAAGTTTTGGTTAAAATTTAATGTTTAATTAATAATTTAGATTTAAGTTTTTAATTTTGAAGTAATTAAATTGGTCAAATTTTCATTCTTTAAGAGAGTATATTTAATATTTGAATTTTCTTTTAATTTTATTAAGTTAATTGAATTATCTTTATTTAATAGATTAGTGTTAATGTTTAAATTTTTACTAATTTTTGAATTTGAGTTAATTAAATTATTTGAATTATATTTCTTTAAAGGTTTATCTTTTAGCTTTTTATTAATTGTTAATTTTGAATTTTCTAGATTATTTTTGTTTAATATGTTATCTTTAACATTTAATTTTAAGTTTGTTAACTTCCGTTTTGATTTTATCAAAGTGTTTGATTTTATCCTTATATTTTCTTTACCTTTTAAGTTGATATAATTAGTGGAATTTATTAAATAAGTCTTATTTTTAAAATTTAATTTTTTGTTAATTAAATTATCTTGCGTTTGGATAGGATTTTCCAAATTGATATTGTCTAGATTATTAAACAATTTATTAATTATGTATAGATTATTATTGACCTTATCATCATTATTATTTGAACTTTCAGATTTGTTTAGGTTTAAATTTGAATTTTTAGGGTTATTAATTATTTTCAGATTTTCTGAATTTTCTAAATTAATTGGATTTATTTTATCAGAAAATATCCTAGCGGTATTTTTGCAAGTATTGCTAACTACATTATTTTCACAGATATTTTCAGAAATATCCAAACTAACATGTATGTTCTTTAAACTACTATTGGCAGGGGTATTTTGGTAAATATTACTCACCTTAACCGCATCCCCTAATTCAGTAGGCTCTTCGATTGGATCTGACCCGAGTTCAACTTCGATTTTTACTTGATCCTTGAGCTGCATCGGCTCCTCGTGAAGTTTGATCAATTGGATCCAAAGCTCATGTGCATCTTTGTATTTTTCTAGTCTGCATAAAACATTGTTAGGTAAAACATTACAAATAATTTTACTTATATTTGTGTTTAGTTCTGAGTTCTGAGAAGGTTTTCTCAATATCAGCCAATAGTCAAAGTTTAGACTTCCTAAGAAACATTCCATTCTTCGCCTCCAGTAGTTGAAATCTTGATTGTACGGTAGTGGTTCGTTGGGGTTCCATCCTTCTTGATGAGGCATTATTCTTGCACACAGAGAAACAGACAAAAAATCCCAAGACTTGGTCTTGGATTAGCAGTGCTGGAAAAAATAATATTTCACTATTTTCGAAAAAAATAATAAAATATTAATAAAATATTTGAAAAAATATTATTTCAAAATTTTGAAAATGTAATATTTTGTCAATACTAAACAATGGTGAAGACATGTCGATGTATTTTTCAAAAACAATTTTGGAGGAAAAAAATGAAAGGCGTAAGGGTTTATTTTAAAGACGAACGATATCTAATTTTTCTTTAAAAAAACACCCCCCCTTTGCTTGATTGGTGGTTGCACCAAATCAGAGCGGTACCTGCTCTGATACCACTTGTTGGATCGTGAGGAATCGATAGAGGGGGGGTGAATATCGAAAAATGTTCGAAACGAGTAAGCACAGCGGAAAAGTATAACAGAAGGACAATGCTAACACAGGTTATTTTTACTTGGTTCGGAGCCTGTGTCAACTCCTACTCCAAGGCTCGTACTCGTTGAGTACTTTCGTTGGGCAATCCACTAGCAATTCGAATAATGTATTACAATGATTAAGTACTGAAAAGCTAGAAGTAGAATACCGACAAATGTAACACAATAAGAAAAGAATGGAGCTTGTCGGAGCAAAGTCGCAGCGTTGCAGGAGCGCAAGAGAGCAGATCGTCAATTCAGAGTTGTTGTTGAAGCTCCACCCCTGCCCCTTCTTTTATATGAAGCTCGGGGCACCCCGGATCCCCTCCGGGCGCCCTGGTGGGATGTGGCAGGTCCAACCAGTGAGCTCCACGTGGCGAGACGCGTTTGGATAAAATTCGCCTCTCGGGCGCCCGGACTACCTTTTTCCAGGGAGCACTTTTCCTGCAAAACAAGCTTAGTCCGAGGCAAATATATAAATTATAACCTGCAAAATAGAGTGTTAGTTCAATTTATAGTTTAGCAAAAAGAGTATGACTTAGATTCCGTCTTTCCGAGACCGGAATCTAGTCACGATCTCGACATAGATATCCGAAATGGATCTAAGCCGGATTGACGCCTAATGTTCCCTTCCCGGGAACGTGTCCTCACAGTCACTCCCTTCCAGTGACTTATCTTTACTCACCTGCCAGACGTTCGATCAGCCCTTCGACCCGTCTGGACTTCTCGCCAGCTATCCGGTTAGCCCGTCGACCTAGGTGGACTTCTCGCCAAGCGTCCGGTCAGCCCGTCGACCCGGTTGGACTTCTCGCCAGCTATCCGGTCAGCCCGTCGACCTAGCTGAACTTCTCGTCAAGCGTCCGGTCAGCCCGTCGACCCGCTTGGACTTCGTGCCAGACATCCGGTCAGCCCATCGACCTGTCTGGACTTCGTCTGCACACTTGGTCAGAGTGTTAGATAACAACAAACCTAACTTAACCCAATTTGTCATTCATCAAAGCCTGAGTTAGACCGTTAGTGCTAATCGCACCAACAACAACTGCCAAGAAGACCTGGTGCGTTAAAGGTAAGTCAAGTGACTGTAGTTGATAAGAGGTAAGTAACTAGAGGAGAGATCTAGTGATGATGCTTTCTCGATTGAGAGAACTGTAGGCATTAGTCTAGCTTAGGTTCATTTGGAAAACCTAAGTTGAGACCTTGACTAGATCCTGGTCTTAGGGAAATAGGATCTAATTACTACTACTACTTGTTGTATTGTAGTAACTTTGTTTTAAAGGATAAGCATATTTTTTATTATCTAGACTAACTCTGTTTGCAGGAAAGGGAGGTTGAAAAAAAAAGTGTTTGGGTCCCAAAAGGATCCTAGCACCCAGACTCTGAGCGTCCGGAGTTGGTCCGGGTGCCCGAGCTAGTCGGGGAGCCCGGACCAGCTTTGCCGAGCGGGTGCCTAGCCAGGCGCCTGGGTGGTCCTGGTGCCCGGAGCTGGTATAGGCACCCAGACGAGAAATTTCATCCAGAAGATAAGTTGGAGCGTGGCGACTGACTAAACCCACATCAATGGTTCAGGAGCCCGGAGGGAGTCCAGGCACCTGGAGGTGGATAAACTTGAAGGATCAAGTTTCGACGGGAGATCACCACGTTAGCAGTGGTCTAAGCACCCATAGGGGTTCCAACCACCCGAAATCGGCCTATATAAAGGACTTTGACCAACAACTTCACAACAACATCTACTACGACTTTCATTCCTGCGCGCTGCTCTGAAAAAGCTCCTACGATGCTGTAATGCTTCATCGACAACCAGACATCAAGCTCTACTTAGTTTTCTCTATTGTTGGTAACCTTTCATTATAGTTCTTGTACTTTATTATTGTAACTTTTTAAACTATTAATGAATTACTCAACAAAAGCACACAACAACTGTGGGCCTTAGAGTAGGAGTCGTCGAAGGCTCCGAACCAAGTAAAAATTTTACTTGTGTTAGCACATGCTTTTCTTCTTCCTTATAGCTTCTTTCTTACTATCTTTTTATCAGCTACTTACTCTCGATTTTCCTAAAAAGGTGATGATCATTGTTCACCCTGTTAGGGTGTATACTAAAAGCCTAGCTTTTGGTATAAACATTTATCTAGTAATAAGAATCACATTGGTCAAATGTCTACATTTATGATAAATGTAGTTGTTCAATTAATTTATATTGTAGATAACATGGTGTGTGGTGTCACACACAGAGGATCATGTTATCAGTACCTTATAAATTATAAACAGTAGCTCACGACCAAAATGGAAAGGAACAAACCATTAGAAGGTCGTAGTGTAATTAGGTATCAGTTTATCTTGACTGTATAATTACACTAGTACACTTAGAGTGTATTGAGTAGGACCATTTGAGGTCATTTCTTTTATACTGATTTTATAAAGAAACAAAGACCTCGGTTATTATGGAAGTGTGTGCTCTTAATCCTAATATAATAATAAGCACATATATTTGATATTTATTTCTTTAATTTATCAATGGGTGAGATTTAGTTCGATGAATCAATAAGCCCGATAAGTTGAGAAATTGTATCACTTATAGTGTGTGTTGTTGATTATAGAAGGAAACTGTGTCCTAGAGATACTAGGTTGATAATGTCCTCAAGAGGAGCTCATAAGGATTGTCATGTTAAACCCTGCAGGTGGACCTAGTCCGACATGATGATAAGGTTGAGTGGTACTACTCTTGGACTAAGATATTAATTAAATGAGTTGTCAGTAACTCACTTAATTAGTGGACATTCGATATCTTAAACACAGGGAGACTAACACACTCATGATAAGAAGGAGCCCAAAATGTAATTTGGGATTGGTGCGATAGTTCAATAATAGTTCTCTAGTGGAATGAATTATTATTGATAAAATTAAGTTGTGTGTTCGGGGCGAGCACGGGATGCTTAATTTTATCGGGAGACCAAAACCAATTCCTCCTCTCGGTCCCTATGTAGCCTCTTGTATATAGAGATTTATACCCACCACATACCCACCTTCTTACCCAACCAATAGGGGTCGGCCAAGCTAAGCTTGAAGCTCAAGCTTAGGGCCGGCCAAGCCTAAAGGTTGGCCTTAAGGTGGCCGGCCAATAGCTTGAAGCCCAAGCTTAGGTGGCCGGCCACATCATATTAAAAAGGATTTTTTATTAAAATTATTTCTTATGTGGATATCATAGTTTTAAAAGAGAGTTTAAAAATTAAATCTTTCCTTTTAAAAGCTTTCTACAAAAGATTAAGAAAAGATTTGAAATCTTTCCTTATTTGTAGATTGAAAGGAGATTTTATTTTTAAGAAAAACTTTCCTTTTTAACCATGATAATAATTTAAAAGAGAAGTTTAAAAATTAAATATTCTCTTTTATTAGTTTCTACAAAAGATTAAGAAAAGATTTGATATCTTTCCTTATTTGTAGATTGAAAAGAGATTTTAATTTTTAAGAGATAACTTTCCTTTTGGAAATTATCCACATGTTTAAAAGAAGAATTTTAATTTATAAAATTTTCTTTTTATTAACCACCATGAAGGGAAAATTATTGGAGAAATTTTTTATAAATTTCTGGAGACAAATTAGGAAGTTTTAATTAATTAAAACTCTCCTTGTTTATAGCTTGATGGTGGCCGGCCATGTAAATTGAGAATAGGAAAATTGTTTTTAATTAAATAAAATTTTCTTTTCCATGGAAAAAGAATTAAGGAAGTTTTTAATTAAATTTCCTTATTTGCCAAGACCAAGGATTATAAAAGAGGGGGTAGAGGTGCCTTCATGGGTGATCAACTCTATTATTCTTCTCCTCTCTTTTCCTCCTTGGTGGCCGGCCCTAGCTTCTTCCTCTTCTCTTCTTCTTATGGCCGGCGGCAACCTCTCTTTTGGAGCTCTTGATGGTGGCCGGTTCTAGCTAGGAGAAGAAGGAGAGAAAGGTGGTTTTGTTTCTTGCATCCCTTGGAGCTTGGTGGTGGTGGCCGGACCTCTACTTCTCTTGGAGAATTGTGGTGGCCGAAACTTGTAAGGAAGAAGAAGGTGCTTGGTGGTTCTCATCTCGGAAGATCGTTGTCCACACAACGTCCGAGGTTAGAAGAGGAATACGGTAGAAGATCAAGAGGTCTTTTAGAAGGTATAACTAGTAATTTTTCCTTTCCGCATCATGCTAGTTATTTTTGGAAATAATACTAAATACAAGAGGCATACGATTCTAGAGTTTCGAATTTGTTTTCGATATATTGTTCTTTTGTTTTTCTTTCCCTTGTGATTTGATTGTTCTTTTCGGTTAACCTAAAGTTATTTTAGGAAATTAAATATTAGCTTTCCATAAAAGGTTTTGTCTAGTCGGTGGTGGTTGCTCCCATATCCAAGAAGGCCGTGTGCCTCGCCACGTCAGTACTGGGAACCAATTATGGAAATTAATATTTAATGGAATTAATAACTTAAGGTGATTTGGGTCGAACGTGTTAAGTTCCACAGGAGACCCAAGTCAAAACCTAAAAGAACGAATAGATTAACTTTTGGATCAAACGTGTTAAGTTCCGCAGGCGATCCAAAATTTAATTTAAAAGAACACATGGTAGCTAGGAAAAGGTTCAGACCTTTGTACAAAATTTTTGTACAGTAGAACCTCTAGGCTTTTTGAGTAGCAACCAACACACCCCCCCTCTCAACCTCTAGCATCTTAACAATCCAACAGTTTTAACAAATATGTTATGATGGTCACAGTTGTAACCTTTGTTCCTTGCCAACTCTCAAATTTGATTCTCCCTTGATGAGTCTTCTTCTATTTTTTAGCCCCTATATGTCATTATATATATATGAGTTACACCCTATATCTGATATCTATGTGTCTGAGGAAATAGTATGATAGTCAATAAGGAAGAAACCTGAAGTGGATGGGGCATCAGATGTTGGCTTCTTCTTCGGTGACTCAAGATAGATCTTGTAGTTTCTTTGCTAGTGGCCCATCTTGATACAATTGTGATATGGACCCTTTTGTGTTGGTTCTTCCTTCATAGCATTTTTATTCCCTTTAGTTTGATGATTTGACTTTCTCTTAGAATCTTTCTTAGAAGAGTCAACTAACATCATAGTCTTATGTTCTTTCTTAACAAAAGGCTCCACAGTCTTGAACATGTTGATCATTTCAAGAAAGGTGGATTTTAGATTATTCATTTGATAGTTCATCACAAACTGTGAATAACTATTGGGCAAACTATATAGGATTAAGTTAATACTTAATTCATGATCCATCGCAAAACCAGGTGATCTCAACCCCTTAATATAGTCATTCATCTTCAGTACAAATTGTATTGCAGATGAATCCTCTTACATCTTTGAGCAAAATAGAAGCTTGGAGACCTCAAACCTTTCAGATCTAACTTTCTCATAAAAAAGATCATGAAGATAATAGATAATAGTATAAGCATCCATATACTCATGTTGCTTCTGTAGCTCAGGAGTCATCGAAGCTAGCATAATGCAACTAGCAAGCTTAGAATCAGTAGTATGCTTCTGATGGGCCAATAATTGGTCCAAATTTGCATCATCTTTTAGAATTGTGGGAAGTGACTCATTAAGTGCATACGCAAGCTTTTCAACCTTGAGAACAATTCTCAAGTTTCTAAGTCAGTCCAAGAAGTTTGTCCTAGTCAGTTTATTCGAGTCCAAAATTGAACACAAATTCAAAAGCATCATGATCAAACTATTAACCAAGAAATACATAATCGAGCAAATATAAGAGACATGATTTAATTTCATAAATGTAAACAATTTACATAAATACAATATCCCACTTATTGAATTCAAGAGCCCTTTACTTTGAATTCGGGAAATCATAGGTTTTAACCAAGTGGGTTGATATCCACTAAAGATAAGAACAACTTTGGAGTGAGTCCAATAAGTTATTCTTAGCTCTAGTGGTAGGTATCAAGTATACCAATTATATAGCATCTATATATAACTATCACATTATGCTATCAACTAATTGATATTCACATAAATATCGGGTTGTTAACATATTAACACATATACATCAAATATATATCATCCAACTTCATCTCTATCCATATTGATCTTGGAGCGAGTCCAACAAATCAACGCTTCAAGTTAATGTTGGCCCATTAATCATGAGATCACATCTCAATGGTTCTAACATATTTAATTTTAGGTTGAGCTTGGAGTGAATCCAACAACTCAAATAAAAAATAAACTCTGATTCTTACCATATTAACAGAAGGCGTAGACTTTAATATTTTTCGTAAGGGATTTATCCTCATCTACTTTTCATGCAAATGAACTATCTACATGACATGACATGACATGACATAATTACATCTAATCATGACATACATAAAAAGAAAAAATTATTACATCTAGATGACATATAATATGACATGATCATGGCATTAATAATGTCATAATTGTCATAATTTTATTTGTAAATAAAATATGATTAAAAATCTATTTTTCATAAATTAATATTGTTTTAATTAAATTAGGAAGTAAAATTTCAAATTTTAATTATATATTTTATCTAGGAAATAATTCCAATCAAGAAAAATCTAATTAATTAGATAGCAATTCCCTAATTTTAAATCTCCTAACTAATTAGGAATTATATTATTATAATTTCTTAATTAAGTGAGAATCTTTCAAATTTGAAATTTTTTCTAAATTATTTTAGAAACTTTTTAAAATTAAATTCTCTTAACTAATTATGAGACTTCCCAAAATTGGAATGTCTTAATAAAGTAAGAAAATTTCTAAAATTAAATATATGACCAACTACTACTTATAAAATAATTTTACGATTATGTCAAAATACGGTCAGACTTTGATACACTATCTGAGAGCCCAACGTAGATTCGTGCTTTAGACATTTCACAAAATGTGCATAGTGGAAGACAAATAATAATAATTGTTAATTATTACATCACACGAATACAAGATACAAAACATGCGGACATAACCGTAAATTAAAATTACAAAGAATAACTTTTATTCTAGGTATACTTAATGGATGACATGGAGTGGGAATGACATCAACCAAGCAACTCTTCCGAAGCCTTGCCTCTATTCATATCCATGTCGAGAACTCCTTAAGATTACATAGGAAGTCACGAGTTCCTTCTTCACGAAAGGTACTAGCCTTGTGTGCGAGGATGAAATTTGGTGCCTAGTGGCATATGCAACCAAATGATACCAAATAGAGAGAAAAATGGATGGCTTCAGTACCCAGCTTCTTACGCAACCAAATAATACACAATGAAGCAAATGACGACCGTGTAGCCTATTGTCTCATTGCAAGTGCATGATTAAGTCGTCAAGTAATAAAAATATTGATCACATAGAGATTGTGAATTAAGCACTAGCTGAGTCTATGAAACAAATTATCTAGACTATCAAATATTGTTTAAGAGTTTAAGAACTAGAGAGTAAGAGAGAGAGAGAGATATAGAGAGAGAGAGAGGGTCCAGAGGGTCTGGAGGATTTGAGATTAGAAAGTTGGTTGTAAAAACGATTATAGGATTTCGATTTCATCATAATGATAGTTGATATACTATGTGTCACACCCCAGAGGAGTTCATGCCAGACAAAAATCTGACAACATCTCCCCTGTACGGGTGACAATCTGATGCATTACTACATACAAAATATACATCAACCACATACGGCTGGAATATATACACAACCACGCAGTTTATATCATCAGCCCACTCGGCTGGAACAAGATAAACATAACCACGCAGTTTAATAAGCCTACACGGTTGAAAGTAAACACGCACAGCGGAAAACACAAAATAATACGAACATAAGACCAACAACGACACTAACAAAAATACCTGCAACCACCTGACTAGACTCCAAAAATCCACATCGACTTGATCAAAAGTAAAATACGTAAAATTAACATACCACCCAAACAGTAACAAAACTCAAAAAGAAAACTATCTTCGAGTGTGACGTGGGATTGGCAGCCGATATCTCTCCAAACATCCATGAATCATCTACTGCTACCTCAGAAAATGGAGATCATATCCGAAAGACCCCACGTCGAGACACACGTCTCGAATCCAAGTCCTCAAGCTCACCACCACTGCACAGTTTAGGGTTTTGCTACCAGAAAGGGTTAGATGCTCTGCCGACAGCTGCAAAGGACGCCTCTGCTGCGATGATGAACCCGGGCAGAGGGCAGCGACGATGGAAGACTTGGCTGGCGACCGGTGTTGGCCGTGGACACCGTGGCGACACGAGCAGGAAGAAGAAGAAGAGCTCGGCGTCGAGGACAACTAGGGCACAAGTGAGGGGTCGGCGTGATGGCGAGATTGCGAGGGAGAGGCGAAGGCTGGTGCTCGCCCGAGGGAAGGAGAACCGGCGGCTGGGGCTCGTCATGACCGGCGCTGATGCGACGTCTTTGGTGCTGGCGGAAGGAGGAAAGGCCGGCGGCGTCCGGGGGTGCCCGTGCAAGGGAGAACGAAGAAGGCAGGAGTTCGGCAGAGGGAGAGGTTCGGCGGCGCGAGGAGAGGGTGAGGGACGAAGGTGGAATTGGGAGAGGGAGTTCGGGCGGCGGTGCTGGCTAGGGCACGAGGAATAAAACTTAGGGTAATTAAAATAATCAACTCCCTAATAAATAGGTATTCCAAACAGACTTTTTCTCAAGCCCAGTAATGCATCCCCATTAAATACGTCGTACGAGCTCTGATTAATTTCAGAAAATTTTTTAAAAATTCCAATAAGATTATTTGCCCATTAATATTATTATTTAATTATTATCTAGTTTGGTATTTTACATTCTCCCCTACTAATAAAAATTTGGTCCCAAAATTTATTACTCAACTCAGGGATCCTCATCCAAGGATAACCACCATGCAACATACTTATATATCACTCCATCCAAGTATCATAATCTCCAACCGCAAGGGATAACTCTATGGGTTATAGGCTCATCATGCTTCCGCTATGCTCACACTACTGTCTAGCCAACTATAGATAAATCAACTACTTCCGAGATACATAACATACCCTATCAGTAAATCTTCCAACATCCATACTGAACTATTCAGAGGGATCCATCTTTATAAGCACCAGAGCAAGTAACAACTTGACCCCGGACTCTGCCTTTCTAGATCAACACACAAAAATTGACAATGGGGCCTAGATTGTCATATGCTTCAAAAACTTCATCATATGGTCCCTTTGCATCAGTTGAGGCCCCCACAAATAGGAAATTAAATTGTCACGCAATGGTTGTGTTCCTAACTACCTAAACCACGTGGTTAGGAAAAGCTAATATTTTCCTAAGTATATCGTTATAAAGCAAGCAAAAACATTAGCACACATGACTAAGGAAAAGGATTTTCATCAAGCTACTATTAGCAAAAAAATTCTACATCCATTTTGATTGAACTTTCACCATCGAATAAATGCCAAGGTATAGAAACTATAGGATGTGCAATTCCAAATCCTGGACAACCATTTCTTTCTATCATCCTAATGCCTATTTTTCTTTCTCACAAGAAATGAGATATCACTAATTTCTTATGCCATACTATACATATTTACTAGATCTTTTGAATATCCATTACATACCATATATTTAAGAAAATTGCAAGATCATTGATTGTGATCCAAAAGCTTTGATTAGGTAGTACATAAGCATCGCTCATTTTGATAACTACCTTTATGTTTGTCAAAAAGGCCTCCTGATTGTCACACTTCTAACCATTTGATTACCATGTCTCTTAAGCAAATGTACATGATCATGCATTACTAAGTACAATCCAAATATTAAGTTTTCTCAATTGGAAATTTTATAGAATGGACCATTTTCTACATTTTTTATGACGTCTATGCCTAAACACTTCATACACACACAAACAAGGTTGATTGATACCTTGCAAGAGAAGCAATCCAATTGACAACTAGCACCGGATCTGGAATAATCATATAGTAATGTGATGAATGAATAAACAGCGCTAAGAGAAAACTGAAAGGAGAAGGCTTAACAATAGTCTATGATCCTCATAAATAAAACCATCATCCTCTACTTCCTTTTATAACTAACTGTGTCAAATATTTAGTTCCATACAAGCAAAATCCAAGTAACAGAAAGAAACCAGTGCACTCGATACTAAATCTGTGCATCTGTTTTAGTGATTACGCAGGCATCCAATATAACCTTAATTTCTATGCCTTTCAACTTGTCTAACAATAACCTAAACAGACAGTGAGTATAAGAGGTATAATAACTAAAAGATACCTTACTTCCTATAGCTCGAAGATTCTTGCCGCTGCCTAGTCCCAAAACTCGAGAGTCACATCGAGGGATCAACTTACAAAGGGAAAACAAAACAATCGGAACACCGAAAATCATAAATCGAAACAAGATCGAAACTGCCCTGATACCATAAATTGTTATCAGATTAACTCGAAAATCCAAAACACTAAAAACAAATCGCAAAATCTGAAACATAAAAATAGGCTTCGCAACTTGGCTCTGATACTATAAAATTGTCACGCCCCAGAGGAGTCCATGCCTGACAAAAATCTGACAGCATCTCTCCTGCACGGGTGACAATCTGAAGCATTACTACATACAAAATATACATCAGCCACATACGACTGGAATATATACACAACCACGTAGTTTATATCATCAGCCCACTCGGCTGGAACAAGATAAACATAACCACGTAGTTTAATAAGCCTACATGACTGAAAGTAAACACACACAGCGGAAAACATAAAACAATACGAACATAAGACCAACAACGACACTAACAAAAATACCTGCAACTACCTGACTAGACTCCAAAAATCCACTTCGACTTGATCAAAAGCAAAATACGCAAAATTAACATACCACCAAAACAGTAACAAAACTTAAAAAGAAAACTATCTTCGAGTGTGACGTGGGACTAGCAGCCGACATCTCTCCAAGCATCCATGAATCATCTACTGCTACCTCAGAAAATGGAGATCATATCTGAAAGACCCCACGTCGAGACACATGTCTCGAATCCAAGTCCTTAAGCTCACCACCACTGCACAGTTTAGGGTTTTGTTGCCGGAAAGGGTTAGTTGCTCTGCCGACAACTGCTAAGGAAGCCTCTGCTGCGATGATGAACCCTAGCAGAGGGCAGCGACGATGGAAGACTTGGCTGGCGACCGGTGTTGGCCGTGGCCACCGTGGCGACACGAGCAGGAAGAAGAAGAAGAAGAAGAGCTCGGCGTCGGGGATAACTAGGGCACAGGTGAGGGGTCGGCGCGAGAAGGCATTTGTCGTGGCGAAATCGCGAGGGAGAGGCGAAGGCTGGTGCTCGCCTGAGGGAAGGAGAATCGGCGGCTGGGGCTCGTCGTGACCGACGCTGATGCAGCGTCTTTGGTGCTGGCGGAAGGAGGGAAGGCCGGCGGCGTCCGGGGGTGCCCGTGCAAGGGAGAACGAAGAAGGTAGGAGTTCGGCAGAGGGAGAGGTTCGGCAGCGCGAGGAGAGGGTGCGGGACGAAGGTGGAATCGGGAGAGGGAGTTCGGGCGGCGGTGTTGGCTAGGGCACGAGGAATAAAACTTAGAGTAATTAAAATAATCAACTCCCTAATAAATAGGTATTCTAAACAGAGTTTTTCTCAAGCCCAGTAATGCATCCCCATTAAATACGTCGTACGAGCTCTGATTAATTTCAGAAAAATTTCTAAAAATTCCTAAAAATTCCAATAAGATTATTCTCCCATTAATCTTATTATTTAATTATTATTTGATTCGATATTTTACACTATGAATTGTTCATCTCCTATCCTCTATGTTTATGCTCTTGTAGGGATCCGAACTAAATACTGATACAATCTCATGACAGTTACATTGGAGTGTTTATTCCATTGGAATTTGATACTATTAGGTAGAGTATGTAGCGTAGAAAATCTAGTTAAAGGGATATATCATGTCACATGAGCGTCCTCCGATCATATAATCTAAATTACACAGATCACTTCTTGACATAGAATACGAGCAAACTCATTAATCTCTAATTAGGCAATCCCTTGTAGAGAATTGATCTCTATTTTAAGGTAATGCTCTAGAAGGTCCAGTTAAAGGGATACCCTTTATCACTAAGGGTTCCCCGATCATATGATCTAGAATATCCCCTATACATGGAGAAAAATCTTTACATTGATATAATTAAACAATACATGTAAGTAATCAATCACCACACACACATTCAATCAAACAAGAGCAAGGCCTAAATATGTCATTGAACTAGGAAATTAACAAATCCATAAAGTTTACATCAACATCACATTACAATTACTCCCTACAACCTAGAATTTGTAGATCTACTCCATAAAAAGGGAATTAAAAACCAAATATAGCAAAATAAGTAAACTCAAAACTAGAATAAAATAGAGGAGAAAGCTTAGCTCGATGAAATCAGAGTCTTCGGGATCCAACCCTTGTTGTAGAGATGGACGAGATGATGAATTCATCCTTAGATTGTTGATAAATTATCAGAATCTACTGTAAATATGACATCATGGGTTTACCTAAGGGGAAAACCCTTCTCCCCTTCAAAAAGGGAAGACCACCTTTTATAGGCAGGGGACATGACCCTTGCCTTTCAACATGGCTATTCAACACAGTTGTGGCATTGGATCCACTTGGAAATGGGGCTCAATCATGCCTCTTTAGCATGGTTGGGCCATGGGACATTTGGAAAATGGGGCATGATATGCCTGTGTGAAGTTCTGAAGGTGAGGAACGGGCCGTGTCAAAAGACACAACCTCAGTGTTAGCCCCGCTGGAGTGAGACACGAACGTGCCTTTGGGCATAGTCATGTCGTGTACACCTTTGGAAATGCTCTGGCTAACTTTGGGAAGACACAACCATGTCTCATGAGACACGATCCTGTTAATTGAAAAAACATGGTTGTGCCAAGGGGCAAAACCATATTTGTTGATTTTCCTTCAAAGCTATTCCGTTTTCACTCTAAAATGTGTTATGTTGATGAAAATAAGAAGATAGTATATTTTTGAATAAAAAGAGTAATTATGCAGATACAATGATAAAATAGGGTGCGATAACATAAATCATGCTCAAGAAATACAAGTAGATGTACGTCAAATAATGTATAAAAGTATATATAATCTACGCACATTATATTTATTGTCTGAAAGGAGAAAAATTGTTGTGGACATGGAGTAGCAAGTCCAGGATCTCTAACGCTTGGAGGAAGACGATGGAAGGTCAGTTCAACACCTCGAAGGTGCTATCGGCAATGGACAACAGCCGACGGCTGCTGACCCCTTGCTTGGGCAACGATCGCTGGCTCCCATGCTGGTGGTCTAGGTCCTCGGCGATAGTTGGGTGGCCGAAGGTGACTAGGTTGTCGACTGGAGTGACTAGCGATGGATGGGCAATGGCAGAAACAAAAAGGGTAACAACCCTTTTGTCTTGGTCAGCGACGACAAAGAGGAAGAGAGGGAGAAGGGTGGAGGCTAAACCTAATGATTAGGTTTTTCTATAAAAGAGGATCACATTTTTCTCTTCTCTCTAATCACTTTTATAAATCTCCTAATAGGTTTGAATCCATATCCAAAAACCTGCATCCAATAACCCATTAAGTCATCCATCAACTTAAGTTTGGTTCAATAACCAAACCAAGTTGGTTCATGAACCAATACCATTCGACTCATTATCCAAACCATGTTTAATTTAAACCAAACCAATTTGATTCATAATTAAACCACATAGGCTCTATGTAAGCTACGACAAATTTAATAATAAGTGTTATTGTAGTTATAATCTTATTAGATTTTTTGAGAATTTTTTCAAGATTTAAATGGAGGTCATATGACACATTTAAATGGATAAGTCAATTGGACTTGGAGAAAGGTTGTTTGGAATAACCATTAAGAGGGAGTTGATTGAGGATTTAACTTAGAGTTTAATTTACTTAAACCTAAGTATATATATTAATGTTACTGTGCCCATTCTTAACTGAGCCATTTCTTCCCTATTTCCTCTTCTCCTTCCCCAATCTCCGTTGATTTTTCCCCCTTTCTCCTCTTTGCCTCCTTTCGCCACCACCTGACACCGTAGATCAGCGCTAGTCGACTGCTCGTCACTAGTCGCCAGAGCTCTCCCTATTTTCCCTGAGTTCTTCTCCTTTGTACCAGTAATCTACGGCACCACTACCACACTCACCCGTTGCTTCGACGCCATCACCATTGGAGAGAGGGAGCGGTCGATCTCTCCATCACACATTGATTACGTGCCCTAGCACCTGCTCACCTGCCATACTCGCGATTGTGTCCTGCAGGTGCTTGGCTTAGCAACACCATTATTGTTGGGTGATCTAGGGCATTTGATCAGACTTGAAACTTGGAGAGGAGGACAATCATTGGAGCATTATCTTCTTTGCAAATTTGAGGAGGAGAGTGCATCAATCTCTAGTATCTCCGTCCATCGATAGTTGTTCCAAATGGGGACCTCTTTTCTCTACGCGGCTATATAACTATAGATCAAATTAAGGTAAGATAAGATAGGTATTTGATTGATGCACTATTGATTCACTCTTGCAGTAGATCTGCTAGATAAATCTTGGTTGGATTGTTAGGCTAGCAAGTGAAGGGAGTGGGGAGCAACAGTAAACCTCTCTACTCTCGGTCGTGTACCACCATCAACCACCTATAAACTTGGGTAAGTTGTGCTATGGATTGATTACACTATATATTGGATTAGATTAAGGGAGCAATTGAGATGTTGGGTGGTTAATTTAAGTTTATTGTGACTGATTATGGAATCAAAATTGATTATGGGATGGAGATTAGAAGTTAATTTGATGATTAGGGAAAGAAGAGTTGATTAATTGATAATGAAGTAATGGGTTCATGATAATTAAGAAGTTGAGTAACTCAAGGATTAATGATTAGATTAATAGATAGTTCATATATAAACCTAATCTAATTAGGTTGTAATATAATTAAGGTTAATTGGGGGATTACTCAAAGATCATGTTCGATTAGAGTTACCCTAATTAGATTGAGGATTTTATTTAGCTATTTGCTACATATGTAATTAGCTAAATACATTATGTGATCGCAGGACTTTGATTCAGGACAAGTGTCTCGATGTGAGATTGTTTGGCACGATCGACAGATAAAGGAGGGTATTTCTTCCTTGGTCTCTTTAGTTCTTTAAACTTAGTGCATGGTTGTTTTATTGATGAATTAAGTTGCTTTATCTTAAATCTGTTTGTTTTGTTATCCTGCTTGAGACTTATCTTCTTTACCTTAGAGATGATCAGGTTATTTCATATATAGTCTTAGCTTTTGATATCTATACTCTATTGTGTATATACATGTAGAGTATGTACTGTAGGAGATATCCTGTTGATTTAGTTAACATGTTAATTATGCATTTGATGTTGAGTGTACACATAATTGGTATGTGTTGTAGGAGTCACCTGGTTGACTGTCCATTCGTATATTGTGTGTGTACACATGTCTGGTATTTGCTATTGGAGAAATCATATTGATTGTACCTATGCTATGTTTGCACATATGTCTAGTGTGTACTATTGGAGGAATTATGTCGATAATACCTATGTTGGTGATCATATGTGTCTGGTGTGATTCTCAGAGGATTATGTGGATTGTACTTATGTTGTGTGTACATGTGTCTATAGTGTATTATTGGAGGTTCATGTCGATTATATCTATGTTGGGTGTGCACATGTGTCTGGTATGATATTGGAGGTATTATGTTGATTATACCTATGTTGTATTATGTGTACATGTCTAGTGTTGCTACTTATTGTATTTATTATTTAGTAGACACCAATTGGATTTACTTATACCTATAGATATAGGTGTTTGATGGATCATGTACTGGAGATATTTATGTTGATTGAGATATTGCATTGATGATGATCGTGTGGGTATCATGATTATTTTCATCATGTTCATCATTGCACTGCATGCGGACATCCATTTGCTCCCTTGTGGTATGAGCTAGTCGTCAGTCATATATGTGCATGTTGATGACCACTTGTTCCCTTATAGTATGAGCTAGTCATCAGACATGTTAGCTGCCCATTCGACCACTGTGGGAGAGTGGTAGTTAGGAGTGGAGCTAGTCCTGTTGTGCTCACTTGGTCGTTTAGTGTTATACTCTATCCGACTCGGTCACTCGTGAGTAGTGAGTCTAGAGGATACAATAGTTAGGGGGCTAGAGATGTGATTAGTCAAGGACTCTATTGTCATGTAGTTAGATAGCTACTTAGCGATTCACCTCGGTCACTCTATTATGGTATCTAGAGGGTAGTACAATTATAACAGACCCAAGCCTCTCGGTCATATAGGGGTCGTGGTGTCTTGAGAGGTGGCAGGGGTGATCATGTGGCATGCATACGCATTTGCATATGATGTGTGGTGCATCTGTCGAGATATATTTACATACATATCTTGTAGTTACTAGTTACATGTGATTGTGATATGTTGTACTTGTTTGATCTATGATTGTTGCATATGATTGTCATGCTTCATACATATCATTTATTATACATATATATATGTTGTCGATTACATTGTTCAGGTGTTACGAGCAGATATGTTACTGATTCCCGGTGAGTTTACTTATCATTATACTGTATGTGTCGATTCCAATTTGGGTATGTGTATTCATTATGTCATTTACGATCTTGACCTTATGTGTTTGATCCAAATTGGGTGTGCATCTTTATTATGTCATGTGTGATCATGATCTTATGCGTTAGATCTAGATTGTGTATGTGTATTATTATGCCAGTTATGTTTAGTTGTATTGATTTTTGTCAGTATGATTAGGTTCTTATTTCTCTACTAAGACTATATACTTTGATCTCTATATTTTATATAGATCATACACTATCTTATTTATTACTCGTTGAGTGACCCACACTCACCACCGTATTTGTGTATTGTCTTTTTCCTCAAGTAGTAGGTAGATGATTATGGAATCGCTTGGAGTATCTTGTATGCCGGTTCCATGTCACATTAGAAGACGGTCTTTACTTCTCTCTTATTTTTTTTTTACATATTTTCTTTATGGTATTGACATTGTATTGGGATTTAGCCATGTGGTTATTTTACCATTCTAGTATTTTATTGTGTTTAAGTCATGTCGGCATGCATTGCATTTTTTTTTTGTTTGTGTAGCTTTCCTATGTATTTTTTTTACAACCTTGTGGGTTGCTTATTATATAACTATGTGGTTATGTTCTTTCTGTTCCTACCATGTGAGCTATGTATATAACTGTGTGGTTGTGTATGTTCGAGTTGTGTGGCCTATTGATAGCTCGTGAGTAGCTTTGTGACATTGTATACATGTTTCATTTGTCACTGTTATAGGGGAGTTGTTGTCCGTTTGTCGGATAGAGACTCCTCTAAGGCTTGACACTCTAATTCGCCTTTAAAAGATGTGGTTCATTTGTGCTTCTTTCTGATAAAATATCTTCCATAGTAATCTTTCATCTGGTCCAACCAGATTCAATCTCTCTCAATTTGAGAATCCAATTCTCAAACTTGTAATTATGTCTCTCAAATATACTTGTAGTGCATATGATATAATAGGGTCTCGATTTATGTTGGCTGTCCATAATTAACCATTAATTATGGATTGACCATGAGTGGTACCTAATAGTACATCATGATCTCTATTTAACTGGAGAATCAATGGTTGATCTCAAAACTTCTTCTGAACCATTTAGCAGCTACAATGAGTTGTATCTTATTCTTTTCACTCATCTTATACCCACTTATTTCATGACATGTTCTATGTATCAGTCGCTACTAGGCTGACTACTTCATATCTAGCTCAAGTAAAATATGTTTCCTCATCCTGTGCATTCATATTACTCAAACAAGTCCAAGAATACTATACCCTTAATATGTGATACTTTGGCCAAAGACTTTTGAGTAATAATCCTTACAAGTAGTCATAGAGTATACATCTCCTTATAAGAAGTGGTGAATCCTTTGTTGGCTATTCAAACTCCTTTGGGCATTTTGACTTATACTCAATCATCTCGGATCCACATCTCCACAGAGATGCTTGCTTAAGATGTCAAAGTATAAGTTTCCATGACCAAGGTGACTTAAATACCTCAAGTCAAATGAAACTTGTACTTGAGCTATAATGAGATCTTCATTGACATATATGTATATGTACAGAATCATATGAAGTCTCATAGCATGTAACTCAAATGAACTAATTATCATAGCTGGTATTTGTTAGGATCGATGGTCGCGGCTAGAGAGGGGGGGTGTGAATAGCCGACCCAAATTCTTCGTTTCTCTTCCTCAAACTCGAACTCGACGATGTAACGAGGTTCGGAGATGAAACTCCTACTCCTCGGCGTGTCCGTAAGGTGGACGAGCCCTATCAATCCGTCGGTGGATGAGTCCCCGGAGAACCGGCTAATAAATACTCCTTGTGGGTGGAGAAACCTCGCCACAATAGCTTGCAACAGCAATATGAAAATACAAAGAAGAGCAAGAACAAAATACACAATGAATGTACAAATACTCGCTTGCCTTCTCGTCGACTGAAGTCCCGGATGAAGCACCAACTTCACGGACGAATGCCAACAAGCAACTCAGTCGAAGAAGCTCACACGAAGCTTCGGAGCTCAGCAAAGCTCAAGAACACAGCTTTCAGAAGAACAGCAGCTCCGTTCAGAGGAGGAAGAAGAAGCAGCTCTACTCTCCTTTTATATCCTGCGAAGAAGAAGACACATAAACTAGCCGTTGTGTCGCAACGGCTAGGACCTGGACCGATCAGGCACATTCCTGATCGGTCCACACTGTCCCTGATCGGTCTTGGGGACCGATCAGGCTGAGCCTGGACCGATCAGGCTATGTCCTGATCGGTCCAGGAGGAGTCTGATCGGTCCCTAGACCGATCATCCTTTCTCCTTCTTCTCTTCTGTTTGCTTCCTGATCGGTCTCCAGACTGATCAGATAATCCACAGAAGCATTCTGTGTGGTTACTGATCGGTCGCCAGACCGATCAGCCGTATCACTGGATCGGTCTCCAGATCGATCCAGAGCTTGGTTTTTCCCAATACCAAGTCTCAAGTCTCCCACACCAACATCTGGTCAACCTTGACCTGTTGGTACATCATGCTTAGCATCCGGTCACTCCCTTGACCTACTAAGACTCCCCACCAAGTGTCCGGTCAATCACTTTGACCCACTTGGACTTTTCTCTTCATGTCAAGTATCCGGTCACTTCCTTGACCTACTTGACCTTCTCAACACCAGATGTCCGATCACCCTTGATCCATCTGGATTTTCCCTTGCCCGGCTTCACTCACCAGGACTTCCCAACTGCCTAGCTTCACTCACTAGGACTTCCCTTGCCTGACTTCACTCACCAGGACTTCCCAACTGCCTGGCTTCACTCACCAGGACTTCCCAACTGCCTAGCTTCACTCACTAGGACTTTCCGACTGCCTGGCTTCACTCACCAGGACTTCCACCTAGCTTCACTCACTAGGATTTTCACCTGGCTTCACTCACCAGGATTTCCCAACTGTCTGGCTTCACTCACCAGGACTTTCCGAACTGCCTGGCTTCACTCACCAGGACTTTTCCAACTGCCTGGCTTCACTCACCAGGACTTTCACTTTCACCTAGCTTCACTCACTAGGATTTTCACTCTGCCTAACATCCCAGTTAGGACTTCCCAGTCAAGTATCCGGTCAACCTTGACCTACTTGACTCTTCTTCATCCAACCTGATCAGACCCTGATCAGTATCTCTCCGCATGGACAACTGCACCTGCATTGTCCATGTCTACATATCTTTCTGTATTGTCAAACATCGAAACCATGACGAAGGTTTACGCTTGGTCAACTAGGTCAATCTTGACCTACTGGAAATTGCACCAACAGTATTCACGTGTAATTTTCGACATCTCAATGTCTCTAGCTCGTGAAGAATAGCTGCTTGGATAAACCAAGGAGTATAACACATGCCAATCTTACAGAATCAATAATGTTCAATATCATTAATTCATTGACTATGAAATTTTTTAATACATTCATAATTATACATATAGAGATGTTCACTAATTGTGATCCGATCACAAGTTATCCCATACTATAAATTGTATTGCGGATGTTTAGCAAATAAATTTAAGATCCAATCATACACATAAAGAATGTGCACTCAAATAATACATCTTTATTTATCCAATAAATAAATATAAATCATAAAATAATTACCTTAAGACATCTCTAAAATATAACAATTCCTTCCCTAGATTCTTATATGACCATTCATGTTGCATCATTTCCCTCCTTCGGAGGAGCAGCAAGTGTGTCAGACCTTGAAGTTCTCTAACATGTGGACTCCACATCCAACATATCAAGACTTAATTGCAGAAGCATGGGCAGACCCAATTCTTGGCACTAATCATGACATTTTCATCATATCTCAAGCAAGCACTATATGTACTAAGGAGGCTTTGGAGGTAGCTCAGGGAATCCTGGTTGGGGACACCCCCTCAATATGCACAGTTATAAGACCGCACAACAATGTTTGTGGAAGCAAAAAAGTCATTCTATTAGCAGCAAGCAAAATGCACATTTTTAAAGGAGGGTAGAATCATCATTTTGGGTTAAGCCTATCGAGTTGGTCCTCCCTATTAAATAATTTAAGTTAGTTAAGTTGATATTTTATCAACATATCATCTGACGAACCTAAATGAGTTAGCTTGCATGGCTTGTGGGTCTAGGAGGACCAGCCCATGTCAAACTTGGGTTGACCTGTGAGTTGAGAAAAAAATTCCACTGCAAAATTTAAAACAGTTGAAAGACACATACTAAAATAGGATATGATTTGATGGCCGAGATAGTTCTAAAATCTGAACTGATCAAATAAAATAAAAATCCTTTTCACTTTTCAGTTCTATGATTCTCTCTCATAGAAGTCCTCCGAATCTCATGAAGAGAAACTCTCTCGAGAGATCGATAGTTTGACAATACTTAGTCTCTAATTCCAAGCTCGAATTCCATCTGTCCAACATCGGGAGTCCCTAATCTCCATTCTCCAAGCTCTATTTTGAGATGAAAATTTTTCAACCTTTCTTTCTATTTACATTCTTTTTCCTTCATTTGTACTTCACACTGTTGTATGACCTTTTGCCTTGTTTGCATGTAGTCATAGAGTTTGATAAATTGATATTTTTTGGTTGAGATCCAAAGTCTATTGTTGGTATTTTTTTATTTAATTCTAAAATTAAAATTATTGTTGGCAATTAGGTGGAGATCATCTGATAATTCAACCTGCCCAGCGCCAAAGAACCTCATGTAATTATTTGAGACCTCATTTAATCATCTAATCTATGAAGTCTGATTTTTTTTAATGCAAGACTTTGTTACTTTTATTCATATAAACCATGCAAATTAGATAAGAGTTTTCAAATGCCAATTAAGATTTATTAAGTCCTTATGATAACTTCATTTTAGTATTTATTCTACAATAATTTATAATATTTAGGAGTTCGTACATTACCCGTCTACCTCACAACCCACCTTAGATTGGATTAAGTTGAGGATTTCTCAGTATTCAAAAATGGCAAGTTAGCTCATCCCACTATATGATGGGTTTTTGACAGGTCAGTCCATCCCACCATGGGTTGATCTATTTGATAGCTCTAAAGGGAGGTGATGATGCACAACGTTCAACCATAACTTGGTGAAGAAAAATAACAAGCGCAACTCTATTATGGTCATCATGAAGACCTCGGGTGAGCACACCACGAGCCTTGATGAGGTTGCTGCAAAATTCGTGAATCACTTCCAGAACTTGCTGGGGTTCACAACACACTACACACCATTGGACAGTGAGCACCTCACAGGGCGGTGGCTCACGGATGCCCAGTGATAGGAACTCATCAATCTAGTCACTCCAGAGGAAATCCATACAATAATGTTTGATATTAGCAGCAACAAGATGCCAAACCCAGATAGATATAGAGAAAAGTTTTTCACCTCAGCATAGGACATAGTTGAGCTAAATTTCCAACGTGTCGTACAGGAGTTTTTCTTGACAGAAAGACTGCTGAGACAGAGGAACCATACACTTTTTTGCCTTAGTTCTAGAATTTTAGCACTCTTCACCGGTGATGGATTATCGCCCAATCTCTTGCTCCATAGTTGTATACAAGACCATTGCAAAGATCCTAGCCTATAGATTAGCCAAGGTAATGGACAACCTACTTGACCTAGCTCAAGCAGCTTTCATAAGAAACTATTCCATTGTAGAAAACATACACTTAGCGTAGAAATTACTGCAAAAGTATGTCCAAAAAAGAATCTCCTCGCGTTGTATGCCCAAGGTGGACCTTCAAAAGACCTTCGAGATGGTGGATTGGGACTTCATGCAAGCAACACTTGATGGTTTTAGGTTTCCCCGGCAGTTTTGTGGATGGATTAATGAATGTACCACCATAGTTTCTTACTTCGTCAACCTTAATGGAAGGTTGCATGGTTTATTTTATGGGCAACATAGACTTTGGCAAAGTGACCTTGTGTCTCCGTTACTCTTTGGTTTATGTGTTGAAGTGTTTTCAAGATCCGTGAAGAAAGTATCGCTACAGTAGAGCTGTCTGATGAGCTGACTTATAGCGAGATGGGCTGGCCTGACCTACGATGGACAGACCATTTGATGAGGTGGAATGGGTCGACCTATCATCTTGACGAATTGAAAAATCCCCAACTCAATTCAACCCATGACGGATTGCGAATTACGTGAGTCAACCCATATATATATATGACTTATGGCTTTTATGGAATCATAATCAACCATATTTTTGTATGTTTATTATCTTTGGAGATTTCTTTACACATAAATTATGGAAGATAAGATGATTTGGAGTACTTATTTAGTTATGATTTATTATTTTTTTCTCAATAAAGAATAAAACTTATATTTATTTTCTAAAATTTAATTGTATAAAAGGAGGACCTTTAAAATCTATTTCTTGCTTCTTTTGTTTATTTAAGAAAAAATTTCTTTGCAGAATTTATTTTTCTCAATTTCGGGTCAATCCAAATTCATCACGAGCTGACATATAGAGTCATCTGTCTAGGCGGCTTGACCCACCTAGACTTGTCATGATAAAATTTTAACCTAACTCGATTAAATTGTTTGGTAAGGTGGATCAACTCGATGGACTTAACCCAAATTAACAGTTCTAATAATAACCTAGATTTTATTTCCACCCATCTTCATGAACACGACGTCACACACCTTGCATATGCGAGTGACTTGCTGTTGTTCTTAAGGAGCGATGAGTCCACCATCACTCCCATAGCGACCTGTTTGAGGGGCTTTTGTCACGCCCCAGAGGAGTCTCTGTCCGAAGAAATTTCGGCAGCATCTCCCCTGTACGGCGGACAATCTGAAACTTTTCTACAAGCACTATATACTTCAGCCACATGCGGCTGGAATAATAACAATAAAAGAAAACAAACACCACGCAGTTAATATCAAATTCAGCCTACTCGGCTGTACCAAAACCAAAACACAAAACTGCTAGCCGACTAGACTTACACAACCAATAACAAATACAAAACACCACATAACAACATCAACCCTCCAAAAATAAAACCAGAGTACAGAGCTAAACAAACTGATACATAAAACAAACAAAACATACGTGAAACCGATAAGTCCTCTGATGTGACGTGGGGACCAGCAGACAGGATACTCCAAGCGACACCAAAACCAACCTGGTACCTGAAAAAAAATAGTATCAACGGGGGTGAGTTCAACAACTCAGCGAATACCAATGGACATGAGTAGTAAGATATATCTAACAGCAACAAACATGGAATACAGCTTCCTAATCATATATAGGGAATACGCAAAACTGAAAGGTAACTGAGGAAGCTGTACTCACCAGGAACTCCTATCCAGACAAAAAGGTCGTCAAACCGAAAGTGTCAATAATCCTGTATGCAGGTCAAAAGTATGTATCCAACCAAAATGCAGCAACCAAATGCAGCAAACACAATCATAAAAATATAAATGCATCAATGCATATGATGCTAATGATGCGTCCTGGTCACCCCTGACGCCAGTCAGTCATCTCACACACAAATGGTGAGACCGAGTGGGTAGGGCTGTGACAACCGTGCACTCTGTCGTCACTACTCCTGATGAGTGACCGAGTGGACGGGATGCTGTCGGAGTACTCCTGTCCTGTGACCCCAAATCATAAATGGGGGAGCTCAATGCTCTCATCTCCCGGTACACGATGACGGGGAGGAAATCTCTGCCGGCTACCACGCTGAGTCACCTGACCAACGGAGCCAAACAGAGTCCACCGTCTACCGGCTACTACACTGCTACACTAAATGCCAGCGGAGCCAAACAGAGCGGAACTGCACGCTGAGTCATACGACCAACGGAGCCAAACAGCAGAACCGCCACACACCTGCCTGATATACCACTAAACCATGAGTGGGGGTGTGTGCAGTACATGTAACTGGCGATGGGCTCAACCATAGTGGAGCCGACAATCGCACAGCATGCAATCATGATGCATGTCACTATACATAACAAAAACTGATCAACATAACCATATCCATATATACAAAATGAGTACGGTAAAAATCGATGGTCACATACCAAGATCTAGAGTACACAGGTCAGATAGAATATCAAAAACCTATGTCCTGAACATAATAAGTATGGAATGTCCCGATCAGCATAAAGAAAAATCCATATATACATAATATGGGTACCACAGTATCAGTATGTCAAATCCACGGATCTAGGGTATACTGGTCCTCTATGGTATAACAACCTAGATCCTAAACATATCCCCCTTCCATAGCATATGTACCTACAATATGCACAGATCAAAACCACAAGATCTAGGTACACGAATCATATATGATATACCAATAGAAAAACACAATCCAGTCATAGCATAAAACCTAAGTATCAGATAATCTTGATACACATGACTGAAACCAAAAGTCCAGAACCTAGTCCTAACCTCAGTAAAACATGGTATGTCACTTATTCTAGAAACTAAGATACTTATGGTAATACAGTACTCATGGAAATAAATCACATGATATAAGCACGGATACGTCACAGGCGATAAACCTAACATGCTATGGATATCAAACAGTGACATACCAAAGACAAACATGTTCATTGCTTGTAGTTATAAAATACTATGCATATCCAAAGACAATATCATAAAAGATAAGTCAAGAGGTACCCGCCTCAAATATCGCGCGTGCCAAAAGAAATCCCATGTGAGGTAACTCGTCGCAAATCAGGATCCTGTAATACATAATATCCAAATTTAGCTAATTATATATAAATAAATTAGCTAAATTAAATCCTCGAGAAGCTAATATAAATCCAGATCCAATTATAGACCCTAATTGAATCATTTAACTCCTCAATTGTTTCTAATCCATTCGAATCAGGACTTGCAATAAATATGGTTAATCATAACATCTTACCCGATTTAGTCCTAATTCAACACATATATCAACTAATCAAATAATCCAAATTCATTATGATCTACCTCCAAAACCAATTACCTACTCCTTACCTCCATTCACAACTAAGTGACAGATGGTGGAATACGACCCGAGGCGTCACCGTCGAAGCTAGATCATCGGAACTGGGAATCACCCGAAATCAGTGCTGTCCGAAGCTAAAATGATCAAACAAGCATGAAATATGATACGAACCGTACACATCCAAATCTGTCGTATCTACAATGGTGCCAATCATTTTCCCTCAGCCGCTGATCACTGATCCCTTATCAAAATACCCAAAAATCACCACTTGCCGTGTCACTACAGCCTTGGTTTGGATCCGGCAACAAGAGGAAACCCGGGGCACAACAACAATCTTGGCTGCTTGTTGCGAGAAGTGGCTCTACACTGTGGCTCACGGCTAATCGGGAAAAAGAGGTAGTCTCCAGCGATGGTCAGCAGAGGGACGGTCGTCTGCCGTCGCTAGGGCAAAGGAAAGGAGAGTCGGCTTGATCGGCATTGCTCGGGTCTTGGCCGGCGGTGTGCAACAGTGAAGAGGCTAGGGCAACACCAATACTCTAGCGTCAACCCCCATCAATCCGAGGGTGGCTTCCCGCAGTAGGTGGCGATGGATTTGCGCCGGCGATGAAGATGAATCGGGTGGCACGGCGCTGCTCCGAGCGGGAAGCCGGAGACCAAGAATTAGAGCACACTGTGTTGGTGTCGGCGCGCAGAGGAGAAGAGAACGACGGCATCGGCGCTAGGGCAGAGGCTAGGAGGAAGAGACAAAGGAGAGAAACCGCCGGGTGAGAAGAGATGGAAGAGCGCGAGTAGATTAGGGCACGACCACGGGAGGAAAGAAACGACGATGGGAAGAGAGGAAAAGGAGAAAAAGAAAGAAAATAAAAGAAAAAAATAAAAATAAAAATTCAACTTTTCCTCATTAAAATGGGATAGCCTAAACAGGCTTTCCCGGACCCTATTTTTATCCCCGTTAACTCGTCCGTACGAGATTCGAAAAATTCCCGGAAAATTTCCTAAAATTCCAAAAAAATTCCCTTATTAATATCCGCCTATTTTCGGTATTATACATTCTCCCCCACTAATAAAAATTTGGTCCCAAAATTTCGTTATATACCATCAGCAAATACTAACAACAGGTAACGAGTATAAATACTGAACGGTAAATAAAATCACATACCTCAAATGAAAAATGGGGTATCGAGCTCGGATAGTATCCTCGAGCTCCCAAGTAACCTCTTCGTCCAAATGATACTGTCATCTGACTTTAACCAGTCGGATAGTCTTGTTCCGCAACTGACGCTCTTCCCGGTCTAGAATCCATACCGGAACCTCCTCAGCATAGACACATGGAATACGTCGTGAACACCTGACAGGAACGATGGTAGTGTCAGACGATAAGCTACCGCTCCAATCCTCTCCAAGATCTGGAAAGGTCCAATGTGTTGGTGCGGCTAGCACTAACGATTTAACCTAGGTTTTGATGAATGACAAATAGGTTAAGTTAGTTTTGTTGTTCTCTGACACTTTGATCAAGTGTGCAGGAGAAGTCCAGACAGGTCGACGGGCTGACCAGATGTTTGGCGAGAAGTCCAAGCGGGTCGACGGGCTGACCAGACGCTTGGCGAGAAGTCCAGCTAGGTCGACGGGCTGACCGGATTTCTGGCGAGAAGTCCAAGCGGGTCGACAGGCTGACCGGACGCTTGGCAAGAAGTCCAGACGGGTCGACGGGCTGACCGGACGTCTGGCAGGTAAGTAAGGTAAGTCACTGGAGGGGAGTGACTGCGAGGACGCGTTCCCGGGAAGGGAACATTAGGCGTCGATCCGGCTTAGATCCATTTCGGATATCTAAGTCGAGATCGTGACTAGATTCTGGTCTCGGAAAGACGGAATCTAAGTCATACTCTTGATGCTAATTTTTATTACTTAGCGTATCTGTAAAAATGTGCTAACAAACTGTGCTGCAGGGTTTATTTGCCTCGGACTAACACTGTTTTGCAGGTAGGGAACAGTGAGGGTCCGGGCGCCCGGAATGGATCCGGGCGCCTGGAAGGGATCCAGGCGCCCGGAGGCAAATTTTATCCCCAGGACGACGTTGACACTTGGAGCATGCTGGTTGGGAGTGTTACGTCACACTCCAGGCGCCCGGAAGGGATCCAGGCGCCCGGAGCAGCATATAAAAGAAGCCCCAGGCAGGAGCTTCAATATATCAGTCTTCTGAGAACTCTGAGTCCAATCACTCTGCTGCTCTGCGCTCCAACAACGTTCACAAAGCTCCGACGACTCACTCCGGTTCTCTTTTTAATTCATTGTTTGTCGGTTAGCTTTGTTTTCCTTCTTTTCATTAGCAATATTTGTACGTAAATTGTAATTATCTGAATTGCTAGTGAATTGCCCAACGAAAGTACTCAAGGAGTACGGGCCTTCGAGTAGGAGTCGTCACAGGCTCCGAACGAAGTAAAAATCAACAGTGTTCATCTCTTTACTTCTTTACTTTTCCGCTGCGTCTTAACTCGAGATTTTCGAATCGATATTCACCCCCATCTATCCAAGTGGTATCAGAGCCGGTACCGCTCTGATTTGGTGCAACCACCAATCAGACAGGGGGTGAAATCATTTTTTTTAACAATTCCAAACTGATATTATTATCTTCTTGGAAGATTTTTTCTCGTTGCATTTAAAATCTAAATTGGTACAACACCAACTTAGAGTTTCTATTTCTCCCGCACTGCTAATCCAAGACGAAGTCTTGGGATTTTTTTCCAGTTAATTTAGTGTGTGCAGGATAAGATGTCTCAACAAGAAGGCTTCAGCACAGTACGTCCTCCCCTATTCAACGGGGATGACTTTTCGTACTGGAAGAGGAGAATGGAGGTCTACATGAAGACAGACTACGACCAATGGATGAGCGTCACAAGGGCTTACAAAATTCCAGTAGACAACTCCGGGAACATAGTAGACCCTGAAGACTGGACAAATGATATAAAGAAAAAGGCATCAATTGAAAACAAAGCCATCAATACTCTACACTGCGGACTAACACGAGAAGAACTGAACCGGGTCGGACCGCATCAAAACGCTAAGGAGCTTTGGGATAAACTGATCGAGCTGCACGAAGGAACAAGCGACGCGAAGGTAACAAAAAGAGATTTGCTGTTAAATAAAATTTTTAATATAAAAATGCAGGAAGGAGAAACGGCAAGTCAGCTCCACGCGAGGGTCAAAGATATCCTCAACGGTCTCCACGCGATAGGCCACCAAATGGAGAACCGAGACTTAATCAGGTACGCGTTAAATGCCTTTCCGCGAAACAATTTGTGGGCATCAATCGTAGATGCCTACAAAATTTCAAAAAATTTATCTAAATTAAAATTGGATGAACTCTTTTGTGAATTAGAACTTCATGAGCAAACTAACGCCGGGGTCGAGAAAGGTGTAGCTTTATTTGCAGGTTCCTCTAAAGAAAAGAAGAACAAGCCCGAATCTGAAGAAGATTCCGATCAAGACTCTGAAGACGAAGAACACCTGGTGAACCTGGTAAGGAAAATGTTCACCAGGAAAAAGAGAAGCTTCAACAAACAGGATCTTCAGAAGATCAGTTCGCCAGCCGACTCAAGAAATGTCACATGTTTCGGATGTATCAAAAAGGGGCACTACAAGAACGAATGCCCAAGATTGAAACTTGACAAACCAAAGTCAACAAAGAAGAAAGCCCTCAAAGCAACATGGGACGATTCCTCCTCAGACGAATCGGAGGGAGAAAGGCAAAAGCACCAAAGTCACCTCGCGCTGATGGCTCGCGAAGCTGAAACGGAAGACGAATCAGAGGAATCGGAAGATGGGTCCGAACCCGAATCGAGCCACGAGTCCGCACTCGTTTCCGAAGGTTCCGAAGAGGTATACCTAAACTTAAATCGTAAATTCTTTAGAATTATCTCGTGTTTAAATAAAAAATTAGTTAAATTGGAAAATAAAAATAAATCGCTTCTTGAGGAAAATCAAAACCTCAAGGAACAATTAAAAAATTCGAATCCAACTCAAGATCGAACACTTGAGGAGGAGAATTTATCATTAAAAAATGAAATTAATAAGTTAAAAGAATTGTTGGAAAAATTCACAACAAGATCTAAAAATTTAGATTTAATTCTAAATAACCAAAAAGCATGCTATAATAAAACCGGACTTGGATATAAGTCAAACTCAAACAAAACCTTTAAATCATTATTAACCCAACACAAAGCAACTAAACAAGCTTGGGTCCCGAAAGCGTGTTTAACTACGCAAGTAGGACTTAATCAATTCTATATACCTAAAGATAAAATACATTATATAAACTTGAATAAATCAGATCAAAAACTAAAATATAAATCTAAATTAAAATCAAAATTCAAAACTCAACAAAATTTAGATTATCACCAAGTTGATTATAACTACAAAAAGAATCGACACAAACCCAAAATCTAAATTAATGGCCAATAATTCAGGGGGAGGCTCCAGAATAGCTGGCACCTCCAAAACTAACCTACCCGACAGGGTAACCCAAAACAAACTAACCCGGCAGGGTAATTAGGATTAGTTAAAAAGAGACCAAGTTTAACTTAACTCATGGTACTGGTGAAGTTTTTGGATGATAGTACGTTAGGGAAGCTTGGGCATCGCATGTCTAGAAAGATATGGCTTCGATCTGGTGCATTTGGCCAAGTGGAACTGACCGAAGCTACCCTTAAACGAATCCTAACCAGTTAGACAAATATTTAGTACTAAGTTCCGTGGATAGGACTATTCGGAAAACTTCGAAAGGTTGGTTACTTCTAATGATGTCCATGTGACTCACCAAGCTTAGAAATTTATCCGAAGAATGCCTATTTATGGAAACCAAAACTAAATCTGAATCTAACACACGTTAAACCAAAACTCCATAATTAAAAATCTAATTTCATCTCACAAAATCATAGGATTCCCTGATTGATAATATAGATCGGGTGAGATGAATAAGGCTTAAAAATTATTTTCAAAATTTTAACTTAAAAATTATTTTCAAAATTTTAATTTTAAAACTTAAATTAATTTCAAATTTTAATCTCAAAATTTAATTTTAAACTTAAATTAATTTTAACTTAAAATCAATTTCAAAATTTTAATTTTAAAACTTAAATTAATTTCAAAATTTTAATTCTAAAACTTAAATTAATTTTAAAAACTTAAATTAATGTCTAAATTTTAATTTTAAAACTTAAATCAATTTCAAAATTTTAATCTTAAAACTTAAATCAATTTCAAAATTTTAATCTTAAATTTCAATTTTAAAACTTAAATTAATTTTAATATAAAAAAAAAAATTGATTGATTAAAAATTGATAAACTAAGACTAACATAAAAATCCTACTTGTTGTAGGAAACCAAGTGGATTTTGGACAGTGGTTGCTCCAAACATATGACTGGAGATCACACCAAGTTCACTCAATTAACCTACAAAAGCCTAGGAACAGTTGCCTTTGGAAACAACGGTAAACTCAAGGTAATTGGTATAGGTAATATTGAATTAAAAATAGATTTCATAATTTCAAATGTTCTACTTGTTGAAAATTTTAAATACAATCTTCTGAGTATAAGTCAATTGTGTGACACTAGGTATAAGGTAAAATTTCTATCCTCAGAATGTTTGATCAAACATGTAGATAATCCAACTATAAGCCTAAAAGGCTTTAGAAAAGACAATATCTATGCCATCAACTTAACCACCTCTTCAGTCAAGTGTTATTTAACGCAAAAAGAAGAAACATGGTTATGACACAGAAGAATGTCACACACACATTTCAGAAACATAAGTAAATTAAGTGGTCTAGTTAGAGGCTTACCAAAATTACCTAACTTAGATTCAACAATATGTAATGCTTGTCAACAAGGCAAACAAACAAAATCTACCCACAAACCAATTAATGAGTCCCAAACCAACTCAGTCCTAGAACTTTTACACTTAGATTTATTTGACTCCCATGGGGTCAAATCAATAAATGGAAGTCTATACTGTTTAGTTATAATAGATGACTATTCTAGGTTCACTTGGGTCAAATTCTTAAAAAATAAAGATGAAACCTTTGAAATTTTTACAAATTTCTGCAAACAAATTGAAAATGAAAAAGGCATAAAAATTAAAAGAATCAGAAGTGATAATGGAGGAGAATTTAAAAATCATAATTTTGATAAATTTTGCCTTGAAAATGGCTACCATCATGAATTTTCTTGCCCTAAAACTCCCCAACAAAATGGAATTGTAGAAAGGAAAAATAGAACCTTACTTGAAGCATCGAGAACTATGCTAAATGAATACAACTTACCTAAATATTTTTGGGCAGAAGCTGTTAGAACAGCCTGCTATGTACAAAACCGAACAACACTAAACAAAAAACACAATAAAACATTTTTTGAAATATTTTACAACAAACAACCTAATATAAAATACTTTAAGGTATTTGGTTGCCTAGCCTTTATCCTAAATACTAGAGAACACTTAGGCAAATTCACTTCCAAAATAGAAAATGGAATTTTTCTAGGTTACTCTCTGAATAGCAGAGGCTACAGAATTTATAATAAAGTCACTTTAAGAATTGAGGAAACCACCAATGTAAAATTCAAAGAATCCAATCAAAACCTAGAACAAGCCCAACCTCAACCAGTTGACTCTGTTCACGAACATATCAATTCTGAGGGAACAAACCAAACCCAAAATCATGAAGAAGAAGAACAACTACAAGAAAGTCAACCTCCTAGAACCATAAGAGTCAACCCAAACCATCCTACTAATCAAATAATTGGTGACCCAGACCTGAGGGTCCAAACTAGGTCATCTTTCAGAAACCTAAGTCAAATCTCGTTAATCTCAAATATTGAACCCAAAACTGTAGCTGAATCTCTACTTGACCCAGACTGGGTCATAGCTATGCAAGAAGAATTAGCTCAATTTGAGCGCAATGAAGTTTGGGACCTAGTACCTCCACCTAACGATAAGAAAATAATAGAAACCAAATGGGTATTTAGAAACAAGTTAAGTGAAACTGGAGAAATTACTAGGAACAAGGCCAGGTTAGTTGCCAAAGGGTTCAGTCAAGTTGAAGGACTTGACTACGATGAAACTTATGCCCCAGTAGCTAGACTAGAGTCCATTAGAATGTTACTAAGCTATGCAACCCATAAAGGATTCAAACTATACCAAATGGATGTCAAGTCTGCCTTTCTTAATGGATTGATAAAAGAAGAAGTTTATGTAGGTCAGCCACCAGGTTTTGAAAGCCTAGAACACCCTGATTATGTCTACAAATTAAAAAAGGCATTATATGGACTTAAACAGGCACCTAGGGCATGGTATGAAAGACTAACCTCTTACTTAACCTCTAAAGAGTTCAACCAAGGTCAAATTGACCCAACACTATTTGTGAAATCAATAAAATAAGATATTTTTATAGCTCAAATTTATGTAGATGATATCATCTTTGGTTCAACAAACTCAGAGTTTTTAAACGAATTTACAAACCTAATGGAACACGAATTCGAAATGAGTGTGGTAGGAAAATTAACTTATTTTCTAGGGTTACAAGTCAAACAAACAAATGAAGGAAATTATATTTATCAACAAAAATATACTAAGGAATTACTTAGAAAATTTGGAATGGAAAATACTAAATAAATAAAAACACCTATGGCCGTAAACACAATCCTAGATTATGATCCTAATGGAAAATCAGTAGACTTAAAACATTATCGGAGCGCAATAGGTAGTCTACTTTACCTAACTGCAAGCCGACCTGACATTTTATTTGCAGTTAGTATGTGTGCTCGATACCAAACCTGTGCTAAAGAATCTCATTTAACTCAAGTCAAAAGAATCTTTAGATACCTCAAGGGAACCACAAATGTAGGAATTTGGTATCCTAGGACCAACAACTATGAATTAATAGGATATTCTGACTCAGATTATGCCGGATGCAAATTAGACCGCAAAAGCACAAGTGGTGGATGCCAACTACTTGGTCCATCCCTTGTCAGCTGGTTTAGTAGAAAGCAACACTGTGTTGCACTATCTACAACTGAGTCAGAATACATAGCTATAGGCGAGTGTGTTGCACAAATATTATGGATGATGCATACTCTAAAAGATTTCAACTTAAATATCACAAATGTAAAAGTATTAATTGATAATATAAGTTCGATTAACTTAACCAAGAATCCTGTACATCATTCAAGAACCAAACATATTGAAATTAGGCATCACTTCATCAGGGATCATGTTACTAAAGGTGATATTGAACTCAAGTACATTGAGTCTAAATCAAATTTAGCTGACATTTTTACAAAACCACTCCCTGAGAGTGAATTTAGCAACTTACGATGACAATTAGGGATGTGCTAAATAGACTAGGAAATTTCAAAATACTTTCAAAAATGGTTTTATCAAATTATAGGTTAAACTTGTTTGTTTTCAAAACTTTCCATTTTTAGATTTTTCAAAAACAGTTTTGGCCTTAGACTAGTTTTGAATCCTTAGAAAGCATGTACCCATAGGTTTAGTTCTTAAGCATCTCACCAACATCTTAGGTTTACCTTGCTTGTGTTTGATAAACATAGAAAGGGGTGAGATGCATAGGCCAACTGTCTGGACTTAAGATGCTTATGTCAGTGCATCAGCATAAGTCTGGACGTTAAATACAATTCAGATATTAATCAGATTAAAGTTCATCAGTCAAGTCAAACACTGACTGATCATAATCTGACTAACCAAGTGAAAGCTACTATCTTCTGATAGTTAGTTAGTACCTAATTGGTTAGACAGCTGGTAAGAGTTAAGTATCAAATTCAGGGGGAGAAATAAAACTACTTTAGTTTTCCAAATTGAATTTTAAACTTAATTTTGAAAATCAAAATTTAAGAACAACTTGTTTAAAATTGTGAAATTTTTTTTCACAAACTTCTTATCCTTTTTACCTAGTCTTTGAAAACTGAACTTTTCAAGTATTTTAAACCATGGTTTTGTATCTCGTACGTTTAAACTTTGAAAATTTGATTTTGGAAAACAAATTTTATCAAAACATTCTAAAAAGTAAAGATTTAATTTAACTTTACTTTGAAAATGTTCCTGAATCTACTTCTTAAAATTTGATTTTACTTAGTTTTGACAATTTGATTTGAAGGTTAAATTTTACAAAAATTCTTTTACGAACTAAGCTTCTCAAAATCATTTTCTTGATTTTGAAAATTGAATCTTTTACAAACTTAGTGTTGAAAAATAAAATTAGTTTTGAAAAATAGATTTTTCAAACTTAGTTTTGAAATTTTGGTTTTGAAAACTTATGTTTGAAAAGCGTTTCAAAGTTGAAACTTGTTTTGAAAATTTAATCTTGAAATTTAGACCTTATACACTTATGTTTGAAAATTAAACTTAAAAGTTTTCAAATCTTTATACTCCCCCCAGTCAACTTGATCTTTTCTTGGATTTAAAAATTGTACTTTTGTCCTTAAATCCTGAACCAAACTCAGTTATTTTTCAAGATTAGGTGTTATTGTTTTCAGTAACTCTACACTATGATTGTTTAAACTTTTTTTTGATGAATGCCAAAGGGGGAGAAGGGTTAGGTGGTTAAGTTAGCTAAACTAATTTGAAAACACAAACTAACTTTAAAACCACATAAATGCATGTTGTTTCTTGCATATGCTTTCACTAACTTAACCAGGTTGTCATTCTATCAAAAAGGGGGAGATTGTTGGTGCGGCTAGCACTAACGATTTAACCTAGGTTTTGATGAATGACAAATAGGTTAAGTTAGTTTTGTTGTTGTCTGACACTTTGATCAAGTGTGCAGGAGAAGTCCAGACAGGTCGACGGGCTGACCAGATGTATGGCGAGAAGTCCAAGCGGGTCGACGGGCTGACCAGACGCTTGGCGAGAAGTCCAGCTAGGTCGACGGGCTGACCGGATAGTTGGCGAGAAGTCCAAGCGGGTCGACGGGCTGACCGGACGCTTGGCAAGAAGTCCAGACGGGTCGACGGGCTGACCGGACGTCTGGTAAGTCATCGGAAGGGAGTGACTGCGAGGACGCGTTCCCGGGAAGGGAACATTAGGCGTCGATCCGGCTTAGATCCATTTCGGATATCTAAGTCGAGATCGTGACTAGATTCCGGTCTCGGAAAGACGGAATCTAAGTCATACTCTTGATGCTAATTTTTATTACTTAGCGTATCTGTAAAAATGTGCTAACAAACTGTGCTGCAAGGTTTATTTGTCTCGGACTAACACTGTTTTGCAGGTAGGGAACAGTGAGGGTCCGGGCGCCCGGAAGTCCGGGCGCTCGGAAGGGATCCAGGCGCCCGGAGGCAAATTTTATCCCCAGGACGACATTGACACTTGGAGCATGCTGGTTGGGAGTGTTACGTCACACTCCAGGCGCCCGGAAGGGATCCAGGCGCCCGGAGCAGCATATAAAAGAAGCCCCAGGCAGGAGCTTCAACATATCAGTCTTCTGAGAACTCTGAGTCCAATCACTCTGCTGCTCTGCGCTCCAACAACGTTCACAAAGCTCCGACGACTCACTCCGGCTCTCTTTTTAATTCATTGTTTGTCGGTTAGCTTTGTTTTCTTTCTTTTCATTAGCAATATTTGTACGTAAATTGTAATTATCCGAATTGCTAGTGAATTGCCCAACGAAAGTACTCAAGGAGTACGGGCCTTCGAGTAGGAGTCGTCACAGGCTCCGAACGAAGTAAAAATCAACAGTGTTCATCTCTTTACTTCTTTACTTTTCCGCTGCGTCTTAACTCGAGATTTTCGAATCGATATTCACCCCCCCCCCTCTATCGAATCTAACGGTCCTACACAATGTATCGCGGAACTAGCTTACCTCGGGGCCAAATCTCTTCACTCCTTTCGTGGGTGAAACTCGCAGAAATGCATGGTCGCCAATAGAGAACGCTAGAGGTCTGCGTCTCCGATCAGCATAACACTTTTGGCGATCCTGTGCCTCTAACATTCTCCGTCTGATAATGCGGACCAACTCTTCGTTCTGCTGAGCTCTATGAGGTCCCAACAACTGGGCCTCGTCGTGTCCTAGATAGACTCACCACAAAGTCTATGGTAATATGTTCCCATTTCCACTCAGGAATAGAAATCCGCTAAAATAATCCGGCAGGTATCTGGTGCTCAGCCCTCACCTGCTGACAGACAAGACATCTAGCTAAAAATTCCGCGATGTCTTTCTTCATACTGTTCCATCATTAGGAACGCCTCAATCATGGTACATACGGGTACTACCTGGGTGGATAGCAAATCATGAGCGATGAGCCTCCGGAAGTAACTTCTATAAGACCGGATGAGACTGAAATACGCAAAAATCTGTCTCGAAAGTGTATAACACCCTTCTCGTCTCGTGTGAACTCGGTCTGCTGCCCAGAAGCTATCTAGCTGCAAATAAACTGCAAATACTGATCAGCAGCCTAGGGCTCTCGGATCCTCGTCCTGATCGACAACTAAGCAGCCATGGTAACAAGAATACCCTGCTCTGTCTGTAGCCACAACTCGGTGGCAAGCCAAAGTCACTCTAGACTTCCGGCTAAGTGCGTCGACAACCACATTAGCTTTTCCTGGGTGATAGCTAATGGTACAATCAAAATCTTTTAGGAACACCATCCATCTTCCCTGTCGGAGATTAGATTCCTTTCTAAGTGAACAAATATTTGAGACTCTTATGGTCCGTAAGAATCTCAAATGTAACACTGTATAGATAAGGCTGCCAAATCTTCAAGGCACAAAAATAATGACGGCCAGCCACAAGTCATATACTGGTAGTTCTACTCATGCTCTACAACTGTCGAAAAACATAAAAGACTACCGTGTCGTGCTGCACCAAAATAGCGCCCAAACCCTGTACAGACGCGTCGGTGTAGAGGACAAATCCATCCTCTTCATAAGGTAAAACCAAAAATCAAAGCCGACACTAGTCTCCGCTTCAGCTCCTAGAAGCTGGTCTTGCAATCCTCAGTCCAAGTAAACTTCACGCCTTTCATGGTCACGCGTGAAAGTAGCATAGCTATGCGGAAGAAACCCTCGACGAAAGGTCTGTAATATCCTGCGAGTCACAAAAGACTGCGGATCTCCTACACTGATTTCGGCTGCTCCTAACGGTAACAACCTCTATCTCCTGTGGAACCACGGTACAGTCCTACTGGTGACCGTGTGTCCCAAACATCATCACATAAGACAATCCAAATCAGTACTACTGATAATCACATATAGATATTCTCGTCGAATCATCTCTAGATCTATGCAAAGGTGGTGCACGTGACTCACCTCGGATCCGAAATAGATCACCACATCGTCAACAAAGACAATGGAAACCAATCTAAACATCCTAGGAATACCCATATCATCGAGTCCCTGATAACATCTAGGGCACCGCAAGCACGAATGGTAAAACCAAGACACATAATGTCCGTATCACAGACATTCCTAACCATAAGATCCACAACAATAAACAGATCTAATCACCAACGATATATAATCACCAAAGAATAGCTCCTCCAGTATGAGAGCAATGCTCTATCACACGAAATACCATATATGTGGGAGCAACGCTCTACCACAAGAAATCCTCCATATGTGGGTGCAACGCTCCACCACAAATAATCCATAACATGTGGGAGCTACGCTCTACCACAACAATACATAAGTGCCCAAAGCACCTAACTATCTAGCTAGAGACTGCACAAGATCTCTCTACCACAGATCACTGTGGGTAGCCTAGGGTATAACCACCTAGTAAGCAAATCAAATCCATAGTCAACTCTATCATCATCCTAGTGGGTCGGTCACCCACTAATAGGAGAATTAGTTGACAGAGTAATACCACAAATGTCATAATGTAGACATTTAATATTCTACATTTAACATAGGTAGAATCATCATGATGCTACCAACCATACACCCGGCACACGTGCACACACAACATATGTATGATCGACATAATCCTCCATTTTGTATACACCAAACATACTCATAACAAAGGTATAAATCATCGTGATATCTCCAACAATACATACCGTACACGTGTGCTTAAATCAACGTAGGTATAATCGACAATATACCTCCAATAATACTCACCCCATATATACATACACCTTGAGTATGATCAACATAATACTTCCAGCAGATCAAGATAGACACGAGTGCACTCACTAATCATATATAATCAACAAAATACCTCAAATACTACACCAAACACAAGTGCACATATCACGTCACAGATTTAAATCGATAAGATACATCCAGTATGTAAATCAAACACGTACAGCTAACTACATGGCTATAATCCACAAGAAACCTACAATAACCATATCTAAATGTGAATACTCACACTATCAGCAAATGAACTATCCATCATAGAACTCCTTCAACTCATAACAATCATATGTACACTCCATAGTTATGCATAATCGCACATTTAATCCAATCCACCACACAAACCCTATGCCATCTTCTAAGTTATCCAATTAGGTACATGCAGTCTAAAATTAAAGTACCCATGGAATAGGATACATCGATCCTCTATACCTGGTCGAGCCGACAACGATATACTATTATTTCAGTCATTTCCACGTCAGTACAAGTCATGTACTTAAATGTGCTATAGATACATAACTAAGCACAAGTAACCCACAAATGATCCTCCACAATCATAAAGGTATATCGATCCATGACAACTCAAATCGACAAACGTAAATCAGTCTTCTACTGACCGATCTAACATGAGTAAATAAATATTTACTGATGTAATTTACTAAAATAAAATGGTACACCACTGGCTAGGTCAACATAAAGATATAGATACTATCCATTACCCAACTAATAATAGCAGAGACTAGTATGTGCCTCAATCTGCTAACCAACTGGTAATAACATAAGCTAAAAAAAAAACTACTGGTGTATGATATGATAAATCACCAGAACTATAACCCTTAATCTCTATTAAGGTCAATCAAGATCAGTGGCTAACCTAATACATAAAATATATGCTATATCAACTAGACAGGTACCAGTAAAGAGTGCTAATACAGGTCATAAACAGTAATAGTCAACAGTGCATATACTAACAAAAATGTAGGATAACAGTATACCACATACCTCCTATAGCTTGGAGATGTCCTGTCGCTGCCAGGTCCCAAAATCCAAAAAGTCACATCGAGAAGACCAAAACACGAAATCCGAAACACCGGAAAAATAAGACACGTAAGTCGATCTCTGATACCACATAAATTGGTATCAGATAAATCTCGAAAATCCAGAACACATAGCAAGTATCGTATACCTGCTCTGATACCACTAAATTGTCACGCCCCAGAGGAGTCTCTGTCCGAAGAAATTTCGGCAGCATCTCCCCTGTACGGCGGACAATCTGAAACTTTTCTACAAGCACTATATACCTCAGCCACATGCGGCTGGAATAATAACAATAAAAGAAAACAAACACCACTCAGTTGTACCAAAACCAAAACACAAAACTGCTAGCCGGCTAGGCTTACACAACCAATAACAAATACAAATCACCACATAACAACATCAACCCTCCAAAAATAAAACCAGAGTACAGAGCTAAACAAACTGATACATAAAACAAACAAAACATACGTGAAACCGATAAGTCTTCTGATGTGACGTGGGGACCAGCAGACAGGATACTCCAAGCGACACCAAAACCAACCTGGTACCTGAAAAAAAATAGTATCAACGGGGGTGAGTTCAACAACTCAGCGAATACCAATGGACATGAGTAGTAAGATATATCTAACAGCAACAAACATGGAATACAACTTCCTAATCATATATAGGGAATATGCAAAACTGAAAGGTAACTGAGGAAGCTGTACTCACCAGGAACTCCTATCCAGACAAAAGGGTCGTCAAACCGAAAGTGTCAATAATCCTGTATGCAGGTCAAAAGTATGCATCCAACCAAAATGCAGCAACCAAATGCAGCAAACACAATCATAAGAATATAAATGCATCAATGCATATGATGCTAATGATGCGTCCTGGTCACCCCTGACGCCAGTCAGTCATCTCACACACAAATGGTGAGACCGAGTGGGTAGGGCTGTGACAACCGTGCACTCTGTCGTCACTACTCCTGATGAGTGATCGAGTGGACGAGATGCTGTCGGAGTACTCCTGTCCTGACCCCAAATCATAAATGGGGGAGCTCAATGCTCTCATCTCCCGGTACACGATAACGGGGTGGTATCTCTGCCGGCTACCACGCTGAGTCACCTGACCAACGGAGCCAAACTACACTGCTACACTAAATGCCAGCGGAGCCAAACAGAGCGGAACTGACTGCCGGCTACCCACGTTGAGTCATACGACTAACGGAGCCAAACAGCAGAACCGCCACACACCTGCCTGATATACCACTAAACCATGAGTGGGAGTGTGTGCAGTACATGTAACTGGCGATGGGTTCAACCATAGTGGAGCCGACAATCGCACAGCATGCAATCATGATGCATGTCACTATACATAACAAAAACTGATCAACATAACCATATCCATATATACAAAATGAGTACGGTAAAAATCGATGGTCACATACCAAGATCTAGAGTACACAGGTCAGATAGAATATCAAAAACCTATGTCCTGAACATAATAAGTATGGAATGTCCCGATCAACATAAAGAAAAATCCATATATACATAATATGGGTACCACAGTATCAGTATGTCAAATCCACGGATCTAGGGTATACTGGTCCTCTATGGTATAACAACCTAGATCCTAAACATATCCCCCTTCCATAGCATATGTACCTACAATATGCACAGATCAAAACCACAAGATCTAGGTACACGAATCATATATGATATACCAATAGAAATACACAATCCAGTCATAGCATAAAACCTAAGTATCAGATAATCTCGATACACATGACTGAAACCAAAAGTCCAGAACCTAGTCCTAACCTCAGTAAAACATGGTATGTCACTTATTCTAGAAACTAAGATACTTATGGTAATACAGTACTCATGGCAATAAATCACATGATATAAGCACGGATACGTCACAGGCGATAAACCTAACATGCTATGGATATCAAACAGTGACATACCAAAGACAAACATGTTCATTGCTTGTAGTTATAAAATACTATGCATATCCAAAGACAATATCATAAAAGATAAGTCAAGAGGTACCCGCCTCAAATATCGCGCGTGCCAAAAGAAATCCCACGTGAGGTAACTCGTCGCAAATCAGGATCCTGTAATACATAATATCCAAATTTAGCTAATTATATATAAATAAATTAGCTAAATTAAATCCTCGAGAAGCTAATATAAATCCAGATCCAATTATAGACCCTAATTGAATCATTTAACTCCTCAATCGTTTCTAATCCATTCGAATCAGGACTTGCAATAAATATGGTTAATCATAACATCTTACCCGATTTAGTCCTAATTCAACACATATATCAACTAATCAAATAATCCAAATTCATTATGATCTACCTCCAAAACCAATTACCTACTCCTTACCTCCATTCACAACTAAGTGACAGATGGTGGAATACGACCCGAGGCGTCACCGTCGAAGCTAGATCATTGGAACTGGGAATCACCCGAAATCAGTGCTGTCCGAAGCTAAAATGATCAAACAAGCATGAAATATGATACGAACCGTACACACCCAAATCTGTCGTATCTACAATGGTGCCAATCATTTTCCCTCAGCCGCTGATCACTGATCCCTTATCAAAATACCCAAAAATAACCACTTGCCATGTCACTACAGCCTTGGTTTGGATCCGGCAACAAGAGGAAACCCGGGGCACAACAACAATCTTGGCTGCTTGTTGCGAGAAGTGGCTCTACACTGTGGCTCACGGCTAATCGGGAAAAAGAGGTAGTCTCCAGCGATGGTCAGCAGAGGGACGGTCGTCTGCCGTCGCTAGGGCAGAGGAAAGGAGAGTCGGCTTGATCGGCATTGCTCGGGTCTTGGCCGGCGGTGTGCAACAGTGAAGAGGCTAGGGCAACACCAATACTCTAGCGTCAACCCCCATCAATCCGAGGGTGGCTTCCCGCAGTAGATGGCGATGGATTTGCGCTGGCGACGAAGATGAATCGGGTGGCACGGCGCTGCTCCGAGCGGGAAGCCGGAGACCAAGAATTAGAGCACACTGTGTTGGTGTCGGCGCGCAGAGGAGAAGAGAACGACGGCGTCGGCGCTAGGGCAGAGGCTAGGAGGAAGAGACAAAGGAGAGAAACCGCCGGGTGAGAAGAGATGGAAGAGCGCGAGTAGATTAGGGCACGACCACGGGAGGAAAGAAACGACGATGGGAAGAGAGGAAAAGGAGAAAAAGAAAGAAAATAAAAGAAAAAAATAAAAATAAAAATTCAACTTTTCCTCATTAAAATGGGATAGCCTAAACAGGCTTTCCCGGACCCTATTTTTATCCCCGTTAACTCGTCCGTACGAGCTTCAAAAATTCCCGGAAAATTTCCTAAAATTCCAAAAAAATTCCCTTATTAATATCCGCCTATTTTCGGTATTTTACAGCTTTGGTGATGTCGCGGGCCTAGAGCTAATCTACTCAAATCCAACTAGTATTGTACAGGCATTGACCTACGGATCTAGCAGGGGTCCTTCCTGTTCCTGTACCTTGGAATTTCGCTAGCCACCAAGAAACTTCATATCAGCAATTACGACTCCCTTATTGATGCAGTCATGTGAAAGAAGACATCTAGGCTAAAACGCAAGCTATCATACACAGACAAATTGCAAAGGGTCAAATGTTTTTGGCTGTCAATCCTTCTCATCTGAAGTGGCATCATTGACAAATTATACGGCATATGAAGATCCTTTATATAGTCAACGAAACATCTTCCAATTTCCTAGGCTACTATTTTCCTATTGAAAGAGGAGGGAGGCTACCGGGCGTGGGATTTATATGCATGGAATTCAACTTTGCTGTGTAGAGCCTTATGGGACATATAGCACAAAAAGGACTCCGTAAGGGTACGTTGGACACATCATTAGTATCTCTAACACTCGTACATATGGCAGTGGCAAGCCAAAGCCTTAACCTCACCATTGATCAAGAGACTGCGACAATTACAGCACTAGATTGTGCAGCAAACGGGTGGATAGATGTAACGACCCAACTTCTAGGTACTAAGCTGTGAGCCGGAATGCTACATTAACTACTGAAGCTACTGTGCTGTACTGTGCGGAAACTGGGTAAAACAAAATTTCACTAACTGACCCTATTAAACTGACAACTGGTACACCCATGCTGTTATAAGGAATGGTTCAAGACCCTTTCCGTTGAGGTATATGTGCTGAGGAGGATACTTGACCTCCCATCTGAGCTAGAACTCAAAACTAACTTCCCAACTAGCAGCTGTTCGATCCACGGATCGATCAAACTGGCCCTGCTTTTCCGTGCCCTGCTGGATCGGTCTGCGGACCGATCCAGTAGAGGCTGGATCGGTCTGCGGACCGATCCAGCAGAGGCTGGATCGGTCGGCAAGACCGATCCAGCAGAGGCTGGATCGGTCGGCAAGACCGATCCAGGTGATGTCTGGATCCTGACCGATCCAGGGAGATACAGTAGGCTACTGTATCCATCTGGATCGGTCGGCTGACCGATCCAGGAAAAGGAAAGGCACTGGATCGGTCTGCTGACCGATCCAGGTTCTGATAGTCTGAAACGAAATTAGAATTTCTGATTTCCAGCACTGATTCGTGCCAAAAATCACATACACAAGCTCTAGATACATGAAAAATACTCTAGCATGTAAATACTAACGTTCTAAACATGATAAACTAAACAAGACATAGTTTACTAAGCTATAATACCTTGTAACAAGACTAAGTCATAAAACTAGACATGTTAAGTACTAAAACTGAAATAAAAGCGTATAGATCCCAAGGATCTTTATTCTAGACCCCTTGCACACACACATCATCGTAGCATTGCCCTCCAGCCTCCGCTAGTCCACTTTTCTTTTACCGGTATCTGCAGTATAAGAAAAGTAGCATCTGTAAGCTAAGAAGCTTAGTAAGAAACCATCTACCTCACAAAAACATGCAACGATGCTATTATATTTTTAAAACATGCGGTTTGAAAACTGAACTGAGCATGGCAACATGGCATGGCATACAAACATGTACTGAACTGATCATGGCATACAAACAAGCTGAGCATAGCATACTGTATCTGAAACTAAGCAAGAATACTGAACTGGTCATACATATACATCTAACTGGTCATGAACTCAAATCATGAAACTTAACTGAGGTAATTAACTGTAACTGAAACTAAGTTAGTGTTTCCATCACTGATTACATATTTGGAAAACTATATATAATAATAGATGAAAATACTAAACATGCTGCTGGGCCCTGACAACTGTACCTACTGTGCGCGCATCCCTACGAGACTCGGGATTGCAAGTTCCGAATCCAGCAGGGTTACTAGGTTATCTGAACCTAGGGACGGCTGTGGGAGTCCAGCCCATGGATATCTGATCCAAGTACAGTGCCAACTGAATAAAAGTAAAATACTGAATACTGTTTTATTTTACTTTACTGTGCTAGGTTATCTGAACCTAGAGCTAGGTTATCTGAATCTAGAGCCTACTGTGGGAGCCCACCCAATGGATATCTGATCCATTTAGCTGTAATAACTAATAATAAGCTGAATAAAATGTTTCTAATACATTTTACATGCTGTTAGGATGCCTACTGGTGCATCCTTCTGAACTGGGCATTCTACCGGATGCTTGGTGTGCACTAAAAGCACACCCTAAGACTGAAAACTGTAGAACTACTGAACTAATGCCAAAACTAACAAGCGAGAGCAATTATACTGCAGGTGAGGGGTTTCTTACCTCAATCGCAAGGTTTTTCTTACAATTTTATCCGCTAGGTTTTCCGGAAAAACTGCTCCGTTCGACGAACCGCTTACGTCCTCGCGTTCGTCTCGCGAAGAAGTGCGCCCTTGTGTCGAAATCGTCGCCGGGAAGTGTCCTTGGGGCCCTAGAGAAAGAACCCTAGGTCTTCCTTGGTGTGGCGCCGAAAGAAGGAGGAAGAAAAAGGAGAGGTGGCGTGAGAGGGTTTCGGTGGGGAAGGATGTGCCGAACCAAAATAAAATAAACCAAACCCTCTTTAAGTTTCCTATTTATATTAAGTGGATTATTGAACCAAACTCTAATATAAATATAATTGGTTCCTCTTTCTTTCAGCACGGCCCTGCTGGGTTCACCGGTTACTAAGGCTAACTAAACGAGAGGTCCCGGGTTCGATTCCCGCTTAAGCCTTTTTATTCTTCTAATTATTTTTGCTACTTCCGCTACTCGGAAAATTCCGGAGAAATATCTAAAAATTCCAGAAAAATCATAGAATAATTCTAATGCAAGTTTGAGAATCTTCGGGCGTTACAATCCCCCATACCTTATAAAAAGTTCATCCTCGAACTTAAAACAATTCTGGGTACTTCTGTCTCATGCCGGCCTATGTCTCCCAAGTCGCCTCTGCTGCTGTGTGATTTTGCCAGCTGACTTTGACTAATGGTACTTCCTTGTTCCGTAATTTCTTTACTGCTCGGTCTATTATCTGAATAGGCCGACTGTCATAGCTGAGATCATCACGGACCTATACCAACTAGGGCTCAATCACCTGGGTGGCGTCTGGAATATGCTTCTTCAGGATGGAGACATGAAATACGTTGTGGACAGCCGACATCTCCCGAGGTAGCTCTAGCTTATATGCTACCTTGCCCACTCTCTTCGTGATAAGGTATGGTCCCACATATCTGGGAGCTAGCTTGCCCTTCTTCCCAAAATGCATGACTCCTTCATGGGAGGTACTGAGGAAAACATCCCCAATCGAAAACTCTAGGGGTCTCGTGTATCGGCATAGCTCTTGACGGCTCTGTTGTCTCTATCCTCTGGCGAATCATGTATGGCTGTGGTATCCGCTACTAGATGCATGCAAGCTCTAGTTCCTACATGCTCACCACTCTCATACCGCAGATGGGTGATCCGCACCTCGCCCATAGAGTGCCTCATAAGGTGTCATGCCGATAGTGGCTTGATCAATTGTTGTATGCAAATTCCGCTAGACTCGGATATTTGCACCAACTTCCTTGAAATCTAGAGCACAAGCCGGATCATATCTTGAGTACCGGTTTACTCGCTCGTCGACCATCATGGAGGATGGAAGGTCAAAATTTTAACCGGTGCCCATAGTCGTACACACTTCGTAAGTGTGATGTAAATCTCTTGTCTCATGCGATATAATGGTTCGTGGGACTCCATGCAGCGACAATCTCCTTGAGATACAACCGAGCTAGCTGCTCCATGGAATAGGATATTCTGATAGCTAAGAAGTGGGCTGATTTAGTCAACCTGTCGACTATTACCCAGATGGCATCAAAACCATTCGTGGTTCTGGGTAATCCCACTATGAAGTCCATAGAGATATCCTCCCACTTCCATTCTGGAATCTGGATCGGCTACAGAACTCCTCCTGGTCGCTGATGTTCTGCCTTAACCCTCTGACAGGTTAGACAGATGCTGACGTATCTGGCAATATCTCGCTTCATCCCAGGCCACCAAAATCGTTTCTTTAGATCCTGATACATTTTGGTGGAACCAGGATGCATCGCATAGGGAGTCCTGTGAGCCTCGTCTAGAATATGTTTTCGCAGTTCCTCCTGATCTGGAACACAAAGTCTGTCACCACAGTACACTACCCCACTGGCGGACACTCTAAACTCTCCACTTTCTGATTCTGCTAACCCTTGCTTGATTTTCTGGATTTCAGGATCCTGCTCCTGAGCTGTCTGGATATCATCAAGCAAGGTAGATGCTAAGGACATAGTGGAAAGTTGCCCGACTATAAGCTCGAGACTAAAAGCTGTAATCTCCTTCCTTAGGGGTGGTGACATAGCTGCTAAAGATAATAAGGTAGCACTGGACTTCCTGCTGAGTGCGTCTGCTACCTTATTAGCTTTCCCTGGATGGTAGAGGATATCTATGTCATAGTCCTTGACCAGCTCTAACCATCTGCGTTGTCTCATATTTCAGATCCTTCTGAGTAAAGAAATACTTCAGACTTTGATGATCTGTATACACTCTGCACTGAGCTCCGTACAAATAATGTCTCCAAATCTTGAGAGCGAACACCACTGCTGCAAGCTCAAGGTCGTGAGTAGGATAGTTCCTCTCATAATCCTTGAGTTGTCTGGAGGCATAGGCGATCACCTTGCCTTGCTGCATCAGTACTGCTCCTAATCCCAATTTAGAGGCGTCACTGTAGATGTCTGTGTTTTCTGGTATAGCTAAAATAGGAGCATTGGTCAATCTCCATTTTAGTTTGCTCAGTCCTCTGTCCACCGAAATTTCTTGTTCTTCCTGGTGAGTGTCGGTGGGGAGGCTATCTGGAGAAGTCCTCTCGAATTTCTGTGTAGCTCGCTAATCCCGAGCTTGATTTCCTTTGGCGTTCTGGGTCTCTTCGATTACTTCGCTTCTATCTTCTTGGGATCTACCATAACACCATCCTTGGAGATGATGTGACCTAGAAAGGCTACTGGTCTAGCCAAAATTCACATTTCGTGAATTTGGCGTATAGCTGGTTCTGCAAAACTGTCTTCAGATGCTCTGCATGGTCCTCCTGAGTGCCTGAATAGATAAGAATGTCATCGATGAATACGATGACAAACTTGTCTAAGTATTCTCTGAATACTCTGTTCATGAGGTCCATGAAAGTAGCTGGAGCATTTGTCACGCTGAAAGGCATGACTACGAACTCATAATGTCCGTATCTGGTCCTGAAAGCTGTTTTAGGTATATCACCTTTCTTGACTTTAACCTGGTGGTATCCTGATCTGAGGTCAATTTTAGAGAACACTGTGGCTCCATTTAGCTGGTCAAACAGGTCATCTATCCTGGGGAGAGGGTACCTGTTTTTAATTGTGACCTGGTTCAAGGCATGGTAGTCTATGCATAGGCGCATGCTTCCATCCAACTTCTTCACGAACAACACAGGTGCTCCCCATGGTGAGTGACTATGGCGTATGAAACCCTTGTCAAGAAGCTCCTGTAATTGCTCCTGAAGTTCCTTCAGTTCAGCTGGAGTCATGCGGTACAGTGCCTTAGAAATTGGATTTGTGCCGGGAATGAGCTCTATCTCAAATTCAATCTCCCTGTCTGGTGCTAAGCCTCTTCAGGGAAGACTACTGGGTAGTCACAAACGACTCGAACCTCTGATAGCTGTTGGTTCTTGTCCTGACTGGTGTTGACTACATTTGCTAAAAATCCTATGCATCCTGAATCCATCAACTTCTGTGCCTTCATAGCTGAGAGAAATTTTCTGGCTTTTCTCTTTGGTTCTCCGATGTACTCAAACTGTGCTTCTGCTTCAGGTTGGAACACGACTTTCCGTTTACGACACTCTATGGAAGCACCGTATTTGATCAGGAAATCCATTCCAAGGATGACGTCGTAGTCAGTCATTTTTAGCAGGATCAGATCACAAAAAAGTTCCCTGTCTGCTATAATGACTGGCACTGCCCTGAGCCAGTGCGTGGACGCCATAACTTCTCCCGAAGGTAGTGTCGTCAGAAACTGACCACTGAGTACCTCTGGAGCTATTGCTAACTTTGCGGCGAACGCCCTAGCTATATAAGAATGGGTTGCCCCAGTATCAAATAGAACAGTTGCTACTTGCTGAAAAATGCTAAGTTGACCTGTAACAACTGTCGAGGCATTGGCTACGTCCTCTCTGGTGAGTGAGTAGATCCTCGCATTCGCCATAACTGGAGGGGCTTCCAATCTGCCCTGACTGATCTGTGGACCATCTAAGGCAGCATACATCTGGTGTAGCTGCGCTGGCTAAGCTCCATACTGTATCGGCTGAGGCTGAGGAAGACTGTTCTTGTTCGGGCACTACTTAGCCATGTGCCCTTCCTGTCCACATTCAAAACAACCTCACGTACCCTTGCGGCAAACTCCTGGATGATGTTTCCCACAAGTAGCACACTTGGGATGTCTAGAATGTTTTCCAGCTGGCCCTCCTTTTGGGTCACTGCTTGCCTTGCGTTTCCCTTTCCAGTTGGAGCTATGTCCCTGTTGTTTCTGCTGAGTACTTGAGCCAGCTTGTCCCTTGGCCTCTGTCGAAACCTGCTTCTGCTGGGTGATGCTGTGCTGATAGTGTTCGGTGATCAGAGCACTACTCACTAGCTCCTCTGTGGTTTGTGGCCTATGAACGCCACCAGCCACAATCATTGCGATCTCTGGTCTGAGCATCTTCAGCATCAACCGTACTCGTTCCTTCTCTGTGCTGACTAGTTCTGGACACAGACGGGCCAACCTGTTGAATTTCTTCACGGCTTCCTGAACTGATAGGTTGCCCTGACGAAATTCTATAAACTCGTCATAGTGTCAGTTCGTGACTTGCATGTGGAAGAATTCCTCGAAGAATTCTTTCTCAAAGTTGGCCTATGTCATCTGGTTTACTGGCCACTTCGCTTTAATCCGCTCCCACCACATGCGTGCATCTCCTGTTAAATAGAAGGAGGCACACTTCACCTTTTCGTGCTCTGGCCAGTCTAGAAGTTTCATCGTGCTTTCCAGTGTTTTAAACCATGCCTGAGCATCCCATGGTTCGCTGGTGCCTGAGAAGTTCTCGGGCTTAATTCTCTGCCACTGGATAAGGTAAGCTTCTCTCTTAGCCCCTGCTACTGGGGCTACTGGGACTGGTACTGCAGGCTGAGCTGGTACAACCTCTGGGTTCGATACTGGAGTGACTGGGGGAGTAGTCTGTTGGTTAGCCTTTAAGGAGGCTATCTCTTGCTGCCAGGACTGCATGGTGAGCCACTAGTCTTGTGAGGTCTGGGGGAAGCACTGAACTGCTTGCCTCATGCTGGGGCTCAGCCGCTGATGCTTTCTTAGCTGGACGTCCTCGTACCATTTTCTAAATAGCAGAGAACACATATATATAACTAGGCTATCATGTTATAGTTAACTACTGGTAACATGTTAAATACTATCACTGTAAACATGAATTAATTAACTACCAACATGAGAGCAAACATGAAAGCACATATAACTGATATGAAAGCTGAAAACAAAACTGAGTGAGAGATGTTCTTACTTGGAAGCTGTAGGCACAATGCTGATGTGTGTGTAGGAAGTAAGGAACTTGCTCTGATACCACTCTGTAACGACCCAACTCCTAGGTACTAAGCTGTGAGCCGGAACGCTACATTAACTACTGAAGCTACTGTGCTGTACTGTGCGGAAACTGGGTAAAACAAAATTTCACTAACTGACTCTATTAAACTGACAACTGGTACACCCATGCTGTTATAAGGAAGGGTTCAAGACCCTTTCCGGTTGAGGTATATGTGCTGAGGAGGATACTTGACCTCCCATCTGAGCTAGAACTCAAAACTAACTTCCCAGCTAGCTGTTGTTCGATCCACGGATCGATCAAACTTACCGCGATTCCGTGCCCTGCTGGATCGGTCTGCGGACTGATCCAGGTGTGTCTGGATCGGTCTGCAGACCGATCCAGGCACCTGGAGACGCTGGGATGCCTTCTGTTCGATACTGGATCGGTCGGCTGACCGATCCAGGGAGATACAGTAGGCTACTGTATCCATCTGGATCGGTCGACTGACCGATCCAGGAAAAGGAATGGCACTGGATCGGTCTGCTGACCGATCCAGGTTCTGATAGTCTGAAACGAAATTAGAATTTCTGATTTCCAGCACTGATTCGTGCCAAAAATCACATACACAAGCTCTAGATACATGAAAAACACTCTAGCATGTAAATACTAACGTTCTAAACATGATAAACTAAACAAGACATAGTTTACTAAGCTATAATACCTTGTAACAAGACTAAGTCATAAAACTAGACATGTTAAGTACTAAAACTGAAATAAAAGCGTATAGATCCCAAGGATCTTTATTCCAGACCCCTTGCACACACACATCATCGTAGCATCGCCCTCCAGCCTCCGCTAGTCCACTTTTCTTTTACCGGTATCTGCAGTATAAGAAAAGTAGTATCTGTAAGCTAAGAAGCTTAGTAAGAAACCATCTACCTCACAAAAACATGCAACGATGCGATTATGTTTTTAAAACATGCGGTTTGAAAACTGAACTGAGCATGGCAACTTGGCATGGCATACAAACATGTACTGAACTGATCATGGCATACAAACAAGCTGAGCATAGCATACTGTATCTGAAACTATGCAAGAATACTGAACTGGTCATGCATATACATCTAACTGGTCATGAACTCAAATCATGAAACTTAACTGAGGTAATTAATGTTGGGATCCTTCGTACAGAGGCTAGAGAGGGGGGTGTGAATAGCCGACCCCAAATTCGCTTTCTTTCTACAAATCGAGATAGCAGCGGAAATAAAACAGTAGAAAGGAAACAGTGAGAAGATCAAACCTCAAACTCGATGGATGTAACGAGGTTCGGAGATGAACTCCTACTCCTCGGCGTGTCCGTAAGGTGGACGAAACCTACCAATCCGTCGGTGGATGAGTCCCCGGAGAACCGGCTAATACAATATACTCCTTCTGGGTGGAGAAACCTCGCCACAATGTTTCTTCCACAAGCAAGATAGGAGTACAACAAATACAAGAAAGCAAAAAACGAAATGAAACACTTGCTTGCCTTTCTTGTTGACTGGAGTGATGAAGCAGCAGCTTCACACCAGTAGCAGCTGACGAGAATCCAGTCGAGAAGCTCACGTGAAGCTTCAGTTGCGAGGAGCTCAGCAAAGCTCTGATAGCAGGTAAGAGCAGAAGCTCTAGAGCACAAGAACAGAAGTTCTAAGGAGTAAACAACCCCAGCAACGAAGCCCTGTAGCTTCTTTTATACCTGCGAAGAAAAACATGAAGGAATATAGCCGTTGTGTCGGTGGACCGATCAGGAGTGTGCCTGATCGGTCCACAGATCGATCAGCGCTTTCTCCCGAACTCCGCTAGCTACTGATCGTGCTCTGATCGGTCGTGGGGACCAATCAGGGTATGGCCTGATCGGTCTGCTGACCGATCAGGGCTTATTGAGTGCGGTTCCTCGCACTCCTCAAGATCGTCACCTGATCGGTCGGCAGACCGATCAAGATATCGCTTGATCGGTCTTGCAAACCGATCAAGCTCCATGCTGATCGGTACCTAGACCGATCAGTAAGCTCACAGAATTGATGCGTGCCTTCTGTTTGTTATCTGATCGGTCAACAGACCGATCAGTAAGCTCACAGAATCGATGCGTGCCTTCTGTTTGTTATCTGATCGGTCAGGAGACCGATCAAATACACAAGCGTATCACTGGATCGGTCTGGTGACCGATCCAGAGCTTGGTTTTTGCCCAAACCAAGTCCCAAGTCTCCCAAACCAACATCCGGTCAACCTTGACCTGTTGGTACATCATGCTTAGCATCCGGTCACTCCTTTGACCTGCTAAGACTCCCTACCAAGTGTCCGGTCAATCCCTTTGACCCACTTGGACTTTCCTCTTTGTGTCAAGTATCCGGTCACTCCCTTGACCTACTTGACCTTCTCAACACCAGATGTCCTGATCACCCTTGATCCATCTGGATTTTCCCTTGCCCGGCTTCACTCACCAGGAATTTCACCTAGCTTCACTCACTAGGGTTTTCACCTGGCTTCACTCACCAGGATTTCCAATCTGCCTGGCTTCACTCACCAGGACTTCCAAACTGCTTGGCTTCACTCACCAGGACTTTCCCGAATGCCTGGCTTCACTCACCAGGACTTCCACTTTCACCTAGCTTCACTCACTAGGTCTTTCCCCTGCCTGGCTTCACTCACCAGGACTTTCTCCAGCTGCCTGGCTTCACTTACCAGGACTTTCCCTCGCTCCAAACTCCCTGTTTGGACTTTCCCCGTGCCAAGTCTCCATACTTGGACTTTCCGCGTGTCAAGCTACCTGCTTGGACTTTTCCCCGTGCCAAGTCTCCGTACTTGGACTTTTCCAGTGCCAAGTCTCCATACTTGGACTTTTCGCGTGCCAAGCTCCCTGCTTGGACTTTTCCCGAATCAGGTCAACCAGGTCAACCTTGACCTAAGGTTGCACCTACAATCTCCCAAACACCTATTCTTGTCAAACATCAAGAATACAACTCTCTTCTCGTCAAACATCGTCAAACATCAAAACACAACTCGAGTCAGGTCAACTCGAGTCAGGTCAACCAGGTCAACCTTGACCTAAGGTTGCACCAACAATCTCCCCCTTTTTGATGTTTGACAAAATCCAAAATCAAGTTAGGTTAACCCGATAACCTAACTTAGGTTTTCCAATGTTCTTCCTTGAACATTCTTCCAAAACCTACACTCTCCCCCTTGGGACATCTCTCCCCCTTTTTGACACACATCAAAAAGAGGGAATCAAGGTCAAGAGTTTCTTCCCAATGAAAGTCTCATACCTTTCATTGAAACCCTTAATTTCCCCCTTGATACTAAACTCAACACTCAACTTAGTGACAATTCCATATCACTAATCCTCAAAAGTCTTAAAACTCCCCCTAAAAGTCAACTCCCCCTTGACAATTAGTTAAGACTCCCCCTAAAGGTCAGCTCCCCCTTGACCATTGCACCAACAATGTCTTGGAGAGTTTCAAACCTTTAGAGACCCGAAACTCAACTCCCACAGCTGAAATTTCAGACCACAGTCGAAATTCAGCAAATTCAGCACTCCTGATCGGCCACCGGACCGATCAGGACCCCTCTGGATCGGTCCCCAGACCGATCCAGCCTTGGACAGACTCGAGTTCTGATTTCCTTCTCCCGAAATTCAGAAACTCACAACAAATTCTAGAAAATTCAAAAATTATGAAATTTTGAGGATACATTCCTCATACCATATACTGTCAAGGAAAAATAGTTTTCTATGAAAATAACTTCCATTTTTCAATCTTGATACAAAGTTCAAAAGACTTTGAAATAGTTCAAAGTTAAGTAAACTTTGTATCACAATGTTCAATGATGAATGCTATCACTAGAATGGCTTCATCAAGGTTTCTCAAATCAATTTTGAAATGATTTTTAACCCTTTAATTTAGGACCACAATCTTAGGGCTAAATGTACATGACTTGTACATAGGCTTTCCCTATGATCCTCAATTTCTTGAATTAGGCTCATTTAGGTACAAGAACTATGCACCTTGATCCTAACTCATGATCCTAATATCTCACACACATCTAAAGTGTATCAAACACATCCAAGTCAATTTTGATGTGAGATATGGGTTTAGGTCATCTTAGGCTAAGTTCTCATGCATTTTCTAAACACCAATTTGATCTCAATATCAAATTGTGTTTCTATCCTTAAATCAATTTAAATTGATCATTAATGCAAGAGATGATGACATGACATGAAATAATATCATAAATAGAAGCATGTGCCAATGTCATGATGTCATGGCATAAAGTTTGGAACTTAAATAAACATGACATAAAACTAACCTAAGCATTATCATGACATTTCAAAAGATAAACTTAAATATGATGTCATGACATGTGAGGGCAAACAATCATGGCAAGATTTAGCATGAATAAGACATACCTAGATTACCTATCTAAATATCTTTAGCCTTAGCTAATACTTAAGCTTTAACCCTTGATTGCCCTAATATGCCAAAATCCTAATTTTGACACTTCTTGAACTCTAGATTCATTCATGCCACTTAAAGATCAAATTTATCCTCAAATCTTGGCATGTTTCATTTTTCCTCAAGAGTTCTCTAGATTTTCCCAAATTATGCCAATTGAAATTAACATCATCATTTTCCATGATGGCACATTTTACTCTTCCAAGGAGTAAATATTCCATTTCATTTTCAAAGATTCCCAAAAACCTTGAAAATGCTCCTTGAGTGTCAATTTCCTCAAAGTTGGGTTAACTACCCTTCTAATCGGAGTTGACACTCTCTAACCCATCTATGGGATAGAGAAGATGCTCCTAGGAACCCAATACCTATTTGAGCTCATTGGGTTCACTAAATATTCACTAGGGATAACTTCCCTAGCAACCCTCCTAATGACCCTCTTAGGCTTTAAAGCCTTGGTCATTTGGGACTCATCAAGATCAACTCTAGGGGTGACTCCCCTTGTGACCTTGGTGATGGTCTTCCTAGCCCTAGATTTTGTTCCATAATCGAATGGAACATTATGATAAATGGGCTTGACCACTTGGGACTTAGGTTTGTGACCCAAACCTTTCTTGTCCTTGGACATTGGTTTTTGACCCTTAAACCCTAGAGATGACTTCTCCAAATCTTAAGAGCCTTTTCCAAAGTATCAAGTCTTGACCTCAAGACTTGATTATCCTTCTCTAATACCTCAAGTTTTAATTTGTCATTGTTCTTTGAGGCATTCCTAGGCATGTGTCTAGTTGATTTGGGATTCCTACCTAGGTTTTCCTTAGCCTTAGATGAGTTAATTCTAGGGTTGGCTTTCCTAGTGTTATCCTTATCTAGGCTCACATGTTTGGCACCTAAGCACATATATTGATTCCTAAGATTATCATGCTTATCATTCTTGACAATTGCAATAAAACTACTAGCATGAGTCTTATTATTATTGCAAGAATGTGCCTTAAATGTTACCTTAGGGTTTGCCTTAGCTCCCCCTATCGACGTGCTCGGTCTCTTGTCCTTGTGAGATTGCCTCCCCCTCGGACATTGACTCCGATAATGTCCCCTTCGCTTGCATTGAAAGCACACCACGTGCTCTTTGCCTTTGCATATCGGGACTCCGGCTTTCTTGACCTTTGGCGCCGGTGGAGACTTCCTAACCCTCTTTGGACACTTACTCTTGTAGTGCCCAAATTCCCTACACTCAAAGCACATTATGTGTAATTTGCTAGAAATTAAAATGCTTGAGTTACCTAGGTTTGAGGATGGATGAACGCTCTCTCCTTCATCCCTTCCGGAGGTAGAAGCTTCTTCTTCTTGCTCCGAGCTTGAAGAAGAACTCTCCTCTTCTTCTTTAGATGTTGAGTGACCCTCAACTTCTAAATCCATTCCTCCATGATGTGAACTCCTTGGCTCACTTGACTCCTCTTCATGACTTGAAGTGGAGTTCTCCTCATGGAACTTTGCCAAGTTATTCCACAACTCCTTGGCATCGTTATATCCACCTATCCTACACAAAACATCATTAGGTAAAGAGAATTCAATGATTTTCGTTACCTCATCATTGATGGTTGATTGGTGGATTTGCTCCTTGGTCCACTCCTTCTTCTCTAGGGTTTCTCCTTTCTTGTCCATCGGAGGCTTGAAACCTAATTGAACACAACTCCAATTTTCAAGATTAGACATAAGAAAATACCTCATTCTTACCTTCCAATACGCGAAGTCGCAGCACTCGTAGAAGGGTGGAAACGTAATGTCTTCTCCGATCCATTCTCTAGCTTGTGCTCCCACGGGTGTTAATCCGACGAAGAGCGCGCCTTGCTCTGATACCACTTGTTGGGATCCTTCGTACGGAGGCTAGAGAGGGGGGTGTGAATAGCCGACCCCAAATTCGCTTTCTTTCTACAAATCGAGTTAGCAGCGGAAATAAAACAGTAGAAAGGAAACGGTGAGAAGATCAAACCTCAAACTCGATGGATGTAACGAGGTTCGGAGATGAACTCCTACTCCTCGGCGTGTCCGTAAGGTGGACGAAGCCTACCAATCCGTCGGTGGATGAGTCCCCGGAGAACCGGCTAATACAATATACTCCTTCTGGGTGGAGAAACCTCGCCACAATGTTTCTTGCACAAGCAAGATAGGAGTACAACAGATACAAGAAAGCAAAAGACAATATGAAACACTTGCTTGCCTTTCTTGTTGACTGGAGTGATGAAGCAGCAGCTTCACACCAGCAGCAGCTGACGAGAATCCAGTCGAGAAGCTCACGCGAAGCTTCAGCTGCGAGGAGCTCGGCAAAGCTCGATAGCGGTGGGCGAGCTCTAGAGCACAAGAACGAAGTTCTAAGGAGTAAACCCGGCAGCGAAGCCACAGGCTTCTTTTATACCGTGAAGAAAACACGAAGGAATATAGCGTTGCGTCGCAGCTAGTGCTGATCGGTCCAGACCGATCGAGTGTCCTGATCGGTCCACGGATCGATCGGCGCTTTCTCCGAACTCCGCTAGCTGCGATCGTGCTCGATCGGTCGTGGGGACCAATCAGGGTATGGCCTGATCGGTCCGGTGATCGATCAGGGCTTATTGAGTGCGGTTCCTCGCACTCCTCAAGATCGTCACGATCGGTCGGCGGACCGATCGAGGATATCACTGATCGGTCTTGCGGGCCGATCGGGCTCCATCTTGTCGGTCCCCGGACCGTCGGCTGAATCGTCGTGCCTTACATTTGTTATCGATCGGTCGTGAGCCGATCAAATACTAAGCGTATCCTGGATCGATCGGTGGCCGATCGAGCTTGGTTTTGCCCAAACCAAGTCCCAAGTCTCCCAAACCAACATCCGGTCAACCTTGACTGTTGGTACATGCTTAGCATCCGGTCACTCCTTTGACCTGCTAAGACTCTCACCAAGTGTCGGTCAATCCCTTTGACCCACTTGGACTTTCCTCTTTATGTCAAGTATCGGTCACTCCCTTGACCTACATGACCTTCTCAACACCAGATGTCCGATCACCTTGATCCATCTGGATTTTCCCTGCGGCTTCACTCACCGAGAATTTCACCTAGCTTCACTCACTAGGGTTTTCACCGCTTCACTCACCAGGGTTTTCAATCTGGCTTCACTCACGGGACTTCCAACTGCCGGCTTCACTCACGGGACTTTCCCTGCACCTGGCTTCACTCACCAGGACTTTCACCTAGCTTCACTCACTAGGGTTTCACCGGCTTCACTCACGAATTTCTCATTGCTGGCTTCACTCACGGGACTTCTCTCCTGCCGGCTTCACTCACGGGACTTTCCCGTGCCAAACTCCTGTTTGGACTTTCCCGTGCCAAGTCTCCATACTTGGACTTTCCGCCCAGTCTACACCTTGGACTTTTCCCCGTGCCAAGTCTCCGTACTTGGACTTTTCCAGTGCCAAGTCTCCATACTTGGACTTTTCACGTGCCAAGCTCCTTGCTTGGACTTTTCCCGAATCAGGTCAACCAGGTCAACCTTGACCTAAGGTTGCACCTACAATCTCCCAAACACCTATTCTTGTCAAACATCAAGAATACAACTCTCTTCTCGTCAAACATCGTCAAACATCAAAATACAACTCGAGTCAGGTCAACTCGAGTCAGGTCAACCAGGTCAACTATGACCTAAGGTTGCACCAACAATTAACTGTAACTGAAACTAAGTTAGTGTTTCCATCACTGATTACATATTTGGAAAACTATATATAATAATAGATGAAAATACTAAACATGCTGCTCGGCCCTGGCAACTGTACCTACTGTGCGCGCATCCCTACGAGACCCGGGATTGCAAGTTCTGAATCCAGCAGGGTTACTAGGTTATCTGAACCTAGGGACGACTGTGGGAGTCCAGCCCATGGATATCTGATCCAAGTACAGTGCCAACTGAATAAAAGTAAAATACTGAATACTGTTTTATTTTACTTTGCTGTGCTAGGTTATCTGAACCTAGAGCTAGGTTATCTGAACCTAGAGGCTACTGTGGGAGCCCACCCAATGGATGTCTGATCCATTTAGCTGTAATAACTGATAATAAGCTGAATAAAATGTTTCAAATACATTTTACATGTTGTTAGGACGCCTACTGGTGCATCCTTCTGAACTGGGCATTCTACCGGATGCTTGGTGTGCACTAAAAGCACACCCTAAGACTGAAAACTGTAGAACTACTGAACTAATGCCAAAACTAACAAGCGAGAGCAATTATACTGCAGGTGAGGGGTTTCTTACCTCAATCGCAAGGTTTTTCTTACGATTCTATCCGCTAGGTTTTCCGGAAAAACTGCTCCGTTCGACGAACCGCTTACGTCCTCGCGTTCCTCTCGCGAAGAAGTGCGCCCTTGTGTCGAAATCGTCGCCGGGAAGTGTCCTTGGGGCCCTAGAGAAAGAACCCTAGGTCTTCCTTGGTGTGGCGCCGAAAGAAGGAGGAAGAAAAAGGAGAGGTGGCGTGAGAGGGTTTCGGTGGGGAAGGATGTGCCGAACCAAAATAAAATAAACCAAACCCTCTTTAAGTTTCCTATTTATATTAAGTGGATTATTGAACCAAACTCTAATATAAATATAATTGGTTCCTCTTTCTTTCAGCACGGCCCTGCTGGGTTCACCGGTTACTAAGGCTAACTAAAGGTTTAGCGGACCCGAGAGGTCCCGGGTTCGATTCCCGCTTAAGCCTTTTTATTCTTCTAATTATTTTTGCTACTTCCGCTACTCGGAAAATTCCGGAAAAATATCTAAAAATTCCAGAAAAATCATAGAATAATTCTAATGCAAGTTTGAGAATCTTCGGGCGTTACTATAGAGCAGTGCCAACATGAAACTCATTGGCTAGTACTAGTATGTCTCAGAGAAGCAAGGGGCTACCAAAGCTTATGAATTCTTCAAACTGAATTGACGCCGAAGAGAGTATAGATTATTTTAGAACGTAAAATTACAGAGAGATTAAGGAAAAATAAGAGAAAAATAACGAAATAGGAAGTAACTCAAGATAGATTTTTTTTAAAAAAAAACCTTCTTGAAAAATAAGAGCGGAAAAATAAAGAACAAAAGAGATATAGTCATATCGTGCTTTAAGCAAAACCAATTGATTCAATATCAAAATAGCTTGTCCCTAAATATCATCTAAGCATAGGTTTATATAGCTCTTAAAATCCTCAAAAAAATCTAAATAAAAAAATAATCAACTAGACTTATTCACTAAAATTTAGGATAAATTAACTATCAAGACTCGATTCCTAAGATTTAGGACAAATTTAAATATAAAAAAATAAACTAAACTTAATTAACGGATAATTACTTAAAAAAATCTCAATTTTAGATTCTCTCCTACATTAGTCGCCTGGAGTTGAAGAGAATTTGTCCTCGAGTTTAGGGTGGGTGTATCCAGCTCTAGAGCACAATAACTTAGGTATTTTATATTAAAAACATCAGAAGTTTTTAAATGACTAGGAAGTTGCAACCTATAGGGATTGTTATTAATCTTTTCTAGTATCTCGCAAGGTCGAATTTTTTGATCTTTGAGCTGTATTCACCAACAGGGAAACGATCATGAGTTAATATAGCCCAAACCATATCACCAATGTCAAAAAGAACCTGACGTCAATGCCGATCTACCCTGATCTTGTATTCGGTATTGCTTTCTTGAATAGCTTGCTTAACCTGCTCATGAATAACTCGAAGATGCTCAGCCATCTCCTCAGCCTTGGGGTTAGTTTGTTCGGGACGCGAAATAGGGACTAAATCTAGTACCCCAGATGGATTTTGTCCATAAATAACTTCGAAAGGACTCAAACCAGTGGTTATGTTCTTTGATTTGTTGTATTGAAATTTTGATTTGTGGTAAAACCAGATCTCATTGCTTCAGTTTGGTTCCTGTGAGACATCTTAGAAGATTTGATAGGCGCTGCTGAAGTTTTGCTTTATCCCTATCTTTTCCCATAAAGTCTTCCAAAATTGACTAACAAATTTAGTATCACGATCCAAAGTAATAATTCGAGAAATACTGTGTAAACGCACAATCTCTTTAAAGAAGAGGGTGGCAATCCGAACAGCATCTATGATTTTTCTGCACACCACAAAGTGAGCCATCTTGGAGAATCGATCCACCACAACTAGAATAGAATCAGCATTAGTGAGGGTTCCCTTAGATTGCTAACAAACAAAGCAACGGTCCACAAAATTAGCTACATCACTGGTTAGCTTGGTCCAATAGAAGTCGGAAGAGATGAAGGCTAATGTCTTGTCTCGGTCAAAGTGTCCTTCGTATGCAATTCACTGATAATGTGCTGCCTCAAGGAACAGTCTGGAATGCACAATCATAGTTCATGAAATAGATAACCATTGTGCAAAATAAAGTCGTTGCGAAGACCATTAGTTACCTTCTGAAATATCTTGCCAAAGGAGGGATCATCAACATACATATCTGAGAAAGATCCAAAGCCGGTAACCTTAATACTCATGGTAGTAAGTAGGGAAGAGACTGCACAAGGGCTCATACTCTTACGAGTATAACCTTGTCTCAATAGCTCCATAACTTGTCATTGTAGTTTTTCAGCATCCTTAGGGCTAACACGGTATGCTGGCTAGTTAGGTAAGATTGACCTTGGAACGATGCCAATGGTGTTGAATGTCTCCCTAGAGGAAAGCCCCGGAAGAAGGTCTTCAGCCATCAAATTAGCAAAGTCGGCTAGGAGTTGTTGTACCTCAGATGGTAGATCCAAGTTTAGGTCTATTTTATCATTTTTGTAAGGAAGCAAAGTATAGACCATGTCTTCGTACTTCATCTTGTTCAAAAATTTGGATATAGAAAGTAATGTAGAGTTATTAGTTATCAAATCTGAAGGGATTCCATCTCGTCCAGACTCTGAATAGAGTGCAACCACGTCAGAAGACCACGAACTCATCATCTTCCTTGTAAGTAGCCTCGATCGTCCTTCTTCTAGATTCAAAAGGAAAGTTGGTAGCTTTATTTTCTTCTCGTAACAACTCCAAGGGGAACATAGCCATGTTGGATGGTATGAGATGATTGTATCACTGGATGCTCCTGCATCAAATGCCCTAGGTTGAAAAGAACTCGTCCTCGAGTTCAAAATAATGTCTTCAACATCCATATTCTCCCTTTTCTTCGCATTGTCTTCCGATACGGCACAAACTGCATCCTCAAATAAGACCAAAATCTCATGGTCATCACCATAGAGTACCTCGTCAACTTCATCATTGAATATCGGTTCGCCTAGTGCTTCGATCTCGTCTTCATCGTAAATTGGATCATCGAATAATCCGATCTTGTCGTCATTTTCACTGCCTCCTACAATTGGATGATCAAGAGAGTATGACTTGTCGTACTTGATGTTGTCGAGGTCCGCATCCTCATGGTTGTCTCCGCCGTCATGAGAAGAGGGGCGGGGGCGTAGAGGCACTCGGGAGTTAGTGTTCTCTCGAAGTTGTAGGTGGTGGAGTGGTTGAACTCGTATTTGTCGAAACCAAACTTGTGCTTGGACAACTCTTCTTGATTGGAAATTAGAGATTTTTCAGAAGGGGAATAAAGAAATTTACGATATTTACGTTCTCGTGTCGCTAGACGTTGAGTTAACTTTGTGACTTGTCTCTGTAGATACTGAATTTCGTCTTAGGTACTACGACCACAATGTAAGGCTTCTTCAGCCGGAACCTGCCTTTCACAATCATGACCATGTCCACGACGACCCTCCGTTGGATCTTAATGAGCTCTGATACCAACTGACGCCGGGCAGAATATAGATTATTCTCGGGCGTGAAGTTGTAGAGAGATTAAGAAAAAACAAGAGAGAAATAACGAAATAAGAAATAGCTCAAGATAGGTTTTAAAAAAAATCTTGAGAAAATAAGAGCGAAAAAATAAAGAACAAAAGAGATGTAGCCGTAACATGGCTTAAGCGAAACTAATTGATTCAATATCAAAATAACTTGTCCTGAAACATCATCTAAGCATAGATTTATATAGCTCTCAACCCCCTCAAAAAATCTAAAGAGAAAAATAACCAACTAAATTTATTCCGTAAGATTTAAGATAAATTAACTATCAAGACTCGATTCCTAAAATTTAAAATAAAATTAAATATAAAAAATAAACTAAACTTAATTAACAACTAACTACCTAAAAAGTCTTAATTTTGAATTCTCCCCTTTTATCATGAACTTGACCAAACATCCATGGGTCATAACTGTATGGAAGGTGTATCTTCTGCCTAAGCACAAATTCACATTCTGGTTGTTGACCCATGGTAGACTGCGAACAAAAGGATCTATTGTCATATGAATCATGCAAGACTTGCCCACTTGCCAGCAAGCCGATAAATCAAGGGACAACATCTTCTTGCAATGCTCGTCCGCTTGGAGCTATGGACAAAGGTGAAGAGATGACTAGATATCCAGAACCTTCCCAGCGTTTCAAGACTTTTACATACCAATCGATGGACATATCTTGGTAACAAGAGCCTAGCTGGTCGAAGTGCGACTTTTGGCTGTTACATGCATGATATATCTTTTAGATGGCAACCTAGGAATAGATGTCAAGACGAGGATGATGTACCTCAAATAAATAGGATGTTTTACAAAGTACAAATACATGTCCATCGTTTTATAGTACATCTAAGCATGTACAACAGTTTGTAATATTATAATATTTATCGTTGATAAAAGAATGGTGGCCAGCCTCTGTGAGCTATGCACTAACTTCATCAATTGGTGTTTTTTTTTATTCTCTTTTTTTTCTTTCCTTTCCTCATGGAGAAAATCGAGGCTATCGAGAAGGACAAAGGGACGCAGCCACACGATAACAAGTCCAGGTAATTAGAGCAGTTAATGTGAAATAGCGGTAAGCTGGAGTTTCATGAGAATCCAAAAGTAAAAATGAGGAAAGAGTTCTGGGAACAATTACCACACGAAATTAAGGAGCCATGGTCAATCATGGATAACTTCGATCCATGTGATAGCTAGCAAAACAGGGAGAAAGGGACTTGATCGAGACTCCAAGTGCACGATAATATTCATGGGCAGATCTACTGAACTAATGTACTAACTCTTCAGGCTCTTTTTGCACTGAAGGGATATATATATATATATAATTCTGTCCGAAAGTCGAGGTGACGAACGCTGGGATGTGACATTCCTATTGACCGTGTGTGGACCTCCGATGAAGTTAGCCTGCAAGCACAAAAACATCAGTGTCAAGTCAGGAAGTGGTTCCCCGGCGATATCCCTCCGACGCTCAAGTCATATCTCCAACGAAAAGCAGCAAGCAAGCAAACAAAGAAATGAAAGTGACAGCTTAACTGTACCTACAGTAGAATGAGCATACCCTCGTCGAAGCTTGGGGTCCTTTATATAGGGCTCCCAGGGGTGCGCGTGCACGCTCCTCGAAGCGTACATGCATCTCAAAGCTTTTCCTGATAGGACGTGTCAGAAAAGTATACCTGACACCATATCTCAATTGCCCGAGCATATCCTGACAAGACAGTAGAAACTTCCGTCATACAATTCTCTGCCTGATCATGCCGTCGACCATGCTGTCTGTCTGCGGCACGGGTCTCGAGGAGGATATTAGTCGATCCTACCTTTGTCTAGTGGGCCGAGTGAGTGGGCCGCTCGACCAGCTTTTGTCTACTAGCGGGCCGAGCGGGTGGCCGCTAGGCTAATTCTGTTGTCTGGGTCGAGCGGGGAGACCACTCGACTACTTCCACTTCCTAGGTTTGCTGGGTCGTGTTTCCTTTTCGTTTGCTGTGATCTGATCTTTGGGCGATCGGGATGTCCGCCTGGCACATGTCCCGCCGCTTGGCATATGACTTGCCGGTCGTCGCTGGCTTTGGTGATAGTCTTTTGAGCGTTGGAAGCTCGATGTGAGACCGAGCTGTAATAACATCGGACCGGCCATTCTTTAGTCCGACCGGTTGATGCGGTCGCCTAGTCAGACGGTAGCCTAGGGGCATTGACCGCCTTGACTTTGGCCTTCCACGTGGCGCTGACCTCCTGCGGGGCGAGGCCCTACCTTACCATTGGATCACGTGCCTCCCTCTCAAGTCTAGTCGAAGGAGGTTGCAAGTCCGACTGACTGGACAAGTCGTCTAGAGATCGGTTGGCCGATTGGCTATGAGGCTAGTTGGACCCAGACTAGTCCGTGCTAGACTAATCTTCTGGGCCGCTCGGCGATCTAATATTTTACACTAGGGAGGTTTCTCCTTCGACGTCTTTGGATGGGCACGAGCCGCACAGTCAAATAATGACGTCACCCAAATCTCCTTGAAATTCGTGCAAATCCCCTCCATTAAGGCCGAGCACGTGCCCATGCCTAATAATGATGCCCATTCAGCGGTCCTGTAGAAGTATGCCACGTGTCAAACCCACAGTCGCCGCACGTCCGAGGTGACGGCTACTGATGTGATATTTGGTGGTTTGAATTCGACGGTTGGATTTGTGCTTCGGTTCGCTTGACCTAGATCTGACGGCTTCGGTCAGCCGAGCCGATCTTTATAAAGCCACTACGTCTTCTTCCTCTTGTGCTTCCTATGATAGTTGCCGATGATCCTCTGCGTGTGACCAGTGCTCCGGCGACCCGGCGCTCCTCGAAGGCGATCCACTGCTTTCTGCGGCTCCCTTTCTTTTTCCTGTAAGCTTCTCCAAACCTTCTGTTGGTGATCTTCCACTGTTCTTCTTCCGTCACACCACTGTTCCGGCGTCTGTTCTGCGTTTTTCCTTTCGTCCATCGTGCTTTTTGTTTTCCCGGCTGAGTTTCTCTGGCAATGGCCAGTTCGTCGCGACCGTCGGACACTACTCCCGGACTCTAGTATACCACTATGGAGACCAGGTTTGACGCGAGCAACGCTGTGAGCCTCGTAAATGCCTTTGACCTTCCATCTGACCACAAAATAGTTCTGGCCTCCCCGTCCGATCGGCCCAATGACCCATTGACCGACATAATCTGTTCTTTCTGAAATCAATTCGTGGCAGGTCTTCAATTCCCCATCCATCCTTTCATAACTGAGGTCTGTAACTACTTCCGTGTCTGTAACGACCTAAATTTCCTCATTCTGAGTCCTAATAGCACTTAAAAATATTTAGAAATGTTTTAGAAATATTCTAGCGATTTTTAGAGTATTTTTATATAATTTTTGGAGTTCATTTGGTATTTTTACCAAACGAAACAAGTTGCAAAAAATAAAAAAATTAAGCCGAGATTTAAACCGGAGACCTCCGGTCAAGCAAAGCCTTAAGTTGTCTCAGCTGACCAAGTGCTTAAGCGGGCGTTGCTGATTAAAGGAAGAGTGAAATTTATTTAAGTAGTAGTTAATAAACAGAAAATAAATAGGAATAAAAGGGATTCGGCTGAGGTTCGAACCCGCAACCTCCGACCCGGTCCACGACTTAAGCGAAGCACTATAGCCAAGTGCCCAAGCGGGCAGTACTGATTAAAGAAGGAGTGGAAATATTTTAAGTAGTAGTAGTAAACAGAAAATAATTAGGAATAAAAAGGTTTCGGCTGAGGTTCAAACCCGCAACCTCTGACCCGATCCACGACTTAAGTGGAGCGTGATAGCTAAGTGCCCAAGCGAGCGGTGCTGATTAAAGAAAGAACGAAATTTATTTAAGTAGTAGTTAATAACAGAAAATAATTAAGTATAAAAGAGATATGACCGAGATTCGAAGCCACGACGTTTCCGGCGGTCGGGTGGGAAACAAAGCCCGAAACAAAGCTGGAGCTAGGGCATCGTTTCCGGCGGCCGGCCAAGGACCAAATCCGAGGGCTTCCTCCACCATTGTGATCACCTTGGTGAGGAGAACAAGTAGATGCGAAGAAGTTGCCGAGAGCTTGAGTTTTGCCGAAGCCCTAGGAGCCTTCTTCTTCGGTAGTGAGTCCAAGAACGCCAAGGTAAGTGCTACTCACCTGCGGTAATGGTAGTTTCAAGCTTTGATTTAATGTTTCTTTTAGTTTTCGATTGTGGTTGCTTAGGAATTTAGAGTAGATCCAAGATTTGTTTTTCCCTTGTAATTAGAAATTCGGATTTTTATGCAAGTTTTAATTAAGCTTATAGTGCAGATTTTTATTTAAGCTTATAGTGCAGATTTTAATTAAACCTATAGTGCATATTTTAATTAAACTTATAGTGCAGATTTTTATGTAAGCTTATAGTGCAGATTTTAATTAAGCTTAGAGTGCAAATTTTAATTAAGTTTATAGTGCAGATTTTTGGTGGAACTTGTAGTGCAGATTTTTGGTGGAATTTATAGTGCAGATTTTTTGTGGAACTTGTAGTGCAGATTTTTGGTGGAACTTATAGTGCAATTTTTTTAAAAAAAAAGATTATAGTACAGTTTGGTTAAGTATTATAGTGCAGATTTTTGATAGAACTTGTAGTGCAGATTTTTAGTGGAACTTATAGTGCTATTTTAAAAAAAAAAAGATTATAGTGCAGTTTGGTTAAGTATTATAGTGCAGAATTTATGTTTGCATAGTATGCAAAAATTGTGTAGCATAGAATGCAGAATCTTGATTAGTAGCGTATGCAGATTTAGTTTTCAGTTTGTGATTTTGGCTTAGTATTCCAGTTTAGATCATGTTGTAACATGCTTAAAGATCTCTATTGCTCTATAAAAGTATAAGCTTTACATAGGTATCAAGCTTTGACAGATTTTTAGTGTGAAATAACTACGTGTAGCATTACAGATATTGAATTGTTTAGCATTGCAATTTTGATGATTTAACATTGGAAGATCCAATTAGATCTCTAGTAACTTAATTAGATTTGCAGATTTTTATTAAGTTTACAAGTGCAGATTTTATTAAGTTTACAAGTGCAGATTTTATTAAGCTTACAAGTGCAGAATTTTGTTAGTATAATATGTAGAATTTTGATTAACATAGTATGCAGATTTTTGTTTATGCATTTCAAAGTTAGAATTTGTTTAAACATTTCAGTTTTTAAAAAAACATTCTTTTATTAGAGGTATTAACAAGTATAAGAAAGATAAAGAAAAGAAAGAAAAAGGCCAAGGCCTTAAGTAGATCTCAAAGTCAAGACTTTAGAGATTTTGACACACAAGGTGCTTGTTAAAATGCCAAGGCATTTAAAGAAGAAGTAATTAAGATAAATCAGCTTATGAATCAGTATTTTACTTTTATCAGTGGCACTGTGCTGGACTCTTAGTTGTCCTTGGGTTGGGCTCCCATAGTCGTCCCTAGGTTTAGATAACCTAGTAAACCCTACTAGATTCGGGACTAGCTACCTCGGGTCTAGTTAGGGATGCGCGCATAGCAAGTACAGTTGTCGGACCCATCAGCAACATGATTATTATTTTTATCTATTATGAAAATAGTTTTCAAAACTTCACAAATCAGTTACGTGAATACAGTTCAGATTCAGCATTAGCCTAGCATCAGTTTAGCTCAGCTTATGCATCAGTTCAGTTAAACTTATTATTCTGAAGTATAAAAGTATAAGTTTTGAACAAGTGAAATAAGCTTTACATGTTTAGCATTTCAGCATGTCTTGCTTCTTTTGCTATTAGATGAGCATGTGTAGTATTTCCTTTAAAGCATTCAGTTTTAGATTTATTTTATTCACATGCATATTCGAGTTTTGTAAGTTAGATAGCGCTTACTAAGCAATTTTTCTTATAGTTGCATTTCCTCTTACTGCAGATAAAGGAAAGGAAAAGTTATAGCAAAGGAAGGCGACAAGGAGGTGCGGATGGATGTGTGATGCCTGGATTATAGAAGCCTTGGGATTTAGCATAAGAATTTATTAAGATTGCCATGTATTTAGAATTCTTTCATTTAAATTGTTATGCACATTAGACCTATTATCTGAGTTATACAATGGTTGCATGCATGTTCAGATTAATACATATATTTCAGCATGTTTAGATTGATGTATAGTTTTAGTTATGTATATGTGCTGGAGTAGAATGTAGGGATAAGTTATTCATGTTTCCGCTGTCATTAATTGCATGTTTAGAGAGTTTATGTATTGATCTTCACATGTGTGCAATGTTAGTTAAGATAAGTTAGTAGTCCAGTAACCCCCTGCCCTCAGAGACCAGTAGTGAGGAGGGTGGGGCGTTACAGTGTCCCTTTAGCACAGCTCGCCCCCAATTCCTTTCGCCTCTTGTGTGGCGTGGTCATTCTGTTCAAAGTGTATAGTATTCCCCTAACACCTCAGGTATTCCATTAGTTCTATTATCCCAAGCAATCCGAGCTGGACACCTACCTCTTTCAGTCTTGGGTCGGTTTGGTCTTTTTTGACAAAATGTCATCTTCCAATAAACATTGAAAAGATTACTTTTTCTACATGCGACTCCCCGAGCGACCGAGTTTCCGCACCAAGTGGCAGGTCGGACTTCCACCTTCACCAGATCTGAAGAAATACAAGAGCCAACCATACTACCTCCATGCGGCGAACATACTAGCCGACCAGAAATTTGACATCCATAAGTTGCTGCCAGAGGGTGTGATGTACATATTCGGACTGAGTCCGACCCAAACGAGACTCCCGAGCAGCCTAGGTATAGAATTTCCCAACCCTCCTCCCTTGAGTCTAACTGATTCTTTCCTTCTTTTGCAGCCGACATCATGTTGCGCGCCCGGGTAGCCGGTATAATGAAGCTTGAGGATGCGGAGATCGAGGTGGTCGCAGCCAAGGAAATGGCGAACTTCGGCTTGACTCCGATTGGCTCTCACGAAGGCACCCTCGAGAAGAGCGGGGGGAACACCAACCGTGGGCAAAGGAACCGCCGAACGGACGCCCAGCGTAGGCTTGGCGAACAACCCCCTCCCGCCCTCCGAAGTGCAGCACGCCGCCCAAACTGAAGGTTCAGGGTCTTCAGGTGATGAGGTTCCCCTTTTATGGCGCAAGAGGCGTCAAACGGCCACCCCCTCCTGCTCTGCCTCTTCGGCAGTGCGCGTCTCCGAGCAGGGGGCCACTGTGTCTCCCGTGGTCATCACTGAGATGGTGCTAGCTACTTCCTCCGACCGGACGCTCTCCCTGTCTGCTCTGCCACCCGAGCCCATCGCAGCCCCATCGCTTGCCTCTCTTCCTCCGACTCGGTGAAGGATTCTATGATATGGCATTCTTCCTGCCTCGACTACCCAAGCCTCCGGCCAAGCAACATCCTCCCAATCAGCTTCGAGCGGCCACCGATCTGTGACGGCCATCCTCCACCTCCCAACAAAGGAGTTTTTAGCGGTTGGCGATCAACCGCTAACTCTGGAACATCAGATACTCATCCGCGGGCCGCTCGCCAAGGTTTGGGAGGAGGCCTAAGCACATACCACAACTATGCCTCCAGGGCTGCTCGCCAGCAATCACCTGCAAATGTCTATCAAGGTATGTATGCAATGATCCATTCATGATTTTACCTCCACTCGGCATTAACATTCTTCGATTTCGCGGCAGTACTGGGTGGAGAGCATGGCAATGTGTCGGCGTCTTGCCTTCATGGAGGATGAGCTGAAGAAGCTCAAAATCTCTGGTGGTGCCTCTTCCTCATAGGGGCCACCCATTGCCCAATTCCAGGCCGATCTAGAGAAGGCCAATAAACTCCTAGAAGTCAAGCGGAAGAAGTCTGCCGATCAGGCCATCATGCTGAGTCGACTCGAGACTCAGGTGAAAACCTACGACAAGAAGATCGATCAGGCTGCCAATAGGAAGAACCGAGCCATAGCTGACTTGGACTGGAAGAACCAGGAGGCTCGGAAGTTAGATGCGAAGCTCAAGGAGGCAGAGAACTTGCTAATCGTCGAATGGGACAACCGCTTAGCTAGGGAGGCTAATTTTCAAGGGCAAGTGAGGGCCCTTGAAGGTACTTTCGAGTCCTCCTGCGCTGCCTTGATGACTTACCAGGACGCCGAACCGAACCACTTCGAGACTATGAAGCAAGAATACCTCTGCTCGGAGAAATTTACTGACAAAGTTGTTAATCGGCTTATCCAGAGTTTCGAGCTAGCTATAACTAGGACATTCAACCAATTGCAGGCGATCGGGCATATTTCAGCATCTCTGATTGACGACGTCATCGACCAGGTTCAGCTGAATGACTCGATACCAGATGAAGTCTTCAACTATCTTGAGTGAGGAGGGATCTTGTAACCTTTGAATGTTTGACTGCCGCTCGACAGCTTTTGGTTTGTTATTAATGAAGTCATTTTGTAGTTCTTCCTCACATGTTTGCTTGTCTATCACAAAGCTTTTGACTATATAGCCCCGAACGGGCATCATGCTCACATTTCAATCATTGATAAATTCATCAAGGTCATACCTCTGGGTTTTAAGATCGTTGCTCGACCCTAGGGTTTATAGTCGCCACTCAACTCTGGGGTTTATAGTCGTCGTTCGACTTTGGGGTTTATAGTCGCCGCTCAACTCTGGGGTTTAATGTCGCCGCTCGACGATTGGGTGAAGGCCGGAGTTTATGGTCGCCGCTCGACCGTCGGTGGAGACCTGGATTTAACGTCGTCGCTCGACGATTTAATAAAGTCTTGGGTTTAAGGTCGTCGCTCGACCGTCGATAGAAACCTGGGTTTAATGTTGCCGCTTGACGATTTGATGAAGTCTCAGGTTTAAGGTCGTCGCTCGACCGTCGATGGAGACCTGGGTTTAACGTTGCTGCTCGACGATTTGATGAAGTCTTGGGTTTGAGGTCGCCGCTCAACCGTTGGTGGAGATGTGGGTTTAACGTCGCCGCTCGATAATTTGATGAAGACTCGGGTTTAAGGTCGCCGCTCGATCGTCGGTGGAGACCTGGGTTTAACGTCGCCGCTCGACGATTTGACTTGCCGTTTGGCACGAAATTTGGCAACGTTTTGCTTTTGATTTCAGTCCTACACTCAAAGGGAGCAGGGATAAAGAAAATACATTGATTACATCAGCGCACCTCTCACCCGGCTCGGTATGGCTGGAGATGGTTCGTGCTCCACGGACGTTCTAATCATTGTTCGTCCTCATCCTCTAGGTAGTAGGCGCCCGAGCAGAGCTTTAACACGATCCTGAAGGGTCCGACCCATGGAGCTTCCAACTTGGTGATGTCGCTGACCGACTTTACCTTCTTCCACATAAAGTCGTCGACCTAAAATGATCTTGGGATCACCCTTCGATTGTAGTTCTGCCTCATCCTCTGTCGGTAGGCCATCAGCCGGACGACGGCTTTAGCACGTGCCTCGTCTACTAAGTCTAGCTCCAGGAGTCTCCACTCGGCGTTGTCCTCGTTATAGTATTATATCCGGTCGGACTCTACTCCAACTTCAACGGGGGCAACCGCTTCACTGCCGTACACCAAGTGAAAGGAGGTTGCTTCCGTTCCTTCTTTAGGGTTTGAGCAGATCGCCCACAACACGCTAGGGAGTTCACCCACCCAGCTCCCTCCCATATGGTCAAGCCGCGTGCGTAGGATCCACAATATCTCTCGATTGACGACTTCTGCCTGCCCATTACTCCGATGATATGCTACTGAGGTGAAGGCCTTCTGGATATCATACCCCTCGCACCATTCCCTGAGTTCTTGACCAATGAACTGTCTCCCATTGTCCGAAATGAGCCGGCAAGGGATGCCGAATCGGCAAATGATGTGTTGCCAGATGAACTTCTTAACCATCTACTAGGTTATCCTGATCAGCGGCTCGACTTTAACCCACTTGAAGAAATAGTCGACCATGACAAGCAAGAACTTCCGCTGATTTGTCACCATTGGGAAGGGTCTCATGATATCCATGCCCCATTGGTCGAATGGGCAAGACATAGTAGACGCTTTCATTTCCTTGGTCGGCTGATGTGAGAAGGTGTGATACTTCTGACAAGACAAGTAGGTGGCGACTGTCCGAGCGGCATCCTCCTGGAGGGTCGGCCAGAAGTATCCGGCCAAGAGGATCTTCTTTGCTAATGAGCGGCCTCCCAGGTGCCCACCACAGGATCCTTGATGCATCTCTCTAGTATGTACTCGGCGTCTTCCAATCCGACACACTTAAGAAGAGGTCTGTCGAAGGCTTTTTTGTAGAGTTGATCCCTGATCAGAGTGACCGACCAGCACTTTTTCTCAATAAGTTTGCCTCTTCCCGATCAGAGGGTGTAGCTCCCAATCGCAGAAACTCTACCAGCGTCGTTCTCCAGTCGCTTGGAAGGTGAGCCCCTCCATCCAATCAATGTGGGCCACCAGGGACACCTGCTCGATCGGCTGTGATATGACGATTGTGGATATAGAGCTGGCCAGTTTGCCCAATTCGTCTGTAGCTTGGTTCTCCGTGCAGGGGATCTTTTGTATAGTGACCTCCCAAAAATTGGCCTTCAACTTTTCAAAAGCTTCAACGTAGAGTTTAAGCCTTGTGTTACTTATCTTGAATGTCCCAGTAAGCTGCTGAGCAACTAATTGAGAATCCGAATGAATGAGAACCTTAATGGCTCTGACGTGCCAGGCGGCTTGCAGACCGGCTATCAGCGCCTCGTATTCGGCTTTATTATTTATTTCCCTGTAGTCTAGTTGAACGGACAGTTGCATCCGTTTGTCCTGAGGGGAGATGAGAAGTATGCCGATCCTGCTCCCCTGTTGAGTGGATGACTCATCCACATATATTTTCCAGATTGAGTTGGGCTCAGGATTTTGTACCTCCGTGACGAAATCCACCAAGGATTGTACCTTGATGGCTGCTCAGGGCTGATACTGGATGTTGAACTCGTTGAGTTCTATTGTCCACTTGATTAGTCGTCCGAAAGCCTTAGGATTGAGGGGGACTCTCCCCAAAGGACTATTGGTCATCACAATGATAGTGTGCGTGAGGAAATACGGGCGGAGCCTCCAAGCGGCGAGCACTAATGCGAAAGCAAGCTTCTCGAGACCAATGTAGTAGGACTTATCGTCTTTTAATATATGATTTAGGAAATACACTGGTTGCTTTTCGTCGTTCTGCCGGACTAGTGCCGAGCTGACAGTGTGCTCAATTGAGAACAGATTGTAATACCCCGGTTCTTAGATTCTGGTTAAGTATGGCTTAAAAAGTTAGACGGTACTATCCATATCACCAAGGTGCACCTTCCTTTTCGGAAGCCCAAACTTAAGAACTCCAAAGTTAAGCGTTCTTGGATTGGAGAAATCTGATGATGGGTGACCTCCTGGGAAGTTTTTCAGGGTGCATGAGAGTGGGGAAAAAGCATGCTAAAAGGACCTCCGGTGGTGTGTGGAGCTAGTCGTCAACCCGATGGGCAATTCTGGTGGCGTTCCCGATTCGGTCCGGGTAGGGCCCACCAGTGCCGGGGCGTTACACAGATAGATTCAGAGTGGCTCACCGGCAGTTGGCTTAGCCAGTACAGGCAACGAGTTCAGATACACCTTGAGTTCCTCGAATGCCCGGTCGCACTCCTTGTCCCACTGAAATTTGGTGGCTCGACGCAATATCTTGAAGAAGGGTAGGCTCTAGTCAGATGACTTGGAAATGAACCAAGATAATGCAGTTATCCAACCAGTGAGACGTTGGGCTTCCTTCAGGTTTCTGGGGGGCGACATATCCTGTAGCGCCTTCACCTTGCTAGGGTTTGCTTCGATTCCCCATTCGATAACGATGTAGCCCAAAAATCGCCCTCTCTTCGCATTGAACAGATACTTGTTTAGATTTAGCTTGAACCCGTACGTTCTCAGTGTCTGGCACGTCTCCGTGATATCTGCACATAGATCAGCAGCTCGGAGGGACTTAATTAGTATATCACCCACATATACCTCCATATTGCGGCCGATCTACCGCCGAAACACTTGTTCATCAGTCTTTGATATGTGGCCCCAGCATTCTTCAGTCTGAACGACATAACATTGTAACAGTACGTACCATCAGCTGTGATGAAGCTGACCTTCTGTTGATCTTCCTGGGCGAGCGACATTTGATGGTATCCCTGATACGCGCCCAACATGCATATCAACTCGCATCCGGCAGTGGAGTCCACCATCTGGTCGATCCGAGGTAGGGGTAGAAGTCCGGTAAGCTTTATTGAGGTCTCGAAAGTCGTTGCAGACCCTCCACTTATTCCCGGGCTTGGAGACCAGCACCACGTTGGCAAGCCAGCTCGGAAACTGAACTTCACGTATGTGGCCAACCTCCAGGAGTTTTTCTATCTCTGCTCGGATGATCAAATTCTGCTCAGCACTGAAGTCTCTCTTCCTCTGCTTTATCGGACGAGCGTCTGGTCAGACGTGCAACTCGTGCTGGGTGACGTTCGGGGAGATGTCGGGCAGTTCATGCGTTGACCATGCGAACACGTAGTGGTTCTGCTGGAGACATGAGATCAGCTTAGCTTTCTGCTTGGCCTCCAGATCGGCGGCAATGAAGGTAGTTGTTCCGCTCAGCTCGGGTGGATATGTACTTCTTCCTTCTCCTCGTAAACCAAAGTAGGGGGCTTTTCAATTAAGACGTTTACCTCCAGCCGGAGTGCTTTCCATGCGAACTTCGCCTCTGTCTTGACCATCTCGACATAGCAATGCCGAGCGGTCAACTGATCACCCTTTACCTCTCCTACCCGATCTTCCACTGGGAACTTGATCTTCTGACAGAAGGTTGAGACGATCGCTCGGAATTCATTAAGGACCGGTCGGCCTAAAATGACGTTGTAGAATGAGGAGGTGTCTACCACGATGAAGTTCCTGACCCTCGTCCTTCGAGGCAGCTCCTCTCCAAGTGATATGGCCAGCTTGACTTGGTCGATCGGCTGGACCTCATTGCCGGTGAACCCATATAGCGGGGTTGTCATCGGTAGCAACTCACCCCGATCGATTTGGAGTTGATCAAACACCTTCTTGAAGATGATATTGAACGAGCTGCCTGTGTCAACAAATACACGATGAATGGTATAGTTTGCAATTACCGCTCGGATAATTAGGGCGTCGTCGTGCAACACTTTAACTCCTTCGAGATCCCTGGGGCCGAAGCTAATCTCGGGCCCACTCGCATTCTCCCTGCTGCAACTAACGGTGTGGATCTCTAGCCACCGAGCGTATGATTTTCGGGCTCAGTTGGTGTCTCCGCTGGTCGGTCCGCCAGCTATAATGTTGATCTCACATCGCGCCGCGTTGCTCCTGTTCTCTTCCTCCTGAGCGGACGGTCTGCTTCGCACGCGTACGGCTCGGTCGGGCTCGATGCTTCTTCGATGAGGCTGCTGCAATGATCTCGTTACTTCCTCTCATCGTTCGGCATCGTGGTGCCTGTGTCACCGGTCAGGAGAGGGAGACCAATGGCGATAATTTCAAGATGTCGGTTGGGTGACTGAGTTGAATCCGCGATAGTCGCGGGTATTGTGGGTTGCTGACTGATAGAAGGAACAGAACATGGGGGTCCATACCTATCCTTTTGGTTTCAGATGCCCCGAGGGCACGTGCTGAACTGCATGAGGCCTTGCTTCCTGGTGTAGCAGTGTCCATTCGACTTGGGGTCCTCGTGGTGGCTGATGGCTGATCGACGGCCTCCGTTCGGTCGGCGTCGATGGTTCAGACGACATTTTCTTCCTCCTCGCCGCTTGGGCCTCTTCCATGTTTATGTATTTGTTGGCATTCTTCAGCATGTGGTCGTAGTCTCGAGATGGATTTCAGATGAGAGACCGGAAAAAATCTCCATCCACGAGCCCTTGGATGAACGCATTCATCATGGTCTCGGACGAGACCGATTGGATGTCTATGGCCACCTAATTGAAGCGTTGGATGTATGCTCGGAGGGACTCTCTGGGGCCTTGCTTCATGGAGAATAAGCTGACGCTCATCTTCTGGTATCGTCTGCTGCTTGTGAAGTGGAGTAAGAAGGTCGTTCGGAACTCTTTGAAACTCCTTATCGATCCGTTCGGCAGCCTTCTGAACCACCGTTGAGTCGAACCAGAGAGTGTCGTGAGAAAGACTTGACTCTTCACCCCATCTGTATATTGGTGGAGGGTGGCAGCGTTGTCGAATTTTCCCAAGTGGCCGTCCTGGTCGGTTGACCCGTTGTATTCCTTGATCGCCAAGAGAGCGTAGTGCCTTGGCAGCCAATCTTGTAGGATTGCCTCAGGGAACTGGCGGTTGATCCGCTCGGGTGATGAATCAGCTCGGGGCTCCTTTCCTTTCCTTGCGTCCCGCACGAGTGCTTCATCTGAAGAAGAGTCCCTTCCTCGATTGGCTTGAGCAATCTCAGAGGGCGTTTGAAACAAGGCTAGGTGGAATGGAATAGGCGCGGGTGGAACCTCCCCGTGAGTGCCAGTTGGCCCTTTATTCTTCCCCCAGATGGACAATTGCTTTGGTCGGTCTTCATGGGCCACTCGGCCTCCCGAGGCCAATGTTGCTTGTTGAGCCAGCCGATCGGATAGCGCTCTTTGCTGCTGCTACTCGACTAATTTTGCCGCTCGCGATTATACAAGTGCGTCGAGCTCCTCTTGAGTGAGCGTCACCGTGTGAAGTCGTCCAGCTTCTTCTATCTTCTCGGCTCGGATGCAAGTGCGTTCCCACAGATGACTCCAAATTTGATCCTGTCCGAGAGTCAAGGTGATGGACGCTGGGGATGTGACACTCCTGTTGACTGTGCGTGGACCTCCGATGAGGCTAGCCTGCCGAGCCAGGGAGTGGTTCCCCGGCGATGGCCCTTCGACGCTCAAGTCAGATCTCCGGCGAAAGCAACAAGCAAGCAAAGAAACGAAAGTGACAGCATAACTATAGCTATAGTAAAATAAACATACCTTCGTCGAAGCTTGGGGTCCTTTATATAGGGCTCCCAGGGTGCGTGTGCACGCTCCTCGAGGCATGCACGCATCTCAAAGCTTTTCCTCATAGGATGTTTCAAAAAAGTGTACCTAACACCATATCTCAATAGCCCGAGCATATCTTGACAAGAAAGTGGAAGCTTCCGTCGTACGATTATTTGCCTGATCATGCCGTCGACCATGCTGTTTGTCTGCGGCATGGGTCTCGAGGAGGATATCAGTCGATCCTGCCTTTGTCTGCTAGTGGGCCGAGCGGGTGGGTCGCTCAGCTAGCTTTTGTCTGCTAGTGGCCCGAGCGGGTGGCCGCTTGGCTAATTCTGCTGTTTGGGCCAAGCAGGGAGGCCACTCGGCTACTTCCACTGCCTAGGATTGCTGGGTCGTGTTTCTGTAACGTTGGTTGTGATCTGATCTCTGGCCGATCGGGATGTCCGCCTAGCACATGTCCTTTCGCTCGACACATGACTTGCCAGTCGACGCCTGCTTTGGTGATAGTCTTTTGAGCGTCGGAAGCTCAGTGCGAGACCTAGCTGTAATAACGTCGGACCGGCCATTCCTTAGTCTGACCGGCTGATGTGGTCGCCTGGTCGGACGCTAGCCTGGGGGCGTTGACTCTCTTGACTTTGACCTTCCACGTGGCGCTGACCTCCTGTGGGACGGGGTCCTACCTTACCACCGGATGAAAAAATATATATATATATATATATAAAGAGACCATCATTGGAGCAAGGATGATTACTCTTACCCCATGTGCCCCTTCATCGTCGGTCCCACAGCATATGAAAGGGAAGTAAATCACAGAGAGTTTTTTGGCCTATCGAATAGAAAGAGATAATCATGTATGGGTAAAAGGTTAAGCAAAATTAAAAGGATGCTCTTATTTTTTTTCAAATCATCAAAAGGGGCATTCTAGTTTGATTTTTTATTAAAATTACTGGTGCAAAGAGTACCATAATTGAACCTATATTTTGATATTGTCAAAAGTTCAAAGTTAAGTCGTATTGTGATTTGATTAATTGATCAAGTGTGTAGGTTACTATATCTGAAAAGTCCTAGTAAATCATCTAGACCAAATACTAGCTGATCCTGTCTGAATCGCAGAATCAACGGACGCTGGGCACGTGGCTCTCTCCTTGTTGATGACGTGGATCTCCGGCCGGTCGTACGACGCTCCGGCGAACCTGCAAAGAAGTCGGGCCGGGAAGGGGTTCCCGGCGACGACCCTCCGACGCTCAAGTCAGGCAAGTAGACAACAAAGCAGTGGCTCCAAAAATCGTAGAATGCGTACCTCCGGTGAAAGGTGAGGCCCTTTATATAGGGCTAGAAAGGGACTTACGCACACATATCGAGGTGAATACGTGTCCTCAGCCCATACCTCCATATGGGCTTGTCAGAAAAGCTTACCTGACCCCTTACTGCTACAGTCCGAGCACGTCTTTGACGGGACAGCGGACCCCTGTCATAAGATCCTGCGTATGGCCTGCTCCTCGGACATACCCGCTGTCAGAGGATATTTCCTTGTCCTGTTCTCCTTACTATATGGTGAGTATCCGGTCGATCGGCAGTCCCTTTTCGTCCGGCCGGTCATACATGCTGGTCCACTTGAGATATTCCCGGTAGTGTGCTCTGTGGAGATTGATCGCAATATTGCTACTTTATGCCTTCGGCCGAGTGGGCCACCCGCTCGGCCGTACAATCCTGTTCAATGAGCGTTGGAACCCTGACTCATCACCGGGTGCCTTGGACTCTGATGGGACCCCGTTTGGCCGACCGGTCTCCTCTCCTCCGGTCGGCCGTTCGACCCTTTGACTTCCACGTGGCGTTGACTTCCCTCAGAGGTGGGTCCCTGTTCTTATCGCCAGATCACTTGCCTCCCCTTCAAGTCTAGTCGAAGGAGGCGATTAGTCCGACTGACTGGACCATCAGTTGGGTCGAGCGTCCTGCTGTAACTGCCATCCTCTCGAAAATCCGAGGCAGCCAAAACGCCAGTCAACGCCAACTTTCCTCAGCGTCTCTTTGAATTTTGCACCATCTCCATCATTAAGGTCGAGCACGCGCTCATTAAATGCATTCCAGTGGCTGAATGCCACGTGGCAGTGCTGCCGTCATCGTACGGCGACGGCGTGGGTTTTGATGGGATCGAGGCCGTTCGAAATGAACGGTGCGATGCGTGCTCCGATTCTCACGACCTGGATCCAACAGTGGAGGCCGCTCGGGCTCCACCCTATAAAGGCTTCGTTTTCTTTCCTTCACCTCACGTCTGCTGTCGCGTGCCTCCCAATTCCTCCTGCGCTCCAGACTTTCGACGATCTTGCGCTTTTGCTTCCGGCGATCTCCGGTGCTCTTCCCTCGATCCTCCTCTCCGTTGTAAGGTTCTACTTCTTTCTGCTTCTTTTTCTCTTTGTTTCTAGTATTTCCGTTGCTTTTCTTTCCCAAGTTTTCGTTCCTGACTACTGTTTCTTTGCCATCTTCTTCCTTCTCTTTTGATTTCATCCGTCCGGATCATGGCCCAATCTTCTCAACCCGAATACCAAGCCCTCGGCCCATGGTACACTACCATGGAGTCGCGATTCGATCGGCGTGACGCCGACCTTCTAATTAATACTTTTGAGATCCCTTCCAACCTTGAAATCATCCTTCCCACAGATTCCGCTCGGCCAAACAAACCGCCGTGCGGTGCGTTTTGTGTTTTCCGTGACTAGTTCACGGCCGGTCTGCGACTCCCTATTCATCCCTTCTTTGTAGAAGTTTGCAACTTTTTCGGCATTCCTCTCGGAAGCTTAGTCCCCAATACTTTCCGCCTTTTATGCGGTGTAGTCGTCCTCTTCAAAATCCATAACATTCCCCTCCGGCCGGAGGTCTTTTATTACTTCTATTACCCCAAGCAATCCGAGCCGGGCATCTATATGTTCCAAGCTCGGCCCGGCTTGGTCTTCTTCAATAAACTGCCTTCTTCCAATAAGCATTGGAAGGAATTCTACTTCTACATTCGCTTTCCCGAACGGCCTACCTTCCGAACCCAATGGCAGGTCGGGAATCCACTCTCCCCAGAACTCAAAAAATTCAAGACCCGACCGGATTATCTCCACGCCGCCAACATGCTATCCGATCTGCGGCTCGACATCAACAAGTTCCTTCCAGAAGGGGTTATGTACATCTTCGGCTTGAGTCCTATCAGAGCCCCACTACCGAAAGGCTTCGGTAAGAATTTAACTTGGTAAATTCATTTTAATTGCTAACTGATTTTCTCTGTTTTCCTTTGCAGCAAACACCGTCATGGATTCAGTGATGGCTGGCATTCTGAAGAAAAAGGCGGCGGCGCTCGAAGCCGCAGCGGCCAAAGAAATGGAGGCTCTCGACATCCAGCCGGTCAGATCTAATGAGGGAGAGAGCGGGACCCATGCTGGGGAGTCGACCGCTCAGGCTTCTCTTCCAGGGCAAGCGACTGACGCAACTGCCAGTCGAGAGCCTTCCGCTCGGGATGAGGGCTCAGTGCAAGAGGAAGAACGCCCCCTTCGGCAAAAAAGACGCCGGGAGGAAATACCACTCCACTCGGCAGCTTCAGCTATACATCCATCCGAGCGGGTTACCGTCGCTTCTTGAGGTAAAGCCCCAGAGATCGAGGTGATTTCATCCGATCGGACTCCCTCCCAACTTGACGCGTCCGCGGACCCTCTCGAGGCGGTTCCAGTCAGCGTCCTTCCGCCCGCTCCCCACCAGGTCCATCGTTCTACAATTTTGTCCCAATTTTCTGCGCCGGCTTCCGCTCCTTCTCCGGCTTCCGCCCAGACGACCCCCGGTCGGCGCCGCACCATCCAAGTCTCACTCCACCTCCCGACCGAAGAACTGTTGCCCGAGGCTGACCGACCCACAACGCCTGAGCACATGATCACGATGAAGGGGCCTTTAGCTGAAATGTGGGCCGACGCTTGGGCGCGTGTGGCACTGATTCCGCTCCGCAACTTGGCTGATAGCCACATGCAACAGGCCACCGGGGTAGGTGTATTTTCTCCAACTCCCTCTCACATTCTTTCTGATCGGCTTATAATAAATTTTCTTTTGTCAGAGATGGGTGGAGGAGATTGCCATTTCCAATCGGCTTGCGATGGTGGACGAGGAGCTTAAAAGGCTACGGAGCTCGGGCGGTGCTCCTCCGCAAGGCCCTTCGTATGCCGAGCTTCAGAAGGAGCTCAAAAAGACTCAGGATTTGCTGGCGGCCGAGCAGAAGAAGACGGCCGATCAGGCCCACGCCTTGGCCGAGTCCGAGCGGCAAGTCAAGTCGCTCGACCAGAAAATAACCCTGGCCACCACTCGAAAAAACACGGCCATCTCAGATCTGGAGAAAAAGAATGCCGAGGCTCGGGGATTGGAGCAGAAAGTCAAGGAATTGATGGAGCAGCTCGATAAAGAGAAAGCGGGCCGCTCGGTCGACACAATCAAGCATAAGGACGAGCTGAAAACTCTACAGGAATCCCTCGCTGCCTCCCAAGCGGTCTTCACAGAATATCAGGAGCCCGAGCCGAGTCGGGTCGCCGCCCTGAGACAGAATTACATCCGCTCGCCTGAATTCTCGGAGAAGGTTTGCGAGCGGATGTATACTGCGTTTGACCTTGCCATGACCGTCACGGTGACCTATCTGAAGTCCAAGGGGCACCTTCCCGAGTCCGCCGTCATCCCGGCCGCAGATCAAGTGGCTCTTCTCGACAACATCCCCAAGGACCTCTATGATTACCTAGAGTAGAAGTTTTACATGTAATTTGGCCGCTCGACCCAAGGCACTCCTTTTTTGTAATTTGGCCACTCGGCCAGTCTTTTTAATATGCTATCCTTTCGCTTGTTGTCATTTTGCTAGTTAATATGTGTGTTGTCCGCTCACCTCTTATCACACCTCTCGTGCTCGAAAGGTATTTTTATGAAGTATTTTGCGTACCATTTATGCTCGGACGAATATGTTCTGATTCGACGAGATTATTCACTGGATATTGATGAAGTACTTTTGGGCACAGGGTCGAGCAGAACGAATAGTTGGTCAAACGATATTAATAGCGATTACAAGTCCTTTTGATTGCCTTCTTCGTCCACTCGGAGGGTTTATAGACGTCGGCTTGTCTCTCGATTTTTAATGTCGGAGCTCGACGGTCTTCCGCTCGGAATATTTATAGACGCCGGCTCGTCTCTCGATTTTTAACGTCGGAGCTCGACGGTCTTCCGCTCGGATGATTTATAGACGCCGGCTCGTCTCTCGATTTTTAACGTCGGAGCTCGACGGTCTTCCGCTCGGAAGATTTATAGACGCCGGCTCGTCTCTCGATTTTTAACGTCGGAGCTCGACGGTCTTCCGCTCGGAAGATTTATAGACGCCGGCTCGTCTCTCGATTTTTAACGTCGGAGCTCGACGGTCTTCCGCTCGGAAGATTTATAGACGCCGGCTCGTCTCTCGATTTTTAACGTCGGAGCTCGATGGTCTTCCGCTCGGAAGATTTATAGACGCCGGCTCGTCTCTCGATTTTTAACGTCGGAGCTAGATGGTCTTCCGCTCGGAATATTTATAGACGCCGGCTCGTCTCTCGATTTTTAACGTCGGAGCTCGACGGTCTTCCGCTTGGAAGATTTATAGACGTCGGCTCATCTCTCGATTTTTAACGTCGGAGCTCGACGGTCTTCCGCTCGGATGATTTATAGACGCCGGCTCGTCTCTCGATTTTTAACGTTGGAGCTCGACGGTCTTCCGCTCGGATGATTTATAGACGCCGGCTTGTCTCTCGATTTTTAACGTTGGAGCTCGACGGTTTTTCGCTCGGATGATTTATAGACGTCGGCTCGTCTCTCGATTTTTAACGTCGGAGCTCGACGGTTTTCCGCTCGGATGATGTATAGACGCCGGCTCGTCTCTCGATTTTTAACGTCGGAGCTCGACGGTCTTCCGCTCGGATGATTTATAGACGCTGGCTCGTCTCTCGATTTTTAACGTCGGAGCTCGACGGTCTTCCGCTCGGATGATTTATAGACGCCGGCTCGTCTCTCGATTTTTAATGTCGGAGCTCGACGGTCTTCCGCTCGGATGATTTATAGACGCCGTCTCATCTCTCGATTTTGAACGTTGGAGCTCGACGGTCTTCCGCTCGGATGATTTATAGACGCTGGCTCGTGTCTTGATTTTTAACGTCGGAGCTCGACGGTCTTCCGCTCGGATGATTTATAGACGCCGGCTCGTCTCTCGATTTTTAACGTCGGAGCTCGACGGTCTTCCGCTCGGATGATTTATAGACGTCGGCTCGTCTCTCAATTTTTAATGTCGGAGCTCGACGGTCTTCCGCTCGGATGATTTATAGACGCCGGCTCGTCTCTCGATGTTTAACGTCGGTGCTCGACGGTCTTCCGCTCGGATGATTTATAGACGCCGGCTCGTCGCTTGGTTTTTAACGTCGGAGCTCGACGGTCTTCCGCTCGGATGATATATCGACGCCGGCTCGTCTCTCGATTTTTAACGTCGGAGCTCGACGGTCTTCCGCTCGGATGATTTATAGACGCCGGCTCGTCTCTCGATTTTTAACGTCGGAGCTCGACGGCCTTTAAGGCTAACTTTAACACTGCCATTCGGCGAAGTTATCTGTCATCCTTTATCATTTTTGCGGCCTGCATTATAAGTACATAGGCGACCAAAGCATATGCAAAATTACATCAGCGCACCTCTTACCCAGCTCGGTATGGCTGGAGATGATTCACGCTCCATGGTCGATCCAGCTGCCGCCCGTCTTCATCCTCCAAATAATAAGCACCCGAGCGGAGCTTTTCGATGACTTTGAAGGGGCCCGCCCAAGGAGCCTCCAGTTTGCCCACGTCGCCGACCGGCTTTATTTTCTTCCAGACAAGGTCGCCAACCTGGAATGCTCTGGGGATTACGCGCCGGTTGTAGTTTTGCTTCATCCGTTGCCGGTACGCCATCAGCCGGACGGATGCCTTGGCTCGCTCCTCGTCGACCAAATCCAGCTCCAAGTTTCTCCGCTCGGCGTTGCCATCATCATAGTTCTGGATCCGGACGGACTCGACGCCGACTTCGACAGGAATAACCGCTTCGCCGCCGTACACCAGATGGAATAGCGTGACCCCCGTTCCTTCCTTTGGGGTCGTGCGGATGGCCCATAAGACGCCAGGCACTTCATCCACCCAGCTTCCTCCCAAATGGTCGAGCCGAGCGCGTAGAATGCGAAGAATTTCCCGGTTGGCTACTTCGGCTTGACCATTGCTTTGGGGATATGCCACAAACGTGAAGTGTTGCTCGATGCCGTAGCTTTTGCACCAATCTTCGAGCAACTTTCCCGCGAACTGCCGCCCGTTATCAGAAACAAGTCGACGAGGGATGCCGAATCGACAGATGATGTGTTGCCATATAAACTTTTTAATCATCTGTTCGGTGATCCTGGCCAATGGCTCGGCCTCCACCCATTTGGAAAAATAGTCGACAGCCACCAGCAAAAACTTCCGCTGACCGGTCGCCATAGGAAACGGACCCACGATATCCATTCCCCACTAGTCGAATGGACATGATACGGTAGCTGTCTTCATTTCCTCCGCCGGTCGGTGATAGAAGTTATGATACTTTTGGCAAGAAAGGCACGTCGACACGGTCCGAGCAGCGTCTGCTTGCAAGGTTGGCTAGAAGTATCCGGCCAACAGAATCTTTTTAGCCAGTGATCGTCCGCCCGGATGCCCTCCGCATGAGCCTTGATGAACTTCTTGGAGGATGTACGCTGCGTCTTCCGAACTCACGCATTTCAAAAGTGGGCGGGAGAAAGCCTTCTTATATAGTTGGTCTCCAATGTGCGTGAACCGACCGACTCTCCTTCTTAATAGCTGTGCAGCTTCCCGATCGGATGGTGTTGCCCCCGATCGAAGAAACTCCATGATAGCTGTCCTCCAGTCGCTCGGAAACGCGAGGCCCTCCATCCGGTCGACATATGCCACCAAAGATACTTGTTCAATTGGCTGTTATATGACAACCGACGTTATTGAACTTGCTAGTTTGGCCAACTCATCTGTCGCCTGGTTTTCCGCTCGGGGTATCTTCTGGATAATGACCTCTCTGAAATTGGCCTTTAGCTTTTCGAAGGCCTCCGCGTAGAGTTTGAGCCGAGCGTTGTTAATTTCAAAAGTACTTGAGAGTTGCTGAGCGGCCAACTGAGAGTCTGAATGCAGCGTCACCCGTCCGGCTCCGACATGCTAGGCGGCCTGTGTTGGTTGCTACTCGGAAAACCTATAGGTTCCACTGTACAAAATTTTGTACAAAGGTTTGAACCTTTTCCTAGCTACCATGTGTTCTTTTAAATTAAATTTTGGATCGCCTGCGGAACTTAACACGTTTGATCCAAAACTTAATCTATTTGTTCTTTTAGGTTTTGACTTGGATCTCCTGCGGAACTTTACACGTTCGACCCAAGTCTCCTTAAGTTATTAATTCCATTAAATATTAATTTCCATAATTAGTTCCCAGTACTGACGTGGCGAGGCACATGACCTTCTTAGATATGGGAGCAACCACCACCGACTAGACAAAACCTTTTATAGAAAGCTAATATTTAATTTCCTAAAATAACTTTAGGTTAACCAAAGAGAACAATCAAATCACAAGGAAAAGAAAAAACAAAAGAACACAACATCGAAAAACATATTCGAAATTCTAGAACGTAAGCCTCTTGTATTTGGTATTATTTCCATAAATAACTAGCATGATGCGGAAATAAAAATTACTAGTTATACCTTGTAGAAAAACCTCTTGATCTTCTACCGTATTCCTCTTCTAACCTCGGACGTTGTGTGGGCAACGATCTACCGAGATGAGAAACCACCAACCACCTTCTTCTCCTCCAAGCAAGGTTCGGCCACAAAGGAAAACTTCACCAAGGAGAAAAACAAAATACTAACCAAGCTCCAAGAGATGCTAGCTTTCTCCTTCTTCTTCTTCTTCTCCAAGTAGTATCCGGCCACCACAAGAGCTCCAAGGGAGAGAGAGAGGTTCGGCCACCACAAGAGGAAGAGAGGGAGAGGATGGCCGGCCACACCAAGGAACAAAAGAGGGAGAGAAATAATAGATGTTGTGTCTCTTGAAGGCACCCTCACCCCTTCTTTTATATTCGTTGGCCTAGGCAAATTAGGAAATTTAATTACAATAAAATTTCCTTAATTTCCTTGACATGATTTAATTGATAAAAATAAAATAAAATTTCCCCAATTAAAATCAAGTGGCCGGCCACATCAATGAAAACAAAATTGGACAAGTTTTAATCAACAATTAAAACTTCCTAATTTGTTTCCGGAAATTTTAAAAAATAAAATTTCTCTTCAAATCTCTTCATGGTTGATAAAAAGGAAATTTCTATAATTTTAATTTTACAACATGTGAATAATTTTTAAAGAGAAAATAAAATATCTCACCAATCTACAAATAAGGAAAGAGATTTAATCTCTTTCTTTAATCTTTTGTAGATCTTTTACAAGAGAGATATTTTAATTTTAATTCTCTTTAATAAATTATATCTTCCACATAATAAAAATTAAAATTAAATTTCTTTTTTAATTTAATTTGGCCGACCCTACTAGCTTGGGTTCAAGCTAGGGCCGGCCACCCAATCTTATACCTAGGCCGGCCCTAGCTTGTTCCCAAGCTAGCTTGGCCGACCCCTATTGGGTGGGTATATAAGGTGGGTATAGAACTCTATAAATAAGAGGCTACGATAGGGACCGAGAGGAGGAATTGGTTTTGGTCTCCCGATAAAATTAAGCATCCCGTGTTCGCCCCGAACACACAACTTAATTTTATCAATAATAATTCATTCCACTAGAGAACTATTATTGAACTACCGCACCAATCCCAAATTATATTTTTGGGCTCCTTCTTATTATGAGTGTGTTAGTCTCCCTGTGTTTAAGATATCGAATGTCCACTAATTAAGTGAGTTACTGATAACTCATTTAATTAATATCTTAGTCCAAGAGTAGTACCACTCAACCTTATCGTCATGTCGGACTAAGTCCACCTGCAGGGTTTAACATGACAATCCTTATGAGCTCCTCTTGGGGACATTCTCAACCAAGTATCTCTAGGACACAGTTTCCTTCTATAATCAACAACACACACTATAAGTGATACTATTTCCCAACTTATCGGGCTTATTGATTCATCGAACTAAATCTCACCCATTGATAAATTAAAGAAATAAATATCAAATATATGTGCTTGTTATTATATTAGGATTAAGAGCACACACTTCCATAATAACCGAGGTCTTTGTTTCTTTATAAAATCAGTATAAAAGAAACGACCTCAAATGGTCCTACTTAATACACTCTAAGTGTACTAGTGTAATTATACAGTCAAGATAAACTGATACCTAATTACACTATGACCTTCTAATGGTTTGTTCCTTTCCATTTTGGTCGTGAGCTACTGTTTATAATTTATAAGGTACTGATAACATTATCTTCTGCATATGACACCACATTCTATGTTATCTACAATATAAATTAATTGAACAACTACAAACAAATGTAGATAATTTGACCAAATGTGATTCTTTATTCAAGACAAATGTTTACAAAAGCTTAGGCTTTCAGTATACACTCCAACAATCTCCCACTTATACTAATGACTAAGCTTCCATATCTTCTACTATACATCTGATTCCCATTCCCTCCACATGCCGATCAAAAGCTTTCGCCGGAAGGGCCTTAGTGAAAGGATCTGCCAGGTTATCCGCTGATGCAATCTTGGCGATGACAACTTCTCCTCGCTTCACGATATCTCGTATCAGGTGGTACTTGCGCTCTATATGTTTACTTGCCTTATGAGCTCGTGGTTCCTTCGAGTTTGCAATTAACATCGCTATTATCACAATAAATTGTGATAATTTTGGGCAAACCAGAATCACATCTAAGTCCATTAGAAAGTTCTTGAGCCATACGGCTTCTTTAGCGCCTCAGAGGCTGCTACATACTCGACTTCCATGGTTGAGTCCGACACTGATTAACACTCCTCCATGAAATGGCTCCACCTCCTAAAGTAAACACATAGCTCGATGTAGACTTACTATTGTCCCTATCGATTGGAAATCAAAATCCGTGTAAAGGGATCAAATCGTCTGCTTGGTAAATTAGCATATAATCTCTAGTCCTTCTCGGTACTTTAATATATGCTTTACTACAGTCCAATGTCCTTGTCCAGGTTACTCTGATATCTGACCATGCCCACGGCAAAACAAATATCAGGTCTCGTACATAGCATTGCATACATAAGGCTTCCTACAGCCGAAGCATAAGGAACTGCTTTCATGTCTTCTATCTCCTTTGATGTCTTCGGAGACATCTCTTTAGATAGAGATATTCCATGCCTAAAAGGTAAGAAACCTTTCTTGGAATCCTACATACTAAAACGAGCAAGGATTGTATCTATATATGAAGCTTGGGACAGACACAACATTCTTTTTTTGCGATCCCTTATCACTTTGATCCCAAGAATGTGTGCACACTCTCCTAAGTCCTTCATATCAAATTGTTTGGACAACCATACCCTTACGTCTGACAATACCTTGACATTGTTGCCAATTAACAAAATATCATCTACGTATAATACAAGAAATACCACCACGTTTCCGTTACACTTCTTGTATACACAAGACTCATCCGGACACTGAATAAATCCAAACGAATGGATTACTTCATTAAACCGGATGTTCCAAGACCTTGAAGCTTGCTTCAGTCCATAAATGGACCGATTGAGCTTGCACACTAGATGCTCTTTGCCTTTTTCAATGAACCCTTCTGGTTGCTTCATATGAATGTTCTCTTCAAGACTTCCATTAAGGAAAGCTGTCTTGACATCCATTTGCCAAATCTCATAATCCATATGAGCAGCAATGGATAAGAGTATCCGGATAGACTTAAGCATGGCTACCGGTGAAAAGGTCTCCTCATAATCGATTCCCTCTTTCTGAGTGTACCCTTTCGCAACAAGCCTAGCTTTGAAGGTCTCTACCTTCCCGTCTGTCCCTCTTTTCCTTTTGTAGATCCACTTGCATCCAATGACTTTTATACCATCAGGTGGTTCTACAAGCTCCCAGACTTTATTAGAGTACATAGACTCTATTTCAGAATTCATTGCCTTTTGCCAAGATGCTGCATCTATATCTTGGAGTGCTTCGTCATATGTTCGTGGATCAGGTTCATGTTTACCCGGGATCAAGTCCGAAGACTCTCCTAAAAACATGAATCTTTCAGGCTGCCTTACAACCCTCCCACTACGACGAGGCACTGTCTGTGGTTGTGTATCATGTGTGACACGTGTTGCAGTCTCTTGTGGTACTTCATCTTGTACTGTTGGTACTGAAGTAGTCATGTCCTCTCTAACAACTTTGCTACTGGGCTTGTGATCCATTATATAGTCTTCTTCTAAAAACTGGGCATTGGTGCTAACAATGACCTTCTGGTCTTTAGGACTATAAAATAAACCACCTTTCGTTCCTTTGGGATATCCTACAAACACGCGAACTTCTGTACGGGATTCTAACTTATCAGCATCTGGTATCAGCACATGTGCTGGACTACCCCAAATCTGAATATGTCTTAGACTGGGCTTTCGCCCATTCCACAATTCTATGGGAGTAGAAGAAACTGATTTAGAAGGTACTAAGTTCAGAACGTATATTGCTGTTTCCAGAGCATATCCCCAAAACGAATTTGGTAATTCTGAATAACTCATCATTGATCTAACCATCTCCATAAGAGTCCTATTCCTTCGTTCTGCTACACCATTCTGTTGGGGTGTTCCAGGTGCAGACAATTAGGATTGAATCCCGGCCTCTGATAAGTAATTCCTAAACTCTCCTAAGAGGTATTCGCCACAACGATCTGACCGTAGTGTCTTGATACTTTTACCTAGTCGTTTCTCCACATCAGCCTTGTATTCTTTGAACTTATCAAAGCACTCGGACTTGCGGCGCATTAGGTAAATGTATCCATATCTTGAATAATCGTCTATGAAAGAGACAAAATATTCAAAACCTCCTCTTGCCTGGATAGACATAGGACCACACAAATCAGAGTGAACCAATTCTAACACTTCTTTGGCTCTATACCCCTTGGCCTTGAACGGCCTCTTGGTCATTTTACCTTCCAAGAAAGATTCACAAGTTGGAAAATTTTCCAACTCAAAAGTCCATCGGTTATAAGCCTTTGAATCCTACTTAAGTTAATATGACCAAGCCTTAGATGCCAAAGATATGCTTGGTTCATCTCCGAAGGTTCTTTTCTCTTATTAGAGTTAGAAGATGAGTTATAAATTTCCATGTTTTGCTTTGTGGAAGAAATTGGATTTAAAGTATACAAATTGCCAACTAATGCACCAGAACAGATAATCACTTTATTTCTTTTAATAACTACATCGTTACTAAAAGAAACTGAATATCCATCTAAAAACAGTTTAGAAACTGAAATTAATTTTTCTAAAACTGGGTACATAAAGACAATTTCTTAAAATCAAATTTCTATTTCTACTAAAAGATAAGTAGACGTCTCCCACTGCAACAGCTGCCACCTTAGTAGCATTGCCCATGTAGACGGTAATTTCTCCTTCAGATAGTCGTTTCCTGGAACCCCTGCAAGGAATTGCAGACATGATCAGTGGCTCCCGTATCTACACACCAGGTGCTGGTAGATAACACCGCTAAACATGTTTCAACAACTAGAGTATGAGATATACCTTTGTTTTGGTTCCTACGAGGACAGTCCGCCTTCCAATGTCCTGTCTGCTTACAGATGAAGCACTTACCCTTCGGCTTCTTCATTCCAGCTTTAAATCCCGTACTCTGAGATTTATTCACTTTCTTTGTTGAACCAGCTTGTTTCTTCTTCTTCTTTCCTTTCGATTTAGAAGTAGAACCATTTTCAGCATAGTGAATTTGAGCATTGTGATGAAATAATCCTTCTGCTGCTTGAAGTTCTGTCAGTAGTTCCGTTAATGAATAAACCCTCTTATTCATATTATAGTTCAGGCGAAACTACTCAAAACTTCTAGGTAGCGTTTGGAGGATCATATCGATCTGGGTTTCCCCATCAATTTCTCCTCCAAGGATCTGTATCTCGTTCAGATAAGCCATCATCTTTAGGATATGATCCCTTACAGGAGTACCCTCTTGCATGGTGGCTGTCATTATCTTTCTCATGGCTTCTTGCCTAGAAGCCCTATCCTGATGACCAAAGAGTTCCTTGAGATTGTTCATAATATCATAGGCTGTTGGTAAATCTTGATGCTGATGTTGCAATACATTTGACATTGAAGCCAAAATGTAACACCGCGCCATCTCATCAGCTTTTACCCATTTCCTATGATATTCAATCTCCTCTTGAGTAGATTCACCAGTAGGTGCTTCAGGGCAAGGTTCAGTCAGTACAAATTTATAGCTTTCAGCAGTAAGAACAATGTCCAGGTTTCTTTTCCAATCTATGTAGTTTGGTCCAGTAAATCTATTCTGTTGAAGTATGATGGACAGTGGGTTGAAAGACATCCTAAGAATCACAAATAACTTTTGGTCAGAACTCTAAATTTAGAATAATATTGATTCCTCAAACAATACTATTTTAAATTAACCAACGCCTCAAAACACCGTGAATTTTGTATGCCACGTTAGTGTGGACGTATACAAATTCAACATTTGTAAAAGGAGGGGTTTATCCCATTAATTTTATTATCTTGTCAACCTAACTTTTTGACAAATAAAATTAATAGTTGGTGTCTTTTGGTCACACAAATAATAGCAGTGACTCCGATGGGGAGGATACTATTAGATGTGTCTAAGTGTATACCATTACTTGACACTAAGTTCATTAATAAGATTATGCCCCTTCCGTTGGGGAAGATCACACGCTCTTAATTAACTTCCTATAGTCATCCAAAAATGGAAGTCTGTTCTAGTGATCCACAAACAAGCTCATCCGTTATGGAGGAAGGCACTCAGAGCCAACGCGCAAGCTTGTTTGCATCACTTACAAACCAGTAATGGAGACCATGAGATTTATTTAAAAATCCCTCTCCCACTTAGTTATTTATAAATGAGGAATTTTAACTATGCTAGCCTACTAAAACTTGTAAACTAACATGCACACACAGCATAATATAAAAGCAATAAATAGAAAATTTAATTTTCAACTATTATGGCTTTTATCACTTATTGTCCTCCATGTGTTGTCATCCCAAGCTGCTACCATATTTGGCCACTGCCACCGGATCTAGCTGTCGCATCCATCTTGCTCATAGTTCCGCTGCGCCTCTAGTCCTTAGAAGGTTCCACGCTTTGCAAGATTCGATCCGCGACATAAATAGAATTTTACATTTTGATCCTATATTCCATAAAAGGAATGTACATGTATCTAGATCAAAAATAAAATCCTAATAAAACTAAATACAGCTCCTGCTGTATTTTAATACAATCATGCACACACAGATAAATGCCCTTGACATGTCCAAGGGTCCAATCACACACATAATAACTAAAAGCCATAATAGTTGGATCCTGCATCCACAAAGTTAGCACATCCTACTATTAACCTGCCTAAATTATGTATGACATGTGCATAATTAAACTAAATACCAAATACACAGAGGCAAAACCCTAGCTTTGATACCAATTGTTGGTTACTACTCGGAAAACCTATAGGTTCCACTGTACAAAATTTTGTACAAAGGTCTGAACCTTTTCCTAGCTACCATGTGTTCTTTTAAATTAAATTTTGGATCGCCTGCGGTACTTAACACGTTTGATCCAAAACTTAATCTATTTGTTCTTTTAGGTTTTGACTTGGATCTCCTGCGGAACTTTACACGTTCGACCCAAGTCTCCTTAAGTTATTAATTCCATTAAATATTAATTTCCATAATTGGTTCCCAGTACTGACGTGGTGAGGCACATGGCCTTCTTGGATATGGGAGCAACCACCACCGACTAGACAAAACCTTTTATAGAAAGCTAATATTTAATTTCCTAAAATAACTTTAGGTTAACCAAAGAGAACAATCAAATCACAAGGAAAAGAAAAAAACAAAAGAACACAGCATCGAAAAAATATATTCGAAATTCTAGAACGTAAGCCTCTTGTATTTGGTATTATTTCCATAAATAACTAGCATGATGCGGAAATAAAAATTACTAGTTATACCTTGTAGAAAAACCTCTTGATCTTCTACCGTATTCCTCTTCTAACCTCGGACGTTGTGTGGGCAACGATCTACCGAGATGAGAAACCACCAACCACCTTCTTCTCCTCCAAGCAAGGTTCGGCCACAAAGGAAAACTTCACCAAGGAGAAAAAACAAAATACTAACCAAGCTCCAAGAGATGCTAGCTTTCTCTCCTTCTTCTTCTTCTTCTCCAAGTAGTATCCGGCCACCACAAGAGCTCCAAGGGAGAGAGAGAGGTTCGGCCACCACAAGAGGAAGAGAGGGAGAGGATGGCCGGCCACACCAAGGAACAAAAGAGGGAGAGAAATAATAGATGTTGTGTCTCTTGAAGGCACCCTCACCCCTTCTTTTATATTCGTTGGCCTAGGCAAATTAGGAAATTTAATTACAATAAAATTTCCTTAATTTCCTTGACATGATTTAATTGAGAAAAATAAAATAAAATTTCCCCAATTAAAATCAAGTGGCCGGCCACATCAATGAAAACAAAATTGGACAAGTTTTAATCAACAATTAAAACTTCCTAATTTGTTTCCGGAAATTTTAAAAAATAAAATTTCTCTTCAAATCTCTTCATGGTTGATAAAAAGTAAATTTTTATAATTTTAATTTTACAACATGTGAATAATTTTTAAAGAGAAAATAAAATATCTCACCAATCTACAAATAAGGAAAGAGATTTAATCTCTTTCTTTAATCTTTTGTAGATCTTTTACAAGAGAGATATTTTAATTTTAATTCTCTTTAATAAATTATATCTTCCACATAATAAAAATTAAAATTAAATTTCTTTTTTAATTTAATTTGGCCGGCCCTACTAGCTTGGGTTCAAGCTAGGGCCGGCCACCCAATCTTATACCTAGGCCGGCCCTAGCTTGTTCCCAAGCTAGCTTGGCCGGCCCCTATTGGGTGGGTATATAAGGTGGGTATAGAACTCTATAAATAAGAGGTTACGATAGGGACCGAGAGGAGGAATTGGTTTTGGTCTCCCGATAAAATTATGCATCCCGTGTTCGCCCCGAACACACAACTTAATTTTATCAATAATAATTCATTCCACTAGAGAACTATTATTGAACTACCGCACCAATCCCAAATTACATTTTTGGGCTCCTTCTTATTATGAGTGTGTTAGTCTCCCTGTGTTTAAGATATCGAATGTCCACTAATTAAGTGAGTTACTGACAACTCATTTAATTAATATCTTAGTCCAAGAGTAGTACCACTCAACCTTATCGTCATGTCGGACTAAGTCCACCTGCAGGGTTTAACATGACAATCCTTATGAGCTCCTCTTGGGGACATTCTCAACCTAGTATCTCTAGGACACAGTTTCCTTCTATAATAAACAACACACACTATAAGTGATACCATTTCCCAACTTATCGGGCTTATTGATTCATCGAACTAAATCTCACCCATTGATAAATTAAAGAAATAAATATCAAATATATGTGCTTGTTATTATATTAGGATTAAGAGCACACACTTCCATAATAACCAAGGTCTTTGTTTCTTTATAAAATCAGTATAAAAGAAATGACCTCAAATGGTCCTACTCAATACACTCTAAGTGTACTAGTATAATTATACAGTCAAGATAAACTGATACCTAATTACACTACGACCTTCTAATGGTTTGTTCCTTTCCATTTTGGTCATGAGCTACTGTTTATAATTTATAAGGTACTGATAACATTATCTTCTGCATATGACACCACATGCTATGTTATCTACAATATAAATTAATTGAACAACTACAAACAAATGTAGATAATTTAACCAAATGTGATTCTTTATTCAAGACAAATGTTTACAAAAGCTTAGGCTTTCAGTATACACTCCAACAGCTTGTAAACCGGCTATAAGGGCTTCATACTCTGCTTCATTATTTGTAGCTCTGTAATCCAGCCGGATGGATAAGTGTATTTTTTTCTTCTTGAGGAGAGAGTAATAGTACGCCAATCCCGCTTCCGAGCCGAGTAGATGATCCGTCCACGAATATTCTCCACATGGCTTCGGGTTCTGGCCTTTGTACTTCAGTGACAAAATCCGCCAAGGACTGCACCTTTATTGCCGAATGGGGCTGGTATTGAATGTCAAATTCGCTCAATTCCGTTGTCCATTTGATGAGCCTTCCGGACGCTTCGGGATTCAACAACACTCTTCCCAATGGGCTATTCGTCCGGACGATGATAGTATGAGCCAAGAAATATGGACGGAGGCGCCGAGCGGCGAGGACCAAAGAGAAAGCCAGCTTCTCGAGCCCAGTGTAGCGAGATTCAACATCTTTCAAAATATGGCTTAGAAAATATACAGGTTCTTCTCCGCTCGCCCTTACTAGTGCCGAGCCGACTGCTTGCTCGGTTGAAGATAAATAGATACAAAGTGGCTCACCCACAGTCGACTTGACTAGCCTAGGTAGTGAGTTCAAGTACGTCTTCAGATCTTCGAACGCCCGATCACATTCTTCATCCCAGTGAAACTTAGCGGCCTTGCGCAAGATTTTGGAAAAAGGCAGGCTCCGGTCGGTGGTCTTGGAGATGAATCTGGATAGAGCTGTTATCCGACCGGTCAAGCGCTGCACTTCCCTCAGATTTCTTGGAGGCGGCATATCTTGTAAGGCTTTTACTTTGCTGGGATTTGCCTCGATGCCCCGCTCAGTCACTATGTATCCCAAGAAACGCCCGCCTTTTGCTCCGAACAGGCACTTCTGAGGGTTCAGCTTAACTCCATATTTTCGTAGCGTTCGGAAAGTCTCTTCAATGTCTTCAAAGAGATCGGCCGCTCGGACGGACTTGATGAGAATGTCATCCACGTATACTTCCAGATTTCGCCCGATCTGCTCTTTGAACACTTTGTTCATCAAGCGCTGATAAGTGGCTCCCGCGTTCTTTAGTCCGAACGACATCACATTATAGCAATAGGTGCCGTCGGCTGTAACGAAGCTGACTTTTTCTTGATCTTCTCGGGCGAGCGACACTTGATGGTAGCCTTGATATGCGTCAAGCATGCATATCAACTCGCAGCCAGCCGTAGAATCCACCAATTGATCGATCTAGGGCAGAGGATAAAAATCTTTTGGGCATGCCTTGTTAAGGTCCCGGAAATCGATGCACACTCTCCATTTATTGCCCGGCTTGGAGACTAGTACCACGTTCGCTAACCAGCTAGGGAACTGGACCTCGCGTATGTGGCTGGCCTCCAAGAGTTTCTCGACCTCCGATCGGATGATTGCATTTTGCTCGGCGCTGAAGTCCCTCTTTCTTTGCTTCACCGGCCGAGCGTCCGGTCGGACGTGGAGCTCGTGTTGCACTACACTCGGTGAAATTCTGGGTAGCTCATGCGTCGACCAGACGAAGACATCCCGGTTTCTCTGGAGGCATTTGATCACTTCCTCTTTCTGGCTCACCTCCAGATCGGCCGCAATGAACGTTGTAGCCTCCGATCGGGTCGGGTGAATCTGCACTTCCTCTTTTTCTTCATAAACCAAAGAGGGAGGTTTTTCAGTTATAGTGTTCACCTCGATCCGTGGCATCTTCCGAGCGGAATTGGCTTCTGCTCGGACCATCTCGACGTAGCATCGCCGAGCCGCTAGTTGATCTCCTCGTACTTCTCCCACTTTGTTTTCAACCGGGAACTTGATTTTCTGGTGGAAGGTGGAGACGGCCACTCGGAATTCACTGAGAGCCGATCGTCCCAATATGACATTGTACGCCTACGGAGAGTCCACCACAACGAAGTTTGCAGTCCGCGTCCTTCTGAGCGGCTCCTCTCCTAGCGAAATGGCTAGCCGGATCTGTCCGACCGGCTGAACTTCATTGCCCGTGAACCCGTAGAGAGGGTGTAAAATACCGAAAATAGGCGAATATGAATAAGGGAATTTTTCCAGAATTTTTGGATATTTTTCGGGAATTTTCCGGAGTTCGTACGGACGAGTTAACGAGGATAAAAACGAGGCCCGGAAAAGCCTGTTTAGGCTACCCCATTTAAATGAGGAAAAGTTGAATTTCTAAATTCCTTTTTCTTTATTTATTTTTCTTTTCTTTTCTTTGTGTCGCCGTTCACTCTTTCCCCTTCGCGAACCCGAGCCCTAACCGCCGCCCTCTCCCTCGCGATTAAAGCCTTACCGACCCTTCCTCTTTTCCTTCTTCGTCATTGAGCGATTCTCCGGCAGCCACATCTTCTTCCTTCTTTCTCCCTGAAGCCTGCCCAAGCGCCGGTAAGCGCTAGCCACTGCTGGTCAAGCCGTCGGCTGTGCCCTAGTGTCCTTGTTGACGGCGCCGACGCCCATAGAAGTTTCCTCTCCTCTGCCGACAGCCGCCCTCACGGAGTGATCCCGACGCCGCCGTCTTGCGCCGAGCAGCAGTGTCGCTGGCTACTCCTCCGAGGAGTGCCCTAGGTACCGACGACGCACGTCTCTTCCTCTTCTCCTTTCGCCATCTGAGCCCTAGCAGCGGTCGACTCTCTGTGCCAGCACCCGAGCCCCAGTGCCGTCGCTGTGCCCTAGCGAGCCCGACGCCACTCCTTGTCACTGCCGCTGCACACTTTGCCCCAGTGCCGAACCGACCCTTTCTTCTGCCCTAGCCGAGCCTCACATTGGCGTGAGTTGCTGCCCTGGATTCTACCGAGCTTTGGCTTTAGGGTAAGCTATTGGTTTAGAACTGTGGAGGTAAGGTTAGGGTTTAATTCACAGAGGTGGATGTATTGACTACAAATTTTGGGTGTTTGATGTGTAGGTCGGTGGCTCACTCTATCTACGACCACGGTTCCAGAAATAGGTGTTCCATCGATAAATTAACGACGAAGAATACGAATTTGGGTGAGTTTGGATTGAGGTAAATGCCTTGTTACGCGTATAATTGATTTAGGTTTGAATTATTAATCTAATGGGTTGATTAGGGATTAGATAACTAACCCTAATTAACCGTTGGGTTTAATTAAGGTAGGTTGAGGGTTTAGGACTAGGGTTTTACCCTAAATTGGTCCTAGGGATTTTATTTAGCTGTTCATATGAAGTTAGCTAAATAAAATATAATTGTATTGGTGACACAGGACTTTGACGCGAGACAAGTATCTTGACGTCGGACTTGGACGATTGGATTTTTCCTATTGGAGGCGGGTACTTTTGACTTTTTTTTGTCTTTGATATGCTTAGTAATGAAATTAACATGTTGCATTAATTGTGTTTCTTATCTGTTTCGGTTAATCACTACCCAAATCTTGGTTCATGCTTGATTGATTGATTGGTTTGCATCTCATGTATATTTTAACTGTTTATACATGCTTATAGGGGGTAGTGATATACCATGCTTCATCATGTTCAGGACCTAGGTTTTTATACCTTCTGTGTACCTTTGATTCGATATGATTCGTTGACCTAGGGTGCACTTTTCTATATATATGGATTAGGTCAGGATGTTTGTTTTTATGGTTGTTGCCATGCACCATTTGCATGATTGCATGCCGTGCGATAGTCCGCTCCATTATTGTTGAGCACATCGCCAGTTACATGGATCTGCACACATCACCACTCATGGGTTAGTGGTCGATTCAGGCAGAGTGTGTTGCAGCAGGGACTCTGTTAGGCACCGTTGGTCCACTCATGGGTAGTGTGACACAACGTGTTATCCGGCAGGGATTCCTCCCCGTCATCGTGTGAGAGCATTGTGCTCCCCTATTTATGATTTGGGGTAGGAGGATAGGTGTCACTCATCAGGAGTAGTGACGACAGAGTGCACGGTTGTCACAGCCCTACCCACTCGGCCTCACTATTGTGTGAGATGATCGACTGGCGTCAGGGGTGACCAGGACGCATCATTGGCATCATATGCATGATGCATTTATTGCTTGTGTTTGTGTTTGCTGCATTTATATGCTGCATATTGTTTGGATACCTATGTTTGACATGCATACAGGTCTTCTATACCTTTCGGACTGTTTGTCCTTATACCGGGTCCTGGTTAGTACAGATTCTCTCCTGTCTTCTTCGGTTTGCATTTACCTTTATCTTTATCAGGAGACTGTACGCATGATTAGTGCTAGGTGTTATTTCTTTACTTTGCATATCAACTGTACCTACTGAGTGTTGGACTCACCCCGCCTCCATTGTTGTTATTTTCAGGTTGATGTTGTCCGGAGGGAGTTCCAGTCGCTAGTCCTCACTGCACGTAGTGCTAGATCCCCTGCAGACCTCGAGGATTGATTGACTTTTGAGTTTTCTTCTCGTTTGTCTATGTTTAGACTTGATTTGTTTGATACTTGGACGTTGTATTTATTATTGTGATGTCGATGGATTTTATTTGTTCTTATTCTACTACATGCCTGCCGGGTCGGCATAAGAGGTGAGTTTCGTCGGATTTGAGTTTTACGAGTGTAGTTCAGTAGAGTGGTTTTCGAGTCAGAGTATTATTTTACTGTTTAATTATCTTAACTGCGTGGTTGTGACAGCCAGAGGCTGAATAAATTATAAATACTGCGTGGTGTTTGCTTTTACTTATTGTTATTATTCCAGCCGCCTGTGGCTGATGTATATGTGATATGTAGAAATTTCAGATTGTCCGTCGTACAGGGGAGATGCTGCCGAAATTTCTTCGGACAGGGGCTCCTCTGGGGCGTGACAATTTAGTGGTATCGGAGCACAGTTTTATGATCTTTTGTTTCGTATTTTGGATTTCAGGATTTATCTGATACCAATTTATTTGGTATAAGAGCGGGTTATGATACCTGCTTTTGGTGTTCTGGAGATTTATCGGATACCTGTTGTTGGTATTCTGGATATTTGGGTTAGCCAGGTTTGCGAGTCAAACTGGGCATTATCGGATTTTCGATATGGTTATGTTTTGGATTTCCGTTTTGGATTTATTTGGATTTCCGGCGATTTGTACGTTTGGAATTTTGAGGTGAAATTGGGGACTGGACAGCGACGGAACATCTCCAGACGGCAAATAGGTATGTTGTTATTTTATGTTTGTTATATTGGTATTGATATCTGCAATTTAATTTGACAGATATGAGACGATCTACTCGTATTGCTGCGAGACGTGGTGCTGGACGACCACATGCGAGGACCACGAGATCTCTGGATATGCCAGAGATGCCCACTGTTAGTGAGCCTGTCAGTCAGGGACAGACTCAGGATGCAGCGAGAGCATCGGGCTCTCAAATCCCTATAGCTCCTGTAGAGATACCTACTTTGGCCACACCGACGGTATCCACTCCTACCGTATTTACGGTACCATCAGGTGTACCATTGGCGTACTCGACATTTGCTCCAGAGCAGCCTACGACGTACTCGGCACCACCGCCACCTGGACTTACAGTGTACCCGACACCAGTGGCACCTGTGCCCCCAGTGCCTACAGTAGCAGCAGCTGCACCATATCCGGTACCATTACCTACCGTACCTCCAGCTGCCACCACTTTTGTTCCCCAGTCAGTACCACCGACGGCTTATGCTCCGGTATATACAGCAGCATCGGGAGTTCCTCCTCCGGTTTATTCCGCGGTACCACCTGTAGTATCAGCTCCAGTGTTTCCGCCAGTTCCTGCAGCCGTCCCGACACAGCTCACTGATATTGTCGCTGCACGAGCTAGGATTCCAGCACTGGCTGAGTCGATGAAGACTCGTTTCACTCTTTTCCGCGGAGATCTCGATCCGAGTATGGCTCTGTCATGGATAGAGACTATGGAGCAGACTTTCTTCTATATGGCTTGCTCCGAGTGGGAGAAAGCGGTGCCTTACCATTCTGGGATGAAGCTAATGCAGTGGGTTACTCGTTCTATTATTGGTGAGCCCAGCGTCACATGGACTGGTTCGAGAGGCTTTTGAGAGCCGTTTCTTTCCACTGTCCATCGGATGGCTCGCCGACAGGATTTTATGAGTCCGAGGCAGAATAATCGCTCGGTGACCGAGTATATCTGAATTCCTCCGTTGGCTCGGTTTTGTCGAGTTAGTTGTGGAGGACGAACTCGCATGATGCGATTTATCTGATTGGATGGTTATCCGCATATACGACTTGCGGATTAGGGATTTCATCTTACTCGATGCATTGAATCGAGCTTTGATGATAGAGTTAGCTCGGCGACGGCATATCCGGACGAGGAAAAGCATCTGGGTGGACATCGGGCGAGTCCGGCGGACTCGGCGGCAGGGCAGCCTCGAGTAGTCGCAGTCGGTCGAGGTACTACAGGGCGTCTCGTGAGGCCTCGAAATCGAGGCGGTCTTCTTGAGGGCGTTCCGGTTTTCTGGCGAGCCGCAACCACCTTCGGTGATACTCATTGTTTCAGATGTGGATCCAGAGATCACCTCACCTCGGCTTGCTCTGGGACACCAGTTTGCTTTATTGCAAGCTGCACGGATCTGAGCCGAGATTGTCGGTGAAGGCTCGGCCACAGGCCGGAGGGTCGGTCGAGAGGGGCCCTAGTCGTCGAGGCATATCGAGGAGGCGGCCCAATCTTCCTGCGTCGGAGGCAGCTCCCTCGGCGGCAACATTTGGCATGCTTGGGCGAGTACTCCGGTGCTTCCATAGCACCCGAGTTCTATTCGGGACCTTATTATCCGACTCGAGGCGTGCAGACTCGATTCGGCCGTTTGCATGTCGATTACCATCCTCTCGGTCTTCTACGCATGGTCAGGCGCCCTCGATGGCGAGCTTACGCTTGGCGGCGATACCACCTCCTCCGCCAGAGACTGGTCGTGTTCATGCTATTACCACAGAGGATGCTCAGCGGGCCGACGGATCCGTTTTTCGCGGTACGATTTCCATTTATGCATTTTTCGCTGATATTTTGATTGATACTGGTAGTTCGCTTTCTTTTATATCCCATACCTTTATGCGGGAGATTGGTAGATTACCTACTGTTAGACTGCAGCGGTTGACCGTCTCCCTACCATCTGGTGATACTTTAGACGTCACCTAAGAGGTCAGAGGTTACCCGTTAGACTTTGGCAACATGACACTTACGGTAGATCTTCTAGTATTGGAGATGATCGAGTTTGATATCATACTTGGCATGGATTGGCTATCAGTATATCATGCTACCGTTGATTGCCAGACGAGGGTGGTCACCTTCCAGTCTCCGAACCAACCCTCGTGGAGTTTCACTGGCATTAGAGACGACGGCATCTCGATTATTTCGGCGATTCAGGCTCAGAAGCTGTTGTCACATGGCTGTCAGGGTTTCCTATTATCTTTGATTAGTACAGACGACAGCAGCAGTTTGCAGCTCTCCGACATTTCTGTAGTCCGAGAGTATCCAGATGTATTCCCTGAGGAGCTTCCTGGTTTGCCTCCTAGAAGGCCAGTGGAGTTCACTATTGAGCTGATTTCGGGAACCTCACCGACATCGAAAGCTCCGTATCGTATGACACCGAAAGAGTTGAACGAGCTGAACGTTCCACTCCAGGAGCTTTTGGATAGGGGATTTATACGCCCTAGTGTTTCACCATGGGGTTCTCCAGTTCTGTTTGTCAAGAAAAAGGATGGTACTATGAGGTTGTGTATTGACTACAGGCAGCTGAATGCAGTGACCATCAGAAATAAATATCCATTACCACGGATCGAGGATTTGTTTGATCAGCTCAGAGCTACATCAGTGTATTCTAAGATTGATCTGCGATCCGGATATCATCAGTTGAGAGTCAGAGATTCTGATATCCAGAAGACAGCTTTCTGTACCAGATACGGTCATTATGAGTTTTTGGTAATGCCATTTGGGCTTACCAATGCTCCAGCAGTGTTTATGGACTTGATGAACCGCATTTTTCTTGAGTATCTGGATCAGTTTGTTATCATTTTCATTGATGACATATTAGTCTACTCGCATTCCGAGGAGGAGCATGCATAGCATCTTCGTATAGTCTTGGAGATTCTTAGACGACAGTAGCTGTACGCGAAGTTCAGCAAGTGTGCATTCTGGTTATCCTCAGTTGGTTTTCTTGGACACGTGGTTTCTAGCAGAGGTATTTCAGTTGATCCTCAAAAGATCGAGGCTGTCACCAGTTGGGAGCAGCCGAAGTCAGTGCAGGAGATCCGCAGTTTTCTGGGACTAGCAGGATATTATCGACGTTTTGTCGAGGGTTTTTCGCGTATTGCTATGCCGCTGACACGCCTTACCAGGAAGGGCGTGAAGTTTACGTGGACAAAGGATTGTGAGACCAGCTTTCAGGAGCTGAAGCGGAGATTAGTGTCGGCTCCAGTTTTGGTTTTACCTTCTGGAGAGGACGGATTTGTACTCTACACCGACGCATCTTTACAGGGTTTGGGTGCTGTACTGATGCAGCACGGTCGAGTAGTCTCTTATGCTTCTCGTCAGCTGAAGGAGCATGAGAAGAACTACCCAGTTCATGACCTGGAGTTAGCCGCCATCATCTTTGCTTTGAAGCTATGGCGACATCATTTATACGGTATCACATTTGAGATTCTCACTGATCATAAGAGTCTCAAATACATTTTTACTCAGAAGGAGCTTAATCTCCGACAGAGGAGATGGATGGAGTTCCTGAAGGACTACCATTAGCTACCACCGGGGAAAGCTAATGTGGTTGCGATACACTCAGGAAGTCGGAGGGACTTTAGCTTGCCACCGGTTTGATTCTGGTTTGATTCGAGTTTTTACGAGATAGACTGGAGGCGAGGGACCCGAGGCGGTATTCGGTTACCATGGTTGCTCGATCGTCGATCGGGACTAGGATCCGAGAGGCCGGTGGTGATCGGCATTTGCGGTTCATTAGCGATCGAGATAGCTTAGGGCCAGGAGTTTACGAGACGAGGAGGGTATTATATTCTTCCGAGGCAGATTATGCGTACCTCAGTCTCATCCGGTCTTACAGGAGCTACTTCAGGAGGCACACCGTTCTCGATTTGCGATCCATCCAGGCGGGACCTGTATGTATCGAGACTTGAGGCGTTCCTATTGGTGGAATGGCATGAAGAAAGACATCACGGATTTCGTAGCTAGGTGTCTTGTTTGTCAGCAGGTGAAGGCTGAGCACCAGAGACCTGCAGGATTACTTCAGCGGATTCCTATTCCTGAGTGGAAGTGTGATCACATTACCATGGACTTTGTGGTAGGGTTGCCGAGGACACGACGAGGCCATGACGCGATTTGGGTAATCGTTGATCGATTAACCAAATCCGCGCACTTTTTAGCGATTCGGAGGACTGATCCCCTGGATCGATTGGCAGATCTGTATTGTCGGGAGATCATCAGACTACATGGTGTTCCGTTGAGTATCATTTCGGATAGAGATCCATGGTTTACGTCTCGGTTCTGGCAGAGTCTGCAGCAGGCCTTGGGTACACAGCTCCGTTTCAGTACAGCTTTCCATCCACACACAGATGGACAGTCAGAGCGGACCATTCAGACTTTAGAGGACCTGCTGAGGTCATGTGTTATGGATTTCGGAGGCAGTTGGGAGGACCATCTACCGTTAGTAGAGTTTGCTTACAACAACAGCTTTCATTCGGCTATCCAGATGGCACCGTTTGAGGCGTTGTATGGTAGACCTTGTCGGACACCCGTCCTCTGGGATGAGGTTGGAGAGGCCCAGTTGTTGGGACCTCATAGAGTTCAGCAGGATGCAGAGTTGGTCCGTACTATCAGACGGAGGATGTTAGAGGCGCAGGATCGCCAGAAGATTTATGCTGATCGGAGACGTAGACCACTAGAGTTCTCTGTTGGCGACCATGTATTTCTACGAGTTTCACCCATGAAAGGGGTGAAGAGATTTGGCCTCAGAGGTAAGCTAGCTTCGCGGTACATTGGGCCTTTCGAGATCTTGGAGAGGATCGGAGCAGTAGCTTACCGACTGGCACTACCACCGTCCCTGTCAGGCGTTCACGATGTATTTCACGTATCGATGCTGAGGAGATATGTGCCCGACCCGACACATGTGCTGGCAGATATCCCAGTTCCAGTTCAGCCTGACATTACCTATGAGGAGGTTCCAGTACGGATTATCGACCGGAAGGAGCGTCAGTTGCGGAACAAGACCATCCGGCAGGTTAAAGTCAGATGGCAGCATCATTCAGATGAGGAGGCTACTTGGGAACTCGAGGATACTATCCGAGCTCGATATCCCCATCTTTTTACTTGAGGTATGTGATTCAGTTTACCGTTCAGCATTTATACTTCCTGTCTATTGTTAGTACTTGCTGATGGTAGATAACGAAATTTGGGGACCAAATTTTTATAAGTGGGGGAGAATGTAAAATACCGGAAATAGGCGAATATGAATAAGGGAATTTTTCCGGAATTTTTGGACATTTTTCGGGAATTTTCCGGAGTTCGTACGGACGAGTTAACGAGGATAAAAACGAGGCCCGGAAAAGCCTGTTTAGGCTACCCCATTTAAATGGGGAAAAGTTGAATTTCTAAATTCCTTTTTCTTTATTTATTTTTCTTTTCTTTTCTTTGTGTCGTCGTTCACTCTTTCCCCCTCGCGAACCCGAGCCCTAACCGCCGCCCTCTCCCTCGCGATTAAAGCCTTACCGACCCTTCCTCTTTTCCTTCTTCGTCATTGAGCGATTCTCCGGCAGCCACATCTTCTTCCTTCTTTCTCCCTGAAGCCTGCCCAAGCGCCGGTGAGCGCTAGCCACTGCTGGTCAAGCCGTCGGCTGTGCCCTAGTGTCAGTTTCCTCTCCTCTCTGGCGATGGATAATCTCCGTTCATCTTCCTCACAAGATCTTTTGCTCTGAGGAGTGTCCCCATTCCAGACCACGAGCTCTAGTGCGACCAATCGCTGCCGGAGGCCTGCGGAGCCGTCGCTGTGCTATAGCGAGCCCGACGCCACTCCTTGTCACTGCCGCTGCACACTTTGCCCCAGTGCCGAACCGACCCTTTCTTCTGCCCTAGCCGAGCCTCACATTGGCGTGAGTTGCTGCACTGGATTCTACCGAGCTTTGGCTTTAGGGTAAGCTGTTGGTTTAGAACTGTGGAGGTAAGGTTAGGGTTTAATTCACAGAGGTGGATGTTTTGACTACAAATTTTGGGTGTTTGTTGTGTAGGTCAGTGGCTCACTCTAGCTACGACCACGGTTTCAGAAACAGGTGTTCCATCGACAAATTAACGACGAAGAATACGAATTTGGGTGAGTTTGGATTGAGGTAAATGCCTTGTTGCGCGTATAATTGATTTAGGTTTGAATTATTAATCTAATGGGTTGATTAGGGATTAGATAACTAACCCTAATTAACCGTTGGGTTTAATTAAGGTAGGTTGAGGGTTTATGACTAGGGTTTTACCCTAAATTGGTCCTAGGGATTTTATTTAGCTGTTCATATGAAGTTAGCTAAATAAAATATAATTGTATTGGTGACACAGGACTTTGACGCGAGACGAGTATCTTGACGTCGGACTTGGACGATTGGATTTTTCCTATTGGAGGCGGGTACTTTTGACTTTGTTTGTCTTTGATATGCTTAGTAATGAAATTAACATGTTGCATTAATTGTGTTTCTTATCTGTTTCGGTTAATCACTACCCAAATCTTGGTTCATGCTTGATTGATTGATTGGTTTGCATCTCATGTATATTTTAACTGTTTATACATGCTTATAGGGGGTAGTGATATACCATGCTTCACCATGTTCAGGACCTAGGTTTTTATACCTTCTGTGTACCTTTGATTCGATATGATTCGTTGACCTAGGGTGCACTTTTCTATATATATGGATTAGGTCAGGATGTTTTTATGGTTATTGCCATGCACCATTTGCATGATTGCATGCTGTGCGATAGTCCGCTCCATTATTGTTGAGCACATCGCCAGTTACATGGATCTGCACACACCACCACTCATGGGTTAGTGGTCGATTCAGGCAGAGTGTGTTGCAGCAGGGACTCTGTTAGGCACCGTTGGTCCACTCATGGGTAGTGTGACACAACGTGTTATCCGGCAGGGATTCCTCCCCGTCATCGTGTACCGGGAGTTGAGAGCATTGTGCTCCCCCATTTATGATTTGGGGTAGGAGGATAGGTGTACTCCGACAGCATCCCATCCACTCGGTCACTCATCAGGAGTAGTGACGACAGAGTGCACGGTTTTCACAGCCCTACCCATCGGCCTCACTATTGTGTGAGATGATCGACTGGCGTCAGGGGTGACCAGGACGCATCATTGGCATCATATGCATGATGCATTTATTGCTTGTGTTTGTGTTTGCTGCATTTATTGCTTGTGTTTGTGTTTGCTGCATTTATATGCTGCATATTGTTTGGATACCTATGTTTGACATGCATACAGGTCTTCTATACCTTTCGGACTGTTTGTCCTTATACCGGGTCCTGGTTAGTACAAATTCTCTCCTGTCTTCTTCGGTTTGCATTTACCTTTATCTTTATCAGGAGACTGTACGCATGATTAGTGCTAGGTGTTATTTCTTTACTTTACATATCAACTGTACCTGCTGAGTGTTGGACTCACCCCGCTTCCATTGTTGTTATTTTCAGGTTGATGCTGTCCGGAGGGAGTTCCAGTCGCTAGTCCTCACTGCACGTAGTGCTAGATCCCCTGCAGACCTCGAGGATTGATTGACTTTTGAGTTTTCTTCTCGTTTGTCTATGTTTAGACTTGATTTGTTTGATACTTGGATGTTGTATTTATTATTGTGATGTCGATGGATTTTATTTGGTCTTATTCTACTACATGCCTGCCGGGTCGGCCTAAGAGGTGAGTTTCGTCGGATTTTAGTTTTACGAGTGTAGTTGAGTAGGGTGGTTTTCGAGTCAGAGTATTATTTTACTGTTTAATTATCTTAACTGCGTGGTTGTGACAGCCAGAGGCTGAATAAATTATAAATACTGCGTGGTGTTTGCTTTTACTTATTGTTATTATTCCAGCCGCCTGTGGCTGATGTATATGTGATATGTAGAAATTTCAGATTGTCCGTCGTATAGGGGAGATGCTGCCGAAATTTCTTCGGATAGGGGCTCCTCTGGGGCATGACAGAGGGGTTGTCATGGGCAGCAGCTCGGCTCGATCAATTTGTAGTTGATCGAAGGCCTTTTTGAATATGATATTGACCGAGCTTCCTGTGTCAATAAAAACGCGGTGTAAAGTGTAATTGGCTATTACCGCTTTGATGAGAAGATCGTCGTCGTGGGGAACTTCAACTCCTTCCAAGTCCCTGGGCCCGAAACTGATTTCGGGTCCGCTTGCCCGTTCCTGGCTGCAGCCGACCGCATGGATCTGGAGCTGCCAGACGCTCGCCTTCCTTGCTCAGTTAGAGTCGCCTCCGGTCGGCCCGCTAGCAATAATGTTGATCTCGCCTCAGGAAGTGTTACTTCTATTTTCTTCTTCCCGAGCGGGCGATCGGGGCCGCTCCCTAGACATCCGGGGATTCTCACGCCTCGGAGTGTGTTGCCGCTCGGGAGTCTGTTGTTGTCGCCTGTCGGCTACCATCCGATCGACTTCACGAGGCCTCTGTCGCCTGTCGGATGATGGCGATCGACGACCGCCACTCCGAGGAGCGGGATGAGCGATCAAGGGAAGACTCCGGCAATCTCTGGTGTTGTGCGTGTCCGTCCAGTGGAATGAGCAAAACATAGGAGTCCACACCTTTTTATTCGGTCTGGGCCGTTCTACAGCTACCTCCTGTACATGTGACCTAGCATAAGGGGAGCGAATTGCTTCAGCCCTCGGTCCTCTGGGCGGCTGATGAGCAGTGTGTGGCTTCCGCTCGGCAGGAGGGGCCCGCTCGGTTGGAGTTTCCTTCCTTCGGGCTGCTTGGGCTTCCTCCACGTCGATGTATTCGTTGGCCCGGTGTAGCATGTGGTCGTAGTCTCGGGGCGGCTTCCGGATGAGCGATCGGGAGAAATCCCCGTCCACGAGGCCTTGTGTGAAGGCATTTATCATGGTTTCTGAGGTGGCCGTTGGAATATCCATGGCCACCCTGTTGAACCGCTGTATGTAGGCTCGGAGCGATTCGCGAGCTTCTTGTTTGATGGCGAATAGACTAACACTAGTTTTTTGATAGCGCCGACTGCTTGCGAAGTGGTGGAGGAAAGCCGTTCGGAAGTCTTTAAAACTTGTGATGGATCCGTCCGGAAGCCTCCGAAACCACCGTTGGGCCGATCCCGCGATGGTGGTAAGAAAAACTCGACACTTTACTCCGTCTGTGTATTGATGAAGGGTAGTCGTGTTATCGAACTTACCCAAATGATCGTCCGGGTCGGTGGTTCCATTGTATTCACCGATCACCGGGGGCACATAGTGCTTTGGCAGAGGGTCCCGCAAGATGGCTTCCGAAAACTGACGGTTGACCCGCTCGGGAGAAGCGTCCGCTCGGGGGGCTTTGCCTTTTCTGCTATCTCGTACTGGCACTTCGTCTGATGATGACCCTCGATCACGATTAGCTGCCGCGGCTTCAGGAGTGCGGAATAGAGCCCGATGGAATGGAACTGTGGCCTGAGGTGCTTCCGCTCGGCCCCCTGATACTGATGTCGCTTGATGCTCAAGCCGCTCGGCTTGTGCCTTTTGTTTTTGTTCCACAAGCTTAGCGGCCCTCGACTCGATCAGAGCATCGAGTTCCTCCGTGGAGAGCGTCACTGTATGCGGTCGTCCAGCTTCATCCATTGCTTCCGATCGGATGCTGGAGCGTTCCCACAGACGGCGCCAAATTGATCCTGTCCGAATTGCTGAATCAACGGACGCTGGGCACGTGGCTCTCTCCTTGTTGATGATGTGGATCTCCGGCCGGTCGTACGGCGCTCCGGCGAACCTGCAAAGAAGTCGGGCCGGGAAAGGGTTCCCGACGACGACCCTCCGACGCTCAAGTCAGGCAAGCAGACAACAAAGCAGTGGCTCCAAAAATCGTAGAACGCGTACCTCCGGTGAAGGGTGAGGCCCTTTATATAGGGCTAGAAAGGGACTCACGCACACATATCGAGGTGAATACGTGTCCTCAGCCCATACCTCCATATGGGCTTGTCAGAAAAGCTTACCTGACCCCTTACTGCTACAGTCCGAGCACGTCTTTGACGGGACATCGGACCCCTGTCATAAGATCCTGCGTATGGCCTGCTCCTCGGACATACTCGCTGTCAGAGGATGTTTCCTTGTCCTGTTCTCCTTACTATATGGCGAGTATCCGGCCGGTCGGTAGTCCCTTTTCGTCCGGCCGGTCATACATGCTGGTCCACTTGAGATATTCCCGGTAGTGTGCTATGTGGAGACTGATCGCAGTATTGCTACTTTATGCCTTCGGCCGAGTGGGCCACCCGCTCGGCTGTACAATGCTGTTCAACGAGCGTCGGAGCCATGACTCCTCGCCGGGTGCCTTGGACTCCGATGGGACCCCGTTTGGCCGATCGGTCTCCTCTCCTCCGGTCGACCGTTCGGCCCTTTGACTTCCACGTGGCGTTGACTTCCCTCAGAGGTGGGTCCCTGTTCTTATCGCCGGATCACTAGCCATTGAAAGTTTTGGAAAATCAAGAACACTAAGTAGAAAGCCTAGTTGGGTCAGTAGACTAGACATTTAGCAAGATAGACTCGATAGATCAACGAAAATCAGATATCAAGTCAAGAGAAAGCGCCGTAGGTCGATGATCAAATACTAGGCAAAGAAAGTTCAAACAAATCTTGAGGACCATATGTTTGACAAATAAGTTGAGGTAAGCTCCTAGAGTAGAGTGATTCTTCTGAAAAGAAAAATATTAAAGACGTATCCTAGTTGGGGCAACTCTTAGGCATTGATCTGACTGGTAAAACTAACGGAGGTTTATAAGTCAAGATTAGATAGTCCTAACTGTCTATGTTACACATGCATATTATCTATTATCTAACTCAAATTTGTAGGGTCTTTTTTATCATTACTGTGCTAACTTTATTTTGTAGAAAAACCAAACCCCGAGTTAACCAAAAGTTTCGGTCGACCAAACATGGAGGTTCAGTCGATCGATCCGGACAAGCAGACTTGGATAAGATTAGACTCAGCAAAGAACAAAATATTAGGGTTTAGTTGAGTGATTTGGAGGATCAGTCGATCAAACAAAGATGACAAGTGCGGAAGATATGATCAAATCATGCAAGAAAGGAATCTCTAAGGGTTCAGTCGACTGGAAACCTGAATTTTATGGGATTGATCATATCAGATATGAGCAAATAGAGAAGGGAACAGAGGATCAGTCATTTGATCATGCTTCAGTCGACTAAATAATTTCCAATCGACTGAATTGTAGCTATAAAAGAAGCCTCAAGATCCAAGGCTCAACATCATCATTTTTCTGCACTCGCTCTTCATTTCGCTCTGCTACTCAGATTGTGCAAAGTTTGTTATTTCTAAGTTGAAAGACTCCCCCCGACAACCAATGCTAAAGCTCTATCCTTTGTTGTTGGTATAAACTTTTTTATTGCATTCATTCTATTAGGTGAATTGTAAAGTGTTACAATGCCCTCAGTTATTTGGAATGAGGTTTGATTTGTCTATCAAGGTAGTCTAGATTGGATTACGGACCTTGGTGTAGTAGTTGCTATACTATGAACTAAGAATAGTGTCATCTTGTATTTTCTTGTCTTTATTATTTCTGTTGCAACTTTATTTGATTTATGAAAAAAAAAAGATAACTTTTAAATGAATAAGATTCATCCCCCCTCCCCTCCAATATATTTTGATCTTATCCCACTTACAGTTGTCAGATGAGGCGACCCATGACGGGTAGACTATTTTGTGTAGCAGGGTAGGGTATGGTGTCATCTTGGCGAGTTAAGAAATCCTCAACCTAATCTAACTTTAAGTGGGTTGCAAGTTAGATGGATCAACCACGGGTCCACCAAAAAAACATTTAAGTGGGGAATTCTCGACCTGCCGGCACCATCTATTTTCTTCAATTCTTTGTTTTGCTTAAAATCATCCCATGTGAGCAGCGTGTTTACAATGTTAGACTTTGTGAATGTCAGCAAAAATGAAACAATTACATTACTTTCTAATGGATTTGCAAATTTTGAAATGATAGCCACTGTCAGGACTTAAGCTAACCTTTTTTTAAAGAAATCCTATGAAAGCTCACATTTCAACCCAAGGATTCCTCATCGAGTGGTCATGATTTCTTTGGTTTGAGAATCAAAGGCATGTGCATTGACAAAACTCACGACTTTTCACATTATTTGCTTTAAGGTTAGTATTCTTGTTTTTCTGGTTCACTATGTTGATTATGTGATTTGTGATTTGTGATTTGAGTAGTGACATATTCAACATGAGTTCCACCCTTGATTGTGGCACCACCATTTACAAAGCTGACATGATTGAACAACACCCACAAAGGAAAATAAAATCAATTGAAATCCAGTAGCTTACATCATAATGATCAAAAGGGACTTTGGATACCTGCGGGTCAAGTAGGCTACAGATCAGACTAAATTCATAAGTTTATTGAAATTTTCATTTTAATTTTAAATTTTAAGGATTTTTTTTCTCAACCGATGAGCCAACTCAAGTTCGTCATTGGCCGACCCACGAAGGTCATAGACCTAGAAAGGTCGATCCGCTTAAATCTATCTTTAAATGGATCGATAAAATTTTAATCTAACCAACTTAAATTATTTAACGGGACGGGCTAATCCAATGGACCTAATCGAAATTAACGGCTCTAATCCCACCTGATTATTCAACCATGTATAATTACTCAATTACCCTCTAATATTTTTCAATATTATTTAGTATTGCTATCTCCTACTTAAATCTCCCGAAAAATCTTAAGTTGGTTGGCGTGTTGTAGCAGCAACAGTTTTATAGTTGATACAATGCATACTTAATATATTCAATGTTGGCATGAATTCAAGTTGTAACAATTAAGATTTTGTAGCTACTATGATACATCTTAATCTATTCAATGTTGGTAGGAATTCATGTTATAGCAGCTATAGTTTCGTATCTGTTACAACGTGAATGATAGGAATTCACATTATAGCAACTATGTCATAATTGCTACATTGCATATTTGGCTTATTTACCTAACATTCATATTATATCAGAAATCGTAATTACTACAATATAAATTTGATTTGTTCATCTAATATTTATGGTATAGCATTAAAAAATATAGCTGCTACAATATTTATAGTAGCTATGATTTTATAATTACTACGATTTCAGTAGCTACTACAATACACTTGATTTAGAAATTAAACAAGAAATTTAGATAAAAGGTAATAGTATCAAATAATAGTGAGGGGGTGCTTGGTTCGGGTAAGGGAATGGGAAAGGATATGGGAATGATTGCAAATATTATTGAAATGGGAATAATACCCATACCCCTTATATTAGTGGGGAATGGACCATTCCTCTATTTAGAGGAATGAATCTGTGGGTCCCACCTTTATTTCCCCAAACCAAGCACAAGTTTAATTTCATTTCCATTCCAAACCCCCCAAACAAGCAGCCCCTGAAAAGTATTAAAAGATAATTGGATAATTATACCTACTTGAATGACATAGGATACTAATAAAATGAATCGTGAAAAAACAAAGATGTCAATGTTTTCCCTTGAGGTTTGCTTGCTATTGCTAATCATGTGTTAGACTGATAATTATTCAAAAGAAAATTTGTTAATTAATCTACAGATTTATTTTTAACTAAAATTTAAAATTTAAGACAGAAAGACAATTTTCTTTTTTTCAGACTTAAATCTGCATTTACCCAAACTTGAATATATATATATATATATATATATATATATATATATATATATATATATATATATATATATTCAAGTTTGGACGAGGCGAAGGCGCGGCTGCGGGCACGGCGAGGGCGCGGAGCTTGGAGAATCACACGGGGAGAGGAAAATAAAAGGGAAAAAAAAATAAAAGAATGACACGGATGTCAAAAAATTGACGGGGATATGTCACCTGAGCCGTCTGTAGCGATTCCATAGGAATAGGTCCGTAGACTAACAATTCTGTATATATATATATATATATATATATATACAGAACTGATATTAAGCGTGACTTATTTTACGCACTTGTGCGCAACACAATCGTGACAGCATGCCACGTAGTTTTTTTTTTTTTTTAATTTTCTCTTCTTTGTCTTGCCACGTCATTTGATATTTCTCGTTATGCCACGTAGAAATATCAAATGACGTGGCAAGACAAAGAAGAGAAAGTAAAAAAAAAAAAACTACGTGGCATGCTGCCATGATTACGTTGCGCACAAGCACGTAAAATAAGTCGTGCTTAATATCAGTGTATATATATATATATATATATATAACCACTCGTCACCATTCTACCAAGCCCACCACCACTGACCTCTCTTCTGGGAGCTTGAGACCTCTTTGCGGGCCCATCCGTCGGCCGCGAGCTGGTTGTCTATAAGCGAGGCCACTTGCCGCCCACAAGCTCACAGCTTGCACGCAAGCCCGCCTGGCTATGAGCTCACCGTTTTCTCGTGAGCTTGTCGGCCCACTGCTAGCAAAACTTTAGCCATAAGTTCGTCTTGAGCAAGAGGCTCTGTTTACATTTTTTGCAATAATCAGATGATGGATAAGGATCAATTTTTTTTTTTTTTTTTTTTTTGTACTTTTTATTATATAATGGATCTTCACCCTTAAGTATAGTTCATCCGTACTCAGAGTACTCTGAATATTAAGATTCTAGCTATAGAATAAGTTTCGTACATAACGTATTCTCCATTTCCTCGTGTCATGGCAGTAAGATGGTAGCTGACTAGCTTCAAGGGTCATCTCAAGTGCTTGCGTTGAAATGATAATTTGCGAACCGACATGATCTCCATTTCTATATCTATCATGCATGATACATCAAAAAAAAAAAAAAATGTAAACCTTGGAATAGGTTGATGGAAATACTAGGACGAACGTATTTTTTTTTTTATCACAATATATGATACATCTAATAAACCCTAAACACGGATGATAACCAAGAGCATCATGGTTTGAATCCCATCAGGAAAACATCTACCTAAAATGGGATTATGGACCATGAACTTTTGACATCATGACATGTTTCTAAATTTATCTTAGATAATTTTTTTTATAGAATTAAATTTATCACCTTAAAAATTAATCGATTTGATAAATCTCAATTTTTACAAAACACAGTCCTATATAAGAAAATAATTGGTCTGTGAATTTAGATGTATTTCAAGGTCTAATCTTCTTTTCTCAAATTTGATTACATTGATAAATAAAGAATAGAAAATGTTAATATACTATTGATAAATTAAAACTAAAAAAGGTCAATATAAATTTAAAAATAATTATTCTATAAAAACCATTATTTTTTTAAAAGAAGAAGTCAAGGGGTATAAAGATGTATAAAGGTGGGGTCCGTTAAGATCAGGGAGTCAAAAATCAAGGGAACATAGTAGTCAGAAGTCAAGAGGTTAGAAATCAAGGGGGTGTAGCATTCAACAGTTAGGGGAAAGATGGAATTAGACCACATGATGTCATCAGCTGCACAATTCTCGGTCGGATACTGATAGATCAGGATCCTAGATTAAAGACATGAGATGCAGCCTGGAGTAAAGCCTGACCTTCCCTCCCTGACTGGTCTAGTTTCCTCAACCCGATCTGTATAGACATCCTGATTCTTTCAGTAAGACAACTCCCGGTCGGTCCTTCAGTACTCCAAGCGTGAAAGAGGAGACGCTCATTGCAGCTCGTCTCCCTCACCAAAACTCAGGCTAGGTGCCACACCATAACAGTCAACCCGAATGGCCTGTAGCTAAACCCGGGCGGGATAAAAGGCATTAGGAAATAATTGTTGGTGCAACCTTAGGTCAAGGTTGACCTGGTTGACCCGACTCGAGTTGACGTGACTCGAGTTGTATTTTGATGTTTGACTTGGGAAGATTGTCGGTGCAACCTTAGGTCAAGGTTGACCTAGTTGTGTTGCATGTTGATGTTTGACACTCGTGAGAGAGTTCTATTCTTGATGTGGGACAAGAATAGGTGTTCGGGAGATTGTAGGTGCAACCGTAGGTCAAGGTTGACCTGGTTGACCTGATTCGGGAAAAAGTCCAAGTATGGAGACTTGGCACTGGAAAAGTCCAAACAGGGAGTTTGGCACGGGAAAAGTCCTGGTGAGTGAAGCCAGGCAGTCGGGAAATCCTGGTGAGTAAATCCAGGTGAAAATCCTAGTGAGTGAAGCTAGGTGAAGGTGAAAGTCCTGGTGAGTGAAGCCAGGCATTCGGGAAAATCCTGGTGAGTGAAGCCAGGTGAAAATCCTAGTGAGTGAAGCTAGGTGAATGGGAAAGTCCTAACTGGGATGTTAGGCAGTGTGGAAAGTCCTGGTGAGTGAAGCCAGGCAGTGGGAAAGTCCTGGTGAGTGAAGCCAGGCAGTGAGAAAGTCCTAACTGGGATGTTAGGCAGTGTGGAAATCCTGGTGAGTGAAGCCAGGTGAAAGTCCTGGTGAGTGAAGCCAGGCAAGGGAAAATCCAGATGGATCAGGGATGATCGGACATCTGGTGTTGAGGAAAGTCTAAGTGGGTCAAAGGGATTGACCGGACACTTAGCGGGGAGTTCTAGCAGGTCAAGGGAGTGACCAGATGCTAGGGATGAAGTACCAATAGGTCAAGGTTGACCGGATATTGGTTTGGAAGACTTGGGACTTGGTTTGGGCAAAAAAACCAAGCTCTGGATCGGTCACCAGACCGATCCAGTGATACTCTGTTTGCTCTGATCGGTCTGGTGACCGATCAGATACCGAACAGAAGCTTTCTGATCGGTCTGGTGACCGATCAGTAAGAAAACAGAGGCGAAAAGAAAGGCAGCCTGATCGGTCCACAGACCGATCAGGCCATGTCCTGATCGGTCTGTAGACCGATCAGAGACGAGCATCGCGAGAAGGAAAGGAAGGGGATCGGTCTGTGGACCGATCCACCTCTTCCCTGATCGGTCCATGGACCGATCAGGGACGGAACAGAAGCGAAGTTAGGGAATGGATCGGTCTGTGGACCGATCCACATGGAGCCTGATCGGTCCACAGACCGATCCAGGCACTAGCCGTTGCGACGCAACGGCTAGATTTCTTCTGTGTTTTCTTCGCTTTCTTCGCAGGTTATAAAAGGAGGGCTACGGCTGCGAGCCAAGGGCTTCTGCTCTCCTTCTGCTGAATCTTTTCTGCTTCCTGCTGAGCTTTGGTTGAGCTCTCATTGTGCTGAGTTCTGTTGAACTCGTCGAAGCTCTGCGTGAGTTTCCTGCTGGTGTTCTAGCTGCTGGATCCGAGAAGCTGCTGCTTCATCAAGGTTCCAGTCGACAACAAGAGGCAAGCAAGTGTATTACAATTTCTATTGTTCTTGTTTGTTTTCTCCATTGTTGTACTCCTTTGTTTGCTGTTGCAAAAGATTGTGGCGAGGTTTCTCCACCCATAAGGAGTTTATATTAGCCGGTTCTCCGGGGACTCATCCACCGACGGATTGACCGGACTCGTCCACCTTACGGACACGCCGAGGAGTAGGAGCCCTAATCTCCGAACCTCGTTACATCCTCGTGTTAAGGTTTGGTTTTCTTCTCTTTCGTTTCTTTGTATTTTCCGCTGCGACTAACCTAATTGTAGGAAGAAACGAGAGCGATTTGGGGCGGCTATTCACACCCCCCTCTCTAGCCGAGTACAAAGGATCCTAACAAGTGGTATCAGAGCGAGGCCGCTCTTCGTCGGATTCACACCCGTGGGAGCAAAGCTAGAGATGGATCAATTCGGAGAAGACATCACCATTCCACCCTTCTACAACGACAACTTCGCATATTGGAAGGTAAGGATGATGTATTTTCTTAGGACTAATATGTGGAACTGGTTTTGTGTACAAGAAGGGTTTACTCCTCCAATGGATAAAGAAGGAGAGCCTCTAGAGAAGAACAAGTGGACGAAGGAACAAGTCCACCAATTCACGATCAACAATGAGGTAACTAAAACAATTGAATTTTCATTACCTACTAGTGTTTTGTGTAAGATAGGTAAATACAACAATGCCAAGGAGTTGTGGAACAACTTGGCAAAGTTCCATGAGGATAGCTCAAGTTCAAGCCATGAAGAGGAGCTAAGTGAGCCAAGTAGCTCACATCATGGAGGGAGCGAATTGGGAGTTGAGGGCTACTCAACATCCAAGGAAGAAGAGGAGGAGAGTTCCTCTTGTTCAAGTTCGGAGCAAGAAGAAGAGGCATCTACCTCCGGAAGGGATGAGGAAGAGAGCTCACACCCATGCCCAAACCTAGGTAACTCAAGCATTTCAATTTCAAATAAGTTACATATAATATGCTTTGAGTGTAGGGAGTGTGGACATTACAAGAGCAAATGTCCAAAGAGAGTTAGGAAGACTCCACCGGCACCAAAGGTCAAGGAAGCCGGAGTCCCAACACGCAAAGGCAAGAAGCACGTGGTGTGCTTTCAATGCAAGCAACGGGGACACTATAGGAGCCAATGTCCGAAGGGGAGGAAACCTCACAAGGACAAGGGATGCACATCGATAGGGGGAGCTAAGGCAAACCCTAAGGTATCTTTTAAGGCTCATTCGTGCAATTCTAGTAGGATACATGCTAGTAATTTTATTGCATTAGTCAATAATGATAAGCATGTTAACACTAGAAATCAATACATGTGCTTAGGTGCTAAACATGTCAACCTAGATAGGGATACTACTAGGAATGCTAACCCTAGGTTTAACACTTCTAAGGTTAAGGAAAACCTAGGTAGAAACCCTAAATCAACTAGACACATGCCTAGGAACACCTCAAGAAAGAATGACAAACCAAAACTTGAGGTATTAGAGAAAGAAAATCAAGTCTTGAGGTCAAGACTTGACTCTCTAGAAAAGGCTTTTAAGGATTTGACTCTAGGGTCTAGGGGTCAAAAACCCAAGTCCAAGGACAAGAAAGGTTTGGGTCACAAACCTAAGTCCCAAATGGTCAAGCCCACCTATCATAATGTTCCATTCGATTATGGAACAAAACCTAGGGCTAGGAAGACCATTACCAAGGTTACAAGGGGAGTCACCCCTATAGTTGACCTTGATGAGACCCAAATGACCAAGGCTTCAAAGCCTAAGAGGGTCATTAGGAGGGTTGCTAGGGAAGTTATCCCTAGTGAATATTTAGTGAACCCAATGAGCTCTAATAGGTATTGGGTTCCTAGGAGCATCTTCTCTATCCCATAGATGGGTTAGAGAGTGTCAACTCCAATTAGAAGGGTAGTTAACCCAACTTTGAGGAAATTGACACTCAAGGAGCATTTTCAAGGTTTTTGGGAACCTTTGAAAATGAAATGGAATAATCTTTATCATTCACTCCTTGGAAGAGTAAGTTGTGCCAAAGTAAGAATATATTAATCTTACTTTAAATTGACACAATTTGGAAAAACCTAGAGAAATATCGAATTGGGATTTTGATATTCTCTTAGGTCCGGGCCTTAACTTAGAAGTGCTACTCTTGTAAAATCTTAAATGGTATAAATCAAACAAGAGATCAAGAAATGCCAATTTGGGTTTTGACATTTTCTTGGAGCACTTTGGGCAATCTAGGGTTAGATTTTAAGTTAGCAAAGTGGTTAAGGATACTTAGATAGGTAATCTAGGTATATTTATCTATGCTAACTTACCATGATTGGTTGCCATATGCCATGCCATGACATCATATTTATCTTATTATCATTTGAAATGTCATGATAATGCTTAGGTTATCTATATGTCATGTGTTAGTTTAGTTTCAAACTTTATGCCATGACATCATGACATTGGCACATGTTTTCATTTATGATACCATTTTATGCCATGTCATCATCTCTTGCATTAATAATCAATGAAATTGATTTAAGGATGAAAAACACATTTTGATATTAAGATCAAATTTGTGTTTAGAAAATGCATGAGACCTTAGTCTAAGATACCTAAACCCATATCTCACATCAAATTGACTTGAATATGATTTGATACACCTTAGATGTGTGTGAGATATTAGGATCATGAGTTAGGATCAAGGTACATAGTTCTTGTACCTAGATGAGCCTAATTCAAGAAATGGGGGATCATAGGGAAAGCTTGTGTACAAGTCATGTGCATATAGCCCTAAGATTGTGGTCCCAAATTAAAAGGTTTAAAATCATTTTGAAATTGATTTGAAAAACCTTGATGAAGCTTTCCTAGTGATAGCACTCATCATTGAACATTGTGATACAAAACTGACTTAACTTTGAACTATTTCAAAGTTTTCGAATTTTGTATCAAGATTTGAAAATGGAAACTATTTTCATAGAAAATTATTTTTCCATGATAGTATATGTTATGAGGAGTGTATCCTCAAAGTTTCATAATTTTTGAAATTTTCTGGAATTGTTTATGGGTTTCTGAATTTCGGGTAAAAATTCAGGAATTCTGATAAGAGATCTTGGATCGGTCACTGGACCGATCCAGAAAGGAGTGGATCGGTCACTGGACCGATCCAGGGAAGTGTGGATCGGTCCGGAGACCGATCCAGTAAGAGGCAGTGAGGCAGTCCGATCCCAGTGAATGTGGATCGGTCTGGGGACCGATCCAATGGGATCCTGATCGGTCTGGTGATCGATCAGGGCGTGCCAAAAGCTGAATTTCAACTGTATATCTGAAATTCCAGCTGTGAAAGTTTGTGGTTTAGGTTTCTAAGGGTTTGAAACTCTCCAAGACATTGTTGGTGCAATGGTCAAGGGGGAGTTGACCTTTAGGGGGAGTTTTACCTAATTGTCAAGGGGGAGTTGACTTTTAGGAGGATTTTTTTTTTTCTCCTTAAGACTTTTGAGGATTAGTGATATGGGGTTATCACTAAGTTGATTGTTGAGTTTAGTATCAAGGGGGAAATTAAGAGTTTCAATGAAAGGTATGGGACTTTCATTAGGAAGAAACTCTTGACCTTGATACCCCCCTTGTTCTTTTTGATGTGTGTCAAAAAGGGGAGAGTGTTCATTGGAGAATTATTGGAGAACCCAAGTTAGGTTATCGGGTTAACCTAAGCTAGGGAAAGAATGTCAAGTAATGTTCGAGGAAGAACATTGGAATACTTTTTGATGTGTGTCAAAAAGGGGGAGAATTATTGGAGAACCCAAGTTAGGTTATCGGGTTAACCTAAGGGGAGAATGTCCAGAGAATGTTCAAGGAAAGAACATTGGACATTGGAAGATGATTGAAAACCTAAGTTAGGTTATCGGGTTAACCTAACTTGATTATGGTTTTGTCAAACATCAAAAAGGGGGAGATTGTTGGTGCAACCTTAGGTCAAGGTTGACCTGGTTGACCCGACTCGAGTTGACGTGACTCGAGTTGTATTTTGATGTTTGACTTGGGAAGATTGTCGGTGCAACCTTAGGTCAAGGTTGACCTAGTTGTGTTGCATGTTGATGTTTGACACTCGTGAGAGAGTTCTATTCTTGATGTGGGACAAGAATAGGTGTTCGGGAGATTGTAGGTGCAACCGTAGGTCAAGGTTGACCTGGTTGACCTGATTCGGGAAAAAGTCCAAGTATGGAGACTTGGCACTGGAAAAGTCCAAACAGGGAGTTTGGCACGGGAAAAGTCCTGGTGAGTGAAGCCAGGCAGTCGGGAAATCCTGGTGAGTAAATCCAGGTGAAAATCCTAGTAAGTGAAGCTAGGTGAAGGTGAAAGTCCTGGTGAGTGAAGCCAGGCATTCGGGAAAATCCTGGTGAGTGAAGCCAGGTGAAAATCCTAGTGAGTGAAGCTAGGTGAATGGGAAAGTTCTAACTGGGATGTTAGGCGGTGTGGAAAGTCCCGGTGAGTGAAGCCGGCGGTGGGAAAGTCTGTGAGTGAAGCGAGGCGTGAGAAAGTCCTAAGCGGGATGTTGGCGGTGTGGAAATCTGGTGAGTGAAGCTAGGTGAAAGTCCTGGTGAGTGAAGCCAGGCAAGGGAAAATCCAGATGGATCAGGGATGATCGGACATCTGGTGTTGAGGAAAGTCTAAGTGGGTCAAAGGGATTGACCGGACACTTAGCGGGGAGTTCTAGCAGGTCAAGGGAGTGACCAGATGCTAGGGATGAAGTACCAATAGGTCAAGGTTGACCGGATATTGGTTTGGAAGACTTGGGACTTGGTTTGGGCAAAAACCAAGCTCTGGATCGGTCACCAGACCGATCCAGTGATACTCTGTTTGCTCTGATCGGTCTGGTGACCGATCAGATACCGAACAGAAGCTTTCTGTTCGGTTACTGATCGGTCTGGTGACCGATCAGTAAGAAAACAGAGGCGAAAAGAAAGGCAGCCTGATCGGTCCACAGACCGATCAGGCCATGTCCTGATCGGTCTGTAGACCGATCAGAGACGAGCATCGCGAGAAGGAAAGGAAGGGGATCGGTCTGTGGACCGATCCACCTCTTCCCTGATCGGTCCATGGACCGATCAGGGACGGAACAGAAGCGAAGTTAGGGAATGGATCGGTCTGTGGACCGATCCACATGGAGCCTGATCGGTCCACAGACCGATCCAGGCACTAGCCGTTGCGACGCAACGGCTAGATTTCTTCTGTGTTTTCTTCGCTTTCTTCGCAGGTTATAAAAGGAGGGCTACGGCTGCGAGCCAAGGGCTTCTGCTCTTCTTCTGCTGAATCTTTTCTGCTTCCTGCTGAGCTTTGGTTGAGCTCTCATTGTGCTGAGTTCTGTTGAACTCGTCGAAGCTCTGCGTGAGTTTCCTGCTGGTGTTCTAGCTGCTGGATCCGAGAAGCTGCTGCTTCATCAAGGTTCCAGTCGACAACAAGAGGCAAGCAAGTGTATTACAATTTCTATTGTTCTTGTTTGTTTTCTCCATTGTTGTACTCCTTTGTTTGCTGTTGCAAAAGATTGTGGCGAGGTTTCTCCACCCATAAGGAGTTTATATTAGCCGGTTCTCCGGGGACTCATCCACCGACGGATTGACCGGACTCGTCCACCTTACGGACACGCCGAGGAGTAGGAGCCCTAATCTCCGAACCTCGTTACATCCTCGTGTTAAGGTTTGGTTTTCTTCTCTTTCGTTTCTTTGTATTTTCCGCTGCGACTAACCTAATTGTAGGAAGAAACGAGAGCGATTTGGGGCGGCTATTCACACCCCCCTCTCTAGCCGAGTACAAAGGATCCTAACAATAATAATGTCAGGGAATCGTAACCACCTGTCAGGGAATAACTGCCATATGTCGGAGAATATTCCAATGGTCTGTTGTCATCTGTAAATAGAACCTTCTCTCAATCCATAAAAGGCACCACATGTCCTCCAACACCCGACAGACCCTGGCATCCGACATTCTCTGACATCGATCAAGCTCCAGAGGTACACATGGTCATATAAAAAGGGAGGTCCTCTCCATTGAGTAGGTACGTGCACATTCGCACTTGTCTTCTATAGTTCTTTTTCCTTGATATACTGTTCGTCTGGAGAAAAAGTACTTGACTTGAGCGTCGGAGGGCATGCGCCAAGAATTTTTTTCCTAGTTTCTGGTCTCTAACGCTCTGTGTGCTTGTTTGAGTGTGTGCAGAGCCCAAGTACCACTGGTTTAATCACCGCCGTCCGTCAGTACCACGTGGGGGTCCGTTTTCCTCGGCACATACGCTAGGAGTGTCCAAGTCGTCTCTCCGTCAACACCAACAACATCTCAGTTAAACTTCGTTTGACTCAGATTTCGGATAGGATTAATTTGGTGTCATCTGTGAGAACTTCCTTCACCTATTCTGGAACGTGCCAATGAAGGAGACCGGAAGAATCAACGTCACCATGACAGTTACAAGGGAACATAAACTATTCAAAGGCAGGGAAGGCTTCGTCAGGTAGCTCATTCAGGGCGAGTTCGGTCCAGGAAGTTTTCAAGAGGAGTCGACCGGAGCAGGCCTTTCTCTTGCAGCTACAGCAAGGCCCCTGCGTCACCATAACAAAGCATTTTGTCGATGAAATTGCCTATCTTAGATCTAAATTCTTTGGATGCTAGAAAGGAGGTCTTGTGAGCTGCTAGATGGGAGCTCTCGCCCTCCTGGTAATCCTTCAGCTCTTCCCTAGCTTTGTCAGTATCATCCCGCACCTTGGCCACCTCCTAGTGAGTAGTCACTATCTCTGCCTTAGTCGTTGAAAGCTCCACCTGCACAAATTTGAGAGAAGCCTAAGCCGCCTCCAATTACTTCTGTAGGGCGGCCTCTCGATCAGCGCTGGCAGACAGATCTGTCTTTTAGTCGCTGGGTCTATCTTTAGAGAGGTGTGTGGCTCTTGGAGATCCCGCAGGTGCAAATAAAGGGTGGTCACTTCTGTCTCCTTCGCTTCCAAGTCAGCTAGGATCTGGACGCGCCTCAGACCCTCAGACTTAAGCTTGGACTCGCTGGTCTTCAGGGTGATCTTCAAGGACTGCACCTTCTCTGCCTCTGCATGAGCCATGCCCCTGGTAGTTCGCGTTTGCTCCTCCACCGTCTGTAGGTGAGATTGGAGCAGGATCTTAAAGGTTTTCAGGTCAAAAGTGTGACCAATAGTCGTAGGAGACGCCATCCCTTGAATGTGAGCCCTCAAGGACTCGTTCTCCCAATACAGATTGACCACATACTGGGAAAGGTTCAACCCCATGATATAGGTCTGTCAAGAGCGCGAGTAGGATTGATAGTATTTCAAGGATATGAAAAGGAGGCAGATAAAACTTACCGACACTAGTCGTTGGTAGAATTGGTTGGCCAAATCCAGTTGGGGCCATTCCAAAATCTGGTCGACAGTGCTTTTCCATGAATCGACCAGGGCATCATGAAATTGCACCTGACCACAGTTAGGGGAGCTACTGGTCGAAGGAATGGGACCTAACACTTGAAGGGATGGAAGTTGGAATGAAGAAGTGAAGGCATATCGCCCTTTGAGGCATTCCTTGGGGCGAGAAGAGGAAGCAGGAGCCAAAGACGAAGGCAGTTGCTGGCTCGAGGACAGAGGAGCAGAAGGTGTAGCAGTCCCAGGCCTTCTGCTTGGGTGGTTGTCTACTCCTGGATGGGAATGGGAGTAGGAGAAGAGGGTGTAGCCTCTGAGGAAAGTGGAGTGCTCACCCAGGCAAGAGTTTTGGCCTTGGAGGACACCCGCGACATAGGCAACTTCTCGGGTGACGATTGGACTGATGGAGTAACACGCCGTCTTTTGCGTTGAAGGCGTAGGTGATGCTTTGGAGTTGGAGAGGGAGCCCTCTCACTAGCAGCTACCTTATTGGGAAGTGATTCGGCTTCAGGAGCCTTAGGATCCTCCGACTGTTGAGCAGTAGCCCCTGCTAAGGCACTGGACTAGGAAACCTCCTGACCAACCATGATCTCTTTACCTCGCTTCCACAGGACTACGCTGGGCATCACGGAAGAGTCAAGGGCGAAGGCTCAGAACATGATGACTTTTACAGACAAAAGAAAATACCTCAGTTAGTGGAGATATGCAATGAAAGTCGAGTGATCTTACCAAAAGGTGTGCTTAGAGGCGTCTATATGGGCTTAGCTCGAAGGTATACAACACACTCTCCCATAGCAGAGAAGAGAGTCACAGTCTCACTCCGTCCAGTTTTTCAGAGGCGGCCAAACAAACAGGCTGGTGCTAATGATCTCTCAACTCAAAGGGAGAGGGAAGATTGATGCACCATTTAACAAGTCAGGTTATGGACTCGAGCAATTGGACATAAAAAAAACAGGACTTCCAGCCCTTAGGGGAAGATGGCATGCCCTCGAAAAATCTATATCCGGTCCTAGATTGTACCATGAATACGCTCGGCTCCGAGCGCTTAATGGAATAGAAATGGTAAAAGAGTTGAGGAGTCAAGGGGATCTCATACTGGCGACACAAGATTATCATTCCACACATAGCGCGGAAGGTATTAGGAGCAAACTGGGATAAGGGGATACCAAAATACCGACTCAAGGAGGAAAAGAAAGGATGGATAGGAAAACAGAGACCGCCGAGAAGCTGGTCTTTAAAGAAGTTCATGAAGCCAGCGGGAGGAGGATAAGAATGGTCATTGGGTCTAGGAACGTGATGCTGGTATGATTTAGAGAGTTATAAACCAGATTGTACAGACCTGAGGTCACTCCTATCAAAATCCAAACGAAAATATGTGTACCATGGTACTACTGTCTCGCCGGTCATTATCGAATCAACAAGCAAAGGAGAAAAAGATGAGGGAGAAGAATCACTTACGTGGAAGGGAAAGCGACGAGCAGAAACAAGCAAAGGAGGAAAGGTTGAAGGAAGACGAAGCGCTGATGGACAACTGGTAGAGGCCTTTAGGGGTTTTAAACCAAACCCCTTAAGGAGTATTAGGATTTGAATTGGACAATTGAAACGACATTCACATGGTAGCCGTCAAATCAAGAGGGGGAAGTACCCTTGGGTCACGTGCAGAAAGCTTGCGTCAAGCATCATAACAAGAAAAGTTCATGGGGCACGTGTTAGCTCCCCATGAAATGACATTTATGATGGAAAAGATAGGGAAATCATGGAGTTAATATGAAAACAGTGACATCATATCTCACCAAGACCATGGCTCAAGGACCGAAAATTTCATGCGGTTATCTCAGGAAATGGAGTAGAAGGCGATGGGAAGCGTCGATAAAAATTTGGCGCCTTATCCCCACCTTGGAATCAGAGTAAGATTCAAATTTAACTAATGACTTATGTAATACGCTTTATGATCGCAGGTGGATTGGGCTAAGTCCACGGGCACATCTCCTTTAATCCCTAACAACCTCCCGATTGGGATTCCAGACTCTCACCCCAACACGAGTTAAAAGTGAGCATGCTCTCATGCCTCTAGACTCTCTCCCCAGTGCAAGTTATAAGTGAGCATGCTCTCATGACCAGCGACCTCTGGCCGGGCTCCAGAATCTTGTCCCAACATGAGTTATAAGTGAGGATGCTCTCGCGCTCCTAGACTCTCGCCCCAGGGCGAGTTATAAGAGAGCATACTCTCACACCCCCAGACTCTCGCCCAACGTGAGTTATAAGTGAGCATGCTCTCACGAGCAATGACCTCTCGGTCGGGACCCCAGACTCTCACCCTAGCACGAGTTAAAAGTGAGCATGCTCTCATGACCAACGACCTCTTGGTCGGGACCCCAGAATCTCGCCCCAGTGCGAGTTATAAGTGAGCATGCTCTCATGGCCCCAGACTCTTTCCCCAGCATGAGTTATAAGTGAGCATGCTCTCACGACCAACGACCTCCCGGTCAGGCTCCAGACTCTCACCCCAGCATGAGTTATAAGTGAGCATACTCTCACGCTCCTAGATTCTCAACCTAGTAAGAGTTATAAGTGAGCATACTCTCACGCCCCTAGACTCTCTCCCTAGCGCGAGTTATAAGTGAGCATGCTCTCACGCCCCTAGATTCTCACCCCAACGGAGTTATAAGTGAACAGGCTCTCACGACCAACGGCCTCCTGATCGGACTCCAGACTCTCGCCCCAGTGTGAGTTATAAGTGAGCATGCTCTCACACCCTCACACTCTCACCCTAGTGTGAGTTATAAGTGAGCATACTTTCATGACCAACGACCTCCTGGTCGGGCTATAGAATCTCGCCCTAGTGCGAGTTATAAGTGAGCATGCTCTCACGACTAATGACGTCTCGGTTGAGATCCCAGACTCTCATGCCAGAGTGAGTTATAAGTGAGCATGCTCTCACACCCCCAAACTCTCGCCCCAGCGTGAGTTATAAGTGAGCATGCTCTCACACCCCCAGACTCTCGCCTCAACACGAGTTATAATTAAGAATGCTCTCACAACCAATGACCTCTCAGTCGGGCTCCAGACTCTCGCCCCGGCGTGAGTTATAAGTGAGCATGCTCTCACGACCAACGACCTCTCGGTCGAAATCCCAGACTCTCGCCCAGCGTGAGTTATAAGCGAGCATACTCTTGGGCCCAATGACCTATTGATAAGCTTTCTATACCCTCACCCTCGCATAGGTTATAAGCAAGCAAATCCTTCACCAACTACCTCTCGTGCTAATATCATCACATAATTCAGGGATATTCAAAAATGCCCTTTTTGTTAAAGATGACTGTATGGTATGAAGCCAAAGAGTTCCATGTAGGATCGAAAGCGCTAGAGGGGGGGGGGGTGAATAGCGCTTTTGACTAATTCGTTCGTTAGAGTAAAACATGTAGCAGAAAATAAAATAATACACACACACCGAGAGTTTTACTTAGTTCAGAACCTGTGGCGACTCCTACTCCAAGGCCCATACTCGTTGAGTGATTACTTTGGGCAATCACCTTAAAATTCAAAATATTACAACTTTAAGTACAATTAATTAAAATGAAGTAAAATATACCAACGACTAAGATCAGTAAACTTGAGGCTTTTGGTCATCGGAGTCAAGTTACAGCTTTGTCAGATCGTTCTTTGAGCAGCACACGGAGGAAGGGTTACATTTTTTTGATTATCTAAGTTGCTGCTTGAACCAGGCTTAAATAGCCTGTTGAGGACGCCTCCAACCGTATGGAGGGCGCCTCCAACTCCACCGAACTCGTAGCGTCGATAAGCTCCTGCATCTTCATTGCTTATTCGCCTGAGGGCGCCTCCAAGCTCCAAGGAGGGCACCCTCCATCCAGCATCCAGGACGCCTCTAAGCTCCATGGAGGGCGCCATCGCGCCTTGCTGCGGGGTTGTCGATCAACTCACCCAAGGCGCATCCAAGCTCCATGGAGGGCGCCTCAGGACTATTCATCCGAGGCTTTCTTATGCAATTTCCGTCTTTCAAGGCATATTAGTCTACAAACAAAGTATACCATGCAAAACAAGATTAGTATAATAACATAAGATAAATAGAAATTTATTTTGACAGTCTCCGGACTGTCCGGTTCTGACTTCGGATTTCACCTCCGAAAACCCTAGGTCGAATCGACGCCTACTATTCCCTCACCGGGGAACGCGTCCTCACCTACTCCACTTAGGAGAGTTTACCTGTTTCTAGATTGATCCTCCAAATTAACTGGACTTTTGTTCAATGTCCGAATCTCCAGGACTTTCTGCTGGACATTCACTCCAAGACTCATCTAGTCTTCCACCCAAGGCGCCTCCAAGCTCCATAGAGGGCTCCCTCGCGCCTTGTTGCGGGGTTGTCGATCAACTCACCCGAGGTGCCTCCAAGCTCCATGAAGGGCTCCTTGGGACTATTCATCCGAGGTTTTCTTATGCAATTTCCGTCATGCAAGGCATATTAGTCTACAAATAAAGTATACCTTGCAAAACAAGATTAGTAAAATAACATAAGATAAATAGAAGGTTATTTTGACAGTCTTCAGACTGTCCGGTTCTGACTTCATATTTCACCTCCAGAAACCCTAGGTCGAACAGACGCCTACTGTTCCCTCACCAGGGAACACGCCCTCACCTACTCCACTCAGGAGAGTTTACGTATTTCCAGATTGATCCTCCAAATTAATTGGACTTTTGCTCAACGTCCGAAGCTCCAGGAATTTCTGCTGGACGTTTGCTCCAAGACCCATCCAGTCTTCCACCTAGTTCGTGACACCAAGATTTCAGCCTAGAGTCCCCGAATATAGGGGTTTTGCCAGAAACCTTCGACCTACCAAGACTTTCTGCCTAGGGTTATCACCTCCAGGACCTAGGGTTACCACTGCCTAGGGTTTTCCACCTACCTAATCGCAGCTAGGACTTTTGCCTAAGTACACTTAGGACTTTCCTGCAATCTCATTCAAACTCGTTAGATCACAAATAACTTTAACTTTAAACCCTTTGCAATTATCAAAACTCAGGTTCGATCGTCGAATGCTTCCCGCACCAACAATCTCCCCCTTTTTGATTATGGTAACAAAACTCAAAGTTAAGTAAAAATTCAAAGTTAAGTAAACCATAAAAAACATAAATGTGTAAATTCAAAGTTAAAAAGGTGTAATAACTTATGACAACAAGTTTTAAGTTGTATCCTCCCCTTAATCACTTATTCACTTTTTCCTCCCCCTTAATTACTTAACTCTCACTTTTTCCTCACCCTTTGTCATATATCAAAAATAATTAGAGAGAAGGTTGTAAAATTACTTAGCTTTGAAAAACGACTTACCAAAAAATTAAAGAATTCAACTTTAGCTAAGTACTTTAGTTTTAAAAGATGTGGATAAAAGCTGAGTGAAGTACTTAAAAAAAATTATATAAATTTTTTTTATAAAAATACTTATCTTTAAATATTATTTTGTTTAAACACTTAGTTTTTAAAAAACTTTGTTTAAACATTAAGTTTTAAAAGTATGATTTTTGTTTAAACATTAAGCTTAAAAATAATTTAAGCATTAAGCTTAAAAATGATATTTTAAAACTAAGCATAAAAATAATTTTTGAAATAAATTTTGTTTAAACATTAACCTTAAAAATATTTTTGATTAAACATTAAGCTTAAAAATAATTTTTGTTTAAAACTAAGCTTAAAAATAATTTTTTTTAAACATTAAGCTTAAAAATATTTTGTTTAAAACTAAGCTTAAAAATAAATTTTGTTTAAACATTAAGCTTATAAATAATTTTTGATTAAACATTAAAAATATAATTTTTAAAACTTAAAAATAATATTTTGTTTAAACACCAAAAAATTGAAGGTTTGAAAAGTAAAAAGACTCTAACTTGGTTTCTTTTACTTCCCCTTGATTAATGTCATCGAATTTCCTAGAGTCCAACTATGAGCAACAAAACATTTACTTTTAAACAAATATCTAACCTTTAGTTACTAGCTGTTTAGCATGAAGTAGTAGCTTTTCTTGGATCACGACGGCCAGCTAGAAGGGGGGTTAAATAGCCTGCAAAAACAAAAAGTACAACCCTTCTTGACTTCTTAAACTAACACTTGCATATAAAGAGTAAGTAAATAAAACAGAAAGGACGAGGCTCACAATTTATTTAGTTACAACTGGGGAGGTTGTTAATCCAAGGCAAATGAAAAGCGTACTAACAAATCTCCTCTAGGCGGAGAAGCCTCTTACAGTGTTGACGTACAAAAAACAGAAGCTTAACTCTAAAAAGAAGCGCACAAGTGTCTGAAATGAATTGCTTGGAATTGTTGAAAAGCTTCTGGATCAAGACTGTATTTATAGCCTTGGTCGAGGCACCCCGAAGGGGTTCCGGGCGCCATGGGGGGGGGGATAAAACTTTATCCCCCAATGTTCAGATCACGATTAACGCGTTCTGGTCAAAAAGTCAACTCCGAGCGTCACGGAGGGAAAAGTCAACCCCATTGACTTTTTCCAGCTCGGGTCTTTTGCTCTGCCTTCGTTTGCCTTAGACCGAGTCTTCCGCTCACTTGGGTGATCTCTGCCATTAGGAATAGGGCTCACCCGAACCCAACTTCCGATCTTCTCGAGCAGGCTTCCGCTCCGGCTTCTTGTCCCTCATAATCACCGTGTGCTTCCTTCTCGTCTGCCAGCGTATTCATCCGCAGTCTTCATCCCTTGGTCGCACCCCATGCCGACCTTCTCGGTAGTTGCATCTCTTGCTCCTCGAGCAGTCTTCCGCTCCGGCTTCTCGTCCCTCGGAACCACCATACGCTTCTTTCTCGTTCGTTGGTGTACTCTTCCGCAACAATCATTCCTCGGACGCGCCATGTGCCGTCCTTCTCAGTAGTTGTATCTTCCGCTCGACTACCTGTGTTCCTAAGCTCCTGCACACTTAGACACAAGGTTAAAAACACACAGGACCTAACTTAACTTGTTGATCACACCAAAATAACCTTGGGGTTCCAACAATCTCCCCCTTTTTGATGTGAGCAACCCAAGTTAAGTTAGGGTAAATAAACATAAAAAAAATAAACTAACTATTTTTGCAGCAATGTGCAAAAAGATAGAAAAGTTAAATTTTGGTCTACCTCCCCCTAGACTTATACTTTTCCTTCTCCCCCTTTGATCACAAAAAAAAAAAACTAGGGTTCCGAAAAAGTCTAAGGTTAAAAAAATTTCTAACTCTCTTAAAAAATTCTAAGTTGAATAAGTTCTAAGTTAGAGAATTTGCAAAAAATATTTTTGAAAAAAAACTTCTAAACAAAAATTTCGAAACAATTTATAATTTTCAGAAGAATTTTTTAACTTAGGCAAAAAATATTCTAAGTTAAACAATTTCTAAGTAAAACTTTTTAGATAAGAAAATTTTTTAAGAAAAAAAAATTCTAAGTAAAGCTTTAAATAAGAGAATTTAAAAAAATTCTGACTTACATTTTTTTTTAAAAAAAATTTCTATGTAAAGATTTTAAGCAGAAATTTCAAAAAAAACTTTTAACTTTTATGTAAAAGTTTTATGCAAAAAAAAAATTTATAAGTAAAATAATTTTAAAATTTTAAAAAATGTTTAAAAAACTTTTTAAAGCATTATTAAGTTCCCACTTTAATGATTTTATCAGAAAGTTAATTAAACATTTTATTTCAATATTTTGGCTTCCAAGTTGTGGCGAGGCACTAGGCCTTCTTGGTTATTGGAGCAACAATTACTTCCTTAGACAAAGCCTCATAAAGAAATTTTAATATCTAATTTTCTCGCTGAAAGCTCTAAATCTGATTAATTCAAGTTCAAGTCAGACAGGACTTTGGAACCCAATATAGGTTCCAGCCTACTGGATTGACTAAAAATTTCTTAGGGACATATTTCTTTGAAATATTTCTAATCCGCCCCTTATGATATCGAACATAGAAATTTAAATTATTAAATCTTCTAAAATTTGTATTAGATGAGCATGCACAGTTTTTCAAGTTATCTACTTAAATTTTCAGATTTTCATTTTCTGATTTCAATTTTTCATTTTCTAATTTTGATTTGTCTAAATCTTCTAGAGAGCAAGATTTAGCTAGTATTGCTTTTAAAATTTTATTTTCTTTTTCTAATTTGCAGCAATCTTTTGTTAACAATTTAACAAATTTAAAGAGTTTATCGGGAGAAAGAGATCGTACCTGACTTACCTTGTCGATCTCGTTGTCCGTGTCTCCCCTGAAGTGCTGCTTTCTTCCGATGTAGCTCCCCCTTCATCGATGCTCTTGATGCTCATTTTGGAAGAGCTTGAATCGCAGTCGTCATCTTGATGACTCACCATTAGTGCAAGCCTGGAGAACACCTCAACTTCCGATTCGAACGACGTATCGTCCCACGTCGCCTTTAGGGCCTTGCACTTTTGGACAGGCTTCTTACCTTTATCCTTGTCCTTATTCTTTAGCTTGGGGTAGTTTTCCTTGATGTGCCCTTCTTCGTCGCAGTGGTAGCAGTGGATGGTCCTTTTCTTTTTCCCCTGCAGATGGTTAAATTTCCTAGATTTACAAAGATTCTTAAACTGTCTTACCATCATTACCATTTCCTCGTCGTCGAGAGAAGACTCCGACTCAAGTTCGTCTCTCGATGCTTTGAGGGTGACATTGTTTTAAAATACCAAAAAATGGAGAATAATGATAAGGGAATTTTCTAGAATTTTCTAGAATTTTTAGAAATTTGCTGGGAATTTTTCGGAGACCGTATGACTTCGTTTATGGAGATAAAACTAGGCCCCGAGAAAGCCTGTTTAGGTGACCCCACTGAACGAGGAAAAGTTTATTTTTCTTTTCCTATTTCCTTTTCTTTTTCTTTTTCCTCTTGTTACTGTGTCATGCCTTTTCCCTTCGTTTCCTCCGTGAACCAGTGCCTTGCCCTAATCGGCGTCGTGACGGTTTCTTCCCTTCTCCTTGCGATTTAAGCTGTGCCCGACACTCACTTCTTCTCCATTTCTCTTCTTCTTCCCCTCACATCTTCTCCACGGATCTCCTTCCCCGATTTCACCATTTTGTCTGATCGTCGGATCGCGCCGCCCGATCGCCGGAAGGAAGGGCCAACGTCAGCCGACCAAGCTTCTTCCTCCCTCGGAGTCACCTTCGGCCAAGGAGAGGTTCTGTGCCAAGCCCCCACTTTTCTTCTCTTCTCCTCGACGCCGACGTCTTCTCCTCGCCGACACTCAAGCACCACCGACATCTACTGTGGGTCGACACCGAAGCAGGGGCGATGCTATCCTCGCTGTGCCCTAGGACTAGTGCTGGACCATCATTTCGATCGCCAGCCGCTAGCTTTCCTCTGCCGGTGCCCTAGTTTCCACTGCCGCCAGTGACACCCAACCCTAATTATCGATTCTCCTTCGACACCCTCTGCCTATCCTCAAGCCGTGTGCCCTAGTCGATCTTGGAGGTAAGTCAGTTGGAATTAGGTTATTGTTTGGCAGTAATCTCCACTCTTGATCTTGATCCTCTCCTTGCTGCTAATCTAGGTTACGGATTTGGTGTGGAAGTGGTGCTCTGTGGTGTTATTTGATCAGCAGTAGAAGACCTTAATCCACAGTAGTGAGGGCTATGATTTTTAGGTAAAGAGTAGTGATATTGATACATTTTGTGATATATGTGATCTATGAATTTAGCATTTGCTTAGTTGTAGATCATGTGTATTGGATTTTTGTTAGATGATTAAGGTTTTACCCTAAATTAGTCTAGGGGATTTTATTTATATATTCATTTGAATTGTAGCTAAATAAAAATGTATATATATTGGTAACACAGGACTTTGACGCGAGACGAGTATCTTAACGTCGAATTTGGACCAGTTTAGACTTTTCGATTGGAGGTGGATACTTTGACTTTATGTCATTTGATATGCATAGTAGTGTTTTTAACAAATAGCAATGATTATGTTTCTTATCTTCTTCGGTTGGTCATTACCCGATCTGTTACATGTTTGTTTTGTTTATTTGTTATGCACTTCATGTTAATACCTACCTGATTATACATGCTTATAGGAGTAGTGACACAACCATATTTTTATTATGTTCAGGACCTAGGTTTTGATACCTTATCTGACCTGTGTACCTAGACCATTGATTAGGTCAATTTGTTATATGGTGCACATTATGTATATGGATAGGTTCAGGATATTTTTTATGCTTAGTGTCATGCACCATCTTACATGATTGCATGTTGTACGATAGTCGGCTCCATTATTGTTGAGCACATCGCCAGTTACATGGATCTGCACACACAACCACTCATGGGTTAGTGGTTTTTATTCAGGCAGGGTGTGTTGCAGCAGGTGCTCTGTCAGTGCTCCGCTGGTCCACTCATGGGTAGCGTGGCGCAGCGTGGTAGCACGTCAGGGATCCCTCTTCTGGATTGTCTCAGAGAGATGAGAGCATTGAGCTCCCTCACTTATGATTTGGGGTAGGAGGATAGGTGTACTCCGACAGCATCCCGTCCACTCGGTCACTCATCAGGAGTAGTGATGGCAGAGTGCACATTTGTCATAGCCCTACCCACTCGGTCTCACCATCGTGTGTGAGACGGCTGACTGGAGAGTAGGGGTGACCAGGACATGTCATTGGCATCATACACATTGATGCATTTATTGTTTGTGTTTGTTGCATTTATTTGATGCATTTGGATGGATGCAAGACATGCATACAGGATTTATGACACTCTCAGTCTGACGACCTTGTTATACTTATACCCAGGTCCTGGTTAGTACGATTTTCTCCTGTTTGTTTCAGTTTGTAGTTATCTTTCTTATATCAGGAGACTGTATGCATGATTAGTGCTAGTTGTTATTTTCTTACTATACATGTCAATATTACCCGCTGAGGAGTTGACTCACCCCGTGGTTATTATTACATTTCAGGTTGAAGCTGTCCGGAGAGTTCCAGTTGCTAGTCCCCTGCAGGTCGCGAGGATGTGTTGTTTCAGACTTTTGGTTCTTATTTTCTTATTGCACTATCTAGACTTGCATTAGTTTACTTTATGGATGTTGTCGATGAGTTTTATTTCGATTTGTTTTACTACATGCCTGCCTTGACGGCAGAAGAGGTGAGTGGATTTTGTTTCGTCGTGTTTTGAGCTTTATGGGTGTAGTTGAGTAGGGCAATTTTTGAGTTTTCTTATCATTGCTTTAGTTTGTTTACTATTAAACTGCGTGGATGCTTGGTTGTTGCATTTTTATTATTGTTATTGTTCCGGCTGTGTTGGCCGAGGTATATGTGGCCCTGAGGGCAATGTATAAAGTTTCAGATTGTCACCCATACAGGGGAGATGCTACCGAAATGTCTTCTAACAGGGACTCTCCCGGGGCGTAACAATTTATTGGCGCTCACTTGGCTACCAGGATTCATAAACTCTAGTACTTAGCCTGGAGGTCTAGAGTTCGAATCCTGGGGAAGGCAAAAATCCACTGGCCAAGGGTAGGAAGACCTAGTGAGTAACGACACGGCCGAAGGTCATCGGTCGATGACATAAGGGGTCACCAAATGGGTCGCCAGTTGGGCCACCCAAGGGACCGCCAAGGGGCCGCCAAATGGGTCGCCAGTTGGGCCGCCCAAGGGGCCGAGGGGCTGGGTCATTACAGTTGTTCTTGGGCTCCTTCGTACCTACACATCTTGATTCGTGTACTTCAAACGTAGAAAAGAATTCTTCTAATAAAATTTTTTCTAAATCTTTCGAAATGTAAAAGGCATCTACTAGTGATGCCCATTTTGAATTTCTCAGAAAAGAATTTAACGCGTACCTGAGTGAATCTCGGTTACTTACCTTTTCTCCAAGATTTGAAAGTCCGGTGACAATTTCTTTAATTCTCGAGTGCAGATGTGCAACTGTCTCGTATTCCCCAAGTCGCAGGTTGGTGAGCTGATTGCGAAGTAGATCTCGTCTAGCGAGCTTGGCTTCGGACGTCCCTTCGTGCAGCTCGAGGAACTTCTCCTAAAGTTCCTTCGCAGAGTTGTAGTTGCCGATTCGGTTGACTTCTTGTGGCAGAAGAATGTTTAGCAGATGGTATTATACTTTTTCATTCGCCACGTAGTCATCCTGCTCCTTTTTCGTCCACTAGTATTTTTCTTTGTCCTCTGGAGCTACAAAACCAAATTTCATTATTAGAATTAACTCGAAATCTATTGTGAAAAATACCTGCATTCGATTTTTCCAGGTAGCGAAATCCCCTTCGAATTTCGGCAGGTAGATACTTGGTCCGGCCATTATCTTTGCTTCGATTGGTGGTTAGTTCTCCTGAAGTGCCTTGGCTTTAATACCACTTCTTGGATCGCGGTGGCTGGCCAGAAGGGGGGTTGAATAGCCTGCAAAAACAAAAAGTACAACCCTTCTCGACTTCTTAAACTAACACTTGCATATAAAGAGTAAGTAAATAAAACAGAAAGGGCGAGACTCACAATTTACTTAGTTACAACCGAGGAGGTTGTTAATCCAAGGTAAATGAAAAGCGTACTAACAAATCTCCTCTAGGCGGAGAAGCCTCTTACAACGTTGACGTACAAAAAATAGAAGCTTAACTCTAAAAAGAAGCACACAAGTGTCTGAAATAAATTGCTTGGAATTGTTGAAAAGCTTCTGAACAAAGATTATATTTATAGCCTTGGTTGAGGCTCCCCGAAGGGGTTCCGGGCGCCCTGGGGGATAAAACTTTATCCCCCAATGTTCAGATCATGATTGACGCGTTCTAGTCAAAAAGTTAACTCTAGGCGCTCGGAAGGGTTCCGGGCGCCCCGGAGGGAAAAGTCAACCCCATTGAGTTTTTCCATCCCGGATCTTCTGCTTCGGCTCCGTTTGTCTCAGACCGAATCTTCCGCTCGCTTGGATGATCTTTGCCATCCGGAATAGGGCTCAACCGAACCCAACTTTCGGTCCTCTCGAGCAGGCTTTCGCTCTGGCTTTTCGTCCCTCGGAATCGCCGCGTGCTTCCTTCTCGTCTGCCAGCGTACTCATCCGCAGTCTTCATCCCTCGGTTGCACCCCATGCCGACCTTCTCGCTAGCTGCGTCTCTTGCTCCTCGAGCAGTCTTTCGCTCCAGCTTCTCGTCCTTCGAAACCACTGTACGCTTCCTTCTCGTCCGCCGGTGTACTCTTTCGCAGCACCTTGTCTCTTGGACACACCACATGTTGTCTTTCTCGCTAGCTGCGTCTTCCGTTCGACTACCTGTGCTCCTAAACTCCTGCACACTTAGACACAGGGTTAAAAACACACAGGACCTAACTTAACTTGTTGATCACACTAAAACAACCTTGAGGTTCCAACAACTTTCACTTTGTTAGTCAAATTAAGTGTTCTAGTTAGTTTGACTAAGCTTGGATAACTTAATTTGATTAATTTGAATTTGGTATTTATTGTCCAGACCTATGTTGATACACAGGCATAAGCATTCTAAAGTTTAGGCAGTACCCTATACATCTCACACCATTCTAAGTGTTTTGCATACACAAGCAAGGTAATCCTAGTGTGTTTGTAAGATGCTCTGGCTGAAACCTAGGGGTACATGCTTTCTAGGGGGTAGAGACCTAGGCTAAGTCCAAATTTTGAAACACTAATAAATTGGTATTTTTAAAACAGCATTTTTTCTAGAAGTTAAAACCAGGCAAAAAAAATTTACTTTTGAAGTAGTAATAGTAACGAAAAAAATGTTTTTAAAATAGACTCTATTCTACTAAGCATATCCCTATTTATCTTCTAAGTATACTGAACTCAATTTCAGATAAGGATTTTATGAAAATGTCAGCCAGGTTTGACTTAAACTCAACACAGTTAAGTACAATGTTACCCTTATCCATATGATCCCTTATAAAGTGATGTTTTACTTCTATGTGTTTAGTTCTTGAGTGGTGAATCAGATTCTTGGTTAAGTTAATTGAACTTATGTTATCAATTGAAATTTTTATATTTTCATATTCTAGTTGATAGTCCTTTAAGGTATGTATCATCCATAATAGTTGAGATGCACATTCCCCTAGGGTTATGTACTCAATTTCAGTAGTGGATAAAGCAACACACTGTTGCTATCTGCTTGACCAACTTACTAGGCATTTGTTGGTTGCTACTCGGAATGCTATCCTAGTTGTAACGACCCGCCTCCTACTGACTAGGCTGCGAGACCGATTGTTACGTAATGCTGTGCTAAGTTACTATTGCGAAAAATCTGGATTGATTAAAATTTTACTAAACTGATTACTGTAAAATCAGAACTTAATATTCTAGGTGTACCTAGGAGTTGTACACATGCTAGGGAAGGTAATCTATGCCTCTCGGATTTCCTGCTAGCTGTAATCAGGCATTTCAATCGATCCATGAATCGATTGGGCTGTCGGATCGATCCAGTGATCGATCCAACTTGACACTGGCACGGAGAAACTCTCTGGATCGGTCGGCTGACCGATCCACAAGCCATCTCCCTTCTGTATGCGGCTGGATCGGTCTACCGACCGATCCAGCAGTACACTGATCGATGGGCTGTACCTACTATTCGCATCTGGATCGGTCGGCTGACCGATCCATAAACTCTCTGTTCGCGACTGGATCGGTCAGCTGACCGTTCCAGTTGCACAACTCAACTCTGATCGATCCGTAGATCGATCGGAGTTTCTGATTTCGCACTGAAACTCTGATTTCAGCACTAGTTCATGCCAAAACCTCACACAACGATTATACAATGCATGGAAACATTCTAATATCCACTGACTAGCATTCTAACATGACATAGTGCAAGGTTTATTAATTCATAGCATTTAAACCACTAGAAATGCATAAAAGTATCTTAAGAAAAGAAACTAAGTTCTTAATTTGCTAAACTTCCTAAGGATCTTCATTCCAGGTTCCTGCCACATACACCATCTCTGCATTGACCTCCAGCTTCCTCTGCTAGTCCATCTTCCCTTTACCATTATCTACAGTATAAGGGAAAATAGTATCTGTAAGCTTTAAGCTTAGTAAGAAACCATCTACCTCACTAAATCATGCAACGATGCAAACATGTTTTTAAAGAATGCTATTTAAAAACATGCACTGAATTTGCTAAAGCATGACATATTGAAGTTACATGGCATAATTACTGAAACACGGTATAAATACTGAAACATGGCATGCATAACAAAATCTAAGCATGGAGCTATCTCATGGTATCAACTAGGAGAACTAAACTGAAACTGAAACTAAAACTGAGCTAAAACTGAGCTTAAACTATATTCACATAACTAGGTTACGAATTTGAAAGCTATTATCATAATAAGTGCAAATAGTAATCATGCTACTGTTTGGGCCCGACAACTGTACTTGCTGTGCGCGCGTCCCTAACTAGACCCGGGGTTGCAAATTCCGAATCTAGTAGGGTTTACTAGGTTAGCTAAACCTAGGGACGACTGTGGGAGCCCAACCCAATGGATATCTAATCCAGTACAGTGCCACTGAAAATAAAATACTGAATATAGCTACTAATTGCCTATTTTGCTATTTCTAGGTTATCTGAACCTAGAGCTAGGTTATCTAAACCTAGAGGCGACTGTGGGAGCCCACCCATTGTAACACCTGAAAATTCTCGAAACTGCATTATAAATATTCTATGATTTTTCTGGAATTTTTAGATATTTTTCCAGAATTTTTCGAGTAGCGGAAACAGCAAAAATAATTAGAAAACGGAAACGGCCTAAGCGGGGATTGAACCCGAGACCTATGGCTTGGGGATAATACTAGTAACCAGTTGAACCCAGCAGGGCCGTGCTGAAAGGAAAGGGAACCAATAAAATTTATATTGGTATTGGGCGAATTAACTCCTTAATATAAATAAGAAACTTAAGTTGGCTTGGTTTATTTCTTGGTTCGGCACCTCCTCACCTCACGCCACTTTTCTTCTCCTCACCTCACGCCACTTTTCTTTTCCTCACCTCACCGCCTCCCCCTCTCCCTCTCCTTCTCTCTCGGCTCCCTAGCCCAAGGTCCATAGGTTCATCTTCCGGCGACGACTCCAACACGAAAAAGGTTCTTCTCCGCAAGAGGAACGCGAAGACGCGAGCGGGTCGTCGAGAAGATCATCTCCACCGGAATTCTAGCGAATAGAATCGTAAGAAATTACGAACAGGAGGTAAGAAACCCCTCACCTGCAGTATAATAGCTACCGTTTGACTTTCTGTACATTAGTTTAGTTATATGCGTATGTTTTCGACACATAGGGTGTATTTAACCCTCCTCGCAGGTTTAGGGATTTAGTGAGTACCTTTAGATGGGTCGGACACGTCTTTTCTCCTTCAGTTGGAGGTTTAGATGCTGTTGGGTGCCTAAAGGTAGTCTCCCTAATGGAGAGGGGAGTTAAAGCAGACAAGGTGTTCGATTAAATAACTAGCTTAGAAAAGAATGCAACTTAGGCATTTTTATTAGCACAGTTGAATGCATTAGAAGCATCTAAATTAGTAGATTAGTTTATTCTAGCTTATATGGGACTACGGTCCAATGGGTAGGCTCCCATAGTCGCCTCTAGGTTCAGACAACCTAGCTCTAGGTTCAGATAACCTAGAAACAGCAACTTAGAACAGTTTAGCTATACTCAGTATTTTACTTTTCAGTTAGCACTGTACTGGATTAGATATCCATTGGGCTGGGCTCCCATAGTCGGTCCCTAGGTTTAGATAACCTAGTAGCTCTACTATATTCGGGACTTGCAACCCGGGGTCTAGTTAGAGATGTGCGCATAACACGTACAGTTGCCGGGCCCATCAGCAGCATGTTTAGTATTTTCACTTACTATATGTATATGGTTTTCAACCTTTCACAATTAGTTCGTGAATTCAGTACAGTTCTAGCAGTAGCTCAGTATTAGCGTAGCTCAGTTCTTAGTATCAGCTTAGTTTTTCCCTGTGAATATGCATGATGACTTTATGTTCAGCTTTAGATATGCCATGATTGTATGCTTATATGTCATGCCATGTTTAGGTCATTCAGTATATCCAGCATATGTTTTAAACAACATGATTTAAAATCATATTTGCATCGTTTCATGTTTTTGTGAGGTAGATGGTTTCTTACTAAGCTATAAGCTTACAGATTCTATTTTTTTCCTTATACTGCAGATAAAGGTAAAGGAAAGATGGACTAGCGGAGGCTGGAGGTCAATGCACTGATGAGGATGTGTGTGGATGGAACCTGGAAGAAGATCTTAGGGAACCTTAGCAAGCTTTATTTCAAACATTAGAACTTTTCAGTGTTTCTTTTTATCATCTTGCACTTTAGTATGTTAATCGTTACGAATTAGTTAACCATGCACCTTATTATGCTTAGAACACCTCTTTTATGTTGTTAGAATGTTAGTTGTTGTCATTAGAGTGTTTCTTAGTCATTTTTAGTACTTGTAATGTGGTTGAGGCACGAAACAGTGCTGAAATCAGACATTTGGCACGAAATCAATAACTCGAATCGATCAGCTGATCGATTCGAGGGTTTCCAATCGATCAGCCGATCGATTGGGCAATCTGCTCCGCGAACAGTAGGCCTCTGGATCGATCAGCCGATCGATCCAGCCATTTCAGTCGCGAACAGAGAGCTCTGGGATCGATCACTGGATCGATTGACCAGCCTGGATTGATCAGCCGATCGATCCAAATTATCGTCCCGGGCACAGTAGCATGCTGGATCGATCACTGGATCGATCCAACTTATGTCCCGCATACAGTAGCCGGCTGGATCGATCACTGGATCGATCCAACTATTCCAATCGATCCGTGGATCGATTGGGAGGTCTGGTATCAGCGGGGAAGTGTCTAAGTCCAGTTCCTTGGCCATGGGGAAGGTAAGACATGTTATGAGTAGTTAGTTACCTTCCTTAGCATGTATAGAACCAAGAAATGTCAGTGTTTTAGTAAAATTTTAATTAGCACAGCTTCCGCATCTAGTTCTAGTGATGGTCAGGGAATAGTTTAGCACAGTATAACTGTAGCGATCGGCCTTACAGCCTAGTAGTAGAAGGCGGGTCGTTACAGAGTGGTATAAGAGCAGTGTTCCATACTTCTTACACACACATCAGCATTGAACCTGCAGCTTCCAAGTAAGAGTACCTCTACTCTCTTTATTGTTCTTGCTTTCTAGTTACAGTTCATGTTTATATGCCTATTGCTTGTTAGTATGTGATAGTTTTAAACATGATATCAGTAGTTATATAACGGTGATTACATTAGTTATGTTATGTTCTCTATGTCTTTAGAAATGGCACGAGGACGCCTAGCTAGAAGGGCACTAGCTACTGAGCCCCAGCAAGAGGCAGGCAGTTCAGTGCCTCCTCCAGACCTTACAGCATTAGTGTCTCAGTTACAGCAGCAGCTAGCTGAACAGCAACAGGAAATAGCCACCTTAAAGGCTAACCAGCAGAATACCCCCACAGTCATCCCGGAACCGAATTTGACGACTCCAGTAGTCTTAGAGGTTCCACCAGCTCAGCCTACAGCACCAGCACCGGCACCAGCACCAGCAGTCCCAGTAGCTGAGCCAAGAAAGGAAGCCTATCTGATCCAGTGGCAGCGAGTCAAGCCCGAGAACTTCTCAGGCACTAGTGAACCATGGGATGCACAAGCCTGGTTCAAAACACTGGAGAGCACGATGGAGCTCCTGGACTGGCCAGAACACGAGAAGGTGAAGTGTGTCTCCTTCTGCTTGACAGGAGACGCACGCATGTGGTGGGAAAGAATCAGAACGAAGCACCCAGTGAACCAGATGTTATGGGCTGACTTCGAGAAAGAATTCTTCGAGGAGTTCTTTCACGTACGGGTTACAAACCGCCACTACGACGAGTTCACTGAGTTTCGTCAGGGCAACCTTTCAGTTGAGGAAGCCGTGAAGAAATTCAATAGGTTGGCTCGTCTATGCCCAGAGCTAGTCAGCACAGAAAAGGAACGAATCCGGTTGATGCTCAAGATGCTGAGGCCAGAGATAGCAGTGAACGTGGCTGGTGGCATACATAGGCCACAAACCACAGAGGAGTTAGTGAGCAGTGCCTTGACCACAGAGCATTACCAGAACAGCATAAAGCAGCAGAAGCAAGTCTCCTCAGAGTCCAAAGGCCAAGGAAACTCTCACACTCAAAAACAGCAAGGCCACAGCTCTAACTGGAAAGGGGACTCCAACAGCAAGCGCAAATCAGGGAGTGACCCAAAAGGAGGACCATCTAGCAAGCGACCCAGTTATCCAAAGTGTGCTACTTGTGGGAAATTCCACCCAGGGGTTTGTCGCAAGGGCACACGAGGATGCTTTGAATGTGGACAAGAAGGGCACATGGCTAAGTAGTGCCCGAACAAGACCGGTCTTCCTCAGCCACAGCAGATTCAGTATGTAGGCCAGCCAGCTCAGTTATATCAGATGCAGGCCGCTTTAAACAAGGGCAGATTAGAAGCCCCTCCAGCTATGGCGAATGCGAGGATCTACTCACTCACCAGAGAGGACGTAGCCAATGCCTCGACAGTTGTCACAGGTCAGATTAGCATTTTTCAGTATAGTGCTACTGTTCTATTTGATACTGGGGCAACCCATTCATATATAGCCAGGATGTTCTCCGAAAAATTAGAAATACCCTCAGAGGTACTTAGTGGTTACCTTCAGGAGAGATCATGGCATCCACGCATTGGCTCAGAGCAGTGCCGGTCATTATAGCAGACAGAGAGCTCTTTTGTGATCTTATAGTGCTAGAGATGACCGACTATGACGTGATCTTTGGAATGGACTTTCTGATCAGATACGGTGCTACCATCGAGTGCCGTAAACAGAAGGTCATCTTCCAACCTGAAGCGGCAGTGCAATTTGAATACAGCGGGGAACCAAAGAGAAGGGCCAAGAGGTTTCTCTCAGCTATGAAAGCACAGAAGCTACTGGATTCAGGATGTACAGGATTCCTAGCACACATAGTCAACGCCAGTTAGGATAATAACGAACAGCTAGCAGAGGTTCGAGTCGTATGTGACTACCCAGCAGTCTTCCCTGAAGAGTTACCAGGCTTAGCACCAGACAGGGAGATTGACTTTGAGATAGAGCTCATTCCTGGTACGTATCCTATCTCTAAAGCGCCTTATCGCATGGCTCCAGCAGAACTGAAGGAACTTCAGGAGCAACTACAGGAGCTGCTTGACAAGGGTTTCATACGCCCGAGTCACTCGCCATGGGGAGCGCCTGTATTGTTCGTGAAGAAGAAGGATGGAAGCATGCGACTGTGTATAGACTACAGATCACTGAACCAAGTCACAATCAAGAACAGGTATCCCCTTCCCAGAATTGATGACCTGTTCGACCAGCTAAAGGGAGCAGCAGTGTTCTCTAAGATAGATCTCAGATCAGATTATCATCAGGTGAAGGTTAAAGAAGGGGATATACCCAAGACAACATTCAGAACCAGATACGGACACTACGAGTTCGTAGTCATGCCCTTTGGCGTGACCAATGCTCCAGCTACATTCATGGATCTCATGAACAGAGTATTCAGGGAGTATTTAGATAAGTTTGTTATTGTGTTTATCGATGACATTCTTATCTATTCAGGAACTCAGGAAGAACATTCAGAGCACCTGAAACTAGTATTGCAGACCCTTCAGCAGAACCAGCTATACACCAAGTTCACGAAATGTGAATTTTGGTTAGATCAGGTGTCCTTCCTGGGCCACACCATCTCAAAGGATGGTATCATGGTAGATCCCAGCAAAATAGAAGCAGTAAGTAACTGGAAGAGACCTAAGAACGCCAGCGAAATCAGGAGCTTTCTGGGATTAGCAGGATATTACAGAAAATTTGTAGAGGACTTCTCCAGGATAGCCTCCCCACTGACAGCTCTTACCAGAAAGAATAGGAAATTCCAGTGGACAGAGGACTGTGAGAACAGCTTCAGCGAGCTAAAAAGGAGATTGACCAGTGCTCCCATTTTGGCTCTACCAGATGACACCAGTAGCTTTGACATCTATAGTGATGCCTCTAAGTTGGGACTAGGAGCAGTACTGATGCAAAACGGCAAGGTGATCACCTATGCCTCCAGACAACTCAAGGATTATGAGAAGAATTACCCTACTCATGACCTTGAGCTTGCAGCAGTAGTGTTCGCTCTCAAAATTTGGAGACATTACTTATATGGAGCTCAGGGCAGAGTGTATACAGATCATCAGAGTCTGAAGTACTTCTTCACTCAGAAGGATCTGAACATGCGACTGCGCAGATGACTTGAGCTGATCAAAGACTACGATATAGACATCCTCTACCACCCAGGGAAAGCCAATAAGGTAGCCGACGCACTTAGCAGAAAATCCAGCGCTACCTTATTATCTCTTACAGCCATGTCACCGCCCCTACAGAAGGAGATCGTAGATTTCGGTCTCGAACTCATCGTTGGACAGCTCTCTACTATGACCTTAGAGTCTACCTTGCTTGGTGATATTCAGTCAGCTCAGGATCAGGACCAAGCAAGGGCTAGCAGAATCGAAAGTAGAGAATTCAGAGTGTCCGATGGTGGGGTGTTGTATTTTGGTGACAGACTGTGTTCCGGATACGGAGACTGATTTTAGATGAGGCTCACAGACTCCTTATGCGATGCATCCAGTTCCACCAAAATGTATCAAGACCAGAAAACGTTTTGGTGGCCCGGGATGAAGCGAGACATCACCAGATATGTTAGCATCCGCCTCACCTGTCAGAGGGTCAAGGCAAAACGACCTGGAGGAGTTCTGCAGCCTATACAGATTCCAGAATGGAAGTGGGAGGATATCTCTATGGATTTTATAGTGGGACTGCCCAGAACCACAAATGGTTTTGACGCCATCTGGGTAATAGTCGACAGGTTGACTAAATCAGCTCACTTCTTAGCTATCAAGATATCCTACTCCATGGAGAAGCTAGCTCAGTTGTATCTTCAGGAGATCGTCAGGCTACATGGAGTCCTACGAACCATCATTTCAGATAGAGACAGCAGATTCACATCACACTTCTGGGAGTGTGTACAGTCAGCATTGGGCACTAAGTTAAAGTTCAGTACAACATTCCATCCTCAGACAGATGGTCAGACGGAGCGAGTAAATCAGGTACTCGAAGATATGCTCCGAGCATGTGCCCTAGAGTTCAAGGGAAGTTGGTGCAAATATCTGAGCTTAGCAGAATTTGCATACAATAATAGCTATCAGGCCACTATCGGCATGGCACCTTACGAGGCTCTCTATGGGCAGAGGTGTAGATCTCCAATCTGCTGGTATGAGAGTGGTGAACAGAAGGAACTAGAGCTTCAGACAGATCTAGTTGCAGATACCACAGCAGCTATACAGCAGATCCGCCAGAGGATAGAGACAGCTCAGAGCCGCCAGAAGAGCTATGCTGATACGCGGCGCAGACCTTTAGAATTTTCAATTGGGGATTCAGTATTCCTCAGAGTAGCTCCCATGAAGGGAGTAATGCGTTTTGGGAAGAAGGGCAAGCTAAGTCCCAAATATGTGGGACCATACCTTATCAGCAGAAGAGTGGGCAAGGTAGCATATGAGCTAGAGCTACCCCAGAAAATGTCAGCTGTCCACAACGTATTTCATGTCTTTATGCTGAAGAAGCATACCCCAGATGCCACCCAGGTGATTGAGCCCCAGTCGGTACAGATCCGCGAAGACCTCAGCTATGATAGTCGGCCTATTCAGATAATAGACCGAGCAGTTAAGAAATTGCGGAACAAGGAAGTACCATTAGTCAAAGTTATTTGGCACAGTCACACAGCAGAAGAGACAACTTGGGAGACAGAAGCCAGCATGAGACAGAAGTACCCAGAATTATTCTAAGTTCGAGGACGAACTTTTTGTTGGATCGAGATGTGCTAGAGGGGGGTGAATAGCGCTCGTGGCTATTTCGTTTTTCGATTATCGGAATCGTATCAAGTACGTCGTTCGAGTATAAGCGCAGCGGAAAGAAATAGAAACAAATACAAACAAAGACACGAAAGATTTACTTCGTTCGGAGCCTGTGGCGACTCCTACTCGAAGGCCCGCGATCCTTGATCGCTTTCCGTGGGCAACAACTATAAGTACGAAAAAGAGTTACAGCTTTGAAGTACAAGTAAATAAAGAAAACTAATGGTACCGACGACAAGAACAGAGTCTTGGAGCTTCGGGTCGTCGGAGACTTGTAGCAGCACTTCCGGATGTCTTTTAGAGCAGCACGTTGGAGACAGAAGACTTGAAACTTGTTATACTGGTGCTGCTGCTCGAGATCCCTTATAAAGGGTGTTCAAGGCGCCTTGAAGCCCTTCAAGGCGCCTTAAACAGGCCGAGTCACCCGCGGAGATCAGCACAGACTTGGTCGAACTTCATCCAGTTCAAGGCGCCTTCAGCCTACCCAAGGCGCCTTCAACCTTCGACCCAAGGCGCCTTGAACTTCATCTAAGGCGCCTCCAACCTTCTGCGCTGGCTTTTCCTGGTTCGCACTCGAGGCGCCTCCAAGCTCCATGGAGGCGCCTCGGACACTGTTCATCCGAGTTGTAACTTGCTCCTTTGTTCCTGCAAAATGTGTTAGTCCCAAACACATATCCTGCAAAACAAAGTTAGCACAGAAACATAATAGAAGTGATAATGATAGTCTCCGAACTATCCGAGCCTGACTTCGGGTTTCCAACCGGAAACCCTAGGTCGACTCGACGCCTACTGTTCCCTCTACGGGGAACGCGTCATCACCTACTCCACTCAGGAGATTTACCTGTTGCCAGTGCGATCCTCCAGATCGACTGGACTTTTGCTCAGCATTCGACGCTTCCGGACTTTCTGCTGGACATCCGCTTCCCGGCTAGTCCAGACTTTCACCTGGTTCGCGACACCAGGACTTTCCACCTAGGGTTACCACCCCCTAGGACTTTTGCCTGAAGCCACCGACTTGCCAAGACTTTCCGCATAGGGTTACCACCCCCTATGACCTAGGGTTACCGCCCCCTAGGGTTTTTCCCTTTGCCTAACCGCAGCTAGGACTTTTCTCCACCTAGGGTTACCACCCCCTAGGACCTAGGGTTACCACCCCCTAGGATTTTTCACCTGCCTAACCGCAGTTAGGACTTTTCCTGAAATACTCATTCAACATGTTAGATCACAACACACCTTAACTTTTGAATCCTTTGCCATTATCAAAACTCAGGTTCGATTGTTAGATGCTTCCCGCACCAACAATCTCCCCCTTTTTGATTATGGCAACCCAAATTCAAAGTTAAGTAAAAAACATGCGATAACAAATAGATGCATTAAGTTTTAACCAAGCTTAAGTAAGTAAACTTTAAATGCAAGCACAGTTAAGCTGGAAACTTTTAACTTTGTAATACTAAACTCCCCCTTAATAAAAGCCCTCCTTTTTGTTTTTTGAATTTTCCTACTTTTGAATTTTCCTACTCTCCCCCTTTGCCATATATCAAAATATACCAGTGTGAAAGAAGTCTGAATTTTTCAGAAGAGCAAGTTAGTTTGATGCTTAACTTTTTAAAGAGGGATAAGAGTAGACAAGATTTGAAAATTTATCACCCTTTTTTTAAAAAAATCTGAAATTTTTAAACACTAGTAATACTTAGAAAAATTTGAAATACCTTTTATAACACTTAGCTTTGTTATAATTAATTTTCATTGTTTAACTTTTTGCTAAGTGAAATAAAAATTAAAAAATAAGAATTTTTCTTTTGAAACATTGACTTAGCTTTTTAATTTTCATAGAAATCACTTAGCTAAGCCTTTTGCAAACTTGACTTTTGAAGGAGTCTTCAAGGGTGATTTTGAAAAGATGTAAAAGTTAGAAAATGTAGCTAAAGTTTTAAGTATTTTAGCTTAAGAACATTCTCAAGTTTGAAAGATATTTAGTTTAAAGTCTTTTGTTAGCAAAGAGGGAGTAGCTAAATGTTTAGTTAAGTTAAATTCAGTTTGTCGTTAAGTCCAAGTATGAGTCAAGTTAATTAAATTTTAAATTTGATTTGATTTTAAAATTTGATTTGATTTTAAATTTTAAATTCAGTTGGGGTTGCAAGGTTGCAAACATAGTCCCATATTGGAAACACATGGGAAAGATCATGGGTTTATAAGAGAAAAGATATCTCCATTGGCATGAGGCCTTTTGGGGAGAGCCCAAGAGCAAAACCATGAGGGCTTAGGCCCAAAGTGGACAATATCATGCAATTGTGGAGATATCTAAATTCTTTTCGATCCAACAATTGGTATCAAAGCCCTAAATTACAAGCATGCTAAATCTAAATATTTCTATTTGAAAAGTTTTTTCAAAAGATATTTAATTAAATTTGAAAAGCTCTTCAATAGAAACTTGATAATTAGTTTGACTCCGTTCACTCCCCCTTAACTAATGCAAACATGAATTCCTATAATGAGTCCTAGAGTCCTAGAGTCCAAAAATATAATGGGTCTTTTATATTTTGTTGAATTTTTCATCTCACCCATTCTAGGTTTTCAGGCATGTTTGGCTTATGAGTAAGTGTCAGATAAAATAAACTTTGACAATTAAGATTATTGAAAATATAAGTTTGAATTTCAAATTAGTAAATATTAAACTTGAAGACTATAGTGAAAATTAATTGGAGTTAACATTTGCAGTCATAATATGATTTGAGAAGAAAAGATTTTTAAATAATTTTGAAAAGATTTTGAAATTAAGTTTAAAAGAGTTTTAAAATAATTTTGAAAATGATTTTGAAAATGATTTTGAAATTAAGTTTTAAAAGAGTTTTAAAATAATTTTGAAAATGATTTTGAAATTAAGTTTAAAAGATTTTTAAAATAATTTTGAAAATGATTTTGAAAGATTTTTCAAATAAATTTTAAATTGATTTCATTAAAAAACATGATATTAATTACGAATTTAATTTCGAATTTGAACTTTTAATTCCTTAGTCATCTCACTCGATCTAAATTGTCACTCAGGGAACCCTATAATTGTTGTGAGATGAATTATGGTTGAGTTTTGGGGTAAGGTTTAACTTTGTGTTAGATTCAGGTTTAGCTTTGGGTTCAACAAGTAAGCATTCTTTGGATAAACTTCTGGGCTATGGTGAGTCACAAGGAACTCATTAAAGTAACCATGCCTTCGAGGTTTCCCAAATAGTTCTACCCATTAAACTTAATACTAAACCCTGGTCTAACTAGTTAGGATCCATTTAAGGGTAGCTTCGGTCAGTTCCACTTGGCCAAATGCACCAGGTCGAAGCCATATCTTCCTAGACATGCGATGCCCAAGTTTCCCTAACGTACTATCATCCAAAAACTTCACCGTACTGTGGTTAAAGTTAAACTCATTTAAACCGTCCTTAATTACCCTGCCGGGTAATCTACTCTTGTTTTACCCATTTCGGGTAAATTAGGTTCAGTTACCCTGTCGGGTAGTTCAGTTGGAGGTGCCAGCTAGTTTGGATCCACCATCTATTTTTGAATTTTGAATTTCGAATTTAAATTAAATTTGAATTTTGAATTTGAATTTTTGATTTAGAATTTCGAATTTTATTTAGAATTTTGAATTTTTGATTTAGAATTTCGAATTTAGAATTTCGAATTTAAATTAAATTTGAATTTTGAATTTGAATTTTTGAATTTATAGTTTAATTTCGAATTTTGAATTTCATTTATAGTTTAATTTCGAATTTTGAATTTCATTTATAGTTTAATTTCGAATTTTGAATTGAATTTTTGAATTTATAGTTTAATTTCGAATTTTGAATTTCATTTATAGTTTAATTTCGAATTTTGAATTGAATTTTTGAATTTATAGTTTAATTTCGAATTTTAAATTTAATTTTGAATTTCAAATTTTGAAATTTGATTTTAATTTCATTTCAAATTTTAAATTTAATTTTGAATTTTAAATTTTGAATTTTAAATTTAATTTCATTTCGAATTTTAAATTTAATTTTGAATTTCAAATTTTTAAGATTGTTTTTCTTTTTGCTCCCCCTGGATCATAGCCTCGATATGGTCTATCGAGGTAGTGTATTTGATCCTTCGGGACCCAATATTGACCAAGTCCAACTTGATTGACCAAGTTGGACTTGGGGACCCATGCTTGGACTGATTTACTACTTTGTTTGTTTATTAAAGATAAATAGGATTTATATTTCTTTTTACTTTTGTATCCTAGCCCAGTTCTATTGTAGACAGCTCTTTGTGTCCCAAGAATTAGATCCAAATTCTTGGAACCCAGAGAAAACTTTTCTAGAGTAATTTTTAACTCGTTTAACTGATTTTTCAGATTTGAATTTTCTTTCTCAAGTCGTTGTACTTGAGTTGAATCTTCAGTTAAAGATTTTGAGTTAGTTACTCCTTTAAGAGTGGTTATTTCTCTTAAAAGTGACTTAATTTTCAAATTTGACTTAGCTAATTTGCGAAGTAAATAATTGACTAAATTATTGAGTCTAGGAATACTTACAGCGGAGTCTGGTCCTTCGGAAACGGATGCGGATCCGTGGCTTTCCTCAGAGTCGGCTTCTGACTCGCTCTCGGATTCGCTGGTCCCGGGCCATCAATGCGAGTAAACTTGTTTGGTTGAGTTCGTCGTCTTCGTCCTCCGAAGAAGATTCGTCCCAGGTTGCCTTTAGAGCCTTCTTTCTTCTTTGCTTCTTGGCTTCCTTTTGATTGGGGCAGTTGGTCTTGATATGGCCCTTCTGGTTGCACCCGTAACATGTGACTTCAAATTTTGTCTTTGATTGGGCCTCCTTGGATTGAACTGCCTTCTTCAGATCTTTCTTGTTGAATCCCTTCTTCTTCTTGTAGAGTTTCTTTACAAGATTCACAAATTCGCCGGCCAGTTCATCTTCTGAATCTTCTGAATCGGATTCGTCTTCTGATTCCGATTCAATTTTTCGCCGTCCTCTTGATTCCCGTGTTCGACTCGTTCCTGCAACCAAAGCAATCCCTTTCTCGGATGGTCGTGCATTAGTCTGTTCATGGAGTTCGAATTCACTAAACAATTCATCTAATTTTAAGGAAGACAAATCCTTAGAGACTTTATAGGCATCTACCATTGATGCCCATAGTGCACTCCTAGGGAATGAGTTAAGGGCATACTTTATTATATCTCTGTTTTCTACCTTCTGCCCGATTCCATGTAGAGAATTCAGGATATCTTGAATTTGGGCGTGCAAAGAGCTTGTCGTCTCACCTTCCTGCATTTTCAAATTGTATAGTTTATTTAATAACAAATCACGCTTACTTACCTTGGTTTCCGAGGTGCCCTCGTGTAGTTCGATCAGTTTCTCCCATAGTTCCTTTGCGGAGGAGAATGGACCGACTCTGTTGAGCTCTTCTTTGGTCAGACCGCATTGGATGGTGCAGGTGGCTTTGGCGTCGGCTTCCACCTTCTTGATAAATGCGGGCTCCCAGTTTTCACAGGATGTAGGCTTACCATCGGTACCAGTTGGTAGTTGTAGTCCTGTTCTGACGATCATCCAGGTGTCGAACTGGATCTTTAGATATATTTCCATTCGCCCCTTCCAATATCCGAAGTCTTCTCCGGAAAATAGTGGGGGGCGAACGGTGCTATATCCTTCTAGTTGGGCCATTTAGATCTCAAAGAACAAAAAATAACAAGATCTATTCCAAGACTGAGTCTTGGATTAGTAGTGTGGGAAGAGAATAGTAATAATTACGAGCTCGAGTGGTGTTGCACCAACTTCGGGCAAAAAAAATCGATTCGTAAAAAGAAATTAGAATATAGCTATGAGGCTAAATTCTAATTGACTCCGAACAAAACCATGAAAAAAAATTTGTCTTGAATAGTGGTTGCACTGATTCAAGATGACCCCGCTCTGATACCAATTGTTGGATTGAGATGCGCTAGAGGGGGGGTGAATAGCGCTCGTGGCTATTTCGTTTTTCGATTATCGGAATCGTATCAAGTACGTCGTTCGAGTATAAGCGCAGCGGAAAGAAATAGAAACAAATACAAACAAAGACACGAAAGATTTACTTCGTTCGGAGCCTGTGGCGACTCCTACTCGAAGGCCCGCGATCCTTGATCGCTTTCCGTGGGCAACAACTATAAGTACGAAAAAGAGTTACAGCTTTGAAGTACAAGTAAATAAAGAAAACTAATGGTACCGACGACAAGAACAGAGTCTTGGAGCTTCGGGTCGTCGGAGACTTGTAGCAGCACTTCCGGATGTCTTTTAGAGCAGCACGTTGGAGACAGAAGACTTGAAACTTGTTATACTGGTGCTGCTGCTCGAGATCCCTTATAAAGGGTGTTCAAGGCGCCTTGAAGCCCTTCAAGGCGCCTTAAACAGGCCGAGTCACCCGCGGAGATCAGCACAGACTTGGTCGAACTTCATCCAGTTCAAGGCGCCTTTAGCCTACCCAAGGCATCTTCAACCTTCGACCCAAGGCGCCTTGAACTTCATCTAAGGCGCCTCCAACCTTCTGCGCTGGCTTTTCCTGGTTCGCACCCGAGGCGCCTCCAAGCTCCATGGAGGCGCCTCGGACACTGTTCATCCGAGTTGTAACTTGCTCCTTTGTTCCTGCAAAATGTGTTAGTCCCAAACACATATCCTGCAAAACAAAGTTAGCACAGAAACATAATAGAAGTGATAATGATAGTCTCCGGACTATCCGAGCCTGACTTCGGGTTTCCAACCGGAAACCCTAGGTCGACTCGACGCCTACTGTTACTGTTCCCTCTACGGGGAACGCGTCCTCACCTACTCCACTCAGGAGATTTACCTGTTGCCAGTGCGATCCTCCAGATCGACTGGACTTTTGCTCAGCATTCGACGCTTCCGGACTTTCTGCTGGACATCCGCTTCCCGGCTAGTCCAGACTTTCACCTGGTTCGCGACACCAGGACTTTCCACCTAGGGTTACCACCCCCTAGGACTTTTGCCTGAAGCCACCGACCTGCCAAGACTTTCCGCATAGGGTTACCACCCCCTATGACCTAGGGTTACCGCCCCCTAGGGTTTTTCCCTTTGCCTAACCGCAGCTAGGACTTTTCTCCACCTAGGGTTACCACCCCCTAGGACCTAGGGTTACCACCCCCTAGGGTTTTTCACCTGCCTAACCGCAGTTAGGATTTTTCTTGAAATACTCATTCAACATGTTAGATCACAACACACCTTAACTTTGAATCCTTTGCCATTATCAAAACTCAGGTTCGATCGTTAGATGCTTCCCGCACCAACACTTTTTATAAGGTATGGGGGATTGTAACGCCTGAAAATTCTCGAAAATGCATTATAAATATTCTATGGTTTTTCTGGAATTTTTAGATATTTTTCCGGAATTTTTTGTGTAGCGGAAACAGCAAAAATAATTAGAAAACGGAAACGGCCTAAGCGGGGATTGAACCCGAGACCTATGGCTTGGGGATAATACTAGTAACCAGTTGAACCCAGCAGGGCCGTGCTGAAAGGAAAGGGAACCAATAAAATTTATATTGGTATTGGGCGAATTAACTCCTTAATATAAATAGGAAACTTAAGTTGGCTTGGTTTATTTCTTGGTTCGGCACCTCCTCACCTCACGCCACTTTTCTTCTCCTCACCTCACGCCACTTTTCTTTTCCTCACCTCACCGCCGCCCCCTCTCCCTCTCCTTCTCTCTCGGTGCCCTAGCCCAAGGTCCATAGGTTCATCTTCCGGCGACAACTCCAACACGAAAAAGGTTCTTCTCCGCAAGAGGAACGCGAAGATGCGAGCGGGTCGTCGAGAAGATCATCTCCACCGAAATTCTAGCGAATAGAATCATAAGAAATTACGAACAGGAGGTAAGAAACCCCTCACCTGCAGTATAATAGCTACCGTTTGATTTTCTGTGCATCAGTTTAGTTATATGCGTATGTTTTCGACACATAGGGTGTATTTAACCCTCCTCGCAGGTTTAGGGATTTAGTGAGTACCTTTAGATGGGCCGGACACGTCTTTTCTCCTTCAGTTGGAGGTTTAGATGCTGTTGGGTGCCTAAAGGTAGTCTCCCTAATGGAGAGGGGAGTTAAAGCACACAAGGTGTTCGATTAAATAACTAGCTTAGAAAAGAATACAACTTAGGCATTTTTATTAGCACAGTTGAATGCATTAGAAGCATCTAAATTAGTAGATTAGTTTATTCTAGCTTATATGGGACTACGGTCCAATGGGTAGGCTCCCATAGTCGCCTCTAGGTTCAGACAACCTAGCTCTAGGTTCAGATAACCTAGAAACAGCAACTTAGAACAGTTTAGCTATACTCAGTATTTTACTTTTCAGTTAGCACTGTACTGGATTAGATATCCATTGGGCTGGGCTCCCATAGTCGGTCCCTAGGTTTAGATAACCTAGTAGCTCTACTAAATTCGGGACTTGCAACCCCGGGTCTAGTTAGAGATGCGCGCATAACACGTACAGTTGCCGGGCCCATCAGCAGCATGTTTAGTATTTTCACTTACTATATGTATATGGTTTTCAACCTTTCACAATTAGTTCGTGAATTCAGTACAGTTCTAGCAGTAGCTCAGTATTAGCGTAGCTCAGTTCTTAGTATCAGCTTAGTTTTTCCCTGTGAATATGCATGATGACTTTATGTTCAGCTTTAGATATGCCATGATTGTATGCTTATATGTCATGCCATGTTTAGGTCATTCAGTATATCCTGCATATGTTTTAAACAGCATGATTTAAAATCATATTTGCATCGTTTCATGTTTTTGTGAGGTAGATGGTTTCTTACTAAGCTTTAAGCTTACAGATTCTATTTTTTCCTTATACTGCAGATAAAGGTAAAAGAAAGATGGACTAGCGGAGGCTGGAGGTCAATGCACTGATGAGGATGTGTGTGGATGGAACCTGGAAGAAGATCTTAGGGAACCTTAGCAAGCTTTATTTCAAACATTAGAACTTTTCAGTGTTTCTTTTTATCATCTTGCACTTTAGTATGTTAATCGTTACGAATTAGTTAACCATGCACCTTATTATGCTTAGAACACCTCTTTTATGTTGTTAGAATGTTAGTTGTTGTCATTAGAGTGTTTCTTAGTCATTTTTAGTACTTGTAATGTGGTTGAGGCATGAAACAGTGCTGAAATCAGACATTTGGCATGAAATCAGTAACTCGAATCGATCAGCTGATCGATTCGAGGGTTTCCAATCGATCAGCTGATTGATTGGGCAATCTGCTCCGCGAACAGTAGGCCTCTGGATCGATCAGCCGATCGATCCAGCCATTTCAGTCGCGAACAGAGAGCTCTGGGATCGATCACTGGATCGATTGACCAGCCTGGATCGATCAGCCGATCGATCCAAATTATCGTCCCGGGCACAGTAGCATGCTGGATCGATCACTGGATCGATCCAACTTATGTCCCGCATACAATAGCCGGCTGGATCGATCACTGGATCGATCCGACTATTCCAATCGATCCGTGGATCGATTGGGAGGTCTGGTATCATCGGGGAAGTGTCTAAGTCCAGTTCCTTGGCCATGGGGAAGGTAAGACATGTTATGAGTAGTTAGTTACCTTCCTTAGCATGTATAGAACCAAGAAATGTCAGTGTTTTAGTAAAATTTTAATTAGCACAGCTTCGGCATCTAGTTCTAGTGATGGTCAGGGAATAGTTTAGCACAGTATAACTGTAGCGATCGGCCTTACAGCCTAGTAGTAGAAGGCGGGTCGTTACACCCATTGGACCGTAGTCCCATGTAAGCTGAAACTAGACTAATATACTGATTTTAATGCTACTAATGCATTTAACTGAGCTGTTAAAAATATCTGAGGTGGTATTTAGCTACACTAGTCATTTTGTCGGAACACTTGGTGTGCTCCAACTCTCCCCTCTAATAGGGAGACCACCTCTAGGCACCCGACAATGTCTAGAGCCTCCAACTGAAGGAGAATAACGTGTCTGGCCCATCTAGAGGTGCTCAACTAGATCCCTAGTCTGCGAGGAGGGTTTAAACACACCCTGAGTGCCGAAAAATCTGCATATAGATAAACTAAAGGCATGCAATCAAACGAAAGCTACTTATACTGCAGGTGAGGGGTTTCTTACCTCGTACGCTAATTTCCTTACAATTCTATTCGCTAAAATTCTGGTGGAGACGACCCCCTTCGACAATCTTCTCGCGTCTATGCGTTCCTCTCGCGAAGAAGAGCGTCCTCGTGCCGGAGTTGTCACCGGAAGATGACCTTGGGGCCCTAGGGAGGGAACCCTAGGATTTTGGTGGTTGGCGCCGAGAGAAGGAAGAGGGAAGGAGGGGCGGTGGTGAGGGTTTAAGGGAGAGGCAAAGTCACGATCCAAAGAAAATAATCCCTCACTTACTTAATTTCCTATTTATATTTAGGAATCAATTCACCCAACTCTAATATAAATTTTATTGGTTCTCTTTCCTTTCAGCACGGCCCTGCTGGGTTCAACTGGTTTCTAACATTATCCGTAAACCGTAGGTCTCGGGTTTAATTCCCGCTTAGGCTATTTTCGTTTTCTATTTATTTTTGCTACTTCCGCTATCCTAAAAATTCCGGAAAAATATCTAAAAATTATAGAATAATTATAGAATATTTCTAATATAGTTTTGAGAATTTTCGGGCGTTACACTAGTTCCCCTGTACAAAAATTTATACAAGCATAGAACTATCCGAGCTACCCATGTGTTCTACTAAAGTTAAATTTGGATTGCAAACCAGGTAAAAAAATTTACTTTTGAAGTAGTAATAGTAACGAAAAAAATATTTTTAAAATAGACTCTATTCTACTAAGCATATCCCTATTTGTCTTCTAAGTGTACTGAACTCAAGTTCAGATAAGGATTTTATGAAAATGTCAGCCAGGTTTGACTTGGACTCAACATAGTTAAGTACAATGTCACCCTTATCCATATGATCCCTTACAAAGCGATGTTTTACTTCTATGTGTTTAGTCCTTGAGTGGTGAATCAGATTCTTGGTTAAGTTAATTGAACTTATGTTATCAATTGAAATTTTTATATTTTCATATTCTAGTTGATAGTCCTTTAAGGTATGCATCATCCATAATAGTTGAGATGCACATTCCCCTAGGGCTATGTACTCAACTTCAGTAGTGGATAAAGCAACACACTGTTGCTTTCTGCTTGACCAACTTACTAGGTATTTGTTGGTTGCTACTCGGAATGCCGTCTTAGTTCCCCTACACAAAAATTTGTACAAGCATAGAACTATCCTAGCTACCCATGTGCTCTACTAAAGTTAAATTTGGATTGCAAACGATGCTTAACATTATTAATCCAAATTTTCCCTTTAGAAGTTAAACTTGAATTGGCAACGAAACTTAACATTCTTACTTCAAGTCCAACCGATGTGATCTTCCTAAGTTAAACCATAATACAGAAGTTGATCAAATATCTATTTCAAGGATCGGCTTCCAGGTCAAACTTGGTGAGACACTAGGCCTTCTTGGGTATGGGATCATCCACCACTTCTTAGATAAAGCCTTTCAAAAAAATCGGATATTTAAACTTCTCACAGTAAACTAAGTTTAACTTAAGGTTCTGCCTTTCACTTCCGCCGAGCCCATCACCCACACGAACCAGTAGACCACGACAGCGCCGACGACCGTCGCCGTCCACATTGTCGTCGAGAGATCCATTGCTCGTCTTTCAAATGGTAACTCCAAAAAGGAGGATGCTGAGGATTAGGGTTTCGATTTATGGTGGGCGAGGAGAAGCCCAAAAGAAAGCGCGCTAAGAAAGTCCGCTAGAATTTTGGTTCATAGACACCGGTTTTAAAAATTGCGGTTAAAATCGGTGTCTATTAATGAAAAAAAGGCTCTCATAGGCATAAGCTAAAAAAACTGATGTCTATGAGCGAAAATCTGCGCTCATAGACATTGGTCATTGAAAAATCGGTGTAAAATACTCAAAGACATCGGTTTTTGCTTAAAACTGTTGTTGTTCCACTGATGTCTATGAGAGTTTTTCTTGTAGTGTAAAGAAATAAATATTAAGTATATGTGTTTGTTATTATATCATTATTAAGAGTACACACTTCCATAATAACAGATGTATTGTTCTTTATATAGTCAGTATAAAAAGATACTACCTCAAATGATCATGCTCAATACACTCATAGTGTACTAGTGTAATTTATTAGTCAAGATAAACTAATACCTAATTACACTATAACCATTCCAATGGTTTGTCCCATTCCATCTTGGTCGTGAGCAACTGTTTATAATTTATAAGGAACTGATAACATGAATTTCTGTGTGTCTCCTCACACCATGTTATCTACAGGATATATTAAACAGACAACTACACTTAGCATAAATGTAGACATTTGACCAATGTGATTCTTATTTCAAATAAATGTTTACAAAAAGCTAGAATTTTAGTATACATTCTAACAATCTCCCACTTATACTAAAAGACCATGCTGCCATATACCTTTCCATACATCTTATTCCCAATCCCTCAACATGCCCATCAAAAGCTCTTACCTTAAGGGCCTTAGTTAAAGGATCTTCCAGGTTATCATCTGATTCAATCTAGGTGATAACAACTTCTCCTCGTTTATACGATGTCTCGTATTAGGTGGTACTTGAGCTCAATGTGTTTACTCGCCTTATGGGCTTGTGGTTCTTTTGAGTTTGCTACTGCACCACTATTATCACAATAAATTGTAATAAATTTGGTCAAACCAGGAATCACATCTAAGTCCATCATGAAGTTTATGAGCCATACAACTTCTATGACCGTCTCAGAGGCTGCCACATACTCAGCTTCTATGGTAGAGTCTGAAAAAGCATCTCTGCTTAACACTCCTTCATTGTTATGGCTCTACCTCCTAAAGTAAACACAAACCTCGAGGTCAACTTACTATTGTACCTATCAATCCCAATCCGTGTAACCCTCAGGGAATAAAATATCTGCCTTATGACAATCCAATGTCCCTATCCTAAATTACTTTGATATCTACTAACCATGCCCATGACAAAATAGATATCCGGTCTTGTGCATAACATAACATACATTAGGCTTCCTACAGCTGAATCATAAGGAACTGCCTTCATTTCTTCTATCTCTTTTGATGTCTTCGGAGACATCTCTTTAGATAAAGATACTCTATGCCTAAAAGATAGAAAACCTTTCTTGGAGTCTTGCATGCTAAAACGAGCTAGGATCGTATCGATATATGAAGCTTGGGATAAGCACAACATTCTCTTCTTGCTATCCCTTATTACTTTGATCCCGAGAATATGTGCACATTCTTCCAAGTCCTTCATATCGAATTGCTTGGATAACCATACCCTTACTTCCAACAACACTTTGATATTGTTGCCAACTAACAAAATATCATCTACGTATAGTATAAGAAATACCACCACGTTTCCATCACACTTCTTGTATACACAAAACTCATCCGGACACTGAATAAATCCATAGGACTGGATTACTTCATTGAACCGGATGTTCCAAGACCTTGAAGCTTGCTTCAGTACATAAATAGACCGATTGAGCTTACATACTAGATGCTCTTTGCCCTTTGCAATAAACCCCTCTGGTTGCTTCATATGGATGTTTTCTTCAAGACTTTCATTAAGGAAAGCTGTCTTGACATCCATTTGATAAACCTCATAATCCATATGAGCGGCAATAGATAAGAGTATCCTGATAGACTTAAGCATAGCTACTGGCGAAAAGGTTTCCTCATAATCGATTCCCTCTTTCTGAGTATACCCCTTCTGTTTTGAAGGTTTCCACCTTCCCATCTGTCCCTCTTTTCCTTTTGTAGATCCATTTACATCCAATAGCTTTTACACTATTTGATGGTTCTACTAGCTCCTAGACTTTGTTAGAATACATAGATTCGATTTCTGAATTCATTGCTCTTTGCCAAGATGTTGCATCTTTTTCTTGGAGTGCTTCGTCATATGTTCGGGGATCCAGTTCATGTTTTCTTGGGATCAAGTCTGAAGACTCTCCCAAAAACATGAATCTTTCAGGTTGCCTCACAACCCTCCCACTACGACAAGGCACCGTATGTAGTTGTGTATCATTTTTGATACGTGTTGCAGTTTCTTGTGATATTTCATCTTGCACTGTTGGTACTAAAGTAAGCGTGTCCTCTCTCATTTCTTATAGAACAATTTCACTCATGGGCTTATGATTTATTACATAATCCTCTTCTAAAAATCGGACATTCATGCTAACAATGACCTTCTGATCTTTAGGACTATAAAACAAACCACCTTTCGTTCCTTTTGGATAACATATAAACAAGCAAACTTCTGTATGAGATTTCAACTTATCAGTATCTCCCTTTAGCACATGTGCTGGACTACCCCATATCCGAATATGACTCAGACTAGAGTTAAGCCCATTCCACAATTCCATGGGAGTAGAGGGTATTGATTTAGAAGGTACCAGGTTCAAAATGTACACTGTCGTTTCTAAAGCATATCCCCAGAATGAATTTGGTAATTTTGAATAACTCATCATCGATCTAACCATTTCCATATGAGTCCTATTCCTTCATTCTGCCACACCATTCTCTTGGGGTGTACCAGGTGCAGACAATTGGGATTGAATCTCAACTTCTGATAAGTAATTCCTAAACTCTCCTGAGAGGTACTCGCCACCACGATCAGACCGTAGTGTCTTGATACTTTTATCGTGACGTTTCTCCACATCAGTCTTGTACTCTTTGAGCTTATCAAAGCACTTAGACTTGTAGCGCAACAAGTAAATGTATCCATATCTCGAATAGTCATCTTTGAAAGAGACAAATATTCGAAACCTCTCGCCTGGATAGTTATAGGTCCATACAAATCAGAATGAACCAATTCCAACACATCTATTTCTCTATACCCCTTGGCCTTAAAAGGTCTCTTGGTCATTTTTCCTTCCAAGCAAGATTCGCAAGTTGGAAAGTTTTTCAACACTAATGAACCCATGAGTCCATCGGCTATTAGCCTTTGAATCCTACTCAAGTTAATATGACCAAGTCTTAGATGCCAAAGATATGTTTGGTTCAAATTTGAAGGTTTCTTTCTCTTATTAGAATTAGATGATGTGTTATTAATTTCCATTTGTTGCTTTGTGGGAGTTATCAGATTTAGAGTATATAAATTGCCAACTAATGTACCAAAACAGATAATTACCCTATTTTTCTTGATAACTACCTTGACATCAAAAGAAACAGTATATCCATCCATAAACAGTTTAGAAACTGAATTTAAATTCTTTCTAAAACTTGGTACATAAAGACAATTTCTCAAAATCAAAGTTCTATTCCTATCAAATGATAAGTAGACATCTCCTACTACAACAGCCACCACTTTCGTAGCATTGTCCATGTAGACAGTTATCTCTCCCTCATATAGTCGTCGGGTTTCCTGGAACCCCTACAATGTATTGCAGACATGATCAGTGGCTCCTATATCTACACACCAGGTATTGGTAGATAACACCGCTAAACATGTTTCAACTACAAGAGAATAAGATATACCTTTATTGTTCTCTTTCCTAGGAGGATAGTTCGCCTTCCAATGTCCAGACTGCTTGCAAATAAAGCACTTGCCCTTCGGCTTCTTTACTCCTGCTTTAAGTCCAGTACCTAGAGATTGTTTCACTTTCTTTACTGAGCCAGCTTGTTTCTTATTCTTCTTCTTGCCTTTCGACTTAGAAGTAGAAACATTCTCAGCAAAGTGAATTTGAGAATTATAATGAAATAGCCCTTCTGCTGCCTGAAGTTCTGTCAGTAGTTCTGCCAATGAATAAATCCTTTTATTCATATTGTAGTTCAGGTGTAACTACTCAAAACTTTTGGGTAGCGTTTGGAGAATAATATCGACCTAGGTTTCCCCATCGATTTCAGTTCCAAAGATTTGTATCTCGTTTAAGTAAGCCATCATCTTTAGGATATGATTCCTTACGGGTGCCCCCTCTGACATGATGGTTGTCATTAATTTTCTCATTGCCTCTTGCCTAGCAGCCCGATTATGGTGTCCGAAGAGTTCCTTGAGATTGTTCATCATGTCATAGGCAGTTGGCAAGTCTTGATACTGATGTTGCAGCACATTTGACATTGAAGCCAAAATGTAACACTGCGCCATCTCATCTGCTTTTACCCATTTCTTGTGATACTCAATCTCCTCTCCACTAGAATCACTATTAGGCACATTTGGGCAAACCTCTAACAATATAAACTTATATCCTTCAGCAGTTAGGATAATGTCCAGGTTTCTTTTCCAATCTATGTAATTGGGACCAGTAAGTTTGTTCTCTTTCAGAATAATAGCCAGTGGGTTGAAAGTCATCCTAGGAATCATAAAATAAGTTTTGGTCAAGACTTTAGAATTTAGAATAATATTGAGTCCTCAAACAATATTATTTAAATTCACCAACACCTCAAAACACGGTGAATTTTGTATGTCACGTTAGTGTGGACGTATATAAATTCAAACATTTGTAAGAGTAGATTTTACCCATTAATTTTATTCTTGGCATCCTAACTTTATGACAAATCAAATTAATAGTTGGTATTCCTTTGGTCACACAAATAATAGCAGTGACTCCGATGGGGAGGATATTATTAAATGCGCCTAAGTATATATCATTACTTGATACTTAGTCCATTAAATAGGATTGTATCCCTTCAGTTGGAGAAGATCACACACTCCTAAATAATTTCCTATTGTTAGAGTATATACTAAAAGATTAGCTTTTGTATAAACATTTATTTAAAAATAAGAATCACATTGGTCAAGTATCTACATTTATATATACTGAGTGTATTCGTTCAATTAATTTACATTGTAAATAACACGGTGTGTGGTGTCAAACACAGGAGATCGTGTTATCGGTTCTTTATAAATTATAAACAGTAGCTTACGACTAAGATGGAAAGGAACAAACCATTGGAATAGTCATAGTGTAATTAGGTATTAGTTTATCTTGACTAATAAATTACACTAGTACACTCTAATTGTATTGAGCAGGACCATTTAAGGAAAGTTCTTTTTATACTGACTTAATAAAAGAACAAGTCCTTAGTTATTATGGAAGTGTGTGCTCTTAATCCTAATATAATAACAAGCACATATATTTAATATTTATTTCTTTAACTTATCAAAGGGTGAGATTTAGCTTGATAAATCAATAAGCCCAATAAGTTGGAAAATAATATTACTTATAGTGGGTGTTGTTGATTATAGAAGGAAACTGTGTCCTAGTAATCTAGGTTGATAATGTCCCCAAGAGGAGCTCATAAGGATTGACATGTTAAACCCTGCAGGTGGACTTAGTCTGACATGACGATAAGGTTGAGTGGTACTACTCTTGGACTGAGATATTAATTAAAATGAGTTGTCAGTAACTCAATTAATTAGTGGGCATCCGACATCTTAAACACAGGGAGACTAACACACTCATAATAAGAAGAAGCCCAAAATATAATTTAAGATTGGTGCGGTAGTTCAATAATAATTTTTTAGTGGTATGAATTATTATTGATGAAGTTAAGTTGTGTGTTCGGGGCGAACACGGGAAGCTTAATTTCATCGGGAGACCAAAACCAATTCCTCCTCTCGGTCCCTATCGTAGCCTCTTATATATAGAGATTTATACCCACCACATACCCATTTCTTACTCAACCCAAGGGGGCCGACCAAGCTAACTTGGAACCCAAGCTAGGGTCAGCCAAGACCAAGTGGTTGAGCCAAGTTGGTGGCCGGCCAATGCTTGGAATCCAAGCATGATGTGGCCGGCCACATCACATTAAAAGGGACTTTATTTATAAATTTTTCTTATGTGGATTCCATGGTTTTAAAAGAGAGTTTAAAATTTAAATATTTCCTTTTATAGCTTTCTACAAAAGATTAAGAAAAGATTTGAAATCTTTCCTTATCTATAGATTGAATGGTAGATTTTAATTTTGAGAAAACTTTCCTTTTTTAACCATGTTCATGATTTAAAAGAGAGTTTAAAAATTAAATATTTCTTTTATAAGTTTCTACAAAAGATTAAGAAAAGATTTGATATCTTTCCTTATTTGTAGATTGAAAGGAGATTTTAATTTTTAGAGATAACTTTCCTTTTTGGAAATCATCCACATGTTTAAAATAAAGATTTTAATTTATAAAATTTTCTTTTTACAAACCATCATGAAGGTTAAAATTATTAGAGAAATTTTTATAAAATTTTGGAAACAAATTAGGAAGTTTTAATTCTTGTGTTAATTAAAACTCTTCTTGTTTTGGAGATTAAAGTGGCCGGCCATTACAATTAAGAAAAAGATTTTAATTTTAATTAATTAAATTTTACCTTTTCATGGTAAAGGAATTAAGGAAGGTTTTATTTAAATTTCCTTATTTGCCAAGACCAATGATTATAAAAGAGGGGTTAGAGGTGCCTTCAAGAGAACAACTCTATTCTTTTTCTTCCTCTCTTTTCCTCCTTGGTGTGGCCGACCCTAGAGGTTCTCCCTCTCCTCTTCTCTTCTTCTTTAGTGGCCAGTTTAATCTTTCTTTTGGAGTTGGTGATGGTGGCCGATTCTAGCTAGGAGAAGAAGGAGAGAAAGGAGACTTTGTTTCTAGCATCCCTTGGAGCTTGGTGGTGGTGGCCAGACCTCTACTTCTCTTGGAGAATTGATGGTGGCCGAATCTAGCTTGGAGAAGAAGGTGCTTGGTGGTTCTCATCTCGGAAGATCGTTGCCCGCACAACGTCCGAGATTAGAAGAGGAATACGGTAGAAGATCAAGAGGTTATTTGCTTACAAAAAAAGGTATAACTAGTAATTGTTTTCCGCATCATACTAGTTTTCTTTGTATAGTTATTTTTGGAAATACCAAACACAAGAGGCATATGATTTTAGAGTTTTCGAATTTGTTTCAAATTTGTGTTATTTTATTTTATTTTTTGAATTTGTGATTCGATTGTTCTTTTTGGTTAAACCTAGAGTTATATAAGGGAATTAAATATTAGCTTTCCTTAAAAGGTTTTGTCTAGGAAGTGATGGTTGCTCCCATATCCAAGAAGGCCTAGTGCCTCGCCATGTTTAACCTGGAAGCCAATTTTGAAAATTAATATTTAATTGAATTTATAACATAGGTGGATTTGGATCAATAGTGTTAAGTTCCGCTTGCGATCCAAGTCTAAAGCATTAAGAATAGATAAGTTAAATTTGGAATCAATAATGTTAAGTTCCGTTTGTGATTCCTAATTTAATTTCTAAAGAACACAATAAGTTATTTAGGAAAAGTTCGGCACTTGTACAAAATTTTTGTACAGTGGAACCGGTACGATCTTCCTAGGACCAACCAACAATTAGTATCAGAGCTTGGGTTTGCCTCCGTGTGTTTTGGTTTTCAAATAGATTATGCACATGTCATACATAATTTAGGCAGGATAATAGTAGAATGTGCTAACTTTATGTTGCATGCTCCAACGATTATGACATATAGATATTGTGTGTGATTGGACCCTTGGACATGTCAAGGGCATTTTATTGTGTGTGCATGATTGTAAAATTAAATACAGCAGGAGCTGTATTAGTTATTAGAATTTTACATTTTTGTTTCGATCTAGATTACATGTACATTCCTTTATGGAATATAGGATCGATATATGTAAAAATTTTATTTTTGTCGCGGATCGTATCCTTGCGAGGCGTGGTGCTATCGGAGGACCAGAGGCGTAGTGGAAAAAGGAAGCTCGATGGACTCGACGACATGAACCTGAGGGCTGGCAGCACACGATGGACAGTGATGGAAGTGTTGGATCGTGAAGTGTCGATAGAGGGGGGGGGGCGAATATCAATTCGAAAAATAACGTTGAAAAGAGTTAAGCGCAGCAGAATTTAAAAGAATAGACACAGTAATTTTACTTCGTTCGAAGCCTGTGACGACTCCTACTCGAAGGCCCGTACTCTGTGAGTACTTTCGTTGGGCAATCACTATCAATTCGAATGATGATTACAAGATAATTAAGTACTAGAATTAACAGAAATAAAATACCGACAGGAGAAGAAGAATTAGACTTAAGAAAGTGCTTTGTCGGAATAGCCTCGCGGCGTCGCAGGAGCGTAGAGCAGCAGAGCAAGCAGTAGATTCTCAGTTGATATTGAAACTCCACCCCTGTGCCTTCTTTTATATGCTGCTCCGGGCGCCCTGGTGCGACGTGGCAAGTCTAATCAGTGAACTCCACGTGGCGACGACTCGACTTGGATAAAACTTACCTCCGGGCGCCCGGATCCCCTCCGGGCGCCCGGACCTCCAGAAAGTCCTTCTCCTGCAAGAAAAGGTTAGTCCGAGGCAAATATACCCTGCAACACAGATTGTTCGCACAGTTTTATAGAAAAGCAAAGTGAGTATGAATTTAACAAAAAGAGTATGACTTAGATTCCTTCTTTCCGAGACCGGAATCTAGTCACGATCTCGACTTAGATATCTGAAATGGATCTAAGCCGGATCGACGCCAAATGTTCCCTTCCTAGGAACGCGTCCTCGCAGTCACTCCCCTCCAATGACTTACCTCACTTACCTGCCAGACGTCCGGTCAGCCCGTCGACCCGTCTGGACTTCGTGCCAGCTATCCGGTCAACCCATCGACCCGCTTGGACTTCGTGCCAGCTATCCGGTCAGCCCGTCGACCTAGCTAGGCTTCGTGCCAGACATCTGGTCAGCCCGTCGACCTGTCTGGACTTCTCCTTCACACTCGATCAAAGTGTTAGACAACAACAAACTAACTTAACCTAATTTGTCATTCATCAAAACCTGAGTTAGACCGTTAGTGCTACCCGCACCAACAATCTCCCCCTTTTTGATGGAATGACAACCTGGTTAAGTTAGTGAAACAGATGCAAGAAAAAACAAGAAAAAATACGAGTAAATGGTTTTTAAGTCAGTTTGTATTTTCAGTTTGGTTCAGTTTGGTTTAGCTAACTTAACCACCTAATCCTCCCCCTTTGTTATTCATCAAAAGAACTAATGTCAAGTAAGCATAAATACAGACTTCAGACAAAATAATGTCAAGTTAACCTAGGGGAGTTTAAAATTAAAAGATAGGGTTATCTTTACTTCTTAAATCCTTAAAAAACTAAGTCAAATCTAATTTTCAAAATCAATTTTCAATAAAAAGTAAAACCCAATTCTTAAAAACAACTTAGTTTTATAAGAGTTAGTTTTCAAAAATAGGTTTAAGAAATTTTTAAGAAACCATTTTTCAAACACAAATTTTAAAATATTTTAAATAAAGGAAAATTTTTAATTAATTCCTCCCCCTGAACCTGACATAAAATTTTGAAAATATTTGCTAAAAATATTCAAAGTAGATTTTTTTTTTAAAAAAATTGAGGTAGAATTTTCTAGAGAGATTTTAAAGAGAAGATTAAAAAATAACACTTAAGGAGATAATTAAAAAAATAAACCTCCCCCTGAATTTGATACTCCTTTAATTTATTAATCCTCCTTATTTATTACTCCCCCTTAATATAATGCTAAGGTTTGAGTGTGTTAAATTTCAAGCCCTAACACATTTGTCTACCTAAGTGTTCTAGGGGATTTGGTAATACATATATTATTTACATATTTGTCTCTGTATCCTTGATATAATTGTTTATTTGAGTTTGATTAATCAATAATTAATATTAGATTTAGGTGCTTAAGCTTCAGTTTAAGGTTTAATAAGATAAACTTTATTAAATCAAAAACAGTTGGCCATTATCAATAATTTATTGATTAATTTTTACTTAATTTAATAATTTAATACTTAATAAAATAATTTAAATTCATATTAATTGATTGATTTGGTCAATGAAAGTGTTAGTTATAATTATTATTTTTTATTTACTTCCTTTTACGTGGGATTAATTTAGTTTGAAGTTAGCATGAAGTTAAAATTATTAGACACAGTTAAGTAAGGTTTAATTCAAGTCAATTTTTGTTCTCAAATGAAGTTAAACTTAAACAGTTAAGTTCTACTTATTAATTACATAATTAAGTTTAAAGTTAAAGTTAATGGAATTTAAGTTTTTAAGTTAGGTGTCTAAGTTTTAAATGAATTTAAAATAATAATAATTATTATTTTATTAAGGGATTTCTAACAGGATTTCTAAAATAATGTTTAAAAGGTTTTTAAAATGAATTTTATAATTATTTAATGACAATTAACATACGTTCAATTCAGTTTTGATTTTAGATTTAAATTAATATCAGTGATTAATTTAGGTTTAAGTTTTAAGTTTAAGTTAAATTTTTAAATTTTAATTGTAATTTCAATATTAAGTTTTAATTTTCAGTTAGATTAAATTAAGTTTAAAAATAATTTTAAGATTAAAATAATATTTAAGGTAAAAAAAAGTTTAAAATCTAAATAATAATTTTAAAAGTTTAAATAATCAATAAGAATAATTTTTTTTAGTTAACAAAATTTTATTAAAGTGAAAAATAATATTAAGATGAATTTTTCAAAATGATTTATAAAAGATTTAATTTTTAAAAGACTTCTTTTTTTTAAACTGATTTTTGAAAGAGTTTAAAAGTAATTTTTAAATAATTTTTAAAATGGCTTTCAAAAGAATTTTTAAATAAATTTTTAAATAATTCCTAAAAAAATTTTTAAATGAATTTTAAAAGAGTTTTTAAAATAATTTTAAAAATAAGTTTTAAAATAATTTTAAAAATGATTTTCAAATGAGTTTTTAAATAATTTTTAAAATAATTTTTAAAAGAGTTTTAAAATAATTTTTTTAAAAAAATTAAAATAATTTTTAAAAGAGTTTTTAAATAATTTTTAGAAATAATTTTTAAAAGGATTTTTAAAAGAGTTTTTAAATAATTTTTAAAAGAGTATTTAAATAATTTTTAAAATTATTTTTCAAAGAATTTTTTAAAATGATTATAAAAGAGTTTTTTAAAATAATTTTAAAATAATTTTTAAGAGTTTTTAAAATGATTTTTATATGAGTTTTTTAAATAATTTTGAAAATAATTTGCAAATAATTTTTTAAAGGATTTTAAAAGGATTTTTAAAATAGTTTTTTTAAAAAGATTTTTAAAATAGTTTTTAAAAGCATTTTTAAAAGGACTTTTAAAATAGTTTTTTTTAAAAAAAATATTTTTAAAATTTTTTTTTAAAAAAATGTTTTTAAAATAATTTTTAAAATAGTTTTTTAAAATAATTTTTAAAATATTTTTTTTGAAATATTTTTAAAATAATTTTTAAAATAGTTTTTAAAAATAATTTTTTTAAAAAAATATTTTTAAAATAGTTTTTAAAAGTATTTTTAAAAGATTTTTTTAAAAATAATTTTTAAAAGGATTTTTGAAATAATTTTTTTTTTAAAAAAATTTTGAAAAGGATTTTTAAAATAATTTCAAAAATAGTTTTTTAAAGCATTTTAAAATAGTTTTTAAAAGGATTTTTAAAATAATTTTTAAAATAATTTTTAAAAGGATTTTTAAAATGATTTTAAAATAGTTTTAAAAAGGATTTTTAAAAGAATTTTTAAAATAGTTTTTTTTTTAAAATATATTTTTAAAATAGTTTTTGAAAGGATTTTTAAAAGATTTTTTTTAAAATTGTTTTTAAAAGGATTTTTAAAAGGTTTGTAAAATGTTTTTTTTTAAAGAAATTAAATTCTTTTAAACTAATTTTTTATTAAAAATATTTTTAAAATAATTTTAATTTTAATTTTTACTTAATTTTAATTTTACTTTAATTTTTAATTAATTGTAATTTTAATTTTAATTTAATTTTCTCTAATTTTAATTTAATTTTAAGTCCTTAGTCATCTCACCTAATCTAAATTATCAATCAGGGAATCCTATTATTTTGTGAGATGAATTAGATTCCATTTTAGGGTTTGGTTTAACTTTGTGTTAGATTCAAGTTTAGCTTTGGATCTAACAAATAGGCATTATTTGGATAAACTTCTGGGCTATGGTGAGTCACTTGGACATCATTAGAGTAACCATGTCTTCGAGGTTTTCCAAATAACCTATCCACTGGACTTAGTACAAAACATTGGTCTAACTGGTTAGGATCCATAAAGGGTAGCTTCGGTCAGTTCCACTTAGCCAAATGCATCAGGTCGAAGCCATATCTTCCTAGACATGCATAGACTAAGCTTCTCTAATGTACTATCATCCAAGACTTCACCAGTACCGTTGGTCAAGTTAAACTATTATCCCTTTTGAACTAGTCCTAATTACCCTGCCAGGTACATTAGTTATTGGTTACCCTGTCGGGTAAGTTAGTTTTGGAGGTGCTAGCTATTCTGGAGCCTCCCCCTAAATTATTGATTTTCCTTTTAAGATTTTTTTGGTTTTAGTTTTAATTTGTAATTTAGATTTATGTTTTTAATTTTGAATTAATTAAATTGGTCAAATTATCTTCCTTTAAGAGAGTGTATTTAATATTTAAATTTTCTTTCAATTTTAATTTTATTAAGTTAATTGAATTGTCTTTATTTAATGGATTATATTGAGTTTTTATTAATTTTTAAATTTGAATTAATTAAATTATATTTCTTTAAAGGTTTGTCTTTTAATCTTTTATTAACCGTTAATTTTAAAATTTTCAGATTATCTTTGTTTAATATGTTATCTTTAACATTTAATTTTAAATTTGTTAAATTTATTTTTGATTTTATCAGGGTGTTTGAGTTTATCCTTATATTTTCTTTACCTTTTAAGTTGATATAATTAGTGGAATTTATTAGATAAGTTTTATCTTTAATATTTAATTTTTTGTTAATTAGATTATCTAATAAGACTTTCTAGATTAATATTGTCTAGATTAAATAATTTATTAATTTTATCTAGATCAATATTGACTTTGTCATCTTTTTTGTTTGAATTTTCAAATTTTTTAGGTTTAAATTCGAATTTTTAGATTTATTAATTATTTTTCAGATTTTTTGTATTTTCTAAATTAATTATATTTATTTTATCAGAAAATATCCTAGGGGTATTTTCTGTATTTTTTGAATTAATTATATTTGTTTTATCAGAAAATATCCTAGGGGTATTTTTGTAAGTATTGTCATGTACACTATTTTCACATATACTTTCAGACATATCCAAATTAACATGCACATATTTTAAACTACTACTAGCAAGGGTGTTTTGGTAAATATTACTAACCTTGAGCGCAACCCCTAATTCAACAGGCTTCTCCGTTGGATCTGACTCGAGTTCGGATTCGATTTTGGCTTGATCGTCTGACTCCAACGGCTTCTCGTGAAGCTTGATCAACTGGGTCCAAAGCTCACACACATTCTTGTACTTTTCTAGTCTGCATAAAACATTGTTAGGTAAAACACTACAAATAATTTTACTTACATTTTTGTTCAGTTCCGAGTCCTGAGTGGGTTTTCTCAATATTAGCAGATAATCGAAATCTAAGCTTCCTAAGAAGCATTCCATTAATCGCTTCCAGTAATTGAAATCTTGATCGTATGGTGGTGGTTCGTGAGGGTTCCGTCCTTCTAGAAGAGTCATTGAATGCTGAAGATAGAAAACTAAAAAGTGGTGCCAAGACTTGGTCTTGGATTAGCAGTGCGGGAAGAAAGAAGAGTAATGAAAAAGAGCTAAATCGATGTTGCACCAATTTAGTTTTAATTACGAAAAAAAATTTCAAAAAGGTAATAATACCAGTTTGGAGTTATGCAAAAAACTGAAAGCCGAAAAAAAATTAAAAGAAATGTTTCTCCCCCTGTCTGATTGGTGGTTGCACCAAATCAGAGCGGTACCTGCTCTGATACCACTTGTTGGATCGTGAAGTGTCGATAGAGGGGGGGGGGGGGGGTGAATATCGATTCGAAAAACAATGTTGAAAAGAGTTAAGCGCAGCGGAATTTAAAAGAACAGACACAGTAATTTTACTTCGTTCGGAGCCTGTGACGACTCCTACTCGAAGGCCCGTACTCTGTGAGTACTTTCGTTGGGCAATCACTATCAATTCGAATGATGATTACAAGATAATTAAGTACAAGAATTGACAGAAATAAAATACCGACAAGAGAAGAAGAATTAGACTTAAGAAACCGCTTTGTCAGAATAGCCTCGCGGTGTCGCAGGAGCGTAGAGCAGCAGAGCAAGCAGTAGATTCTCAGTTGATATTGAAGCTCCACCCCTGGGGTTTCTTTTATATGCTGCTCCAGGCGCCTGGATCCCTTCCGGGTGCCCTGGTGCGACGTGGCAAGTCTAATCAGCGAACTCCATGTGGCGACGACTCGGCTTGGATAAAACTTGCCTCCGGGCGCCTGGACCCCTCTTCTCCAGAAAGTCCTTCTCCTACAAGAAAAGGTTAGTCCGAGGCAAATATACCCTGCAACACAGATTGTTCGCACAGTTTTATAGAAAAGCAAAGTGATTATGAATTTAGCAAAAAGAGTATGACTTAGATTCCTTCTTTCCGAGACCGGAATTTAGTCACGATCTCGACTTAGATATCCGAAATGGATCTAAGCCGGATCGACGCCTAATGTTCCCTTCCCGGGAACGCGTCCTCGCAGTCACTCCCCTCCAGTGACTTACCTCACTTACCTGCCAGACGTCCGGTCAGTCCATCGACCCGTCTGGACTTCGTGCCGACTATCCGGTCAGCCCGTCGACCTAGCTGGACTTCGTGCCTAAGCGTCCTGTCAGCCCGTCGACCCGCTTGGACTTCGTGCCAGCTATCCGGTCAGCCCGTCAACCTAGCTGGGCTTCGTGCCAGACATCTGGTCAGCCCGTCGACCTGTCTGGACTTCTCCTGCACACTCGATCAAAGAGTTAGACAACAACAAACTAACTTAACCTGATTTGTTATTCATCAAAACCTGAGTTAGATCGTTAGTTCTACTCGCACCAACAGGAAGAAGCCATAATAGTTAAAAAAATTAATTTCCATATTTATTGCTTTTATTTATTGTGATGTGTGTGTGCATGTGATGTATGCTAGCATAGGTTAAAATTCCTCACCATAAATAACTAAGTGGGAGAGGGATTAGTATATGAATCCCATGGCCTCTATTACTGGTTTGTAAGTGATGCAACAAGCTTGCGCGTTGGCTCTGAGTGCCTTCTTCCATATCGGATGAGTTTGTTTGCGGATCACTAGATCAAACTTCCATTTTGGATGGTTATAGGAAATTAATTAAGAGCATGTGATCTTCCCCATCGGAAGGGGCATAATCTTATTTAATGGACTAAGTATTAAGTAATGGTATACACTTAGGCTCATTTAATAGTATCCTCCCCATCGGAGACACTGCTATTATTTGTGTGACCGAAGGAAAACCAACTATTAATTTGTCATAAAGATAAGTTGACAAGATAATAAAATTATAACCCTCCTCTTACAAATGTTGAGATTTTGTATATGTCCACACTATCGTGGCATACAAAATTCACGGTGTTTGAGGAAATTTTATTTGTCAGGTTGACAAGATAATAAAATTAATGGGTAAAACCCCTCTTACAAATGTTTGAATTTGTATACGTCCACACTATCGTGGCATACAATATTCACAGTATTGATTTTGGTCTCCCGATGAGCTTGAGCTTCCCGTGTTCGCCTCGAACACCCAACTCAAGTTCATCAATAATATCTCATTCCACTAAAGAGTTATTATTGCATTACCGCACCAATCCCATATTACTATATGGGCTCCTTCTTATCATGAGTGTGTTAGTCTCCCTGTGATTAAGAGATTGAATGTCCACTAATTAAATGAGTTACTGACAACTCAATTAATTAATATTTAGATCCAAGAGTAGTACCACTCAACCTTATTGTCATGTCGGACTAAGTCCACCTGCAGGGTTTACATGACAATCCTTATGAGCTCCTCAAGGGGACATCATCAACCTAGATTACTAGGATATAGTTTCGTTCTATAATCAACAACACACCATATAAATAATATCATTTCCCAACTTATCGGGCTTATTGATTTAACGAGTTAAATCACACCCTTTGATAAATTAACACTACCAGAAAAACCCTCATAGACATCGGGTTTCCGCCGCTATCTATTACATTTTCGACCGATGTCTATGAAGGCGATGTAAAAGGTCTACCATTTTAGACATCGGGTTATAACTGGTGTAGTATCACTTAACGACATCGGATGTAAAACCGATGTAATATTATATGTTAATAACACCAGTTTTGACAGCGGTATACAACCGATGTAATATTAGTTAATGACACCGGTTTTACAGCGGTGGAAAACCGATGTAATATCAGTATTGTTTAACGACACAAATTCGATTTCCGAAATAGTGAAAACCCAATATTATAACCAAGCAAATCATAAAATTAAGTTAATATTATTAATTCACTAAGAAAATCACAAATAAAAATGCACTGATGTATCTAAACACACCAAGTCAATATCCATATAACCAACACATAAATATTTTTCTTACAACATAAAAAGATAATAGAGATTGTGCACATCAAGTCAATATCCACAAATTACACATAACTATTCTTCTTACAACATCAAAAGATAATAGATAGTACATAAATATTCTTCTTACTGGTGCCATCGTTATCCTTCTTGCTCTGTGCAAAGATTTAACTAAATCTTCCCCAATAATTTTATTTGTTAATAGACAATTCTCTTTATCTATTACTGGATGGGCACCTCTGCTTGTTTGATATCCTGAGGGTGACAACTGATTGGTGATTCTTTGTAAAGGAGCCCTCCATCTTAAAGGAGCCACTAGAGGCTTTGGGAACTTTGCAACATCCTTCTTGGTTGTCCTCTCACCATTTAATTGATTCTTCAGTTCTCTTACCTAAATAGAATAAAATAGTCAATATGGATATAAAGCAGTTTGTTGCTTACATAAGGGAAATTAAAGATGTTGTAAATTCTACTCAAATAGAGATTGAAAATAAGATAAGTAACCTTTTGCTAGTAATTTTTACTTGCTTGCTCAACTTCTATGATCTGCACATTTGAAATAATCTGTTATAAGGCAACTGATTTGAAAGAAGCTAAATATAGTGATGCATGGTGTATAGTAGATTATTATGATTTTTCTTGGAATATATAAAATAATTTATTCACACTATCTTTAAAAAGATTCTACTTATATTAACATAATAAATTTTCAAAAGAACAAAATGAAAGATTCTTCCTTCATTCTTAAACCTCATAAATCTAAGCAGCATGGAGGAGGCATGATTATAATTAAACTTCCACATAATCAATAGATGTGAATTCACATTCTGTGATTAGGAATACTGAGAGAATGACCAAAATATAGAGAAAATATCAGTGAAATTTGTAAGGTAATCATGTATAGTATTTCAAGTTCTCTCTGCAATCTATCTAAAACTTACAAAAATTATATTAGTAATTTCTTGTTATCAAAGAGGTTGAGACGAGACATGCATAAGACTTACAGAAAACTAGGTGTTATGCAACTTGTATTAGAACAATCTGCCAGCAATGTGTCCTATTCTTCTACAAAATAAAAATGTTATTGTCTTCTCAGAAAATGGGATAATATGAAAGAGTACCAAAGAATTAACAAGAGATTAATAGAAGTGAACTGATAAGAGTTAAGACTACTGATTTACGAAGGAAAACATACTCATACAGGGGATCCAAATGCAGAAAAATAGGAATAAGCATTACAATAGAATTCTTACAAACACAAGAAAATAGGAACAATAATTAAAATTGAATTGTGTATCACATCAAAAAGTCCAAAATTGAAATCAAATTGACTTAATATTATAAAATTTGGATCAAATTATTAATGCACATTTATAAAATTGCATAATAGAATCAAATTGTGCAGTATATTATCAGGTGAAATTTGATATGACTTAGCAAAAATAGACTTACCTTGAGAGTCCTGAAAAGATCATTTAGGTAATTGACCTCTGAATCAAAATTAGAAATGTAAAGCAGGGCAACAACTCTCTTAAATGCATACGGGATACAAATCACTGACTTCAAGAGGCTTTTAGCTGGACCAAGCTTCAGAGGTGGTTTCTCTTTATATTGTTTCAATTTGATCTCTTCATCTCTGCTTGGAATCATTTCCTTAAGCGCCTCCAAAACATTTTTCCCCAAACTATCAGCTTTACCTTATAGATATAATGTTAATGAAAACATGATAGCTGTAACGACCCGACCCTTTGGCTTCTTGGGCAGCCCTTGTGGCGGCCCAACTGGTGGCCCTTATGTCGTCGGCCCATTTGGCGACCTCTAATGTCGTCGACCGACGACCCTTGGTCGTGTCGTTACTCACTAGGACTTTCCACCCCTGGCAGTGGATTTTTGCCTCCCCCAGGATTCGAACACTAGACCTCCAAGCTTAAGTACTAGAGTTTATGAATCTTGGTAGCCAAGTGAGCGCCGTTCACTTGGCTACCAGGATTCATAAACTCTAGTACTTAAGCTTGGAGGTCTAGAGTTCGAATCCTGGGGGAGACAAAAATCCACTGCCAGGGGTGGAAAGTCCTAGTGAGTAACGACACGACCAAGGGTCGTCGGTCGACGGGGCCGCCACAAGGGCCGCCTAAGAGGTCAAAGGGCCGGGTCATTACAATAAAAGGTGCCTTTTTATTATAATGACCCGACCCTCTTGGCCCATTTGACGGCCCATTTGGCGACCTCTCATGTCGTCGACCGTCGGCTCTTATGTCGTCGGCCCATTTGGCAACCTCTCATGTCGTCGACCGACGACCCTTGGCCATGTCGTTACTCACTAGGACTTTCCACCCCTGACAGTGGATTTTTGCCTCCCCCAAGATTCGAACTCTAAACCTCCAGGCATAAGTAGTAGAGTTTATGAATCCTGGTAACCAAGTGAGATCATCTCACTTGGTTACCAGGATTCATAAACTCTAATACTTAAGCCTTCATCTCACTTGGTTACCAGAATTCATAAACTCTAATACTTAAGCCTGGAGGTTTAGAGTTCGAATCCTGGGGGAGGCAAAAATCCACTAACCAGGGGTGGAAAGTCCTAGTGAGTAACGGCACGGCCAAGGGTCGTCGGTCGACTGACATTAGAGGTCGCCAAATGGGCCGACGACATAAGGGTCGACGGTCGACGACATGAGAGGTCGCCAAATGGACCGCTAAATGGGCCAAGAGGGTCGTGTCGTTACAATAAAAGGCGCCTTTTTATTGTAACGACCCGGCCCTTTGGCCTCTTGGGCGGCCTTTGTGGCGACCCAACTAGCGGCCCTTATGTCGTCGGCCCATTTGGCGACCTCTCATGTCGTCGACCGACGACCCTTTGGTCGTGCCGTTACTCACTAGGACTTTCCACCCCTGGCAGTAGATTTTTGCCTCCCCCGGGATTCGAACTCTAGACCTCCAGGTTTAAGTACTAGAGTTTATGAATCCTGGTAACCAAGTGAGATGATCTCACTTGGTTACCAGGATTCATAAACTCTAGTACTTAAGCTTGGAGGTCTAGAGTTCGAATCCCGGGGAAGGCAAAAATCTACTGCCAGGGGTGGAAAGTCCTAGTGAGTAACGGCACGACCAAAGGGTCGTCGGTCGACGACATGAGAGGTCGCCAAATGGGTCGACGACATAAGAGCCGCTAGTCGGGTCGCCACAAGGGCGGCCCAAGAGGCCAAAGGGCCGGATCGTTATAATAACATCTAATAAAGTTGGGTCATACTTGCTTGATGATAGATGTACAAAAAAAATTGATTCTCAAAATTCAAAAAATACACTTAAGGCAAACACAAGATAAGGTCATACACAATATACTTTAAAAGAAAAGATATCTTGTAAAGTAATTAATAATGCCACCTACCATATCATAAGATTTAAAGAGAAATTTATATTAAGAAATTCATCCCAAAATGAGCTAAAAATGATGATATTATTCACCAACTAGCTAGCCTTAGCATAAGCCGTAAGTAAAGCAGATCAGGCAAACAAATAGAACATAGACTTAACAGAATTTCCAGTTACACATGTCAAAGGGTGGTTTGATACCTTCTAAGATAGCCTCACAGACATTTTCTTTCGTCAAATTAAAATCCTTTAGCAAATTTAAAATCCTTTAGCAAATTTTAAATGTTCTGAGATTTGTTAGGATCAAGGATCCTGCTTTCTTGGGCCAAGGAAGGATCTAATGGACCACTAGCAATCCCCTTTGTGGCCATTGTTGTCTTTGTGCCAAACAAAGTATCAATCATCTCCTTGTTTAGTCTGGAAAGAATAAATTCAAGAGGATTCATGAGGAAAAGGTAGGCATCGATGCCCCTTTTAGCCTAAGTAAACGAATGGAGGTCTCCATGGCATTGAAAAATTCACACAGCAACTCGTATCTAATCACAAAATGAACTAATTAATTATAACTGAGATTCTAAGATAAATGCCGCTCAAGCATGATTACTCTAAAAAATTAAAAATATAAGACGATTGTGTTTCCTATTAATATGTATATACTAGAATCAGATAAGGCAATTGAGAAAGCTATCTTGATTAGAATCGCACATGTGAAGTCAAAGGGGTAAAAAGAAGAGCATACTTTTCAGGAAGGACTATTTTAGCCTTCAGCAACATGGGACTGGAACTAGGCGCCGACCCATCCCCAAGCTGGTCCTCCACCGATGGGAGATTGGCATCGGATTGAACAAGATTAGACCAATCAGGAGGCCTTTGAAGCCCTAAGGTGACTTGTTGCACATCGTTAATGGAGAAGGCGAGCCTTCGATTGTTAGATCGCTGCGGTGGCTTCTCTGGCTTCTCTAAGAGATGAGATCCCCATCTTCAGATCAGCGGCGGGCTCCTCGTGGATGCGTGTGACTTCCCGGTGGGAGTGATCAGGAAGTGAGGGCGAGAAGTGGAAGGACTGCCCCCCATCCCCACTTGTAGATGTCTGTGACGATGTTGTAGAAGATGGCGACGAAGGCAGGGACGTTATTGTTTTCGGACACGGCGACAATGCCCTCCTTAGAGCGGGGAAAGAAGGACCAGTACTACTTGTACTTGTCCTGCACCTTATCCCGTATGATCGATCCCATCTTAAGGTTCACTGCCCGCTTGCCTTTCACTTTCGCCGAGCCCATCACCCACACTAACCAGTAGACCACGACAGCACCGACGACCGTTGCCGTCCACATCGTCATCAAGAGATCCATTGCTCGTCTTTCAAATGGTAACTCTAAAAAGGAGGATGCGGAGGATTAGGGTTTCGATTTATGGTGGGTGAGGAGAAGCCCAAAAGAAAGCGCGCTAAGAAAGTCCGCCAGAATTTTGGTTCATAGACACCAGGTTTTAAAAATCGCGGTTAAAATCGGTGTCTATTAATGAAAAAAAGGCGCTCATAGACATCGGCTAAAAAAACTGATGTCTATGAGCGAAAATCTGCGCTCATAGACACCGGTCTTTGGAAAAATCGGTGTAAAATACTCAAAGACATCGGTTTTTGCTTAAAACTGTTGTTGTTCCACCGATGTCTATGAGGATTTTTCTTATAGTGTAAAGAAATAAATATTAAGTATATGTGTTTGTTATTATATCATGATTAAGAGTACACACTTCTATAATAACAGAGGTATTGTTCTTTATATAGTCAGTATAAAAAGATACTACCTCAAATGATCCTGCTCAATACACTCATAGTGTACTAATATAATTTATTAGTCAAGATAAACTAATACCTAATTACACTACAATCATTCCAATGGTTTGTCTCATTCCATCTTGGTGGTGAGCAACTGTTTATAATTTATAAGGAACTGATAACATGAATTCTGTATGTCTCCTCACACTATGTTATCTACAATATAAATTAAACAGACAACTATACTTAGCATAAATGTAGACATTTGACCAATGTGATTCTTATTTCAAATAAATATTTACAAAAAGCTAGTTTTTGTGATTTTTAGGATTAAAAATGTTGGTCAATCCCCTAGCTGTTATACTATAGGATAGACTTAGTGGTCCCAATTATAATGATTAGAAATAAGACTTGGATATTAAGGTGGACTGTCTTCTTAGAACTAAGAACAATAAAGGTGTATTTTATTCATTAGTTATTACATGTTTAGCGGAGTTATCTACCGGTACCTGGTGTGTAGATACGGGAACCACTGATCATGTCTGTAATTTATTGCAGGGGTTCCAGAAAACTCGATAACTATATGAAAGGAAAATCACTGTCTACATGGGCATTGCAGTAAAAGTAGTAGTTATTGTAGTGAGAGGTGTTTATCCTCCGAGAGTAATAAAACATGGATTTTTTGAAATTGTCTTTACGTACCAAGTTTAGAAAGAACTAGTTTTCAGTTTCTAAACTATTTAAAGAACTTGATATTCTTCCTCTTTTAATAACAAAGTTATTATCAAGAAAAAGAGAAAATTTATTTATTCTGGTACGTTGGTTGGCAATTTAAAAATCCAATAACTCCCACAATGCAACAAATGGAAATTAATAACATATCTTCTAACTTTAATAAGAGAAAGCAACCTTCGGAGATGAACCAATCATATCTTTGGCATCTAAGGCTAGGTTATATTAACTTGAGTAGGATTCAAAGGATAATAGCCGATGATCTTTTGGGTTCATTGGTAGTGGAAACCTTTCTAACCTGTGAATCTTACTTGGAAAGAAGAATAACCAAGAAACATTTAAGTATAAGGGGTATAGAGCCAAAGATGTGTTGGAATTGGTTCATTCTGATTTATGTGGATCTATGACTATTCAGGAAAGAGGTAGTTTTGAATATTTTATCAATTTTATAGACAACTATTCAAAATACGGGTACATTTACTTGATGCGCTGCAAGTCTAAGTGCTTTGATGAGTTCAAAGAGTATTATGTTAGGACCAAAAGTAGCTAGAGGGGGGGGGGGGGGTGAATAGCTCGTCGCGTTCGCTCGGTGCTCGGCGTTGCTTGTTCCTTCAAAGATGTGCAGCGGAAATACAAAGAAACAAATCACACAACGCTAACAAGGTTGGTTTACTTGGTATCCACCTCACAAGAGGTGACTAGTCCAAGGATCCACACCTACGCACGCACCCTCCACTAATAAAACTCTCCTTTATGGTAAATACCAAGGGCGGAGAAGCCCTACAAGACTCAGTACACGAAGAGAGGGAAAGGATACAAGAAATACAAGCTTACAAGCTTACAATGAGTACAAACCCTAACCCTAGCTTCTCTTCTTGACTTTGATCCGCCTCTTGAATTGGAAACCTTCCAAGATCCTTCAAGAACTGGCGATCTAAGCTTTGCAAGTGCTGTGGAGAGGCTGGCGAGAGATCTGGAGTGAATCGGTGAAGCGTTGCAGCTATAAACGACGCCAACGGTCGGATCCCGATCGATTCGAATATTCCCAATCGATCGGGAAGGCTTTGGATCGATCCACGGATCGATCCAGAGCGCCTCTGTGCTATGGAAAAACGCCTGGATCGATCCACGGATCGATCCAGCGCTTATCGCGCAAAGCAGCCACGTCCCAATCGATCCACTGAACGATTTGGACATCTGGATCGATCCATGAATCGATCCAGAGGCTCTCTGTTCGCTAGGAAAGGCCTGGATCGATCCACTGATCGATCCAGCACTTGGTTTTTGCCCAAAACCAAGTCCCAAGCTTCTCAAACCAACATCCGGTCAACCTTGACCTGTTGATACATCATGCCTAGCATCTGGTCACTCCTTTGACCTGCTAGGACTTCCCACCAAGTGTCTGGTCAATCCCTTTGACCCACTTGGACTTTACTCGTCGTGCCAAGTATCCGGTCACTCTCTTGTCCTACTTGGACTTCCACCAGATGTCTGATCATCCTTGATCCATCTGGATTTTCCCTCACTAGGACTTTCGCCTGGCTTCACTCCCCAGGATTTCCTTCTGCCTAGCTTCACTCACTAGGACTTTCACCTGGCTTCACTCACCAGGATTTCCAATCTGCCTAGCTTCACTCACTAGGACTTTCACCTGGCTTCACTCACCAGGATTTCCAATCTGCCTAGCTTCACTCACTAGGACTTTCACCTGGCTTCACTCACCAGGACTTTCACCTGCCTAGCTTCACTCACTAGGACTTTCACCTGGCTTCACTCACCAGGATTTCCAATCTGCCTAGCTTCACTCACTAGGACTTTCACCTGGCTTCACTCACCAGGACTTTCACCTGCCTAGCTTCACTCACTAGGGCTTTCCTTCTGCCTGGCTTCACTCACCAGGACTTTCACTTCTGCTGCCTAACATACCAGTTAGGACTTCCTAGTCAGGTATCCGGTCACTCTTGACCTACTTGACTCTCCTTCAATCACACTGATCAATCCCTGATCAGAATCTCCCCACATGAACAACTGCACCTGCATTGTCCATATGTCTACATGTATTGTCAAACATCGAAACTATGACCAAGACCCAAGCTTGGTCAACTCAGTCAACCTTGACCTAAAGGATATTGCACCAACATATTAGGCTGATGTGGAGTAACGTCAAGATAAAAGTATCAAGACACTACGCTGAGATCATAGTGGCAAGAACCTCTTGGGAGAGTTTAGGAGTCACTTATTAGAAAATGAGATTCAATCCCAACTAACTACTCCTGGTACACCCCAACAGAATGGTGTAGTAAGAAGGTATAGGACTCTTATGGAAATAGTTAGATCAATGATGAGTTATTCAGAATTACCAAAATTCGTTTTGAGGATATACACTGGAAACGGAAGTGAACATAGTACCTTCTAAGTCAGAACTCTCTACTTCCATAGAATTGCAGAATAGGTGTAAGCCTAGTTTGAAGCATATTCGGATTTGAGTGGTCTAGCACATGAGAGACACTGATAAGTTGGATAGGAGTTCACTTGTTTGTAGGTTATCCTAGAGAAACGAAAGGAGGTTTATAGTCCTAAAAATCAGAAGGTCATTGTTAGCACCAATGCATGATTTTTAGAAGAGGACTATGTAATAAACCATAAGCCCATAAGTAAATTTGTTCTTAAGGAAATAATAAAGGACACGTCTAATCTAGTACCAACTGTACAAGATGAAATATCACAAGAAACTACAACACGTATCACAGATGATACACAATTGCAGAAAGTGTCTCGTCGTAATGGGAGAGTTGTTAGGCAACCTAAAATATTCATGTTTTGGGAGAGTCTTTGGACTTGATCCCTGGTGAGCATGAACCTAATTCCCGGACATATGATGAAGCACTCCAAGATAAAGATGTAGCATCTTTGAAAAGAGCAATGAATACAGAATTAGAATATATGTATTCTAATAAAGTCTGGGAGCTTGTAAAATCACCGAATGGTGTAAAAGCCATTCGGTGTAAATAGGTCTACAATAGGAAAAGAGGGGTAGACAGGAAGGTGGAAATTTTCAAAGCAAGGCTTGTTGAAAAAGGAAACTTTTTCGTCGGTAATTGTGCTTAAGTCTATCCTGATTCTTTTATCTATATGGACTATGAGATTTGGTAAGTGGATGTCAAGACAGCTTTCCTTAATGGAAGTCTTGAAGAAAATATCCATATAAAGCAACCAGAAGGGTTCATTAAAAAAGGGCAAGGAGCATCTAGTATGTAAGCTCAATTGGTCTATGGACTGAAGCAAAGCTTCAAGGTCTTGGACATCCGGTCTAATGAAGTAATCCAGACTTATGGATTTATTCAGTGACCAGATAAGTCTTGTGTATACAAGAAATGTGATGGAAATGTGGTGGTATTTCTTGTACTATACGTAGATGACATTTTTGGTAGTTGGAAACAATATTAAAATGTTGTCGGAAGTAAGGGTATGGTTGTCTAAACAAATTCGATATAAAGGACTTGGGAGAATGCACATATTCTTGGGATCAAAGTAATAAGGGATCGCAAGAAAAGAATATTGTATTTATTCCAAGCTTCATATATCAAAACAATCCTTGCTCGTTTTAACATGCAAGACTCTAAGAAAGGTTTTCTACCTTTTAGGCATGGAGTAGCTTTATCTAAAGAAATGTCTCTGAAGACATCAAAGCAGATAAAGGACATGAAGGCAGTTCCTTATGCTTCGGCTATCGGAAGTCTAATGTATGTAATACTATGTACGAGACTGGATATCTATTTTACCCAGGACATAGTTAGCAGATATCAAAGTAACCCAGGACCAGGACACTAGACTGCTGTAAAGCATATACTAGAGAATATATGTTAGTTTACTAGGCAGATGATTTGATCCCTGTGGGTAACAAGGATTTTGACTTCTAATCAGATAGGGACAGTAGTAAGTCAACCTCGGGGTTTTGTGTTTACTTTAGGAGGTAAAGCCATAACAATGGAGGAGTGTTAAGCATAGATGTTTTTCAGACTCCACCATAGAAGCTGAGTATGTAGCAGCCTCTGAAGCAGCCATAGTAGCTGTATGGCACAAAACTTCATGATGGACTTAGATGTGATTCCTAATTTTCCCAAAATTATTACAATGAATTGTGATAATAAGTGGTGCAGTAGCAAACTCAAAGGAACAACGAGTACTTAAGGCAAGTAAACACAATAGAGCGAAAGTACTACCCAATACGAGACATCGTATAATGAGGAGAAGTTGTTGCCGCCTAGATTATATCAGGTGATAACCTATAGATCCTTTCACTAAGGTCTTTAAGGCAAGAGCTTTTGATGGGCATGTTGAAGGGTTGGGAATCAGATGTATGACAGCATTGATGGTAGCATAGTCTTTTAGTATAAGTGGGAGATTGTTAGAGTATATACTAAAAACCTAGCTTTTGTATAAACATTTATTTAGAAATAAGAATCACATTGGTCAAGTATCTACATTTATATATACTGAGTGTAGTCGTTCAATTAATTTATATTGTAGATAACACGGTGTGTGGTGTCACACACAGGAGATCGTGTTATCGGTTCTTTATAAATTATAAACAGTAGCTTACGACTAAGATGGAAAGGAACAAACCATTGGAATAGTCATAGTGTAATTAGGTATTAGTTTATCTTGACTAATAAATTACGCTAGTACACTCTAAGTGTATTGAGCAGGACAATTTAAAGAAAGTTCTTTTTATACTGACTTAATAAAAGAACAAGTCCTTAGTTATTATGGAAGTGTGTGCTCTTAATCCTAATATAATAACAAGCACATATATTTAATATTTATTTCTTTAACTTATCAAAGGGTGAGATTTAGCTTGATAAATCAATAAGCCCGATAAGTTGAAAAATAATATTACTTATAGTGTGTGTTGTTGATTATAGAAGGAAACCGTGTACTAGTAATGTAGGTTAATAATGTCCCCAAGAGGAGCTCATAAGGATTGTCATGTTAAACCCTGCAGGTGGACTTAGTCCGACATGACGATAAGGTTGAGTGGTACTACTCTTGGACTGAGATATTAATTAAAATGAGTTGTCAGTAACTAAATTAATTAGTGGGCATCTGACATCTTAAACATAGAGAGACTAACACACTCATAATAAGAAGAATCCCAAAATATAATTTAGGATTGATGCGGTAGTTCAATAATAATTCTTTAGTGGTATGAATTATTATTGATGAAGTTAAGTTGTGTGTTCGGGGCGAACACGGGAAGCTTAATTTCATCGGGAGGCCAAAACCAATTCCTCCTCTCGGTCCCTATCGTAGCCTCTTGTATATAGAGATTTATACCCACCACATACCCACTTCTTACCTAACCCAAGGGGGTTGGCCAAGCTAACTTGGAATCCAAGCTAGGGCCGGCCAAGACCAAGTGGTTGAGCCAAGTTGGTGGCCGACCAATGCTTGGAATCCAAGCATGATGTGGTCGGCCACATCACATTAAAAGGGATTTTATTTATAAATTTTTCTTATGTGTATTTCATGGTTTTAAAGAGAGTTTAAAATTTAAATCTTTCCTTTTATAGCTTTCTACAAAAGATTAAGAAAAGATTTGAAATCTTTCCTTATTTGTAGATTGAAAGGTAGATTTTAATTTTAAGAAAACTTTTCTTTTTAAACCATGTTCATGATTTAAAAGAGAGTTTAAAAATTAAATATTTCTTTTATAAGTTTCTACAAAAGATTAAGAAAAGATTTGATATCTTTCCTTATTTGTAGATTGAAAGGAGATTTTAATTTTTAGAGATAACTTTCCTTTTTGGAAATCATCCATATGTTTAAAAGAAAGATTTTAATTTATAAAATTTCCTTTTTACAAACCACCATGAAGGGAAAAATTATTGGAGAAATTTTTATAAATTTCCGGAAATAAATTAGGAAGTTTTAATTCTTGTGTTAATTAAAACTCTCCTTGTTTTGGAGATTAAAGTGGCCGACCATTACAATTAAGAAAAAGATTTTAATTTTAATCAATTAAATTTTACCTTTTCTTGTCAAAGGAATTAAGGAAGGTTTTATTTAAATTTCCTCATTTGTCAGACCAATGATTATAAAAGAGGGGTTAGAGGTGCCTTCAAGAGAACAACTCTATTCTTTTTCTTCCTCTCTTTTCCTCCTTGGTGTGGCTGGCCCTATAGGTTCTCCCACTCCTCTTCTCTTCTTCTTTAGTGGCCGGTTTCATCTTTATTTTGGAGTTGGTGATGGTGGCCGGTTCTAGCTAGGAGAAGAAGGAGAGAAAGAAGGTTTTGTTTCTAGTATCCCTTGGAGCTTAGAGGTGGTGGTCGGACATCTACTTCTCTTGGAGAATTGATGGTGGCCGAATCTAGCTTGGAGAAGAAGGAGCTTGGTGGTTCTCATCTTGGAAGATCGTTGCCCACACAACGGCCGAGATTAAAAGAGGAATACGGTAGAAGATCAAGAGGTTATTTGCTTACAAAGAAAGGTATAACTAGTAATTGTTTTCCGTATCATACTAGTTTTCTTTGTATAGTTATTTTTGGAAATACCAAATACAAGAGGCATATGATTCTAGAGTTTTCAGATTTATTTCAAATTTGTGTTTTTTTGTTTTATTTTTTAAATTTGTGATTCGATTGTTCTTTTTGGTTAAACTTAGAGTTATATAAGGAAATTAAATATTAGCTTTCCTTAAATGGCTTTGTCTAGGAAGTGGTGGTTGCTCCCATATCCAAGAAGGCCTAGTGCCTCGCCATGTTTAACCTGGTAGCCAATTTTAGAAATTAATATTTAATTGAATTTATAACATAGGTGGATTTGGATCAATAGTGTTAAGTTCCGCTTGCGATCCAAGTCTAAACCATTAGAACAGATAAGTTAAATTTGGAATCAATAATGTTAAGTTCTGTTTGTGATTCCTAATTTAATTTCTAAAGAACACAATAGGTTGTTTAGAAAAGGTTCGACACTTGTACAAAATTTTTGTATAGTATAACCGGTACGATCTTCCTAGGAACAACCAACACCTATAACCATTCATAAAGGAAATTTGATCTAGTGATCTGCAAACAAACTCATCCGATGTGGAGGGAGGCACTCAGAGCCAACGCGTAAGTTTATTGCATCACTTACAAACCAGTAATGGAGGCCATAGAATTTATTTATAAATCCCTCTCCCACTTAGTTATTTAAGATGAGGATTTTATCATGCACACACACACATCACAGTAAATAAAAGCAATAAATATGGAAAAATAATTTTCCAACTATTATGGCCTTTTTCCATCACTGTCCTCCGTGCGCTGCAACCCTAGCTGCTGTCATCTTTAGCCACCGCCATCGGGTCTAGTTGTCGCATCGATCCTACTTCTTTTTCTACTGCGCCTCTGGTCCTCATATAGTACCACGCCTCGCAAGGATACGATCCGCGACAAAAATAATATTTTACATATATCGATCCTATATTCCACAAAGGAATGTACATAGAGTCTAGATCGAATAATAATGTAAAATCCTAAAACTAATACAGCTCCTATTGTATTTAATACATACAATCATGCACTCATGCATCAAATGCCCTCGACATGTCCGAGGGTCCAATCATACAAATCACAATAGGTCATAATAGTTGGAGCCTGCAATCACAGAGTTAATCTATTTTCATATCCTACTATTATCCTGCCTAAAATATGTATGACATGTGCATAATTAAACTAAAACCAAACACACAGAGGTTAAAACCTAGCTCTGATACCAATTGTTGGTTGCTACTCGGAATGTCATCCTAGTTCCCCTGTACAAAAATTTGTACAAGCATAGAACTATCCTAGCTACCCATGTGTTTTACTAAAGTTAAATTTGGATTACAAACGATGCTTAATATTATTAATCCAAATTTTCCCTTTAGAAGTTAAATTTGAATTGGGAATGAAACTTAACATTCTTACTTCAAGTTCAACCGATGTGGTCTTCCTAAGTTAAACCATAATACAGAAGTTGATCAAATATCTATTTCAAGGATCGGCTTCCAGGTCAAACATGGCGAGACACTAGGCCTTCTTGGGTATGAGATCATCCACCACTGCCTAGACAAAGCCTTTCGAAGAAATCAGATATTTAAACTTCTCACAGTAAACTATGTTTAACTACAGAGACCTCAATAGAAACACATTATCGAAACATGAAATCGAAACGAATATCGATAACAAAATCGATAATTAAAACTGATAACCTCTTGTGTTTGGTTTTTCAAGATCTATACAAAAGATGAACTAGTTATGATGCGGAAACTAATAACTAGTTATACCTCTTGTAACTTATAGACCTCTTGATCTTCTATTGTATTCCTCTTCTTATCTCGGATGTCGTGTGAGCGACGATCTACCAAGATGAGAATCCACCCAAGCCTTCTTCTTCCTTCCAAGTTTCGGCCACCAACTTTCTCCAAGAGATGATGAAGTTCGGCCACCAACCAAGCTCCAAGGGATGCTAGGAAACAATGCCTCCTTCTTCTCCTTCTTCTCCAAGCATGAACCGACCACCAATCCAACCTTCAAGTCTTGATGCCGCCGGCCACAAAGGTGAAGAAAAGAGGAAGAGCAAAGGGTCAGCCACCACCAAGGAAGAGAGGAAAGGAATAGAATATGTGTTATTGGGTGAGGCACCCCCTCCTCCTCTTTTATATTTCTTGGTCTTGGCAAATAAGGAAAGTTTTAAACATAATTAAAACTTCCTTATATTCCTTGCCAATAACTAAAAAGGAAAGTTTTAAAACAAAGAATTAAAACTTCCTTTTCTTCTTGTCATGGTAGGCCACCCTTTTAATTCCAAATAAGGAAAGTTTTAAACATGAAATTAAAACTTCCTTATTTGTTTCCAGTAAGAAATTTTAATTAAAAAATTTCTTTCTTTAAATCCCTTGTTGGTTGTAAAAGGAAAATTATATAAATTAAAATCTTTATTTTAAAACATGTGGATGGTTGCTAAAAAGAAAAGTTTTATCAAAATTAAAATCTTCCTTTTAACTACTGATATGGGTTAGGTTTTGTGGGTCCCCCGATGAGGAAAGAAAAGGAGGAAAGATATATATACTTTAAAGGGAGTAGGCTAATATCAGCCGGGACATACCTTCGGGATGAAGGTAGGCTAATATCGGTCGGGACATACCCAGATAGGAGGTAAGCCTATATCGACCGAAATACGCCTCCCAAGAGGAAAATATATATACTTTAAAGGGAGTAGGCTAATATTGGCCGGGACATACCTTCAGGATGAAGGTAGGCTAATATCGGTCGGGGCATACCCCGATAGGAGGTAAGCCTATATCGACCGAAATACGCCTCCCAGGAGGAAGATATATATACTTTAAAGGGAGTAGGCTAATATCGGTCGGGACATACCTTTAGGATGAAGGTAGGCTAATATCGGTCGAGACATACCCCGATAGGAGGTAAGCCTATGTCGACCGAAATACGCCTCCCAGGAGGAAGATATATATACTTTAAAGGGAGTAGGCTAATATCGGCCGGGACATACCTTCAAGATGAAGGTAGGTTAATATCGGTCGGGACATACCCTGATAGGAGGTAAAGTCTATATCGACTAATATACGCTTCCCAGGAGGAAGATATATATGCTGTAAAGGAGGTAGGCTAATATTGGCCGGGACATACCTTCAGGATGAAGGTAGGCTAATATCGGTCGGGACATACCCCGATAGGAGGTAAGCCTATATCGACCGAAATACGCCTCCTAGGAGGAAGATATATATACTTTTAAGGGAGTAGGATAATATCGGCCGGGACATACCTTCAGGATGAAGGTAGGCTAATATCGGTCGGGACATACCCCGATAGGAGGTAAGCCTATATCGACCGAAATACGCCTCCCAGGAGGAAGATATATATACTTTAAAGGGAGTAGGCTAATATCGGCCGGGACATACCTTCAAGATGAAGGTAGGCTAATATCGGTCGGGACATACTCCGATAGGAGGTAAGCCTATATCGACCGAAATACGCCTCCTATGAGGAAGATATATATACTTTAAAGGGAGTAGGCTAATATCGGCCGGGACATACCTTCAAGATGAAGGTAGGTTAATATCGGTCGGGACATACCCTGATAGGAGGTAAAGTCTATATCGACTAATATACGCTTCCCAGGAGGAAGATATATATGCTGTAAAGGAGGTAGGCTGATATTGGCCGGGACATAACTTCAGGACGAAGGTAGGCTAATATCGGTCTGGGATATCCTTTCAAGGGGAGAGCCAGTACGGGCCGGTCGATCAATACCTTGGAAAGATACTAGATAAAATGCAGCTTATTAACATAAAAAGGGTGCAAATAGAAGCTGCATGAGAAAGGATCATAAATGAATATTTCAAATAAGATAATTAATGAGGATATCTGTAATATGTAAATGCATGACAGGTGTTAAATATTTTTGCGGGAAATATGCTTCCAGATTATTTTGCAGGTACTAAACGACAAAGAAGGTACATCTGGGGTACAAAAAAGATTCCTTAAAAGTCATCTACCACAAGTACGCAGCTGAGGTTATCTCATAACGAACTCTAACAAACCGGGGTCCACTTCATGACTACGGAGGTTATATGAAGTGGTATAAAAAGGGGAATCCTCTCCGTTGGTGAGGTAAGTTCACATCATCACGCATCTTGAGAACCCTAATTTTTCAACTACTGTTCATCTTCTTCTTCTTCCGTCCACACTTAGAGAGATCACTAACTTGAGCGTCGGAGGGCCTAGCCAGGGATTCCCACCCCGGTCTTAGGTCACTGACGATAGTGTTGGTTGGTCTCTTGTGTGCAGGAAGTCTTGGAAGCTTCGGATCTAGGTTTCTTCTCTGCAGGGTTGGCGTTATTCTTCGTCATCGGGCCTTCGTACGAGGAAAACCTCCGGTGACTCTATTTTTTCCCGATCCGCTTTGGATTTCTCGGATGGGTATTCTTCGGACATCATTCTTCCTCAGTACGGTGGGTTTCCTACTTCCGGATCTCCGTCGTGGTCAGCTTCTCAGACAGGATCAAATTTGGCGCAGTCTGTGGGGATTTCACCTGAATCTGCGACTACATGATGGAAGAGGCCGGAAAATCAAACCTACTTACTATCAGTCGTGAGGACTTGGATTTTCTCATCAACTCTCACGCACAGAAAGCCTTGCAACAGCAGCAACAACAACTTTAAGCTCACACTGGAGCTACTCTGCCAACAGCTCATAATCCGGCAATATCAACTACCGAGCATCGGAAAGGAAAGGAGCTAGAAGAAGAGGAACATGTGTATTTTCCTCCAGCTGCTATTTCTCCGACGAGACGTCCACGAGCCTTCCTTCGCACCCCTATGGAGCAGGGGGATAGAAGGCCTGTGTTCCAAGAATCCTCTGGTGAAGCACCCGATAAAGAAAAACGTAAGATCAAAATGATAACTAGTGATAGCTCACCAGAGAAAGTCATCTCTCCATTCTCTCAAAGTGTACTAGAGGATTCGCTTCCTAAGCAGTATCAAAATCTTCAGATCGGGGAATATACTGGAACAACAGATCCAGAAGATCATCTGTTGAAATTTGAGAACGTGGCGTTATTACAACAATTTTCTTACGGGGTGAATTGTAGGATGTTTCTCACTACCCTTGGAGGAGCAGCTCAACGCTGGTTCAAAAGGTTGCCGGAGAAGTCTATTCGAAAATTTAAGGACTTCAAGAAAGTCTTTCTACACCATTTCTCCAGCAACAAGAGGTATCATAAGACCCCTTGGAGTTTGTTTTCAATTAAGCAGGCATCTAAAGAGTCTATCCGAGCCTACATCAAAAGGTTCAATCAGGTAGCTATTGATGTACCTAATGCTACCACTGAAATATTAGTAAGCGCCTTCTCTCAAGGTTTAAATGATAATGATTTCTTTAAAGATTTGATAAGAAATCCCCCTGTTAATTTTGATTCCTTGATTGAGCGGGCTACCGAGTTTATTAATGTAGAAGAAACTCAAGCTGCTCGTAGGAAGGAAGGCACTACCTCTTCTCCTACCCAGGTTAAGGAGAAAGCTCCGGCCTCCGTGCCTCCACCAAGAGGGCCTAGAGTAACTCATCCACCTCATCGACAACCAGAGTATCGTCCACAAGTTGTACAACACATGGAGATACAACCAGAGGCACCGAGGAGATGGTGCACTTATCATAAAACTAGCAGTTATCATACTGAAACTGTTTTGTTTTGAGAAATAAACGAGCTAATCGAGAGCGTTATCAGAGGCAGAATTATTATCGACAGCAGTACCCCAGGCAGCGAAGCCCACTCAAACTGGAATATCGCCCGGTCGAACCTCGGCAAGAGGCAATACCAATCCCGGCCGGTACCAACCAAGTGTCAGAAAAAGCACCTTCTGAAGCTGCGACGATTCGGCAGGAAGAAAACAAAAACAATGTTGCTCGAGGAAATATCAATATGATTGCGGGCGGACCCACTGATGGGGATTCTAATAGAGCCAGAAAAGCACATGCCCGAAGATTGGAGATTCATGCAGTAGGGTGCAGCATGGAACGAGCAGCCGGTCCTGAAATAAGTTTCGGGCCCAGAGATCTTGAGGGGGTAGAAATACCTCATGATGATGCCCTGATCATCAAAGCTGTGATAGCCAACTACGCCATTGCTCGTACCTTCATAGACACAGGCAGTTCCGTCAATATTATATTCAAGAAGGCTTTCGATTAGCTACAAATTGATCCAAGTGAACTTTAACAAATCGTTACTCCTCTGTATGGATTCACAGGCAATGAAGTACAACCTTTAGGTCAAATAAAGTTGGCCATTTCTCTGGGAGAAGAGCCTCTGATGAGAACCAGGAGATCTTATTTTATGGTTGTAGACACTCCATCCTCTTATAATGCGATATTGGGTCGACCTGCCTTAAACGAGTTTAGGGCGGTTGTTTCTACTTTTTGTCAAAAGATTAAATTTCCTGTGGATGATCAAGTTAGAGAGGTACGGGCCGATCAGAAGACATCCCGAAAATGTTACGTAGAGATAATTCGAGCTGAAGCTAACACCGCCCGAAAGATTCAAAGAATGGAGGTTAATGTCATTCGGGAAAAGCAGCCTGTCCTGGTTTATGAAGAGAAAGAAGAAGTCCAGATCCAGGTCGGTCGACCTGAAGCTACTACGTATATTGCGGCTGATCTTGATCCTGCTCTGAAGGCTGAATTAGTGCAATGCCTAAAGACGAATAATGATGTATTTGCCTGGACTCCCAAAGAAGTCTCGGGCATTTCTCCTACCGTCATGGAGCATTCCTTGCATGTCTTCCCAGATGCCCGCCCGGTCATGCAAAGAAAAAGGAGTTTCAGCGAGGAACAAAACCAGATCATTAAAGAAGAAATAACCAAACTTATGGAGGTCGGATACATCAGGGAAGTACAATTTCCAAGCTGGTTGGCTAATGTAGTGTTAGTTTCTAAACCAGGAAATAAATGGCGAGTGTGCATTGACTTTCAGGATCTCAACAAAGCTTGCCCGAAGGACTATTATCCATTACCCAGGATCGATCAATTGGTAGACTCCACTGTGGGATGCGAATACATCTCTATGCTAGACACTTACCAGGGTTATCATCAGGTTCCCTTAGCTAAAGAAGATCAAGAAAAGGTTAGTTTTATAATATCTGAAGGTACTTATTGTTATAATGTTATGCCTTTCGGACTAAAAAATGCAGGAGCAACCTATCAAAGGCTTATGAATAAGGTCTTCCAGAAGCAGATTGGTAGAAATATGGAAGTATATGTTGTTGACATCTTAATTAAGTCTCTTCAAGCTGCTGATCTATGCAGGGATGTAGAAGAGACTTGCAAGACATTAAGGCAGTATGGGCTCAAGTTAAATCTGAGCAAATGCTTATTCAGAGCGAAAGGAGGGAAGTTCCTGGGATATATGGTGTCCGAACGAGGGATAGAGGCCAACCTGAGCAAGGTCAAGGCGCTGTAGAATATGGAGCCACCGCGCAATATAAGAGAAGCTCAAAGGCTGACAGTCCGAATTACAGCCTTGTCTAGATTCATTTCTAGATCGGCTTATCGTAGTTTTCATTTCTTTAAAATACTCAGAAAGGCCAATAAATTTCAGTGGAATGAAGAATGTGATAAGGCTTTCCAAGAACTGAAGGATTATTTGTCCACTCTCCCTGTATTAGCCAAACCTATAGTAGGAGAGACTCTTTGGGTATATTTGTCGGCTAATGAAAATGTTGTAGGCTCTGTATTAGTCAGATAAGAAGGAAAGGAACAACAACCTGTATATTTTTCTAGCCATTTATTAAAAGGGACTGAGTGTAGATATACTACATTAGAAAAATTAGCTTATGCTCTAGTATTGACTGCTTGGAGGTTGCACCCCTATTTCTTAGCACATGAGATTATTGTATTGACCAATAATACTCTTGGACGGGTGTTACTCAACCCAGAGGCATCAGGTCGACTGATCAAATGGACAACCGAGCTGGGAGAATATGATATTCAATATCAACCTTGTTCGGCCATCAAGGCACAAGCTTTAGCAGACTTCATCATAGAAGTTCAAGGCCCTGAGGAAGAAAACACCTGGAAGGTTTATGTAGATGGCTCTTCAACTAGACAAGGCAGCGGAATTGGTGTTCTGCTTATATCTCCAAGGGAGGACAGACTTCAACTCTCTATCAGATTGAATTATAGAGCTACTAACAATGAAGCAGAATATGAAGCCTTGATAGCAGGATTGCAGGCCGCTCGGCATATAGGAGCCACTCGAGTCCTTATTTATTCTGATTCTCAATTGGAAGCTCAACAACTGTCAGGTAATTTTGAAATTAATAATGACAGGCTTAAGTTATATGCTGAAGCATTTGATAAGTTGAAGTCCCAGTTTCAAGAAGTAAATATACAAAAAGTTCCTAGATCTGAAAATCAAGTGGCAGATGAACTGGCTAAGTTGGCCTCTGCTATAGTGCCATGGAGTCTAGATCGGCCCGTAGAACAAACCCTGTTAATATCTTGTATTGAAAGACAGGCCGAAGCCGAAATTCGAGGTGATTGGAGAGCTCAAATCATATTATATTTGCAGCAAGGTATTCTCCCCAGTGATATAGAACAGGCAAGGGTATTCAAGAAAAGAGCTGCTCAATACACTATGGTAGGAGAGCAGTTATATAAAAGAGCTTTTTCTAGACCTTTGCTCAAATGTATTGACACAGAAGATATACAGTTTATTTTACAAGAAGTTCATCAAGGTTCATGTAGTAGTCATATAGGAGGGAGATCTTTGGCTCGCAAGATTCTACTAGCAGGATATTTCTGACCTACTCTACATGAAGATGCTAACAAGTTGGTAAGAACTTGTATTTCTTGTCAAAAACATCAGAATATCTCACATCATCCTACACAGTTATTGCGAACCTCTATAGTTGCATGTCCCTTTGATCAGTGGGGCATGGACATAGTAGGTTCGTTTCCTATGGCAGCTGCACAAAGAAGGTTCTTATTGGTAGCGGTGGATTATTTTTCTAAATGGGTGGAGGCAGAACCACTTGCTCGAATTACTGAAGATGCAGTCACTACAACAAAAACCCTCATAGACATCGGTTTTCCACCAATGTCTTTTACATTTTCGACCGATGTCTATGAAGGCGATGTAAAAGGTCTGCCATTTTAGACATCGGGTTAAAACCGGTGTAGTATCACTTAATGACATCGGGTGTAAAACCGATATAATATTATATGTTAATAACACCAGTTTTGACAGCGGTATACGACCGATGTAATATTAGTTAAGGACACCGGTTTTACAGTGGTAGAAAACCGATGTAATATCAGTATTGTTTAACGACACAAATTTGATTTCTGAAATAGTGAAAAACCAATATTATCACCAAGCAAATCATAAAATTAAGTTAATATTATTAATTCACTAAGAAAATCACAAATAAAAATGCACCGATGTATCTAAACACACCAAACCAATATCCATATAACCAACACATAAATATTCTTCTTACAACATAAAAAGATAATAGATATTGTGCACATCAAGTCAGTATCCACAAATTACACATAACTATTCTTACAACATCAAAAGGTAATAGGCCAATGTTATCCTTCTTGCTTTGTGCAGAGATTTAACTAAATCTTCCCCAGTAGTTTTATTTGTTAATAGACAATTCTCTTTATCTATTACTGGATGGTACCTCTGTTTGTTTGATGTTCTGAGGGTGACAAGTGATTGGCGATAATCCACTTAAGCCAGCACTTTCCAGTGCTAGAGTTGCAATAACATGCTGCAACTTTGCACCCACCGAGAGGACAAGCTTCATAAGCAGACAAAGAAACTGTAAGTATCCCATCCCTTCTTTAATTTGGTGAGCACTGACAACACAGACGATAAGTAGAGTATCTACCGTAACAGGAATAATAGTTATCCAGAAATAAAGATTAGATCCTATAAGACCAAAAAATTTAAGATGACACAAGTACTTAAGAGAAGAATAACATCATAAATTAAAATGAGGTAGTATCATGAGTGTACAAGAGTCAACCATTGATGTTGAACAGCATAAAGGCAACGACAAAAGCCCACAATTGTGCACTGCAAGAGTTAAAAATTAGAGCCTGTGAGTTGCTATGAGAGAACCTAGCAATATTCAATTGACATTGAAATTTCATTTGGGGTGATGCTTCATGTATGAGAGATGCAGAGAGAAGGTTGAAATGGTTTTGCCTTAGTTATAGTTCTTAATTCAAGTTGTGATCTAACCTGATTCAGGTCTCCATCATTGTTGTATGATGTGCTGAGTACTAGTCTAGGCAATGATGTGCTGAGTACTAGTCTAGGCAATGAATAGAATAAAATAGTCAATATGGATATAAAGTAGTTTGTTGCTTACGTAAGGGAAATTAAAGATGCTGTAAATTCTACTCAAATAAAGATTGAAAATGAGATAAGTAACATTTTGCTGGTCATTTTTACTTGTTTGCTCAGCTTCCTTGATCTGCAAATTTGAAATAATCTGTTATAAGGTAACTGATTTGAAAGAAGCTAAATATAATGATGCATGGTGTATAGTAGATTTTTATGAAAATAACTCCTTAAGTTTTCATATGATGTATGCCAATAGATTAAAAATATATAGTTCAGACTAACATGTGTCTACTTCAGCAATCAGCAGCCATTTTTACTGCATAAGGTAACAACACAATAATAGAAAATGGAATAGGAAAAGAGAAACTATACCTGCAAACATAACTCAGATTCGGTGAATGCTCCTATTCGACAAAGATGTGCAACAATCAGTAGACATTCAGGCAACTGTATGACATTTTTGTTTTCAAGAACTTAGTTATGTGATTCCAATGAAAAGAATTGTCTTGCAGGAGATATGAGACAAGTAAAATGGAATGAACCAGCATGATGCACTATAAAACACTGGAGAGATCTTAAAATGTTTAGACAAAACATGAATGTTTGAACGAAGTTTCTGAAGAAGCTGGGATAGCATAGATTGCATCGTCTTTCTAACTTCTGCTTCCAATGCCTGAATGATAGGTAACCTTCATTCCAAATATCAATGCATAGGTATTATCATGAATGAAACCAGCAGACTATTTCATTACCCAATAACAATGGTGCAAGTTTTGGATCAGAGAGATGCATTTTTGACAACTTGCTGATGGAAGCTTCAAGGTCAAGGGCTTCCTCATAGTTGCCATTCCTTATACATCTGGATCACATGAATGCATGATTATATTTTACAGCAATTAACATGGATTCACCAAATAAGCATATGATTAGAGTATGGGTGATTGGTATGCTACGTGATCATCTATATGTCTCCAAATTTTGATGGACAAAAAACAAATAATAACCCATCCTATCTACTAACCATCTACCAAGATATCTGCCCAAGTAAATAGGCCCTAAACAAAGGGTGTAATTTGGGAAAAAAAAAAGCATGATTGAAGAATGGACATTTTCCACATGTCAAATGTAGTGCCTTAAGAAATGAATAATAACAGATCTAAAGTTGAGGTATGCACATCATATCAAAAATATTGTGGCCATGATTTTAAATGATCAAGATTTGCATGGGTACAACCAAAGAACCAACAAGATAGATACTAGGAATAATATTAGGCACATAAACTAAAGTTTAATTTAGAGAATGTGTGCATACGTGTCCATTAGCTGGGGGATTTCAAGCAAATCAAGCAAAGTGTTGTGATGCGCAAGTAGCGTCTGGTTGAACTTCCTTTCCTCCAAAATTTGTTGTGCTAATTCAATAAACTCTATGCAACCAGCTGTAAGATTTGGGATCTCTGTTATCTGCAACAAGTATATAACAAGAATGAAACCCTACTCTACTTCCTATCCCCTTAAACCATATTTGTACTTGACAAGTATTTCTGCAATTTGAATAACTTCTTCCACATGTTGGAACGCCACATTTGCAAGGTTGTCCCAAAATGTTAGACTAATCCTGCAGCAGAATCGATTAAACAAAATGAGCTTCTGTCAAACACTTGGTCTGCGCACACGAAGCCACCATGAAAATAAAATAAAATAAAAATCGATGTTGAAGATACAGGCTGACAAACAGAAACAATACCATCACAGAATCTTCCTTACCATGAGGTCTCGGAAGTGGATTTTTTTACTCCGATGCGTGTCCAAGCGACGACCTTCCCACTGCTGAGTTGCTTGATCTGGACGGGCGCGCCAACGGTGCCGATCAGGTGGACGAAGTTGGCGAATTCCTTACTCCATGGAATCTCTTGCGGTCATGGGTACACTCCCCGCTCATACTCGTACTCGCCGTGGCCGCTTGTGCAACGGATGGTGAACGGGCCAGGAGGCGAGGGGCGGCAAACGAGGCGTAGGTCGACGATTCACTTCTCCTGGAGGTGAGCAGAGGAACGGAGGCCGAAGAAGGAGGACCTAGGGTTTATGGAAGAAAGTAAGGAACGGAGGAAGCGACGCGATATAGGTTTAGGTTTGGAGGGAACTTTGTGAAGTGTTGCAAATTTTGGCTAGTGGAAAAATTAAAATATTTTATTTTGGTTCATTAACACCGGATTTTAAAAACCGCTGTTAAAATCGATGTCTATTAACGAAAAAAAGGCGCTCATAGACATCGCCTAAAAAACCGATGTCTATGAGCGAAAATCTGCGCTCATAGACACCGGTTTTTGGAAAAACCAGTGTAAAATACTCAAAGACATCAGTTTTTGCTTAAAACCGTTGTTGTTCCACCAATGTCTATGAGGGTTTTTCTTGTAGTGAGTTATTAAATTTTTATTGAAAAATATAATCTGCAGATTTGGCATTCCTCATAAATTGGTCTCTGATAATGTAAGGCAATTCTAAGGGGATAGGATTTTAGACTGGTGCAACAGCTACGACATTACTCAGGCCTTCACCTCTGTGGCTTATCCGCAAAGTAATGGTCAAGCAGAAGTAACCAATAGGGAAATCATAAGAGGTTTAAAGACCAAACTGGATCATGTCGGAGGTAGCTGGGTAGATGAATTACCCAGCGTCCTTTGGGCATATCGTACTATGCCTCGAGAGGCTACAGGAATCACTCCCTTTCAATTAGTTTATGGAGGAGAAGCAATAATTCCCATCGAGGTGGGAGTAGAATCCGACAGAAGATAATTATATGATGAGGACAATGAAGGTCGACGACTCATGGAGCTAGACTTGATAGAAGAGGTTAGAGATAAAGCTGCTACTCGTCTTGTATCATATCGACATCGGATGAGACAGAATTATAACAAAAGAGTCATCCCCAGATTTTTCCAAGTAGGGGATTTGGTATGGAAGCGAATTAAACCTGTCGGAGATGTAAGTAAGTTGGCACCACAATGGGGAGGACCTTACAAAGTGGTAGAAAAGCTCGCATCAGGCTCATATTATCTCCAAGATGTTGAAGGGAGAATTCTGGAGCGCCCCTGGAGTGCTAACCATTTACAGTCTTATCGAACCTGACTAGATCATACTATTTAAGGATGTGTGTGATGAAATGAATCACAATTATTTTGAAGTCCCTGGTGAACTAAGGACAAGTATACCTGCAGTTTATGTACTTTACTCCTTTTTAATAAAAGCCAGGCAAGACAAATATCATCGCAGGAAATAAATATGGTTCATACAGATTGATAAATATCGAGAAAACCTTCATTTCCTATTTCAAGCAATCAACAGGGGAAAATCCTAAAGGCCTATTCAGCTCCCCTCAAGAAAAGCCAAGAGACTTTAAAAACCATCACAAGGTTAGTACAAATATTATATTTTTGCATAGAAACAAGTTGATCGGGAAATCTTATGAAGTAACTCGGACGAGTCTTCATAAGAGGAACCGGAGACTCTAAACCATCAGAGAACACAAGTCGATCGGGAAATCTTATGAAGTAACGCGAACGAGTCTTCATAAGAGGAACCGGAGACTCTAAACCATCAGAGAACACAAGTCGATCGGGAAATCTTATGAAATAACTCGGACGGGTCTTCATAAGAGGAACCGGAGACTCTAAACCATCAGAGAACACAAGTCGATCGGGAAATCTTATGAAGTAACTCGGACGGGTCTTCATAAGAGGAACCGGAGACCCTAAACCATCAGAGAACACAAGTCGATCGGAAAATCTCATGAAGTAACTCGGACGGGTTTTCATAAGAGGAACCGGAGACTCTAAACCATCAGAGAACACAAGTGATCGGGAAATCTTATGAAGTAACTCAGACGGGTCTTCATAAGAGGAACCGGAGACTCTAAACCATCAGAGAACACAAGTCGATCGGGAAGTCTTATGAAGTAACTTGGACGAGTCTTCATAAGAGGAACCGGAGACTCTAAACCATCAAAGAACACAAGTCGATTGGGAAATCTTATGAAGTAACTCGGACAGGTCTTCATAAGAGGAACCGGAGACTCTAAACCATCAGAGAACACAAGTCGATCGGGAAATCTCATGAAGTAACTCGGACGGGTCTTCATAAGAGGAACCGGAGACTCTAAACCATCAGAGAACACAAGCCGATCGGGAAATCTTATGAAGTAACTCGGACAAGTCTTCATAAGAGGAACCGGAGACTCTAAACCATCAGAGAACACAAGTCGATCGGGAAATCTTATGAAGTAGCTCGGAAGGGTCTTCATAAGAGGAACCGGAGACTCTAAACCATCAGAGAACACAAGTCGATCGGGAAATCTTATGAAGTAACTCGGACTGGTCTTCATAAATGGAATCGGAGACTCTAAACCATCAGAGAACACAAGTCGATCGGGAAATCTTATGAAGTAACTCGGACGGGTCTTCATAAGAAGGACCGGAGACTCTAAACCATCAGAGAACACAAGTCGATCGGGAAATCCTATGAAGCAACTCGGACGGGTCTTCATAGGAGGAACCGGAGACTCTAAACCATCAGAGATTACATGTCGATCGGGAAATCCTATGAAGCAACTCGGATGGGTCTTCATAGGAGGAACCGGAGACTCTAAACCATCAGAGATTACAAGTCAATCGGGAAAACCCATGAAGTAACTCGGACGGGTGTTCGTGGGAAGGACCGGAGACTATAAACCATCACAGAGCACAATCGAGAGCAAAATCTTATAATTTCCAAGCCTAATCGACTGGGGTTATACAGACATGAAGACAGGATTCAAAAAAGGATGTTATGCATATATAATACATTATTCGTTTGGAAGCCTATCTATCTAGAAGTTTTTATTTAAAATTCACCTGGAGTAATATATTCAGCTCAGAACTCAGGAATTTTATACAGTTCTTTATCTAGAAATCAATTGAAATTATACATTCTTTTGGAATTATGAAGTACACCAGATGTTGTCAGCAGAAGGATTCATCAGAACAAGGCTTAACTTCACGAGATGAGCAAGGAATTCTCGAATAAAGTTTATATTTAATACTCACAAGCATTTCAGAAGGGGTATTCTCAAACCAGCATAATAAAGAAGCAAGTAAGTATCAAGAATTTCTTATATACTACAAGTACTTGATTACAAAGCTTTAATTGTACTTCTTTATCAGTTCTTATATTACAAGCCTTTTATGAATAATTTCCTTAAACATTCGGAAAAGGACCTTTCAAATCTGCGGGTAGTTCTTCGTTAAGCATGTGACGATTTATGAAAGAAAGGGGAGGTTCCTTGGGTAGATAACCACCCTCTCTTAGTTGTTGAAGAACTCTCGATACGGAATGATTCAGAGCACCCATTATCCTGCGGACAAATTCTTGGGCAAATGCTGAAGACTTTAAATAGGCCTGCCGCCACTCTTCCCACCGACTCTTTTCTTGCTCCTTATAATTTTGGAAATCAGCTTGCAGTTTTGTGTTTTGTTCTTTTAAAACAACCTTCTCTGATTTAAGCTGTTCCAATTCCTTCTGGAGCAGTGATAATTCAACATCTTGAGCTCTCCTCTACTCTTGTTCCTGTAGGAGAATGAAATCATGAGAGACTAAGTCTTGAGCTTGGTCAGAAAGACAGGCATTATGAAGCTTCTCTACTTTCTCTAAAATAAGACTTTTTTGAGAAGCATCTGAGAGAGCTTTCTCTTTTAAAGCAATCTCTAGTCGAAGACCAGAATGTAGTCGATCCACCTGTAACTCTAAAGTTCTTCGGGCAAGCTCTTTATCTTTCAATAATTGTTGACATTCCTCAAATTCTTGTTTCAAGGTCCCCAACTGTTGATCTTGCAGGGCCACTTTCTCTTGCAATTGAGCCCAGTCGATATTAGAAGCAGGAGAAGTAGCCCTCAGCGTTTCCAATTGAGCTTTTAATCTTTGGTTCTCCTGATCCATAGCTGTAAGTAGCTGGTCGATGTGTAAACTTGAGGCAAGGAACTAAACAAAAGGATAATATAGTTAGGAATGAGGGTACAAAGGTAATAACCTATAACTAGAAATACTTACAGCCACTGCCTGACGACTATGGCGATCAGCTCGGTGGGGAAGACTAAGGCCTCTTAGTTGTTCACAACCCTGCATCCAAGATTCGGCTAATAAACCTTGTAGTTGCAGAGAACCATAGCTAGACGGATTAGAGGGCTGGCCCAATTGAGAAGGTAAACCCGCAGTCTGCCTAAATAAAGGACTGGGAATGGAAGAAGCAGGAGGCGAAGAAGAAGAGGATGCAATAGAAGGGAAAGGGATAGTAGAAACAAGAGAAACAGGGGAAGAACTAGATGGAATAGAAGGTAACAGTGTAAGAGGTGTTGTTGTAGTTGCGGGAACACTAACGGCTGAAGGACTGACACTTGGAGAGGATCTCCGGCAAGGTGTCCGTTTAGCTCGAGGCCTAGAAGCCAAGGGAGGCAAGGCCAATGCCAAAGATGCCGAAGACACAGGAGGAATAACGGCCATCTCAGAAGCAGAAGCAGGAGGAGCTGAAATAATAGAAGAAGAAGGGATAAGTAGACCGGGTCTCATCATCCTAAGAGCAGGATTAGAGATAATATGGGTTGGAGTTATCGGTGCCTTACCTCTCTCGAGAGAAATAGGCGCCGGGACAAGAGGAGCTTGCACAAAAGTGCCAAAAAAATCACTAAAGGGAGAAGCCTCAGTAAGATTTGGCTTTTTAACCAAGATAACAAAAGGCTCTTCTTCCTCCTCTTCCATGAGTGCGACCGCCTCTGCCCGCCGTTCCACTTCAGACAGTAAACCCAAGGTAGAAAAATTAGGACCCGATCGGCGGTCGCGTAACCATTCTTCTCCAAGATTATTTACAAAAGACTTAGTCATGGCAGGATTCTTGTACATAAAGGCTGGAAGAAGAACATCAGCTGAAATACAGGGATTAAATACCGTTATAAAACAGATGTATTAATCAATAAATATGGATTGAGATGTTTTTACATACCAAAGGATCCATCCAAAGGGGTGTCAATTTTGCCTATTCCGAAAGGAAACATTAAACCCTCCACAATTAGATGCGGCAAGCTGAATTTTGCTCCCCTCAGTTTAGGTAGAGCAGAAGCAACAGAGGGATCGTTAAGAAGATCATGGGTGCTAGGAAGTGGAGGTAAGTCATGTATCCATTGAATAGGAAAGGAAGGGGGAGAAGGGAGACGCATATAGAAAAATTTATGATACCATTCCCCCTGAGGAGGAATGCGGTTGAACAAAATAGCCTTGGGACGGGATTGGAATTTAAAAACACCAACATCCACGC